>NC_091469.1:413772627-414372627 GCF_036971445.1 Narcine bancroftii
GAGCTCTGTTTTTTTACACTCTATTTTTCTTTTCTCTGGAGTTGGATGGTTCCACCCGACCAGCCATTACTCCATCATGTGACTCCCCTCCATCTAGCCTTGAAATTCACTTGGAATATTTCTGACACCTCTCTCTTTTCTGGATCTCTCTGTCTCCATCTCACCTTTTCATACCAGCTCTCTTCTATACTCTTGGTCCTGAAGCAGGATTTTGAACTGAAATGTTGACATTCCCTTTCCCTCCATGGATGCTTCCTGACTCACTGAGTTCCTCCATTAGTTTGTTTTCAGCTCCAGATTACAGCATCTGCAGTCTCTTGTGTCTTAATTGTGGATGTTGTTGTTAGCAAGTTAGCAATATTAACATGACCCATCCACACAAGGTTGTTCATTTTCTGACTCCATTAAAACAACCCAATACAAAAATAAGTATTTCAACAAATAGACACTGTAGACAGTTGGTGATTATCCAAGGACATTGAATATTGCCATGTACTTGTGCAATGAATAGTTGTATGGCTTCTGAGCAGGCACACCAACTTCATGTGCAATGTAAACAGTTTTTTTTAATAACAAGTCTCTTCATGTTCTATTCCTCTCTTCTGTCCTCACCTTATCTCAAACCCCAGCCCTCACTTTATTTTCAAAATAAATTACAGAGACAAAGAAAGTCCCAGAGTGGATTTCTGTGAAACATTTTCTGATTTTGGACCTGGGAACATATAATTTGCTTCAGAGCTCCAATGAAAGTAGCAGTTTATGGATGTCAGGTGAGAAAATTAGTCTCACTAGTCCATTAGTACAGTTCTTCCAATAGTTTGTTGCAGTAGAATCCAGTTCAAAGATTCACCACAAAGTGTCTGGGATTAGTACAGAGACAATCAGGACAAAGTATGTTTAAAAAAAGAAGACACAATCTAAACAATTGTTTCAGAAATGATGTTAAATTTAGAGCAGCATTTAGATGGAAAAAAGCAGGCAACATGGATAGAAATTCCGATATTAGTGTATTTTCAATGGATTACCTTAATAAAAAATTCTTCAAATTTGAATCACATGTTTCTTAAAGTACAGGCTCATAAAAAAACAAGCTCCCTATTTTCTAAATGGGGAGAGAATTCAGAAAGTGAAAAGTTGAAATGGACTTGGGAGTCCTCATGCAAGATTCCCTAACTTGCGGGTTGAGACAGTAGGAAGGAAGGCAAATGCAATGTTAGCATTCATTTTGAGAGGACGAGAATATAAAAAGCATGAATATAATGCTGAGGCTTTATAAGGCGCTGCATTTGGAGAATTGTGAGCTGTTTTGGACCCCATATCTAAGGCAGTATGGAGAGGGTCCAGAGAACGTTTAAGAGCATGATCTCAGGGATGAGCTTAACATAAGAGGAGCATTTGATGGCTCTGGGCCTGTGTTCATTTGAGGTTAGAAAGATGGGTGGGATCTCATCGAAGCATTCCAAATATTAAAAGTGGACGTGGAGATGTTTCCAGTTGTGGGAAATTCTAAGCCCAGAGGGCACAGCCTCAGAATAAAAGGTTATCCCTTTAGAACAGAGATGAAGAGAAATTTCTTCAGTTGGGGGTTATGAATCTATAGACCTCATTGCCACATTCAGCTGTGTAGGCTGTCATTGGATATATTTAAAGCCTTTATTAGGAAGGGTGTTGATAAAGGATTCTGGGAGAAGGCAGGAGAATGGGATTGTGTGGAAAAATAGATCAGCCATGATTTAAATGGTGGAGCAGATTCGATAGGCTGAATGGTCTAATTCTGCTCCTAAGTCTTAAGGCCTTATCATAATATTGCACAAAGGAACACATTTTAGGCATATATTTTTCTTTAGTTATGTGAATTCATCTAGACATCTTTTCAGATAATTAAAAGTAAAAATGAGAAATGTTAAAGGGATCACAATGAAAAAAAAACTACCTCTGTGTCGACCCATATCCCATCATTACACTATTTTATGTAGGTGAAAGAACAGCTTTGACAGAGTTTAAGGCATTCCTAAAATGGAGCATTTTGTGAACATACCAAAAAGGTGATGCTGTGGAAATGGATGAGGTCCAGGTCAGGTCACATGGATTAGATACAGGTTATAGGAGGAGGGAAAGGGTGAAGCAAGTTGCCAACAATGCAGCTGGAACCAAAGATCAAAATGGGCCTTGAATGGAAATGCAAGTAAAAATAGCTCATGAGTACACAAGGACAAAACAGGATAGGATATCAAATAATGATTTCTTTCCTAATTTAGAGTTGAGCAAATTTAGAGAAGGATTGAATCAAATTATGTAATAATCCTGCATCTGGAATTAAAGCAACCAGCAGCTTCAAGCAACTGGCAAAAAAAAAAAAATTGCAGCAAATAAATAGGTAAAAAATACAGTTCAATATTGGCATACTTCACCATTAGTTCGCCAATCATGCAACACAACCTCAAGCAACCGGAAAACTCTCTTATCTGGCATCTACCAATTTCTAAAGGTGCAGGATACCAGGAGATTTACTTTATACCACTCTTGTAAAAAAATATGAAATGCATAGCTGATTTTCTTCCAGCTCATGAACTCATGATGAAGATCAAATATTCTTTTAACGCAAAGCACAGTATTTGTACTGGCCAGGGCACTTGCGGAGAAAAGTTTGGCATGGAATCATTTATGTGCATTTGATATTCACCGTCATTCAAAAACAACTAAAAATTAAACTATGATCAAATAATATTATTAATTACTTACTGTAGAAATAAAACAAAAGTGAAATAATTTTTGAACATTTAAAATATTTTTTCTGAAATAGTTCAGATTGTAACTCTTGTCCTGACGGCTTTCAACTGGATTTGCAGGGGAAGTGAACCAGTATGTCAGAGCAGTCAGTGAGAAGGAGGAGGATAAGGTCATGTGAGGACTGCATATGTAGACAGAAATCAAAGGTTTGTACATGGTAGAAATTTTCTCAAGAGTATTCATTTTAATGGAAGGAGTATTGTTAAAAAGGCTGACAACTTAGGTCATGATTTGACATGTGAGATTACGACACTATTGCTATTAGTGAGACTTGGTTGCAGGAGGGGCAGAACTGGCAGCTTAATGTTCCGTGTCCATTGCTTCAGATGTGATAGAGGGGGAAGGATGAAAGGGGAGGAGTAGCATTGCTGAACAGGGAAAATATCTCAGCTGTGCGAAGTCAGGACAGTGGGAAGGGTTTGTCTACAGAGGCCATATAGGGGGAATGGGAAAGGTATGACCATATTTATAGGGTTACATTATAGATAACCCAATAGCCAGAGATAGAATTGAAGGAGCAAATCTGTAGAGTGATAGCAGACTGATGTAGGAAGCAGAAAGTTGTGATAGGAGATTTTAACTTTTCAAATATTGACTGGTACTCCCATACAAGATTGCTTGAGTTTGTCAAATGTGCTCAGGAAAGTTTTCTAAATCAATATATAGAGGTACCAACTAGAGAGAGTTAATCTCCTGGATCTCCTATTAGGGATCAAGACAGGTCAGGTGACAGATGTATGTGTAGGTGAAAATTTTGGGTCCAGTGACCATAATGTCATTAGCTTCAAGTTAATTATGGAAAAGGATAAGTCTGGTCCTCATGTTAGGGTTCTAAATTAGAGGAAGGCAAATTTTGTGGAAATGAGAAACGATCTAGGATGAGTGAATTGGGATATGTTGTTTTCTGGCAAGGGTGTGTTTAGTAAGTGGATGACCTTCAAAGGTGAAATTTTGAGTGCAGAGTTTGTATGTTCCAGTTAGGATTAAAGGCAAAGTTAATAGGCATAAGGAACCCTGGTTTTCAAGGGATATTAGCAATCTGGTTAAGAAGAAGAAGAGGGAGGTGTATAGCAAATATAAGCAACAAGAGGCGAATGAGGTACTTAAAGAGTACAGAAAATACTCAAGAAGGAATTCAGGAAGTCAAAAAGAAGACATGAGCTTGCTCTGGTAGATAATGTGAATGTAAACCTGAAGAGTTTCTATAGGTATATTCAGAGTAAAAGGGACAAAATTGGACCGCTAAAGGATCAGAGTGGTCAACTATGTGTGGATCCTCATGTAAATGGGGGAGATCTTAAACAGTTTTTTTTTCATCAGTATTTACTCAGGAAACTGGGATAATGGTTAAGGAAAGAAAGGAAACAAACAGAAGTATCATAGATTAAGGAGGAGAAAGTGCTTGCTGCCTTACAGTGAATAAAGGTAGATAAATCTCCCGGGCTGGATATGATTTTTCCCCGGACCTTGAGGAAGACTAGTATAGAAATTGAAGGGGCCCCGACAGATGTATTCAAAATGTCCTTAGCCATAGATGAGTAACCAGAGGATTGGAGGGTAGCTCATGTTGTCCCATTTAAAAAAGGCTCCAAAAATAAACCAAATATAATTAAAAAAAAATTGGCCAGTGAGCCTGATGTCAGTAGTAGGTAAACTATTGGAAGGAGTTTTGAGAGATCGGGTAAATAGGTATTTGAACAGCCAAGGGCTGATAAGGACAGTCAACATGGCTTTGTGCATGGTAGGTTGTGTTTAACGAGTCTTGCAGAGTTTTATGAGGAGGTTACCAAGAAGGTTGATGAAGGAAAGGCTGTGGATATTGTCTACATGGACTTTAGTGAAGCCTTTGACAAGGTCCCACATGGGAGGTAAGTTCAGAAGGTTAAGACACTAGGTATCCATGGAGAGGTTGTAAACTGGATTTGAAATTGGCTGTTTGGGAGAAAACAAAGAGTGGTAGTAAATGGTTGCTTCTCAGACTGGAGGCCTGTGACCAGAGGTGTGCCTCAGGGATCTGTGTTGGAACTATTGTTGTTTGTTGCCTGTATCAATGATCTGGATGATAATGAGGTTGTGATAGTACAAATTTTATCACCAATGTGTATATGTACATATGTACAGATGGTAGTGTAGAATGACCTGGTCTGGCTTGGAGCAATCCTTTAAGACCTGCCAGTAGGTGTGGCTACACTCTCAGCCAATCACAGTCATCCTCCACTACCATCTGTACATATGTACATATACACATTGGTGATAGAATCTGTACTATCACATTCACCCCTTCTTTGAGAATCGACCCCAGGGTGGATGGAGGTTAGGAGCTGTACCCCCTACTGTCAACCAACCATAACACCTACATCCTTATGGCCATCGACAAGTACTCCCGCTTCCCGTTCGCTGTGCCCTGCTTGGACATGACTGCCTCCTCAGTTATAGAGGCCTGCACAGCATCTTCGCCATCTTCAGGTACCCCAATTACATCCACAGTGACAGGGGGTCCTCGTTTATGAGCATGGAGCTGCGGCAGTAGCTTCTGGAGCGTGGTATTGCTTCAAGCAGGACCACCAACTATAACCCACGTGGTAATGGGTCGAAAAAAAGAATGGCACTGTCTGGAAAGCAGTTACGCTTGCCCTCCGGTCCAAAGGTCTCCCCACCTCTCGTTGGCAGGATGTGCTCACTAGTGCCCTACACTCCATCTGCTCCCTCCTATGCACCGCGACCAATGCCCCCCCCATGAAAGGATGTTCTCTTTCCCGAGGAAATCCGAGTTGGGTACAACTATACTGGCATGGCTAACGGTTCCCGGTCCAGTCCTTTTACAACGCCACGTCCAGCACTCTAAGAACGACCCTTTGGTTGACCGAGTGACTCTGCTCCATGTGAACCCACATTATGTCTACGTTGAGTACCTGGATGGACGGAAGGACACAGTTTCGATAAGGGACCTAGCCCAAGCCGGATCAGGCGCAGCAGTGCCTTTAACTCCTCCTATTCCTTCTCCCCCAGGTCATGTGCTTGAACAGATGGACCAGCACCACCCCACCAGTTCAGGCCAGACTGTCGACAATGCCGTTGAGTAATTGAGCGAAGCAGTGGCTGCACCCTACGGGCCTGCCGGCGACACGACTCCGGTGACCCCAATCCCGGCGCCATGGCAGTCACGCCAGATGGTCAGGCCCCCTGGCCGGTACAGCCCCTAACCTCCATCCACCCTGGGGTCGGTTCTCAAAGAAGGGGTGAATGTGATAGTACAGACTCTATCACCAATGTGTATATGTACATATGTACAGATGGTAGTGTAGGATGACTGTGATTGGCTGAGAGTGTAGCCACACCTACTGGCAGGTCTTAAAGGATTGCTCCTAGACAGACCAGGTCATTCTGGACTGGTCAACCTACTTGTGATATGTTCCAGTGTTTTAGTTAATAAAAGCCTTGGTTTGGATCAACAAGTCTTTGGTTCTTTCGACGCGCACTACACAGGGGTAAATTGGATCAGCAAGTTTGCTGCTGACACAAAGACAGGAGGTGTTGTGGACAGTGAGGAAGATTTTCAAAGCTTGCAGAGGGATCCGGACCAACTGGGAAAATGGGCCAAAAAAAATGGCAGATGATGTTCAATGCAGACAACTGTGAGGAGCTGCATTTTGGAAAGACTAACCAAGGTAGGGCATACACATTAAATGGTAGGGCACTGAGGAGTGTGGAGGGGCAGAGATCTGAGAATACAGATACATAATTCTCTGAAGGTGGTGTTGCAGGTGGGCAGGGTTGTAAGGAAAGCTTTTGGCATCGTATCCTTTATAAATCAAAGTATGTTAGGTTGAAGTAGTTTAAGACATTGGTAAGACCAAATTTGGAATACTGTGTGCAGTTCTGGTTGCCTAACTAGAGGAAGGATGTCAATAAGATTGAAAGATTGCAGAAAAGATTTACTCGGATGTTGCCAGATCTTCAGGAGTTGAGTTACAGAGAAAGATTAAATGGGTTAGGACTTCATTCTTGGAGCAAAGAATGAGGGGAGATTTGATAGAGGTTTACAAGATTAGGAGAGGTATAGACAGAGTGGATGTGAGTAGGGTTTTCCCACTTAGATTGGGGGAGATAAATATGAGAGGACACAGTTTTAAGCTGAAAGAGGAAAGGTTTAGGAGGAACATTAGGGGAAAGTTCTTCACTCAGAGAGTGGTGGGCGTGTGGAATGAGCTGCCATCTGATGTGGTGAATGTGGCTCTAATCTTAAGTTTTAAGAATAAATTGCATAAATACATGTATGGGAGAGGTTTGGAGGGTTATGGAATGGGAGCAGGTCAATAGAACTAGCAGAATGATGGTTAGCACAAACTAGAAGGACCAAATGGCCTGTTTTCTGTGGTGTAGCATTCTATGGCTCTATATAAATGACCTGAAATTTATCTTGCTTCCTCTCCATTCAAAAAACCATGTATAAGATGAAGTATTCCAGAGGTTTGCACTACACTACTGGATTTCATGTGGTCTCCTAATGGAAAAGGCTGGTATAAAGTCACCAGCACATTCAGAAATCCATCCTTGTTTGACAATCCTGAACTTCATGGCAATCACACAATAAACTACCTGTATTGACAATTCTGCAATATTTGCCATTATGTAACTTCAAATGAAACTAAAATATATTATTATATTAAAAAACTTATGGCATGCACCATTAGTAGCAAAATCCATTGTAGATTTCCCTTATCTAAATTAGTGAATCTATGACAGTAGAATCCTGCATCAAAGATTTCAAAGGACCCATCGTCTTTATCCTTCCCTGGTTCACCAATCTCCCACGGGCCCCTCTTCAACCCTTTTCACCCTGTCTTCATTATAATGCCTATCCCTCTATACTTTCCAGCTTGATGAAGAATTCTAGCCTGAAACATTCCTTTTCTCCCACTGATCCTGTGTGACCTGCTGAGTTCTTCCAGCAAATATAGATACAGGAGTAGGCCATTCAGCCCTTCAAGCCTTCATCATAATTCAACATGACCATGATGACCATGGCTGATTATGTCTATTTTTGGTTTTTCTCTATGTACCTTGATTCCTTTAGCAATAAGGGCCAAATTCAATTCTCTTTTGAACATAACTAATGAACTGAAATTTTTTTTAGTTTTGTATATTGGGATACTGAAATCATTTAATCTGATTATTATATTTATTAAATGCCTCGGTTAATTCACCTTCTTACAGAATGAACACCAGTGCCTAATTTTGAATTAATACTAGTATATTGGACTGTTAGTTCCATAAACAACACCAGACCAAGCCTCAGTGAATGTCAGCGTTTTCCGGACTTATGTCCTTCACTTTCCAGTATGGAATATGGAATGCTCTGAAGGCCAAATGTTGGCGTGTTTGACTTGAGTAAGAGGCCAAATATACTTCATATCCAGCCGTTCAACTTTATGCCAACTGCAAGTGGTGGGTCTAAAGCCAGTATGGCTTTAATACTTATTGGCAGGCATTTTCTTCCAGTAACATTGCAGAAGGCTATGAACATAAATTCTTGCCTCTTGTATTACTCATTCAGCCAGATCTGTAACCTTCTGTATGACCCTTCTTATTTGTCTCATTTGAATGGGTACCTCTACCATTGTAGAACATATAGAAAAACTCCTTGGATCAGAGCAAAATATCCTTAATTGAAGCAGCCAAATTTGTTTCACATCACGTCTGAAAAATAAAGGAAGCTATTGAAACCCACAATCCCAATAAAGGGTCAGGAACCTTACCCAATGCCTTAAACCATATCATAAGTATGTCAATCATGTTAGGTGCTAGCATGCTAGATATATTTTCAGATACTTAATGGCAGGTGTTAATTGACATGAAAACAGGGAGGGATATTCTATTGTAATTTCAATGATTGTTGACAAATGATAGAAGGACAAAAAAAATGGCCACACAGAGCAACAGCAACCACAGTTATATCATAACCAGCTTCTTAATGAGTTCTGTTCAGATGTACAGTGTATCCTGGATGCAAAAAGAACTGGCTTAATTGTTAACAGTAAATACTATGTTCCAAAGTTCAAACAATCAGAAATGATTGAAAAACTACAGTATTTATCATTATTTTCTTCAAGAAAAATGAATAAAAAATCCTAAATAGCAACGTACGTAATTGTTATAATTATATTTTATATTATATTTTATTCTGAATTAAATTGTTTAACCTTAATAGATTTGACTATGCAACGCTTACATTTTATTTTTGGGCTATGTTACACATTGCCTTTTAGCATTTCAAGATGCTCACCTCATCTAAACTACTTTTAAACAGTAATCATGTTCTACAACAATGAAGAACACTGATGTCAGATTTCATGGAATGACAAATACTGCAATTTTTAAATTCTATGAGAGCCTTAGATTTTGTACAATGGAGATTTAGGATACTTTATAATCTGACTTTAAAAATTCAAATGCAAAGTACAGTACAAAATAACATGGCAAATTAAAAAAAAACACCTCAAATGAATTACTTTGCTGCAGTATTCAAACAGCTATCAACAAGATCAACAGAGCTGGCAGACTCACTGCAAACTAGATTCTTAAACCAATCATGAGTGCTGTTGATATAAAGCCCAATAATATTTTTGAATGTTATGCATTAAATTCCTGTCATTGGCATATTTAATTTGGCATCTACCAAGCTGGAAGTAAGAGTGGAATTTTTAACCCAGTGGGGAATTATTTTCTTCAGAGGTTTTAAAGAAACAAGCATAAAAGTTTGATAAAACAAATTCCTTTTTCACAAAGCTGGAGACTTTATGGAAAGTACATTTATTTGACAAATAGAATGGTCTACTAATTATTCCAGATGATGAGATAAAAGAGCCTTACTAAAATGTCTTCTTGTCCTTTATCAAAACATACACATAAATCCTCATTTCCCTTTTATAGATTAAAACATTTGAACTGTTTAGAAGATTTTACAACATAAGGTAGAACCCAAAGACGTGCCTGTGCTAAGTGCTAGTGAAGGCAAAACAGCAAAATCAGGTTGAGAAACTGGTGCAGGAGGCAGGGCTTCAGATTCTTGGATCATTGGGATCTCTTTTGGGGAAGGTACACCTAAATAAAAAGGGTTACACCTGAACTCAAAGGGGACCAATATCCTGGCAGGCAGGTTTAATATAGCTGTTCAGGAGGGTTTAAACTAATTTGGCAGGGAAGTGGGAACCAGAGTCCAAGGGGTGAAGAAGGGGAAACAGCAGTGAAGTGATGTAAGGCAGGTGACAAGACAAAGTAATAGCTGGAGGGATGACAGAGACACAGTACATTCAAAAACTGGTCTAAAGGTATTATACTGAAATGCATGCAGCATTAGAAACAAAGTGAATAATCTTGCTGTTACTGGTTGGAAGGTCGATGCTATGACCATTACTGAGTCATGACCGATGGATGACATTGGGAACTGAACGTCTAAGAATACAAAGTGTATCATAAGGATAGGCAGGGAGGTAGAGGGGGCAGCATGGCCCTGCTGGTAAGCAATTATGTTAAGTCATTGGAAAGAAGGGACATAGGATTAGAAGAGGTAGAGTCCTTATGGGTTAACTTAAATGGTAAAGGTAAAAGGACACTAATGGCAGTTATATACAAGCCCCCAAACTGGAAATAGATAAAACACATCAGAAGGGCAGCGTTAAGATAATAATGGGAGATTTCAACATGAAAGTAGATTGGGAAAGTCAGGTTGGTAGGAGACCTCAGTAAAGCGAGAGAGAGATTGTGGAATGCCTATGGGATGTTTTTCTAGAGCAGCTTGTTGATGAGCCCACTAGGGGAAATTGTTCTGGATTGGGTACTGTGTAATGAACCAGAGGAGATTAGAGATTTTAACGTAAAGGAACCCTGAGGAGGCAGAGATCATAATATGACTGAATTTACTTTGAAATTTGAAAAGTGAGGCTAAGAGTTCAATGTGTCATATTTCATTGGAGTAAAGGAAATTATAGTTGCATCAGAGAGGATCTGGCCAAAGACAATTGGAAAAACACACTATTAGGGAAGACAGCAGATCAGCAATGGCTGGGGTTTCTGCAAAAAATGAGAAAAGTGCAGGACAGGTACAAACAAAAAAGGGAAGAAAGTTGCAAGTAGAAAAATAATAAGACAATTATGGCTGATGTGGGAAGTTAAAGCCAAAGTAAAAGCAAAAGAGAGGGCAGACAAAAATAAGTGGGAAATTGAAGAAGAAAAGTAAGAAGGTGATTAGAAATGAAAAATAAATGTAGAAGGTTAGCAAGTAATGTCAAAGATGATGCTAAAAGATTTTTTTCAATATATAGGGAGTAAAAGAATGATCAAAGTAAACATAGGACCAAAGGAAAATGACACTGGGGAAATTGTAATGGGAGTCAAGAAGATGGCAGAGGAAATGAATGAATATTTTAGATGTCTTCACTGTGGAAGACATTAGTAGCATGGCTTTCTTGGTAGAGAAGTGAGTGGTCAAGGTCACAAAAGAGAAAGTACTTTGGAAGCTAAATGGTCCACGGGTAGGTAAGTCTCCTGGATTAGATGGAATGCACCTTCAGAAGGAGGTAGCTGTAAAGATTGTGGAGGCATTGGTAATGATCTTCCAGGAATCAATGGAGTCATGCACGGTTCCAGTGGACTGGAGGATCACGAATGTCACTCTACTTTTTAAGAAGGGAGTGAGGCAGCAGAAAGGAAATTATAGTGTAACAGGCTGCGGCCCACGCCTCGGGCTGACACAGGAAATGGCTGTCGAATACGGAGATTGGCAAAGCATCGTGAGGGCTGAAATGCCCATTTCCATAGGATGCCAGCAGAGCGGTGAAACTGGCCAATCACTGCCAAGGGATTGCAGGGGGCCCAATCGGGGCCTGGGCATCCAAGGTAACCAATCGATAACCGGCCCGCTCAAGCCACGCCCTTGTGGTGACGCAGCCAAACTGACTAAAAAAGGCAGAGCTGCCACTGAATAAACCCAGTGTCACTTACACTCTACTGGTGTGTGTGTGTCTTCCTTTTGCAGATTCAAGCTACAGCCTTAGGGCTATAACTGAGAGCTATAACTTAGCTGGAGCCATAGCAACTTCACTACAGTGGTGACCCTGACTGGTCCAAATGGCGTTTTGGGCCCGAAAATGGAAGAGCAACCTGTGATCAACACCGAGGTATTGATGCTGCTGGGCTTCTGGATGTTGCAATCATGGGCATGGTTCCAGCAAGCCGAGGCACAGTTCGCCATTTGGCAGATCTCCTCCAATGACACTCGCTACTACCATGTGATCAGCACCCTCGATCAGGACACCGCAGCCCGCATCATTGACTTCCTCGAGTAGCCCCGGAACAAGGAAGGTATGTTGCCATCAAAGAACCGTTAACCCGCATTTTCGGGATCTCAAAGCGTGAAGGTGCTGCCCGACTGTTGCATATCGACTATTTGGGGGACAGGGCCCCTTCCGTCCTCTTGAGCAACATGGTCACTCTCAATGATGACCACATCTCCTGCCTGCTGTTCCAGCATATCTTCTTGGAGAGGCTGCCTGAGGACATCCAGCTGCTCATTGCAGAGGAAGATTTTGATGACCCCAGAAAGGTGGCTGCCTGAGCAGATTTGCTATGGGCAGTGAAGAGGAACTCCTGCTCTTTGCTCAAGCAGGTGACAGCACTGTGTCAACTAGGAAGACCACTGACTGACCGTCCAACTAACTGTTCGATCGCCTGAATGTCACGCCCTACCGGTGAGCAGTACTGTTCCCATCACCGACGATGGGGTCCTGAGACCCATTGATGCTGCTCCCACCATGTGTTCCAGAGAAATGCCCAGACCGGTTGTCGCTAATGGCTGCAATGACCAGATATCTGCAAAGCCTGCTACGCATTCAAGACTCCCTGTCTGGCTGATATTTCTTGGTGGACACTGGGGCACAACACAGTGTCATTCCCCCGACCAGTCTGGAGGTCCACTGTGGCAAAGTGGGCTGGGAGCTCCAAGTGGCAAACGACTCCAACATCCGAACATTTGGCATCCACACCATTCCCCTACACTTTGGGACAGACAATTCTCTTGGAAATTTATGGTGGTGGCCATGTAACAACCATTACTGGATGCAGATTTTCTGCGGGCGAACTCACTCCTAGTGGATATCAAGGGGCGCCGGCTGGTGCAAGCCTGGACATTTCAGTCACTCTCTCTCAAGGGCACTGAACTCACCATCCTCCATCTGCACTCAGTGGGTACTGCTGACAACGAATTTGCTTGGACCCTAGCAGAATTCCCTCCATCACTAAGCATCACTTCCATTCGGCAGAACCCAAACATGGGGTGAGGCACCAAATCATTACAGATGGCCCTCCCATCCACACCAGGGTGTGATATGTCCCCCCTGTGAAACTCAACCTAGCCAGGGACGAGTTCAAAAAGATGGAGGAACTCAGCATTGTGCGGTGCTCTGATAGTCCTTGGGCCTCCCCTCCCCACATGGTCCCCAAGGCAGCAGGTGGTTGGAGGCCGTGCGGAGACTACCGCCACCTCAACGAGGCCACCATACCAGACAGATATCCTGTGCCCCATATCCAGAACTTCACCACTACCCTGCAAGGAGCACGGATATTTGCAAAGGTGGACCTCATCAGGGGCTATCACTAGATCCCAGTACACCCTGAAGACATCCAAAAAACCACCATCATAACCCCGCTTTGGGTTGTTTGAATTTCTCTGTGTGCCCTTCGGGTTTAAAAATGCAGCTCAGAGTTTCCAGAGGTTAATGGATGCAGTGGGCCAGGATCTGCATTTTGCCTTTGTCTACCTCAATGACATTTTAATTACCAGCCACACCTGCACAGAGCATGCCGCTCAATTAAAACAATTGTTCTCCAGGCTGAGTGATTTTGGCCTAACCATCAAAACATCCAAGTGCCAGTTTGGCTGAGAAGCTATTGACTTCCTGGGCCATCATATTGACCAACATGGAGCCAGATTGTTAATCTCCGTTAAGGTGGATACTATTCTCTCTTTCCTCATGCCATCAATGGTAAAAGGACTACAAAAGTTTGCAGGTATGGTCAACTTTTATCACTTCATACCTGCAGTGGACTGCATCATGAGCCCACTCTTTACCCTCAAGGCAGGACCCAGTAAAAAATTACAATGGATCAAGGAGGTGACCAAGGCCTTCCATGCCACCAACAATGCCCTGGCTAACACCATCCTCCTCATGTACCTGCGAAAGATATCTCCAGCAGTGGTCGGGAGTGTACTTGAGCAACTGGTAAATGGACAATGGCAATCGCTGGCCTTTTTCAGTAAACACCTCAGGCCACCAGAGCTCAAGTACATAGAAACATAGAAGATAGGAGCAGGAGTAGGTCATTCGACCCTTCGAGCCTGCTCCGCCAATCAACGAGATCATGGCTGATCTTAAAGTTCAGTACTCCGTCCCCGCCTTCTCTCAGTAACCTTTAATACCCTTATACTGAAGAAATATATCTAATTCCCTCTTAAATATATTTAATGAACCTGCCTCTACTGCCCTCTGTGGCAATGAATTCCACAGATTCACCACCCTCTGGGTAAAGAAATTCCTCCTCATCTCGGTCCTAAATGGTTTGCCTATTATCCTCAAACCATGGCCCCAGGTTCTGGATTTTCCCATCATTGGAAACATCCCATCTGCATCCATTCTGTCCAGTCCTGCCAGAATTTTATATGTCTCTATGAGATCCCCTCTCAATCTTCTAAACTCCAGCGAGTATAATCCCAATTTGCGCAATCTTTCCTCATAAGTCATTCCTGCCATTCCAGGTATCAGCCTGGTGAATCGCCTCTGCACTCCCTCCATTGCAAGAACATCCTTCCTTCCTTAGATAAGGTGCCTTTGATAGAGAACTGTTAGCCTTATACCTGGCAATTCAGCACTTTCGTTACTTCCTGGAGGGCAGGAAGTTCAAAATTTACATAAACCACAAACCACTTACCTTCGTCTTCAGTAAGGTGTCAGCCAGGCACCTGTCCTACATTTCCGAATTTACATCGGACATTGAACACATAGCTTGCAAATCCAACATGGTGGCCAACGTCCTATCCCATCTGGCTATCTTGGCACGACCCTAACTCTGGCATTGACTACGTGGCCTGGGCTAATGCATAGCAAGCAGATCCTGACACTCAGCGCTCATCAGCTTACAATTGGAGGACATCCAGATTTCCCCCGGCAATCGCACACTGCTCTGTGACACCTTGATGGGTAAACCTCACCCTGTCATTCTGGCTGCATAGAAGAAGCAGGTTTTCAACTTGGTCCACAACTTGGCTCACCCCGACATCAGGACTACAGTAAAAATGGTGGCAAACAGGTATGTCTGGATGGTCTCTGCAAAGAGGTGGCCCTGTGGGCCAGAACTTGTACTCAGTGCCAGTCATCCAAAATCCAGACTCATATCAAAGCTTCACCACAGACATTTGAGCCAGCACATCGCTGCTTCAGTCACGTGCGCAGTGACATTGTGGGGCCCCTACCCATATCCAGAGGTGCACATTACCTTCTCACAATGGTTGACTGGATGACCAGATGGCCAGAGGCAGTGCCACTATCAGAGGATTCTGCAGAAGCATGCGCATGGGCTTTATTTAACACGTGTAGTGCATTTTGGGGTCCCCAAACACCTGACATTGGACAGGGTGCCCAATTTACTTCCAGTCTATGGACCACCTTAGCCCACGTTCTCGGGGGCCCAACTCCACCACACTACGGTATATCATCCATAGGCCAACGGGTTGGTAGAGAGGTTCTACAGATACCTTAAGGCAGCCTTAATGGCACAGCTTACCGGACCTAACTAGGCCGACGAACTCCCTTGCATCCAAGGAGGATCCTCTGCTGAGTTAGTCTATGGCGCACCCCTCGTTATACCAGGCAAATTTGTGATGGCCCCTAAGGACTTAGGGGAGCCCCCAGTTACCACATTGTCCTGACTATGTGAGCACCTAGGCACCCTGGCCACCGCTGAATCTAAACCCCACAGCCAACCCAGCACTTAACAAAGAACTTTACTGGCTGTAAATACGTGTTTGTTCAGCATGGGGCTCACCGGCCTCCTCTACAGCAGCCTTGCAAGAGGCCATACAGTGTCCTCAGACATAACGCTCCACCTGTGTTTTGGACATTGGTGGCAGGGAAGAGACTTTCACACTCAACCGGTTGAAACCAGCCTACTTGGCTCATCATTCATCCAATACCACGGCATAGAGGTCGACCTCCTAAAAACTGTGCCCTGATCACCGGTTTTGGGGGAGGGAGGGGGGGCTGTTTAGCAACCTGCAGCCTTTGCCTCGTGCTGACACAGGAAATGGCCATCAAACACGGTGACCGGCCAATCACCGCCAGTGGATTGCAGGCGGCCCAATCGGTGCCCGGGCATCCAAGGTAACCAATCAGCAACCGGCCCTATCAAGCCATGCTCCGGTGGTGACGTGGCCAAGCTGACTATAAAAGGCAGTGCTGCCACTGAATAAACTCAGTGTCGAATACACTCTAATGGTGTGTGTGTGTGTCTTCCTTCTCCTGTGGTTTTGAGCTACCGCCTCAGGGCTATAACTGAGACCTATAACCTAGCTGTAGCCGTAGTGACCTTGCTACAATAGATCTATTAGCCTGATGTTGGTGATTGGGCAGCTGTTGGAGTTGATGTTCAAGGATGAGATTACGGAATACCTGGAGGTACATGAAAAGATAGGCCCAAGTCAGCACAGTTCCTTTAAAGGAAAATTATGCCTGATAAACCTATCGCAATTTTTTAAAGAGATCACAAAGAGGATAGATGGGGAGATGCAGTGGATGTTGTGTATTTGGACTTTCAAAAGGCCTTTGACAAGGTGCCACACATAAGGCTGCTAAACAAGATGAGATCCCATGGAATTACAGGAAGAATACTCGGATGGCTAGAGCATTGGCTGGTCGGCAGGAAACAGAGAGTAGGAATAAAGGGATCCTATTCTGGTTGGCTACAGGTGGTGTTCCATATGGGTCAGTGTTGGGACTACTTCTTTTTATGTTGTATATAAATGATTTGGACTTTGAAATAGATGGGTTTGTGTATAAATTTGCAAAGTACCCCTGTGGCCATTCTTCTCAACAAAAAGTATATTATTTTGGATACTGTTGGGGGAGGGGACGATCTACCAGGGACAACTCATAGTGGTCAGGTCTCTGGCACAGAGTCTGGCCCTTCAGCTCAAAAGGGAATGGGGGATGAGGAGAAGACAGCTGTAATGTTGGGGGATTCTATAGGGTGACAAATAGGAGGTGCTGTGGGCAAGATGAAGACTCCTGCCTCCTAGGTGCCAGACTCAGGGATGTCTCAGATAGAGTCCACAGCATTCTCATGAGAGGGTGAGCAGCCAGATTATGTGGTAAATGTGGGGAACCAATGACATAGATAGGAGAAGGGATGAGGTCCTGAAGAGAATACAGGGAGTTAGGAAGGAAACAAAAAAAAACAGAATTGCTGCCTGTGCCATGTGCTAGTGAGGGCAGGTATAGGAATTTATGGCAGAAGAGTTGGTGCAGGGGGCAAGGTTTTGGATTCATGGATTATTGGGATCTCTTCTGGGAAGCTATGACATGTACAAAAAGGATGGGTTGCATCTGAACAGGAGGCGGACCAATATCCTTTCAGGCAGGTTTGCTAGAGCTGTTGGGGAAGGTCTAAACTAATTTGGCAGGAGGATGGGAACCAGAATGAGAGGATAGGGAATAGAGCAGATGATAGAAAAGTTGATGCAAGGTGTAGTAAGTTTGTGAGGAAGTACAGACAGTGATGGGAGCAAAAATGCAGTCAGATGGCAGGTTTAAAATGTGTTTATTTCAATTCAAAAAGTATTAGGAATAAGGGAAATGAACTTGGAGCATGGATCAATACGTGCAATCACGATATTGTGACCATTACAGAAAACTGGCTGTCATAAGGACAGGACTGGCTGATGTAGGTACTGGGGTTTAGATGTTTAAGAGGGATGGGTGGAGGTAAAAGTGGAGGGAATGGGGAGTTGCATAACTAATCATGGTTAGTATCACAGCTGCAGGAAGTGAGGATTTTGTGGTGGAAGTCAGAAACAGGAAGGGAGTGATTACTATATTGGTCCCTAAATAGCCCTTACTTCCCCAAGGAGCAGATAAGTAGGCAGATTTTGGAAAGGTGCAGAAATAACAGGTTGTTGTTATCAGATACTTCAACCTCCCAAATATTGACTGGCACCTCCTTACTGCAAGATGGATAGATGGCACAGAATCAGTCAGGTGAGCCCAAGAAGGATTCCTGACACAATATGTGGACCAGCTGACTGGAGGAGAGGCCATACTGGATCTAGTATTGGATAATGAAGCTGGTGGTCAGGTGATAGGCTTCTCAGTGGAGGAGTTTTTCAGTGACAGTGACCACAATTCCTTGACCTATGGACAAGAATAGGAATAGAAATAGGTCACAGGTTCTCAACCTTTTTTATCCCACTCACATACTAGCTTAAGTAATTCCTTAGTATGCCTTAGGTGCTCTGTGATTAGTAAGGGATTACTCAAGGTGGTATGTGAGATGGGAAAAAAAATTGAGAACCACTGGAGTAGACAAATGATAAAGTGTTTAACTGGAGAAGGGCAAATTAGATGGGATTAGGCAGGAAGTAGTGAGAGTAAATTGGGAACAGATGTTCCGGTGGGGGGGGGAAGAAACACAGAAACAATATGGAGGATGTTTAGGGATCACATGCAGGAGTTTTGGATAATTTTGTTCCATTGAGACAGGCAAAACATTGTAGGAAAAGGGAACTGTAGTTGACAAATGAGGTGAGACAGCTAGTTAAGAGGAAGATGGAAGTATATTTAAGATTGAGGAAGCGAAATACACAAAGAGGTCATGAAAATTATAAGGTAGCTGGGAAGGAAGAAGAAAGGAAAGCTAAAAGGGGGAACGAGAAGGCTTGAACAAGTAGGATTATGAAAACCCTAAAGCATCCTACGCATACATGAAGAACTGAAGGATGACGAGAATGAAGGTGGGGCTGCTTAGGAATAAAGGAGGCAACATGTGCCTGGTTGTGGAGGAAGTAGGGGATGTCCTAAATGAATACTTTGCTTCTCTCTCTCCAGAGAAAGGGACCTTGGTCAATGTGAATCTGATGTGCTAGAGCATGTTAAGGCGAAGGACGAAGTGCTGGATCTTCTTAAAAACATTAGGATTGTCTCGTTCCTGGGACTGGATGATATATATACCCGAGGTTACTACAGAAAATAAGAGAAGAGATTGCTGGGGTATTGGCAATGATCTTTGCGTCCTCTCTGGCCACAGGGGAGGTGTTGAAGGATTAGAGAATGGCAAATGTGGTCCCCTTATTTAAAAATGTAATAGGGAAAATACAGGGAATTATAGGCCAGCAAGTCTTTTAAAAAAGTCATGTGTCATGGGATTCATAGAACCTTGGCAGTGTGGATTCAGAATTGGCTTGCCTGTAGAAAGCAGAGGGCAGTAGTAGATGGAACACATTCTGCGTGAAGGTCAGTTGTGTTTTGGTACCGTGGTCTTTGTGACTTTTATAAATGGCCCAGACAAAGAAGTAGAGAGATGGGTCAGTAAGTTTGCAGATAATACAAAGATTGGAGGTGTTGTGCATAGTATACAAGGTTATCATAGGTTACAGCAGGATACAGACAGGATGTGGAGGGTTAGGTGGAAAATTGGCAGATTGAGTTCAATGCAAAGTGATGCATTTTGAAAGCAGAGAACATGGTTAATGCCAGGATTTAGAACAGTGTGGAAGAACAGAGGGACTTTGGGGTCCAAATCCAAAGATCCTTCAAAGTGGCTGTGCAGACTGATAGGGTAGTTAAGAAGGCTTATGGTATGCTGGACTTCGTTAGTCAGGGGTTTGTACATTCCTCCCGTATCTGCGTGGTTTCCTCTGGGTGCTCTGGTCTCCTCCCACCCTTCAAATCATTGGGGTGGGGGGGGGTGGTTTGTATGTTAATTGTGGTATTTGGGTAGCACAAGCTCATGGGGTGGAAGGGCCTGTTACTCTGCTGTACGTCTAAGTGAAAATGAAAATTAATTTAAACTGAACAAGCATCAGAAAATGTCCTTGCCAAGAATCTAATTAAATTTTATCCAAGATTTTGTGAGGAAACATTTAAGCATATTTTGCTGAAAACAATCAACCTAGGACATTAATATGGTTATATTATAAAATCAAATTTATTTCATAGATATGCATTAATACAATTATATGAAACCCACAATCTGCCAAACTACAACCGCAATTTATCGAGAAAATCAAATATCACAGTCCAGCACCACAACATATGTAGATATTCATGTTGCATTCTCTTCAGATTGATTTTACTTTATATTTGTAAAGATAGAAGTTAAAACTCTGAATAATAGTCAATGAGGTAAACAGTTACACAAGTATAAAATAAAAACCAATACTATCCTCATATATTCATGTAGCAAATGTTTTAAGTAGCTTTGGTGGGATGAAGTGGATGGAAGAAGCAGTATGATACAAGAATTGGTTGAAGTCATTTTTCAAAACAACAGGTTTTGAAAGCAGATGTGAAAAAAAAACACTTAAGTGCAATCTTTGTTAAAGTCCCAACCTGAAAAAGGTAACAGGTCTATCCATGGAAGCAGATTTGATCATTGATATCTTTGCATTTTCATCATTTAAATCTTTATATTCAGATTTCTGATCCTCCTACAGTGTCTATAAAGCTTCTTCCCACAGAAAGTGAGAATGTTGAATGACCAAAGGAACTGTTTACAATGACCATCCGAGACTTTGTTATGAAACAATATCTGTGTGTGTGTGTGTGTGTGTGTGTGTGTGTGTGTGTGTGTGTGTGTGTGTGTGTGTGTGTGTCCAGAAGGGAGTACCATGAGGGAGAAACAAAATCAGAATATGCCATTTTGTATGTTACTGACTATGTATTTCACACATTGTTACTGCTGACAAGTTAAGTGTTCGCTCAAAGGGATTCTTTTTATTTACTATCAGCTGCAAGGATATTTTTCAAAAAAGCACAAGAATGCAGTAGCTACCTTGGCACTCTTATTAATCCTTTTTCATCCCTTTCTCCATGCTAACCTCATTTGAGAATGGGTCCTGATTCCAGTTCTTTGCTAAAGTTACACATTAGTTATCCAATGAAAAGTGCTTATAGTAACTGGTTGTATAATGCTTCTTTTGTCCTTGTGTGGAGTCAAGTGCCAAATCTACAGAAGCTTGCCAACTCCTCGTTCTGCAGAAAACCAGAGTCAGTATTCTGCCTTGTATTTCTCTACCACCACATACTAGATAGGTAATGAAACGTGTCCCAATTGGAATATTAAATTTAAAAAAAGTCATTTTTACTCCTGAGGTAGTCACAGCAGATTCAAGATTTTATGACCAACATCTCTCAAGAATACCAGCATTGACCCCAGAAACACTTTTGTCTGTCCAAAAAAATCAGAGTGTTTATTATTCACAAAGGACAGTTTATCTTTCAATACAATTTCACAATTACAAGCATACATCTGCAAATGACATATCCTTTATCACTAGTTACTGATTTTCACTTTTGTTTCAAACTGGATTTATTGCCAAGAAATTTAACAGTTCCCCCAGAATGGTAATTCTTGTATTTCCACATGGACGTCAGAGTTTCTAGTTATGTCCAGCAGTTCACTTTTGTTTTGTAGATGATGGACTTTTCACAGAGTTCAGTTGGGAGGATGAAATTACAATAATTCACAATTTACTTCATAAATTGACTTAATATACAAGCAGATGAAGAATATGTATAAGCTTCCTGCTTTCTTATACATTTTGATACACAGAAATGCCTGCAAAGGGACCATTCTAAGTACTAGTTAGGCTCATAATGCAAACCAACTGAGGAATGAATAAATCTGCAGCAATACTTTGTGCGTTGGCCATCAAACTGTTCCTTTCTGTTGCCAAGAAACTGGCTGCCAAGAAAACAACTGATGACTACATATCTGTTTGCTGTACTCAAAATAATAGGTACATTCAAGTAACTGCAGGTTGGTCATCCTCTCGTGAAGATGGATTCCTCTAAAGTTAATTTCTTGATTGCAGTACAATCAGAACAGAATTTTTTTTGAATACTTTATTTTAAAATTTTAAAATTACTATTACATCAAATTCTAATAAAATTCATATATAGAAAAATATATGTGGATAATATATCCACATATATAATAACAAACCCCCCCCACCCCAACTTCCCTCTCCCTCCCCATTAATTCCCACCCTCAACTTTTCAGCCGTGAAACCAAGTATTATCACTGGAATGAATGTGAGCTCAAATCTTCAAACCAACAATTTTCAAATATAGGCTCCATACTTTCAAAAAGAAATGATATTTATCTTTTCAAGAGGGATAAAAGATTTCCTTTCAGTATGCCATCTTTGCATTCCCAAAACCAAATCGGATTTCCACGTAATAGCTAAACATTTCTTAGATACAGCTAAAGCTAAATGTAAAAATTTAATTTGATACATGGTCAATCTTAATTTTAAACTCATCATTTTAATATTTCCTAGTAAAAACAGCATTGGATCAAACGGAAGTTGGACTTTTTTTTTTCCAGAAAATCTTAACTTTAGGACAGATCCAAGTCGAATTAAAAAAAGAACCTGTCTCTTTACCACATTTAAAACATAAATCTGAAGAAATTAAATTAAATCTTTTTAATTTTTAAGGGGTTAAATATAATTGATGCAAAAAATTATATTGTACTAATCTCTTTTCTTTGGCTTGGCTTCGCGGACGAAGATTTATGGAGGGGGTAAAAAGTCCACGTCAGCTGCAGGCTCGTTTGTGGCTGACCAGTCCGATGCGGGACAGGCAGACACGATTGCAGCGGTTGCAAGGGAAAATTGGTTGGTTGGGGTTGGGTGTTGGGTTTTTCCTCCTTTGCCTTTTGTCAGTGAGGTGGGCTCTGCGGTCTTCTTCAAAGGAGGCTGCTGCCCGCCAAACTGTGAGGCGCCAAGATGCACGGTTTGAGGCGTTATCAGCCCACTGGCGGTGGTCAATGTGGCAGGCACCAAGAGATTTCTTTAGGCAGTCCTTGTACCTTTTCTTTGGTGCACCTCTGTCACGGTGGCCAGTGGAGAGCTCGCCATATAATACGATCTTGGGAAGGCGATGGTCCTCCATTCTGGAGACGTGACCCATCCAGCGCAGCTGGATCTTCAGCAGCGTGGACTCGATGCTGTCAACCTCTGCCATCTCGAGTACCTCGACGTTAGGGGTGTGAGCGCTCCAATGGATGTTGAGGATGGAGCGGAGACAACGCTGGTGGAAGCGTTCTAGGAGCCGTAGGTGGTGCCGGTAGAGGACCCATGATTCGGAGCCGAACAGGAGTGTGGGTATGACAACGGCTCTGTATACGCTTATCTTTGTGAGGTTTTTCAGTTGGTTGTTTTTCCAGACTCTTTTGTGTAGTCTTCCAAAGGCGCTATTTGCCTTGGCGAGTCTGTTGTCTATCTCATTGTCGATCCTTGCATCTGATGAAATGGTGCAGCCGAGATAGGTAAACTGGTTGACCGTTTTGAGTTTTGTGTGCCCGATGGAGATGTGGGGGGGCTGGTAGTCATGGTGGGGAGCTGGCTGATGGAGGACCTCAGTTTTCTTCAGGCTGACTTCCAGGCCAAACATTTTGGCAGTTTCCGCAAAGCAGGACGTCAAGCGCTGAAGAGCTGGCTCTGAATGGGCAACTAAAGCGGCATCATCTGTACCTTACATTAATAACCTTAATCATATTATCTTTACATAAAGTCCTCCAATCATTTTCATCTATTTTTCTATTCAAATCAGTTTCCCATTTTAATCTTAATTTATGAATATTTGGTTTAATTTATACGTCTCAGGAATGGATTTATTTATAGTGTAGCGGGTCAAGCAGCTGTGCAGCGGGCTGAGCGGCTGTGTAGCATGGTGTTGTGAACCGTTGCCAGGGTGGCTTGCTGAGCGGGCGCGTAGAGCCACAGGCCAGGGTGCTGCTCACTCACCTGGGCGAGGAACTGCGGCATACAGCGCTGCGAGCTGAGTCATGGCAAACTAGACTGTTGTGCCTCTTTCAAGAGGGTGCAGGGCTCCCATTGTGTTTACTTTAAACAGATGAGCCCTGTAGATTAGTGGCAGGCACATGGTGACATCACTCCCGGTCTCGTGGGACCTGCACCGGGAGGGATCTAAAAGGAGGAAGTAAATTTGAATAAACAATCTTTGCTGACTAACCCTATGTATGTGTATTCATTTAGTAAGTCTACTGGAGTAGTCGCTACAATTGGTGACCCCGACTGCAAGATTCAGCCAAAGCTTGAATTTACAGTCGCCATGGACGCAACAGCAGCTGCTGCCACAGATGCAGTTAACATGGTGGGAGTTCATTTGCTCCCATTCTGGACCCAACAACCTCAGGTATGGTTTATCCAGGCTGAAACCAGTTTCGTCTTCGTGGCATAACAGCTGAGGACACAAAGTCTTAGCACATCATCAGGGTGTTGGATGCTGCTACAGCAGCTAAAGTGAGTGAATTTATTGCACACTCCCCAGCAGACAACCAATACACCAGGCTCCACCAGTTCCTCCTGGACACACTGGAATTAACCAGGTATGAGTGGGGCATGCGGCTTTTGAATATGGAGGGGTAAGGCAACAGGAATCCATCTGATCTGATGAATGAGATGGTCGTGTTAGTAGACGGTCGTTTTAACTGCTTACTTTTCGAGACTTTATTCCTGTCGAAGCTCCCGGGTCGCGACTCCATACCGATAGCAAACATGGATTTCCACATGATGTAACCCGGGAGGCTGACAGACTCTACCGTACGCCAACGCAAGATTCTGCCCACATAAAGCCTGTATTCTTGGCGGATGCATCTCCCATGCCTTGCATGCCGCCCATGTCTGTGTTTCAAACAAAAAGAAGGAAAGTACCAACGGGCGCTGAGAATGGTGTTTTTACCATTGCCAGGGGGGGGAAAAATGCCTGTGGATGCATACCTCCATATGGCTACCACACAAAAAGTGTCGGGAAATGACAGAGCCAGCTGCCAATGGTGGCCTTGGCAGCTGAGACAAGTACTGGCCTCCTCTATTTTCAAGATGATGCTTATAAACACAAGTTTCTCGTAGACACAGGGGCTGAGCTCAGCTTGCTCCCACCAACATACTTTGAGAGGACGCATAAGCGACAGGACCTTGCTCTTCAAGCTGCAAATGTGACTTCCATTCCCAGCTTTGGCACATGACGTGTCACGATTAACATAAGATAAGTTCCATTGGGATTGTATTTTGGCTTCTGTTGCGCAGCCCATTTTGGGTGCAGATTTCTAATGATCCTATGAC
Source organism: Narcine bancroftii (assembly GCF_036971445.1). Taxonomy (NCBI): domain Eukaryota; kingdom Metazoa; phylum Chordata; class Chondrichthyes; order Torpediniformes; family Narcinidae; genus Narcine; species Narcine bancroftii. The sequence goes on from NC_091469.1 coordinate 413,797,835, forward strand.
CTGCTAGTGTACGTTAAGCAGAGAAGGTAGTCAATGTCACCACTTTCCAAATATACCCATTGATAAGCAGCAAAGGGAAAGTTTCCCAGCTCAGGGCGCAAAGACGCTCAATGAATTTCCTGGTGTGCTCTCTCTTAATTTCAATTCCTCCACAACTGCCCATGGTGTGTCCCATTACATAGACACTTCAGGCCTGCCAATTTGCGCCAGGGCTCATCATCTCCCGCCAGATAAGCTACAGCAGGTCAAGGCAGAATTTATTGCCATGGAGGAATTGGGTATCACTCGGTGTTCCAACAGTCCTTGGGCATCACCATTACACATGGTACCCAAGAACACCAGTGGATGGAGATCCTGCGGTGACTACCACAGGCTCAATAATATAACTACGCCTGACAGATACCCTGCCCTTCACATGCAAGATTTTGCTGCCCATCTGCACAATTGCTTTGTTTTTTCCAAAGTTGATCTCGTCAATGGATATCATCGAATCCCAGTCCATGCGGATGACATTCCAAAAATGGCAATTATTACTCCTTTCAGACTTGTTGAATTCCTCTGGATGCCATTAAGGTTGAAGAATGCTGCTCAAACATTCCAGCGGCTTATGGACACTGGGCAGGGATTTAGAATTCGCTTACATATACTTGGATGACATCCTCATTGCCAGTCAAAATGAGCAAGATCACTACCTGCACTTATGCTGCCTGTGCCAACGGCTGGATGAATTTGGACTTACCATCAACCCTAACAAATGCCAGTTTGGCAGGTTGACCATTGATTTCCTGGGGCACAAGATCACAGCTGAAGGTGTCTTTCCCTTATCCATCAAAGTGGATGCAGTACGTGCCTTTCCTAAACCTACCATGGTTAAAGGACTGCAGAAGTTCTTGGGCATGGTAAATTTCTATCACTGTTTCATTCTGGTAGCTGTTGACATTTTCGACCACCATTACAGTTCCTCGCCACAAAGGAAGTTACTTGGACCACAGAGGCTGAGCTTGCATTCACAACCGCCAAAGACACTCTGGCCAACACAGCAATGTTCGCGCTCCTAATTCCAGTGCTGCCCTGGCACTCAAAACTAACACCTCAGATACAGCAGTGGGCGCAGTTCTTGAACAGTCCTTCAATGGACATTCCCAATCCCTGACTTTCTTTAGCCACCATCTATGGCCATCGTAAATGAAATACAGCACATTTGATCGCAAGCTGTTGGTGTTGTACCTGGCCACACGACACTTCAAATATGTTTTAGAGGGTCACCATTTCACTGCTTTCACGGGCCGTAAGCTACTCCCTTTTGCCTTTTGCAAAATATCAGACCTGTGGTCAGCCAGGCAGCAACGCCACGTTGTAGGTTTCCAAATTCACAACGGATGTTCGTCATGTCTCAGGGAAAAACAATCTGGTTACTGACGTGCATCATATCCAGGGTGGTGTTGACTTTGGCAAGAGCACAGGCCACGGATCCTGATGTTCAGGCATACAGTATTGCCATTACAAACCTGGACATACAACAGGTGGCATCACAACTAGACGGGCCAACTCTGCTTTGTGACATGTCTCTGGGCTACCCCAGGCTTGTTGTTCCAGCATCTTGGAGACAACATATTTTTGATGAAATTCACAACTTGTCCCATCAGAGCAACCATCAAGCTCATGGCAACTAAATATGTATGGCATGGACTTAAGAAAGACGTTGCACAGTGAGTCTAAACGTGTACCCACTTCCAAACTTCCAAAATTCATCAGCAGACCAAGGCACCTCTCCAGCCTTTCCTGGAGGTACACCATCATTTTGAGCATGTGGATATAGACCTGGTCAGACCATTCCCAATGTCTCAGAATATGAGATACATTCTGACAGTCATAGACCATTTCACATGATGGCCAGAGGCTATCCCATTGCCATCCAGCAACACTGAGACCTGCGCCAGATCATTCACTGTCAATTGGATCTCAAGATTCGGAGTTCCCAAACACATCACTTCAGGCTGCGGACTGCACCTATGCGTTATGGACTGCCTTTGTGCACTTTTGTGGCACACCACAGTGTACCACCCGCAGTCCAATGGTCTTGTGGAACATTTTCACCAGCAACTTAAATTTGCGCTCAAAGCCCGACTTACCCAGCCCATTTGGATAGATGAGTTGCCATGGGTTCTGTTGGGAGTGAGTACCACCCCGAAGGAAGACATGCCAGTATCACCCACAGAGATGGTTTATGGTTCAGTTCTCTCAGCTCCAGATGATGTTCACTTCTCATCCAACTCCTGCTCTGACCTGGACGTGCTTCAGCAGCTTTGACACAATATTCCAGTAAGGAAGCACATTCCAAACAACTGGCATGGAACCCCTAAGCAGCATGTCCTTCCAACTCTCCTCGACACTGACTTTGTGTTTGTGCACGGACAGGGCCCAGGAATGCCATTGCAACAGCCGTATGATAGCCTTTCCGCGTGGTAAGAGACAGGGTTGTGTATACTTTGTGGGACATTCCCAACCGTTTAATGTGGACAGATTCAAACTAGCACATGTGAACTCGACTGCCCCTATTCACTGCCCCCAGGCAAGGAGATGAGGGTGTTTGCCCAAGGCACATGTGGCCAGTTCATCTCTTTTGGGAAACAATTCGGGCGGGGGGAGGAGAGTAGTGTAGTGGGCCGAGTGGCTGTGTAGCGGGCTGAGCGGTCACGTAGCACAGTGTTGTGAACCATCACCAGGGCGGCTCACCAAGTGGACGCATAGAGCCACAGGCTGGATCACTGTTCACTCACTTGGGTGAGGAACCGTGGGCAGGTGGCGCTGCAAGCTGAGTCACGACAAACTGGACAGTTGTGCCTCTTTCTAGAGGGTGCAGAGCTCCCATCGTATTTACTTTACACACATGAGCCCCATAGATTAGTGGGAGGCACGTGGTGACATCACTCCTGGTCTCATGGGGACCTGGATTGAGAGGGATATAAAAGGAGGAAGCAGATTAGAATAAACAGTCTTTTCTGACTAACCCTGTATATGTGTATTCATTTAGTAGCTCTCCCAGAGTAGTTGCTACAATATCTCCTTTAGTAAATAATAATCCCAAAGCAAATTATCTAGGTAATTTTAAACTATAATTTATTGATTCCTTTTTTAATGAAAGTATTAAAACAAGCAACTCAAACTTATTCATTACCAGATTCTTTTTCAAATGCTATTATAACAGTAATACCTAAGAAAGATTAGAGATTTATTAAAACCAGTCTTATAGACCTATATATTTATTAAATGTAGATTATAAAATTGTAGCCAAAGTGTTGGCGAATAGATTGAATGAAAATATTTACAAGAATTAATTCATTTAGATCAATCCAGATTTATTAAAAAGAGATATTCTGCTTATAATATTGCTAAGTTAATTCTCTTAATTCATGCATCTCAGAAGAAATTAGATATAGCTTTAATTTTATCATTAGATGCTGAAAAACCTTTTGATAGATTGGAATGGAATTATTTACTTAAAGTCTTAGAAAAATTTCAGTTTGGACAAACATTTATCAATTGGATTAAGACTATATATAAAAATCCTTTGGCTAGAGTGGTTACTAATGGACAAATTTCTTCTTCATTTTCATTAACCAGATCTGCCAAACAGTGTTGTCCTTTGTCTCCAGCATTATTTGTTTTGGCAATTGAACCACTGGCACAACTAATAAGAGCTGATAGTATTAAAGGAATTAAAGTTAATAGTGAGGAATTTAAGATTAGTATGTTTGCTGATTTTGTTTTAATCTATAAAACAGATCCTGAAAATTCATTATGTTCATTTTATGACAAATTACAGGATTATTGAGAAATGTCAGGTTATAAAATTAATTGAGACAAAAATGAAGTTATGCCATTAGTTAAGGGGGAATTATGATCAATATAAACAAATTGCTCAATTTAAATGGACACATAATCCAATTAAGTATTTAGGTATTAAAATTGATAAAAATTCAGATAGTTTGTTTTAATTGAATTATTTATCATTACTTAATAAGATTTAAAAAGATTTAAATAGGTGGAACGATTTACTTATAACTTTAATAGGTAAGAGATAACTGTATTAAAATGAATTATTTTTCCAAGGATTCAATATATTTTTCAATCTATTCTTTGTCAAATACCTCAATTTTTTAAAAAGATCTTAACTTAATTGTTAGAAAATTTTTATGGAAAGGGAAAATGGTTAGCGTATCCTTGGAAAAATTAACTTGGAAACTTGAATTAGGTGGTTTACAACTTCCATGTTTTTAGAATTATTATAAAGCTGTTCTATTGAAATTTATTAGTGGAATGTTTGGTTTAAGCAAATCTTCAGTATGGGAAAATATAGAATTAGTTAAAATTGATGAAAATATATGCAAGAATTTATTAATAAATGGAATTCAAAATTATTAGTTGGTAGAGACCCACCAATATTGAAATATTTAATTGAATTATGGAATTAAATTGATTTTGAGATAGATGGAAAAGGCATGATTTCACCCAGTTACAGCAACAGCCTGAGCAAAGTTCCTCCTCAGGTAGAAGGCCTTGAATGCTGCAATAACCCCTTGGTTCATTGGCTGAATTAAAGAGGTGGTGTTTGGTGGGAGGAACACCACTTTGATGTTGGGGTGGAGGTCACCAATGAAAGGGGGAAGTCCTGGAGCATCATCTACAATCAGCAAAAGCTTGAAAGGTATGTCTTCTTTCAACAAATTCTATTTCACTGGCATAGCAATTGAGAAGGGCATCTTGAAACAGTATTTGTGCCATCCAGGACTTTTTATTACACCTGTAATAAACCGGTACGGAATTTTTGTTAATGTTCCTGAAAACCATGGGGTTTTCACTATGCCAAATAAGAAATGGCTTTAACTTGTAGCCAGCAACATTGCCTCCTAACAATACTGTCACTCTGTCTTTAAAAGCCTTAAAGCCTGGCATTAACTTGGCCTCCCTATGGAAGAAGGTGCATTCAGGCATTTGCTTGCAGAATTAGGAGGTTTCGTCTATATTAAAAATTTTCTGGGGTAAATAACCTGCTTCTACAATTAGTTTATCTAAGGTTTCAACAAATTCTTCTGCTGCCTTCACATCAGTGCTCGCAGACTCACCACTCACTTTCACATCATGCTGCAAAAAACGTTGTTTGAAGCACCTGAACCATCCAAAGCTAGCACTAAACTCAATATCGTAGTCTGGTCCTGCTTCTTTAAGCATCTGGAACAAACTTTGTGCCTTAGCAGTGATTGACAAGGTGGTAACAGGGATTTGGTCCTCAATCCAGGTCATGAGCAATTTCTTTCTATCCGACATAGGTCCCTCTTGTATTTTTGTTGGCCTCGTAGCTTTCAGTGGAGCCAATCCTTTTACAGCTTAGAGAACTTTTTCTTTGTTTTTGAGGACTGTTGTCATTGTCTTTTTCCTTCTTCTTTGGCTTGGCTTCGTGGACGAAGATTTATGGAGGGGTATGTCCACTTCTGCTGCAGGCTCATTGGTGACTGACAAGTCCGATGCGGGACAGGCAGGCATGGTTGCAGCGGTTGCAAGGGGTTATTTAGTAACCTTCTGTTTCACTTCCAAATTGATACTTCTCCTTTGCTTCTTGCTGCTGCAATCACTAGCACGGGTTTTGCTGTGTTTGGGAGTTAAGATAGATAGAAAGTACAGTACCTACCTTTTGTATACAAAAGACACGAGATACATGTATTGTGTGTGGGAAGACGTTGCATACGTCCGGTTATGTCCGCTACATCCTGTTCTCCGCTTGGGATTTCTGATCTCTATTATAACCTTATGGGATCACAGACAACAGTCGTATATGTGGTTGGACATTATCCGAACAGACATTAAGCGGTGCATACCTGTATTTCATTGCTAGTATTGTAGGAAGGGCAGATGAACTTTGAGTGTGGATTGGCACGTGGAATTATGAGGTTGTGGCCATTCATGAAACTTGGTTGCAGAAGGAGTAGGATTGGCAGCTCAATATTCAGGACTTTCTTTGGTTCAAACACAATAGAACTTGGGGGATGAAATGGGGAAGGAGTGGCATTGCTCATCAGTGAAAATATCACAGCTGTGCTCAGGCAGGACAGATCAGAGGGCTTGTCTACTGAGGCTAGATAGGTGGAGCTGAGGAACGGGAAAGGTGTGACCAAACTCATGGGATTGCATTATAGACCACCCAAGAGTCAGTGAGTATTGGAGGAGCAAATGTGTAGAGAGATAGTAGACAGTTGCAGGAAACATAAGGTTGTGATAGTAGGAGATTTAACTTTGCCATACTGTAAAAGGGATGAATGGCTTGGAGTTTGTCAAATGTGTTCAGGAAAGTTTTCTAAATCAATATGTAGAGGTACCAACTAGAGAGAGTGCAATACTGGATCTCTTATTAGGGAACAGGACAGAGCAGGTGATAGAAGTATGTGTAGGGGAACATTTTAGGTCCGGAAGTGATCATAATGCCATTAGTTTCAAGTTAATTGTGGAGAAGGGGTTGTAGCAGAAATATTTAAAATGTTCTGAGCCACAGGTATGGTGCTGAAGGAATGGAGGGTAACTCATGTTGATCTGTTGTTTAAAAAAGGCTCCAGAAGTAACCCTGGAAATTATAGGCTTGTGAGTCTGATGTCAGTAGTAGGTAAATTATTGCAGTGTTCTAAAGATCAGATATACAGTACAACTCCAATTATTCAAAATTGGATTCTCTGAAATACTCATTTATCTGAAATTTAAAAAAAAAATTCTGATAAATGAGGATACCCAAAACTAATCAGAAATCCTCATTTATCCTAAATTTTATCGGAGCCAAACTGACCGGCGACCTCTGGCTGCCAGCAGCAGTGGAGACCTTGGTGGGGATGTGTTGGTGATCGGCAGCAGCCAGCCTTTTTTTTTTGGTGAGAATTAAACATTATTTTAATGCTTAAAAAGCCTTCCCTTGTTTTTTGTTGTTGTTTAAACACTGTAACAAGTGATTTGCTGTTGCTACTGGGCTGCTTTTTATTAAAAATGACAATTTCTCTGAAAAAAACATTTATCCAAATTAGGCCATTTTGGATAATCAGAGATGTACTGTACAATTATTTGGATAGCCAGGGACTGATTAGGGACAGTCAACATGGCTTTTTTGTGCATGGTAGGTCGTGTTTATCCAATTTTACAGAGTTTTTTTCAAGGAGGTTACCAGAAAAGTTGAGAAAGGAAAGGCTGTGGATGTTGTCTACATGGACCTTAGGACAAGGTCCCACCAGGGAGGTTAGTCAGGAAAGTTCAGATGCTCTGTATTCATGGTGAAATAGTAAACTGGATTCGACAATGCTGGATGGAAGAACCCAGGGAGTAATGGTAGATGATTGTTTCTCAGACTGGAGGCCTGTGACTAGTGGAGTGCCTCAGGGATCAGTGGTGGGATCATTGTTTTTGTGATCTACATGAATAATCTGGATGATACAATGATCTGACTGATAATGTGGTAAACTGGATCGGCAAGTTTGCAGATGATATTATGATTGGAGGGATTGTGGACAGCGAGCTGAAGAACAGATGGATCCAAGAATATAGTTACATAATTGCCTGAAAGATAGATAGCCTTGTAAAGTGAGTTTTTTTTGGCATATTAGGCTTCATAAATCAAAGTTTTGAGTATAAGAGTTGTGAAGTTATGGCAACATTGTATAAAACATAGGAGAGGCCACATTTGGAGTATTGTGTGCAGGTTTAAGCAACGACAGATCATCAAATTTGACTAAGATGAGTGATTACAATGAAATTACTTCAGTGTATAAAGATGTTAAATGAGTTGAATATAAATCCAAGCCTAAACAAAAGGATAAAAACAATATCGATTTTGAATTACAAAATACGGTAAGCACAATGTGGATCCAAATGGACTTAATGCAAGTACAAACAAACCTTTTAGTAGGGAAGAATAAAAATATAAAAGAAAAATACAACCAGTTATCAACAAATATGATGCAAGTACAAGAACGGAAAGATGAAAAAAATAAGGAAGTTATGAAAATTCGATGGAAGATTGGAAATGTAAAGGAGAAGCAAGAAAATTTGGAGCCTGAAGTTAAGGAAGAAATTGTTGATAGGAAGATAATTTTTGAAAAAATTGATAAGATGGAAAATTTAAGTAGGAGGAACAATATTAAGATTGTTGGTTTGGAGGAAGGAGAAGAAAAACATGACATGATTCAGTTTCTCCAAAGATGGATACCGAAGGTTCTGGGGGGGTGTAAATATATTTGAGGGCCCAATTGAAATTGAAAAAGCACATAGAACCCTCAGGCCCCAGCCGCAATCAGATGAGAAACCCCGCTCTATTGTTATTAAGTGTTCAGAATATCGAGATGAGGAAAAGATTTTAACTTTAGCAGTGGAAAAAGTAAGAATAAAGAAGCATCCACTTGAATATCATGGTTCAAAGGTTTTCTTTTATCAGGATATTACTACACAGTTGTTGGCCAAGAGGAGACAGTTTAATGAAGTTAAGAGAAGTATTTGGGAAAAGGGTTATAAGTTAACATTACGTTATCCAGTGATGATGAAGATTATACTGCTGGATGGCAAAAATAATTTTTTTATAGATTGCAAACAAGCATCAGGTTTTGTGGAAGCTTTGCCTTTTAATAGGCTGAGTAAATGAGAGGAAATTATTTGGAATGAGGCAATGGACTAGTAAATTAGAAGCTTTGTATTGATGTAACACCTGGAGGTGAAGGGTGTCAATGATCATCTAGATGAAGTTAACAAACTAAATATGAAGGAAGAATATAAGAATAGTCCATTTATCCTTAATATGCCTTTGAAGAAAAGAATTATTGTTGCTGGAGCGGATGAAGTTGTTGTACTTAAATATGAAGAGAGGCCTTTGATTCAGAGAATTTCGGATCTGGGGTGACGACCAGGGCCCGTTAGAGAGTTGAGAAGCTGGAACAGCTGCAAGTTTGATCAGCCTTTTGGCTGGACAAGATGGTGTTGGGCCAAGGAAAATGGATTCTTTAAGTAAGATCAAATTATTGAATTTGAGCAAGATAATTGATTTCAGTGACAAAGGAAGTTTTCTTCATGGTTTTGTCAATTTGTGGGGAATTTGAAAGTTAGTTAGCAAGTTATGAAATAAGAATAAGAGGGAAAGGGGTACATTTGTTACATTACCCAGCGATGATAGAAATTGTACTATCAGATTATAAAATAAATTTTTATAGATTATAATAGGCATTAGATATTGTGGGAACGTTCCCTTTTAATAGGCTGAGTTAATAAGAAGGAACTATTTGGAATGAGGTAAATTGGTAATTTTGTTTTGATGTAACGCCTTTGAAGCGAAGGGTGTTGGAGTCCATCGTCTAGTGTACATGTGCTCGTTGTGGCAATGAGCCAGATCCTGTATGAAGAGAGGGGCGGTGCTATATCCTTAAGCGCCATTAAGGGGAGATTTCTCTTCTTTTATTTCTCAGGGTCTTAGGGGGATTGAGTGGTTGGGGGGGGGGGGCTTCTTTTCTTTTTCTTTTTTTCTATCTTTTTCTTTTCAACTTGTAAAAGCCATGTATGATTAATTATGAATGAAATATATGCAATGTAATTGATTGTATGGAATCTATAAAATATTTAAAAAAATAAACTTGCAGATGACACCACCATTGTAGGTAGTATCTCTAACAATGCCCAGTCGGAATACAGAAGGGAGAATAAGTGACTAATGGCTTTGTGCCAGGATAACAATATCTCCACAATGTCAGCAAGAGCAAGGAGCTTGTTTCGACTTCCATAATAGGGACAGAGCTCACTCCCCAGTTGGCATCAATGGTGCTGACATGGAAATAGTAGACAGCGTTAAGTACCTGGGTGTAAACATTTCCAGTGCCTTGATGATACCATAGCCAAGAACATGCACTTGTTTATCTATTTCCTCAGAAGCCTGAGGAGATTTGATATGTCATCTATATCTCTGAATAACCTTTTCAGGCACACCACTGAAAGCATCCTATCAGGGCGCATCACTGCATGATACAGGAACTGCTCCACCCAAGGAACTGCACAGGGTTGCGAATGTGGCTCAGGCCATGCTCCCCCACCTCTCCATCGATTCCATCTGTATCTCCCATTGTCTTGGGAAAACAGTCAATTTTTAAAAAGGGTCATCCCACCTGGCCACACTATTTTCACCCCCTCCCATCAGAAAGAAGAAGATGAGTGTGAGATCATGTCCAACAAGATTCAAGGATATTTTTTATTTCCTGCTATTATCAGAATCCTGAATGAAACTAAAATAGTAAAATTATGTTTTTGCCCCATTACAGATCTCTCTCTCTCTAACCCTGCACTTTTGTTCTACGTCTCACTTGTACTCTTCTTTGGCTTGGCTTCGTGGAAGAAGATTTATGGAGGGGTAATGTCCATGTCAGCTGCAGGCTCGTTTGTGGCTGACAAGTCCGATGCGGGACAGGCAGACACGGTTGCAGCGGTTGCAAGGGAAAATTGGTTGGTTGGGGTTGGGTGTTGGGTTTTTCCTCCTTTGTCTTTTGTCAGTGAGGTGGGCTCTGCGGTCTTCTTCAAAGGAGGTTGCTGCCCGCTGAACTGTGAGGCGCCAAGATGCATGGTTTGAGGCGATATCAGCCCACTGGCGGTGGTCAATGTGGCAGGCACCAAGAGATTTCTTTAGGCAGTCCTTGTACCTCTTCTTTGGTGCACCTCTGTCACGGTGGCCAGTGGAGAGCTCGCCATATAACACGATCTTGGGAAGGCGATGGTCCTCCATTCTGGAGACGTGACCTATCCAGCGCAGTTGGATCTTCAGCAGCGTGGATTCGATGCTGTTGGCCTCTGCCACCTCGAGTACTTCGATCTTAGGGATGAAGTCGCTCCAATGAATGTTGAGGATGGAGCGGAGACAACGCTGGTGGAAGCGTTCTAGGAGCCGTAGGTGATGCCGGTAGAGGACCCATGATTCGGAACCGAACAGGAGTGTGGGTATGATAACGGCTCTGTATACGCTAATCTTTGTGAGGTTTTTCAGTTGGTTGTTTTTCCAGACTCTTTTGTGTAGTCTTCCAAAGGCGTTATTTGCCTTGTTGAGTCTGTTGTCTATCTCATTTGTACTATATATGCGATTTCTAACTAGTCTGCTCACAAAACAACCTCTATGATTGTATCTTGATACATATGACATTGAACTTGAACTTAAAAGTCATATCCCTTTCAGAAGGAGTAAGAGTTATAAATCTGGTGATTATAGACCAACTAGTTTAACACCAATTTTGTCAAAAGTACTGTAATCAATTGTCAAGGACAAAATATATACTCATTTTGAGAACTATTGGATTAAGAGAGAGTTAGGCTCAACTGGATGAAACCAATCGCAAGTTTACAATTAAATTATAGACAGTGTTGACAAATGCAGTGCAATAGCTATGATGTGGCTGGACTTTCAAAGAGACAACATTCAATAGATTGGAATAAACTGGAAATTTAAGATGGTGATAAAAAATGACTATCTGTTCACTTAAAACGATATAGTAATTAGATGCAGTTGGAGAAATACATGATGGTAATTTAGGCTGGCATTGGCTGTTGCAAAAGACAGTCATTCATGTGGGCCTTTGCTGAGGCAATTAATTTTCTTGTTAGATGAACATTTCCTCAACATGGATATGCAGAATCTTGCTTCAAAATTTTTGGGTGTTAAAAAACTCAGGAACACAGAAATAAAGGAGAGAGGGTGAGAGGCTGGGGTGAAGAGTGCAGGTCAAGTCCTCGGACAACAGAATGCTGGGCCGTGGGATGATTGGAATTTCAGTAAGAGTTCAAGGAGGAGGCCTGAGATATAAAAGTAAGAAGAGGCATACCTTGATGGGGTCTCACTCCAGGGCTTCCCAACAAAGAGAAAGTTTACCCCTCAGGACTCCAGGACCACAGGTTCCAATTCCTCCACAATGCTCCATGGAGGTGTGCAAAGAGAATGAGGCAATTCAATATTCCAGGTACACACCAGGCTTTTACAATGTTACTGTCCAGCTAAGTGTTGCAAAACAACCCTGAAACGGGTGTTTTTTTTCAACTCAATGGCGATTATATTTTTAAACAAGCTCCATTGAAATAAATACTGGATTAGAATTCAATTAGTATTTCAAAAGTTGCTTAAAAATCATTATGGTTCTCTGAACAACAGCACAGCATCATTTTTTCTCTCCTAGTGAATATAGCAAGGCAATACATCATATCAAAGGGTTATTCATAGATCTCTGCTTGATTTCAGAAAGAATATTTTCTACTGCGACCTAGAGCTCATATTTAAATCTGAATTAAAGAATTCATTTTTTTTGCCAATGTTAATTCTAATTGGTCTTGAAACATATGTGATGCAAATATTCCTTGATATTGTACAGTAAGCTCCATTGACTTGTTTTTCAAAGCATGTAGGCAAATCATTATGCAGTAATTATGAAGATCCACATTCATTATTTAAAAACAGCTTTCCAACCACTGAACACAATTAAAACATTTTCCCACACAAACTAGACTAAAATCTGATGTATTTAATAGATTTTGTGTCAAAGCAATATAAATTACAATGACACTCATTCACAGCCAAAGGTCTTCATCAACGTGCAGGTATTAGATTGAAAATAGATTAGAAAAAATAATGGTGCCTAGTAGCTGAATAGTTGAATTGTGCTTCATTGTATTTTAGATATTTGTAATTTACATTACACATTTTGAAATTCCTTTGAATTAAACAAGATATAAATGGACAAAATACTTGCAGGTTGGTGAAATTCTGATACTGTACCTCTAATTTCAACACAAAATGTAACAATGGTATTAGTGAGAAGGATTCAAATGTGGAAGTGCTAGTGGGAGTAGAACAAAGTAGCAAAAACCTTGTTTCTTATCTAAATTAAGCACATTTAAAAAAAATAATTGTAGAAATATATCATTGTCATGCAATAAGCAGTATTAACTCATACTTTTCACAAATTCTGTCAGTTTATATGGTGATTTTCAGAATCTAATAAAGGTTACGGTATGAACATTTTTGCCCTTTGGAATGGAGGATTGCAGAAAAGGGTGCGGCAAATGGAGGGCAATGAAGCATGGATAGATGAGAATATGTTTTTTTGTGTTTATATCAGAAATGGGCAGTTTTGTATAGGTCATCCATCTGTAACATTAACTCAGTGTTCCTTTCTTCACAGACATTGCCTGATGTACTGGGCATTTCTTTCATTATCTATTTAGTTTCAGCAAAAGCTGCATTTCATTGCTGTAATGTCTCCCTTCGTTCTCACTCTCGACTTGCCCTCCTTAATCTGATGTCTTACCTGAGCAATCTATGTTTTACCTTTCCAGAGATATTTTTATTGTCATATCCACCTCTCACCCACCCTTCTCTGCACCTTGAAAATAACTTGTTTTCTCATTTAAGTAAAAACACAATGCTTGAGAAACTCAGCAGGTCAAACAATGTCCCTTATATAGCAAAGATAAAAATACATAATTGATGTTTCGGGCTTGAGCCCTTCATCAAGGTATGGAAAAATGTCAGCAGGCGTCCAAATAAAAGGGTAAAGGGGAAGACGTGGTCCCAAAGGCAGGAGGTAGAGCTTGAGAGCAGCAGGGATTACAGATGGGCAGCAGTGAGAGAGAATCCCACAGAACTCCTTTGGAGAGCAAAGAACTTCTTCAGGGTAGGCATCTCTCAGAGATTTCACACAATTTTACGGTAGTCAGAAATAAAACTCGAAAATCTGCAGACACTGTGGTCTTCATTCTGAAATGTTTGTTCTGTTTCTCTTTCCACTGATGCTGCCTAATGGTTGAGCGACCAGTATTTTCACTTTTACATTTGATAAGCAGACAGACACGGATGTAAATTAACTCTGATATGTAAGATTAGTAATGATCTGGAGTTTGATCCCTGCAAGGGTGGTGGAAGTGGAAATAATAAATAATTTGGATGGCCAACTGTGGGAAATAAATGCTGGGATAGAATAGGGTAATGCACTGAGATGCTCCACAGACAGATGGTATAGACTCAAAGGGCTGAATATCCTTCCCCTGTCTTATAACGATTCTGTGACATTCTATTATATTGGCAAATATCACAAACAAGTTATTCCAACTTAGTAAAATTAATAATGGGTAAGTAGCTGAAAACTTTGCCAGCACTGACAGAAATTATAGCTCTCAGTAGTATATTTAATCAGATTCTAGGAAAGGTAGGAGCAAAATCCCAAGAAAAGTACGTCCAAAAGTGTCAGTAAGAAAATAGTTTTATACACAGAGACTAATTTCCTTTATGAATGCTACTGGCACAGAGCCTTACCTGGATAGAGTGTGCAGTGTGCATTTAGAATATTAACTATATGTAACCAAAGAGGAAATGATTTAAGGTTTATAGCATATCCATCAAATGAATGGTATGATAGACAAACACTATACTGTTAGAAAAAACTGACTGAATGTTAATTTTTGCAAAAAAATCTCAGTCAGGCTGAATCTATCCTTTTGGAGGGAGTGGATAACTGGAACAATGAGTCTCGAACTGGCTCAGAGCTATTTTTCAAAAACGCTATTCATTCTCACAATGTGAGCAAGATCAATGTTTAGTCTAGATCTCCAGCTGCCTCATGGAGGCTACATGACATCTTTACCAACAGCTTTAAGATGAAAGCTTTTCTTGTAATTTCAAGAACCACTTCATAATTCAGATGGGTGTCAACCACAATAGGTTGGGATTTAGAACTGATAACCCTTCAAAAATGCCCTTGAACTTTAAGATATATCTCTTCGATAATGCTAAAAGCAACATACAAGAAATATAATTTCACTGGGGCATTAAAAACACTTATTTTACATGATTATTGAAAATTTTGTTAATAATTTGGAAAAGTATTGGATGCAGGGAAAAGTGGCTGATTTGTCAAGTTAAAGAACCATGTTACAAAATTCCTCATTAAAGTTGCCAACTTTCAAAGTACTGGATACACAAAGGTCATGCTGGCTTGTATAGAAGATTCCTTTGGCTCTTAAATTGTGAAAATTAGAATGGACACTACATCTGACAACAGTGTAGCTTTGATTACAACTTAACAATTCTATTAAACTATTTTCTGTGATGATTGAAATTGGGTGGATCATCCAATTTTATGGAGAAAGAGCAAAATTGAATTGAAAACAGCTATTTGAAGATAAGCCAGTTTCTTAGCAAAAGGAAATTCAAGAGGTTTCAGGATAGTCTCACAAAGATTCCCTGGATGAATGATAAGAAATAAAAAGAACACTAACAAATGGGTATAACAGGAAACCTGGAAGAGAATAAAATCTGTGAAATCAAAAGCAAAATTAGGAAATATTGAATGGGAACAACATAGTAAAACATAGTGAAGGGTTTAGCAGATTTGAATGTTGAAAGAAGGTCAAAATCTGCTGATATGATCCCAGGCTTTCACAATGAGCAAAAAATGAAATTTTGTCTGCTCTGACTAGAATCTTTGAATTCCCCTTGACGATTGGTGTAGTCCTAAAGGATTGCTGGACAGATAATATTAAAACATTAGGGAAGAAAGGATGAACCAAGTTACAATAGGCTAATTACTTTTACCATCTGGGCAAATGATTGCAATTCATTCTCAGTAAAAATGTAAAAATGTTCATTAAGAAAGGCACAGGTTAATCAAGGATAGTCAACAAATATTTGTTAAAGGAAGGTCAAGCCTGAGTAATTATAATAAATTTTTTGAGGAAGTTACAAGGAGGGTAGTGGATTCATAAGATCATAAGTTAGAGGAGCAGAGTATGCCATTCGGCCCATTTCATGATGAGCTGATTCTGATCCATTCTCCCACTCAGCCTTTCTCCCCTTCCTTCTTTCCATAACCTTTGATACCCTGACTATTCAGATACCTATCAATATCTGCCTTAAATGCACCCAACGACATGGCCTCCACAGTCACCCATGGTAGCAAATTACAGAGGTTCACCAATCTCTGGCTAAAGAAATTACTTTACATTGTAAGCAGTTAGTGGCACACCTTTACAACGCCAGTAATCAGGACTAGGGTTCGAATCCAATGCTGTCTATAATAAGTTTGTATGTTCTCCCTGTGGGTTTTCCCCAGGGGCTCCAGATTCTTCCACTGTTTGAAACGTACCAGGGTGTAGGTTAATTGGGTGTAAATTGAATGGCAAGGAACTGTGGGCCGAAATGGCCTGTTACTGTGCTATATGTCTAAATTTAAAATTAAATCTCCAGTCCAGTTTTTCTCTTCTCTGATAAAAATCTGATAAATATCTTAACTGCGCTGCCCTGTAGTAATTTTTGAAGTTTGCAGTCCTCCTTGTTTGTATCTCCATGTTAATTTTTCTAGCCCTATTCTTGATTTCTTACCCTTCCATAAAAATTTTCTTACTATCTTCTTTAGTTTTGCAAAAAAAATTTCTGTCAAGGGAATTGGTAACGTTTTTAATAGATATTGCACCCGTGGAAACCAATTCATCTTAATACAGTTTACTCTCCCTATTAAAGTTAACAGTAGCTCTTTCCAATTCTCTAAATCACAGAGACCAACGCACATGCACACCCACTCCACATCGCACCCATTCACTGCTAGCCTAAGCCAACTGTGCACACGTCGACCCAGGCCATGGTGCATGCCATCTGGTAGACATGTCGGCTCCAGCTGAAGCTGCCGGCGTGAGCCAATCTGCGCATGTACCAGCACCGTAACCGGTGTCAGCCTGCGTGCATGTATCACACGGGAAGAGGCCCATAGATTCCAGTACATTGCTAGTGCCCGCAGAGAAAACAGCAGTTAAGTAATGAGGTTATGGCTTTTACAGTTATCCTTGACAACTGGCTCCAACAACTTCCCAACCACTAAAGTTA
The DNA here is from genome assembly GCF_036971445.1 of Narcine bancroftii. Classification (NCBI taxonomy): domain Eukaryota; kingdom Metazoa; phylum Chordata; class Chondrichthyes; order Torpediniformes; family Narcinidae; genus Narcine; species Narcine bancroftii. The sequence continues at coordinate 413,814,747 of NC_091469.1, forward strand.
GGGTAATATTTTTCCTTTCTGTTGCCTCCCTCCCTCCCTTTTCAAATAGCAGAGTTACCTTTTCTAATTTTCCAGTCCTCTGGAATCATGCCAGATTCTACTGATTCTTGAAAGATCATTACTTATGCCTCCACAATCTCTACAGCTACTTTATTCAGAACTCAAGGGTGCATTTCATCTGGTCCGGGAGACTATGTACCCTTGGACTTTTCAGCTTCCCAAGCACCTTCTCTGATCATTGTGATTACACTTACCTCTCTTCCTTGACACCCTTGAAAGTTCAGTATACTTTTGATGTCTTCCACAATGAAGACTGATGCAAAATACTCATTCAGTCTTTCAGACCTCTCCTTCTCTCCCATTACAATTTCTCCATTGTCATTTTCGATTTGTCCTAAATCTGCTCTTGTATGTTTTTTTTTACTTTTAATCCACTTAACAAAAATGATATTCTATTTGATATTATTTACCAGGCTCCTTTCAAAGTTCCTCTTTTCCTTTCTAATGACCTTGTTAGTTCCCTTCTGTTGCTTTTAAAAGCTTCCCAGTGATCTTCCCATTAATTTTTGTGTCCTTGTATCCCCTTTCTTTTGCTTTTACTTTGGTTTTAATTTCTCTTGTCAGCCAGAGTTGTGTCATTTTTCCATTCAAATATTCCTTCTTTTTTTTAAATATACCTGTCCTGCACTGTCCTTGTATCTCGCAGAAACTCCAGCCATTGCTGATCTGCCATCCTTGCTGCTATTGTGCCTTTCTAATCAACTTTGGCCAGTTCTTCACTCATACCTCTATAGTCAGTTTTATTCCTCTGGTATATTTACACATAGAACCATAGAGCATTCCAGCACAGAAACAGAACTCTTCGGCACTTCTAGTCCATGCCAACCATTTTTTTTTTTTTTTTGCCTAACCCCACTGACATACACACAGTCCATAGTCCTCCATACCTCTCCCATCCATGTACCTGTCCAAATTCCTCTTAAATGTTAAAAATTGGGCCTGCATTCATCACTTCAGCTGGAAGCTCATTCCACACCCCCACCACTCACAATGTGAAGATGATCCCCCTCATGTTCTTCCTTTTCACTCTTAACCCATGTCCTCTGGTTGTTGCTCACCTGTATTCAGTAGAAAAAGCCTACCTACATTTATTCTGTCTATAACTTTCATAATTTTTAAATACCTCTATCAAATCTCCCATCATTCTTCTACGCTCCAGGGAATAAAATCCTAACCTGTTTAACCTTTCCCTGTAACTCAATTCCTGAAGTCCGGGTAAATCTTCTCTGCACTCTTTATATCTTATTGTTATCCTTCCTATAGTTAGGTGACCAAAACTAGACACAATACTTCAAATTTGGCCTCACCAATGTCTTATACAACTTAACCATAACATCCCAACTCCTGTATTCAAAAATTTGATTTATGAAGGCCAATATGCCAAAAGATCTCTTTACAACTCTATCCACCTATGACGTCACTTTCAGCGAATTATGTATCTGTATTCCCAGATCCCTCTGCTCTATAACTCTCCTCAGTACCATACCATTTACCATGTATGTCCTTTCTTGATTTGTCCTTCCAAAATGCAACACCTCACACTTGTCTGCATTAAATTCCATCTGCCATTTTTCTGCCCATTTTTCCAGCTGGTCCAGATCCCTCTGCAAGATTTGAAAACTTTCTTCACTGTCCTCAACACCTTCAATCTTAGTGTCATCTGCAAACTTGCTGATCCAATTTACCACATTACAGTGGTATAGATGACAAACATCAATGGTCCCAGCACTGATCTCCAAGGCACACCACTAAACACAGGCCTCCAGTCTGAGAAGCAATCATCCACCACTACTCTCTGGCTTCTCCCATCCAGCATTGTCAAATTCAGTTCAGATTCACCATGAATGCCTAGCATCTGAACCTTCCTGACTAACCTCCCATGTGGGTCCTTGTCAAAGGCCTTACCTTCATCAACTTTCCTGGTAATGCCCTTGAAAAACTCTATCAGATTAGTTAAACACGACCTACCATGCACAAAGCCATGTTGACTGTCCCTAATCATTCCATGGCTATCCAAATAATTGTACGTCCGATCTCTTAGAATACCTTCCAATAATTTACCTAATACTGATGTTAGGCTCACAGGCCTATAATTTCCAGGGTTATTGTTGGAGCATTTTTTTAAACAACACAACAACGTGAGCTACCCTCCAATCCTCTGGCACCACACCCGTGACTAAAAACATTTTAAGTATTTCTGCCAGGGCCCCTTCAATTTCTACACTAGCCTCCCTCAAGGTGTGACAGAATACCTTGTCAAGGCCTGAGGATTTATCCGCCCTTATTTGCTTTAAGACAGCAAACACTTCCTCCTATTTAATCTGTATAGATTCTATGACCTCAATGCTTGTTTAACTTACTTCCCACAACTCTGTTCCCATTTCCTGAAAAAAAGAATTTAAGATCTTCCCCATCTTTTTGACTCCAATACAAAGCTGACCACTCTTATCTTCAAGGGGTCCAATTTTGTCCCTTACTATCCTTTTGCTCTTAATATACCTGTAGAAACCCTCAGGAATTTCCTTCACATTGTCTGCCAAAGCAACCCCATGTCTTCTTTTAATCTTCCTGATTTCTTTTTTAAGGTTTTTCTTGCATTTTTAATACTTCTCAAGTACCTCATTTGCTCCATGTGGCCTATACCTGTTATACACCTCTCTCTTCTTCTGAACCAAATCCCCTCAATCCCTCAAAAACCAAGGTTCCCTATGTCTTCTAACCTTGCCTTTGATCCTGACAGGAACAAACAAACTTTGAACTCTCAAAATTTCACCTTTCAAGGTCTTCCATTTACTTGCACAAACTTGCCCGAAAACAATTTAACCCAACCCATGCATTCTAGATCCTTTGTCATTTCCACAAAATTGGCCTTTCTCCAATTTAGAATCTCAACCCGAGGCCCAGGCCTATCTTCTCCATAATTAACTTGAAACTAATGGCATTATGGTCACTGCCATATCCAAAATGTTCCCCTACACATACTTCTGTCATCTGTCTTGTCACGTTACCTGATAGGAAATGCAGTATTTCATTCTCTCTAGTTGGCACCTCTATATATTGATTTAGAAAACTTTCCTGAATGCATTTGACTAACTCCAAGCCATCCAACCCTTTTACAGTATGGGAGTCCCAGTCAATAAAGTTAAAATCTCTTACTATCACAACCTTATATTTCCTGCAGCTGTTTGCTATCTCTCCACAGATTTGCTCCACTAATTTGAGCTGACTATTGGGCAGTCTATAATACAACCCCAAGAGTGTAGTCATACCTTTCCCATTCCTCAGGTCCACCCATATAGCATCGGTAGACAAGCCCTCTGATCTGTCCTGCATGAGCACAGCAGTGATATTTTCCCTGATGAGCAATACCAATCCTCTCCATTTCATTCCCCCACCCCCCCACCATCATGTCTAAAGCATTGGAAGCCTGGAACATTGAGCTGCCAGTCCTGCGCCTCCTGCAAGCAAATTTCACTAATGGCCACAATGTCATAATTCCATGTGCCAATCCACTCTCTAAGCTCGTCTGCCTTTCCTACAACACTCCTTCCATTCAAATAGAGGCACCTAAGAACATTTCCAACACATTCAACTTGTTGATTTCTAACAATGCAAGCTATTTTAACATCATCTTTTCCCTCCTCCACTCCTCTATCTACTCTGGCACTCTGGTTTCCCTCTCCCTGCAAATCTAGTTTAAACCCACCAGAACAGCACCAGCAAACCTTTCTGCAAGGATAATAGTCATCCTCCAGTTCAGATGCAAACTGTCCCATCGGAACAGATCCCATCTTCCCTTGAAGAGAGCCATAAACCTGAAGCCCTCCCTCCTACTCGGTTTTTAGGATTCTCCTCCTTTCCTAACCTCACTAGCATGTGGCACAGGTAGAAATCCTGAGATCACAACTCTGCAGGTCCTGTCCTTCAACCTAGTGCCCAAGTCCCTGACCAGCCTCTAGAGAATGATAATATTAAATACTGAACTGAATTTGATGAAAAAATGGATCAGGATGGAGTGAAGCAACAAGACTACAGCATCATCAGTCGAATGGTCTCTTCTTTGGCAAATTAAAATTGTTCCAGCATCTCTGGGAAGTGTGCTTCTATGCGAGCATCACCAGATGCTTGAAGCATTTCATAATAGTGAAGTAGGGTAGTAGTCATTGAGGCCTGCACAATTACACTAATTTTCCTTTCATCTTCCATTCAAATCAATGGACAAGTAGCAATGCCTTTGGATTCAGATCCAAACTCAAATTCCCACCACTTGCAGAGAGGCAGAAGACCTTGTTTTGAAGAAAAAAATTAACATCAATTGCCAGCATCATCCTGTTCTTCTTATCAAACCATGCATAGAAGATGTGCAGTCTTTCAGGAAGTGAGGTGGTGTTGTCTTTAACTCACAAGCATGTGTAACTACATGAACATTGTTGGCCAAGGGAGACATATGTGGTCATTTGGGCAGAAGAATGACAAATGGAATTTAATCCAAATAAAGTGTCAGGTGATGTATTTTGAAAATAAGGGAATATACAATAAGTGACAGGTTTTGTGTGGTGTGGAGGTAACGAGGAACTTTGGAATGTAACTTTATGGATTATTAAAGGTAGCAGAAAGATATTGGAGGTGTGTAATATAGGAGAAGGAGGAATATGCTAGAATTATTTACAATAATTATTAAACCCAGGTTGAGTATTGAATGGGGATTTAATGTTACACATAACTGGAAGCTTAGGGTCCTTGTGGTTTAAATGGAGGTGTTTTGCAAAGCAGTCACCATATGTGCATTTTACTTCTCCAGTGTGTATGAGACCACATCATGAGCTCTGAAACAGGAGGAAGTCTAAGGAAATTGCTAATTCACGTGGAACAACTGTTTGGATTCCTGGACGTGCCTAGGGAAGGGGTGAAAGGACAGGTGTTGGATTATGGTTGATGGGAATGGAAGAGCAGACCTTTGAGTTGCTGAAGAAGCAGCTCCTTCAGAATGCCAGTGGTGGAGAAGGACAGATGTGTTTGGTGGTGGAACCCTGGTAAAACTCTGGGGAATGATTCAATGATTACAGAAGCCAGTGGGATGTAAGTTAAGCTTGAGAAGTAACATTTCATTTTTCATCTGGACACTCTGCAATGTAATGATGATGAGACTTTATTACAGGTCGAGAACACCTTTTCAGGGGTTCCAAAATCTGAAATGCTCCAAAACCCAAATATTTTGAGCGCTGACACAATACCACAGGTGGGTGCCAGTTTGTTACCAACCATGGTCACCGCCAGTCCTATGTTCATTACTCACTGTGTTTTTTTTTTTGCAATCCAGCAGAATTTCTAATTGCTGCATTTATCTTCTTTTGTAAGCAGAGATCAAGCATTTTTTTGGTAATTTCAAAACATGATTCACATTATTGAACACATTATTCCAAAATCAAAAAAAATCCAAAATCAGAAACACTTCTGGACCCATGCATTTCTGACAATGGGTATTCGACCTGTACTGTATTATGTACATCCATGCAACGTAGTGATGCACTGAAATTATCACTTGCTGCAGCTACACAATTGTAAGTTACACCAACTATAAGAATATAAATTAAATTACCACAATATGCCAAGACAGGAAGAGATAAGAAATATTAACAGTTAGATAAATTAATACACCGTTTCAGTTAGTGCAAGAAGAAAATATATATCATCTGATTAAATAAATTCTGGTATAATACTGAATTTAACAAATTGGAATTAACCATCATTTTAAAATCTTCACAGATGTGGCTCCACGTTTCTGTTTAATGTTATGTCAATTTTTTTGTTTGCTCATTAACGTGTGGATTTTAATGTAAAAGTCAACTTTGGTCTGCACCCCAATACCCTGCAACTTAAAATATGCTTCTCTTCTTACAAGTGACTGCAGACGCTGGAATCTGGAGCAAAATAATACAATTTGCGAGAGACACTCAGTGGGTCAAACAGCACCTGCGTGGGAAAAGTAATTGTTGATATTTTGGGCTGAAACCCTTCAACATGACTGATTCTGGAGAGGAGGGAGGGGGGATAATCAATGTTAGGAGGAAGGATGAGAGGGGTGTAATAGAGGACATTAGTGGATTGCTGAAACAGGGAGGAGTGAAGGTGGGGAGGGGAGAGGTGGAGTTGGGAGGCAGAGGCTGACTGAGAGACAAGAGTAAAACAGAGGATGGATAGAGCAATGGCCAGAGAGGGTGACTGTGGAGACAGCTGATATAAGGTGATAAGTAGGAACAAAGGCTACTTGTGTTAAAATATGGCAAGAAGAAAATAATGGTGATAATGGGGAGTTTTCTCACTACACATTTTTCATTCCTTTCACCCTCCGTATTGAATCTACCTTCACCCATACATTTCACTCTGTGCATTCCCTCTCCCTTCTGATTCCAGGTGGAATTTTCTAACTAACATATAAATAACAAACATGTAAAATCTGCTCTCCACTTCACAGGTCCTCCCTTTTGATTTTTCCTCCTTTTCCTGAATTCTAGAGTTCCGTATTTGTCTGGAATCTGTTAGAGTTCTAAATTTTTTCTAGTTTCTTAACCTCGTTTCTCCCCTCTGCCAGAACAGTCAAATAATTCTCGTCATTTCTCTCCATTTTCGGATTTCTTACAGTAGCATTAGCTTGTTAAGGTATTCTAATTCTCCCGCACATAACACACTCAAATTTTATGGATTGAGTTTGTATTTACACAAAAAAAGACATAAAGCACAAGCAACTGCAAATATCTTGGAGCTAAAACTGGCAAGCTCTGATTCCTATATTACCAAACAGAAGTGCTTCAGTGACACTGATAGGATTTGAAATGACATTCCCTTCATACAGTAGACTCTTTTGCAGCATATGCTTGAAAATTTGGAACAATTATTGCCATTTTTTATACATGTGCTGCATTAAAATTGTTTTGTGCATCTAATGCAATCTCATGCTACTGAAATTCCACTGTCGCCTATTGTTATTCATCCAAACACTGGTGTAAGTTTGTAGACATATTTCCTGCTCTTGATGCTGCCATCAACATGCATGGCATCCATTAATTATTTACCAATAGAAATTGGATCCAAGGGTTGAATTTTACAACCTTTGTTACCAGTTCATAGTTCAACAAGAAGTACATGGCACTGAAAGTAGTGAACCGTGTGTGATTTAAAATGTACCTTTTTCTAAACCCCATTAAATTCACTTCAAATACTTAAAAATCCGATTGCCAGCTTTGCCAAATGCAGATCAAAGCACATGCACATAGAAATCCTTAGCTTATGGATGTTTTCATCTGTGGACCTGCTCATTAGTTGCTATGGTTCCCAACAATCCATATTGTACAAGACTCACTGTTTCTTTTTCAAAATATATTTATTGAGCATCAAAAATGAATTTGTACATATTATACAGATGTACGTTGTGCTCCTGCTTTGTTTTTTTTTGACAGAAAAACCAACACACATACACCTTCAGATACATGCCCAAACCCCCGTCCCCAAGACCATCATGGCACCCTTTGCTGATTACTGACTGTACTGTTTCAACCATCTCACAGTTTGATTTTTACTCCAAAAGCACTTGAATTTCAGAGAAATAATGCATAAAGGGTTGCCATTTATGGACAAATTTCCAGTGAATCCTTCTTAAAGTGATTTGGTTTCCTCCATTTTAATAAAGAGACTGATATCCTTAAACCATTGTGTAGTAGAAGGACCCCTACCGGATTTCCAGTGCAACAAGATTAGACACTTAGCTAATAGGGATGTAAATTCTATGGTGTTTTTCTGCAGGAAATTTAGGGAGTTGTCAGAGATTCCAAATATTGCAGTCAACGGGAAGGGTTGCAAATTAAATTTAAATATTTTGGATAGTGTGCTGAAGACTTCGCTCCATACCTTTGTATGTTGAGTACTAATTAAACATCTGACTTGGGGCAAGGGGAGCCATTACACCTATTGCATTTGTCCTCCATTTCAGGATAAATAGGTGATAGTCTGGATTTAGAAAAGTGAATGCTTTGCAGCACATTGAACTGAATTAGTCCCAAGTGAGCGCAGGAGGTGATAGAATGAGTTCTCTCAATAGCCTCTTCCACAGTTTCTCCTCAATTTCAATTTCCAATTCTTGCTCTCTTTCTGTATTTATTTTGGAAAACGAATGGCTTTTAATTGACAAAATAGAGCTATAAATTTTTGAAATTGCCCATCTCACTCCTGGCTAAGCTGATACTAGATCTTCCCAGGGCTGTCTGGCAGGCAACTGAAGGAAGTTTGGGAAAGACTTCAAAATAAAATGTTGAATCTGAAAAAGGCAAAATAAGTGTAATGCAGGTAAGTTGTAAATGTGTGATAGAGAGCTAAAGTTGCTGAACACTCCATCTGCATAAAGATCTTGAAAACATTTGATACCTTTAGTTTGCCATGTACAGCCATTCCAACCGGTTAGATCTCAAAATGGGCATAAGTCGGACGTATGTTAGCATGGCATGTAGAAATCATATACCTACACATCATTCTTTTATTCTACTCAATAGATAAATCCACTTGCAATTGGCAGTGGGTCATCAGAGTCTTCATCTCGGAGGGTTGATGGGCAGGAGGTTGTTGGGGGTGACACTCTTTTAAGAACATGCTTAAATTTGTTTGGATTGTTTGCTTTTTTTCCGCCTAGATTTGACAATAGCAATTTAAAGCTTCCTGAATTTGTCCATCAACCTTGGCAAATCTTTTAATATTCTGGCCATGCTTTCCAAATCAGCAAGGGCTTTATTCACTTGTGAAAACAAATTTACAGTGAACTTCACAGTGAACTTCTGTGGCTCCTCCTCTTCTCTCTCTTCCTCTTTCCTTCTTTGCAACTCTTTTTCTTCCATTTCGATTATCTCTTCATTGGCCAATTCCTTTGATTCAAAATCTAATAACTCTTTATCATCTTTCACTTTGACTTCTAATTCAAGAGTTCTTGTGAGTTTCATAATTTTCTCTCTATTTTCGACAAGCATATCCTCTTTATCGAAGCCTTTAAATGTGAGAGTGAGAACTGAGAGAGATGCTGTCAGTTGTCTAATATTATATGACAGTCACTATCGTATGCAAGCAGCCGTTAGCACTGGTGGATGCACGACCAAGCATAATTTTTATATTTACATATTATTTTTCCTTATATTTAAAAATTTTTACAGTATTTTTTTTCGGTTGTATATCTTAAGTCACAGAGGTCGTAAGTAGGGGAGAGGCTGTATTTTAAAAAAAAGGATCAATGATTGAAGGTGAAAATAAGTGATTGTTATTTAAGGGACCTGGAACTGACACCATTGCTCATTTAAAATGATGTTTAATCTGGTACCTGTACCAGATTTTTACCGTATTGAGCACCTCTGGTTGTCGGTGTGGTTTGAGGGTTTTGTGGGCAATGAAGAGTATGCCATGGCAGCTAAAAACAATTTACAAAATCACTCTTCCAGTTTACACCAGGGGAGCTCAGGGTAATGCACCCAGTAATTTAGCTTATGTATAGCTGGTACCCAGTGTTAGAATTGGAAATTGGGAAGAGTGAGTCCTCCACTAACTTTACAGTTGTGCAATAATGCTTTTCGAACCCTTGGAGATTTCCTGTTTCAAAATAAAGGAGGAAATTATTTTATCCAGTGAGGTGAAAAAACATTTTGGAAGAAATAAAAGAATGGTTTGAAACAAGTAAAGAAAATATAACCATATAACCATAAACAGCACAGAACAGACCAGTTTGGCCCTACTATTCCATGCCAGAACAAATCCCCACCCTCCTAGTCCCACTGACCAGCACCTGGTCCATACCCCTCCAATCCTCTCCCCTCCATGTAATTATCCAGTCTTTCCTTAAATGTAAATAATGTTCCTGCTTCAACCACCTCCACCAGAAGCTTATTCCACATCCCAACCACCCTTTGCGTGAAGGAATTTCCCCTCATGTTCCCCTTATAATTTTCCCCTTTCAATCTCAAACCACGGCCTCTGGTTTGAATATCCCCCACTCTTAATTGAAAAAGCCTATCCACGTTGACTCTCTCTGTCCCTTTTAAAATCTTGAACACCTCCATCAAATCTCCCCTCAATCTTCTATGTTCCAGAGAAAAAGGCCCCAGGCTGCTCAACCTTTCTCTGTAACTCAAACCCTGACATCCTGTCAACATTCTCGTGAACCTTTTCTGTACTCTCTCTATTTTGTTTATATCCTTCCTATAATTTGGTGACCAAAACTGCACACAGTATTCCAAATTTGGCCTCACCAATGCTTTGTACAATTTCATCATAACATCCCAATTCTTGAATTCAATACTCCGATTTATGAAGGCCAACATTCCAAATGCCTTCTTCACCACTCTATCTACCTGAGTATCAACTTTGAGGGTACTATTTACCATAACTCCTAAATCCCTTTGTTGCTCTGCACTCCTCAATTGTCTACCATTCAATGTATATGGCCTATTTAGATTTGCCTTTCCAAAATGCAACACTTCACACTTATCTGTATTAAATTCCATCAGCCATTTCTCAGCCCACTCCTCTTGCTTTCCTATATCTCTTTTTAAGCTACAGTAATCTTCCTCACTGTCCACAATACCTCCAATCTTTGTATCATCTGCAAACTTACTTATCCAATTCACCACACCTTCTTCCAGATCATTAATATATTTAACAAACAATAGTGGACCCAGGACTGATCCCTGAGGAACTCCACTAGTCACCGGCCTCCAATTTGACAAACAATTTTCTACCACTACTCTCTGACACCTCCCATGCAACCATTGCTGAATCTATTTCACTATTTCCTTATTTATACCTAATGCCTCCACCTTTTATATCTTGATAATATATTCATTTTGACTACATTTATTCTTCCTATTAGTGACAGGGCAAATTGCTCCATCTCTGAAAATCTGATTTAACCTGGTCGATAAGAGAAGTAAAGTTTTTTTTAATTAGAAGATTGGAGAATGTGGGTGTGATGCTTACACCTAGGTACTTGAAACCTGAAAACTGAAAATGTAGGTCTGATTGGTTAAGATGCAGAGCTGCTTTGTTGACAGGGTAACATTAATTCTTGTGAAGATTCAATTTATAACCTGAAAAAGAGCCAAACTCTTCCAGAATGGATAGAATGGAGGGAGTGCTTCTCTGTAGGTTTGTTACAAAGTCATCAGCATACAGTGAAACTATCTTACGAGTCCATTTCAGACAATGGTTTTAAAAGCAGAATTAGACTATAACATAATTGATAATGGTTTGATTGCAATGGCAAAAATAAGAGGAGATAGGGGATACCCTTGTCAGGTACCGTGCTCCAATACAAAATAGTCAGTGTGAGTATTGTTTGTGTGTACAGATGCTTGTGGTGTGGTGTGCAGAAGGTGAATCGCAGATATAAATTTGTTAACAAATCCAAATTTCTTTAATACTGTTCTGCAAAAAGATACTTCCACTCTACCCTATCAAAGGCTTTTTCAGCATCTAATGAAATTACAACTTCTGGAAATATTGTCAAGTGTTTAGAGTAAATAATGTTGAACAGTATACAAATGCTAAATGATAAGTGACGCTGTTTTATAAAACTGCTTTGGTCTTCGGATACGACTCCTAGTAAAGACGCTATGGCCATGGCTAACACTTTGACATCAGCATTAAGGAGAGACAACGGTCAATAGGAGCCACATGTCTTGAGATCCTTATCCTTTTTCAGAAGGAAAATTATTGATGGTTGTGTTAAAGTAGTTGGAAAAACTCCTCGCTCCAGTGCATCATTAAACACTGATAATAATAACGGGGTTAGTTTATCACTGAAGTTTTTATAAAACTCCATTGGGAATATATCAGCTCCTGGAGCTCCTTGAGACTGCATTGCTTTAATCGACAGTTTAATTTCATCCAAAGTGAGCGAGGCATCCAGTTTCTTAATCTGGTTATGGTCAATGACTGGAGTTGTAAGATTCTTAAGAAACTAATTCATTTTGGTGTCATAAGAAGTGTATTTGGATTTGTAGAGTGATGATCAGAACGATTTAAAGGCACCATTGATCTCTGTGGGATCAGATGTTATGTCATTGGAGGGATCTCTGATTTGGGATATCAGCCTTGATAAACCCTGACATTTCAGTTGGTGGGCAGCTTGCTTTTTCCTTATGTTTGTAATGTGCACCTCAAGTTTGTATTAATAATCACTCTGCCTATGTAGTTGATACAAGATCAGAATTTATTGACATGAACAAGTCACAAAATTTGGTGTTTTGTAGCAGTATCATAATGCAAACATTCATATTATGAAACATCTTACAGCAAAAATATATACAAAAAAAAATAGAGCACGAAAAGTAAGGCATTGTCTTTGGTTCAGTGATCATTCAGGAATCTAATGACAGTGAGGAAGAAGCTGCCCCTGTGCTGCTGAGTGCTTGTCTTTAGGCTCATGTACCTCCTTCCTGATGGAAGAAGAGTGAAGAGGGCATGGCCTGGGTGGTGCAGGTCTTTGAGGATAGAGGCTTCTTTTTTAAGACACCGCCTCCTGTAGATATCCTCGATGGAGTGAAGTCTGGTGACTGTGATGTTGTAGGCCAAGTTAACAACCTTCTGGAGTTTTTTCTTGTCCTGAGAGTTAGGGCCTCCATACCAGTCTGTGATGCAACCAGCCAGAATGCTCTCCCTGGTACACGTGCATAAGTTTTTGAGAGTCTTAAAATATAGTGATCAAATTCCACTTGCAAATCAAGATGCTGCTAGTATAATTCTGGAGATGAACAAACCGCATAGCATGGATCCATTTCACAAATAGTGAATGTCAGTTCATTGATCTTGGCAGTGTATTTTTTATTTAATGAGGTTGAGCCTGAAATTATTTGACCCCTCAAATAACACTTAAGTGACCCCCAGAATAGGGAACAGATAGTTGATTAATTTTGATTGTGAAAGAAGAAATCACTAATGGAGTCTGCCAGAAGAAGAGAATTAAGTCTCCAGCATGGTGGGTTAATGGGATGGTTGGGTTGTGGAAGGTCTAACAACAACCCTCTGGAGTTTATTCTTGTTCTGAGCTTTGGCCCCTGTCAATTGTGAACTTTGGAAAAGAATGAAATTTTTTTCGTTGACTGTGAAATCTCCAAGGGTCAATCAGCCCACTCTGCAGCATAAAATTAGAGAACAACCTGCGCATGGCAGATCGGGAAGTGCTGCAGGGATTAGATCAGACTAGAACTGGATCCATACACAATTTAAACCCCCTCCCAAAAAAAAATTACTGTGTGGGTATCTAACATGGGAAGCCTACTTAATAGCATGTTGGCAAATGAGACTCACCATTTCTGAGAGTAACTGCTCAAATACTACATTGAATCTTATCTGTATAGCACAGAAACAAGCTCTTCGGTTGAACTCTTCATTGCTGACAGTTGTAATAACTGGTCCTATTTGCCTGCATATGGCCCAGATCACTCTAAACCTTCCTGTCCAAGTGTCTTTTAAATGCCATAAAGGTACCTGCCTCTGCAGCTTCCTCTGGCAGCTCATTCCATAAATGCATCGCCCTCCGTGTGAAAAGGATGTCCCTTTTATACTCTATATATTCGTGTAAACGTCATTTTGAAGACCATTTTTTAATGTTAAATTTATGGGGTTGACCATTACACGAATATTACTTTTCGCAAGTACCTGCGACATTCAATGCGTTGGAAGTTCAAAAGGGCATGCAGGCATCTGGGACAGGGTCGTAAGTTCACATTTGAGGAATCAGGAGCTCCAATAGGTAGGAGACTGGGAATTAGGTGAGAGTCCGCGGTCAAGATGTTGGGAAATTTGATGGGTGGACAGCCGGGGCCAAAAATAGGGGAGGGGGTGGTCGCCTTTTATGTGAGTATATGCGGTAAATCTTTCCCATCTCACCTTCTAGTTTTAGACTCCCCTACTTTGGGGAAAAGACTGTGACTTTCACCATATCTATGGGCCTCATGATACTCCACAATGAAGTCACCTCTCAGCCTTCTGTGTTCCAGGGAAAACAGTTCTCACTTATTCAGTCTCTCCTTATAACTTAAGCCCTTCAATCCACTCATATTCTCTTGAATCTTTTTTGCACCCTTTCAAGCTTAGTAACACCCTTCCTATAGTAGGGTGGCCAGAACTGCACACAATATTCCAAATCTGGCTTCATTAACAATTTGTATAGCTGTAACATGATGTCCCTGGTAAATGCAATCACCTTGAGAAATTTAAGTTTACCATTGTGATTTTGTAAATTTAAAACTGTTGCATTATCCTCAAACTTGTTGATTTGGTTTGAACTGAATCTGGCAGTGCAGCTTTGAGTCAGCAGCGTTAACAGTAGCAGGTGAGCACACAGCCCTGAGATGTGTGGGATTTTGCTAGGAACCCGGACTGACTGTGGTCTTTCAGTCTTGAAGTGCAGGATCCAGTTACTGAGAGGGGTGTTGAGTCCCTTTGAGGAGAGTTTATCCACTAGCCCCTGAGGTATGATCGAGTTGAATGCCAAGCTGAAGTCAATGATAAGCAGCCTGGCGTACAAGGCATTGTTTTCTAGGTGGGTCCGAATAGAGGGAAGGGTCAAGGCTATTGAATCATCTGTCGATTGGTTTGGATGGCAGGCAAAGTGGAATGGGTCCAATGCCACTGGAAGGTTTGATTTAATGCATTCCATTGCTAATCATTCAAAGTACTTCATGATCTTAGAGGTGGTAGTTATTTAGTCCAATTACCGTTGCTCTTTTGGGTAGTGGTATGATGGTGGCTGCCTTGAATCATGCTGGGACAGTGAACTGCTGCTGCAAGATGTTTAAGATATCCAATAGGATCTGTAACAGCTGGGCTGCACAGTCCTTCAGCACCTGATAATGTATGGTGGCTGGTCTTGCTGTTTTGGTGGTTTCACCCTGGACAGGATCCTCCTCACCTCAGCTGCCGCTATGCAGAGTGCCTGTTCTTCAGGGGGAGACAAGGTATTATTTTACTGATCAAACCATTCACACGTCTTCTTCATCACCCTCTCAACCTGTGTCATCACCTTCAATTAACTTTGTACTGCATTGCCAAGTTTCTCTAGGGTTCTACCATTAAATTCCATCTGGCACTTCTCAATGCACTTAACCAGTTGATAAAGATCCTGTTGTAGTCTTGGATAACCTTCTGCACTACCACAATACTATCAATTTAGTTCCATCTATAAAATTAGTACAAACTTTCTCGCTGCAGCAATCAGCAAAACGGTATCAATGCCACAAGACTCATACCACCAGATTCAGGACCAGTTGCTACCCCTCCACCATCAGACTGCTAAACATCAAACTCAGTCTGAAACTCAATTAAGGTGTCTTATTATGCACATTATTTATTTTTGAATATTTATTTCTTTAAATTTCTTTCTTTTGTTAATTCATCTTTTCTTGAGTACAACCGATTATTAGAAATTCTGCTTATCCCACAGGAAGAAAGAATCTCAGTGTTGTATGTGATATCATATACGTACTCTGACAATGTCTGAATTTTGAACTTTGACTTTACTAACCATGCCACCTGCACTCTCATCTAAATCATTAATATAAATGATGGACAACAGTGATATCTGCAGCACCCCACTAGTCACTGGCCTCCAATCTGAATAACAACTCTCCATTTATGACCTGGATGAAAAAGTAGAAGGATGGGTTAGCAAGTTTGCACATGACATGAAATTTGGAGGAGTTATGGTAGGGTACAACAGGATATAGACAGGATGCAGAATTGGGAAGAGAAGTGGTAGATGGAGTTCAATCCAGATAAGTTTGATATGATGCATTTTGGAAGGTGAATTGAAAGGCAGAGTACATGATTAATGGCAGGATTTTTAACAGTGTGGATGAACAAAGGATCTTGGGGTCCAAATCCATAGTTTGGTGCACAGTTTGATATGGCTTATGGTATGCTGGCCTGCATTAGCTGGGGACTGAGTTAAAGAGACATAAGGTAATGTTGCAGCACGATAAACTCTGGTTGGAGTACACTTGAAATATAGTGTTCAGTTCTGGTCACCTCATTACAGAAAGGATGTGGATGCTTTGGAGAGGGTATAGTGGAGATTACCACAGTTATGTTGCATAGATTGGAGACATGCCTTATGAGGCAAGGTTAGCAGAGCTAGGGCTTTTCTCTTTGGGTGAAAGAAGGATGAGATGTGACTTAATAGAAGTTTATAAGATTATGAGAGGCAAAGATAGGGAGGACAGCCAGCACCATTTTCCCATATGTCAATAGGAAATACCAGAGGGCATCTGTATATGGCGAGGGGAGGAAAGTTTAAGGGGAAAGACAAGGTAACTTTTTTTTCTTTTCACACAGAGTAGGTTATGTCTCGAATGGATTGCTGGGGTTGTGGTGAAGGGTGGTATAATAGAGGGATTTAAAAGACAGGCACAGATGCATGAAAGATAGAGGGCCATGGTTGTGAAGTAAAGGTTTAGATGGCTGAGTAGGTTTATATAGGTTAGCACAACATGGTGGGCTGATGGCCTTGTGTTGTGCTGTCAATGTTCTATGCTCTATTGCCACCCTCTGACTGACAAAGATCATTCCAATGGAATATTGATTATTAGTATCATTCAGGTTGCAAACAATTCCTAAATGCTTCACAGTGTTACATAGAAAATTGGCAATGAGCCACAGAAGAAGATATTGAGTTCCTTTATGTCGCAACGGTAAAGGTAAATCACCAATGTTTTGGGCTTGAGCCCTTCATCAAGGGCTTGATGAAGGACTCAAGCCCAAAACGTTGGTGATGTATCTTTACCTTTGCTACATAAAGGCACTGTTTCACCTGTTGAGTTTCTTCAGCATTTATGTGCTTTTTCACTTACCACGGTGTCAACAGAATCCTGTTTTACCCGAGATATTGAGTTTGATCAATAAAAAGTTGGTCATAGAGGCCATGGCGTACAGTATAAGGAAAAATTTTGCAGGTGCTAGAGAAAAATGTTGGAATTATTTGGTTATCAACCAGCATTGAGGGAGAGAGAAGAGTTAGTATTTCAGGTTAATGCCTTTTCATCAAAATTCATGGACTATGATTTCTTTTTCAAGTCAGTGATTTGCTTACTTTTAGATGCTCTGATTTGGCCCATATTTCCTTCTCATTGCTCAGGTTTTGAGCTCCCTTTTTCAATTCCAGATTTTATCTGAATTGAGTTTAGAACTCAAGTTGCAAACATTGAGAAATCAGTGCTGGCTTCAACACACTTCACCATGACCTCTTTTACACTTGTCCTTGAAAGAGCCAATTTCACATCTACTCTTAACTTTTACTCTGAACTCCACTGTTTTTGATGTCTGGAGAGTAATGATGCCACGAAATATGTCTATTTATTGGTGCTGATCTACGAGGATCAATTGTTTTTTTAAAAATATATCACTTAAACACTTATTTATTGCTAACTGTACTGTGATTAACTCCCTCGGTATATACAAGGATTGTTCAAGAGGATTAATTACTGAATAGTGCCTTGTATTTATACGGTGCTCAACATGTTTCTCCATTAAATTTTTAATAAATTTGTGAAGGAAAATCAAGGTAGGAACATAAAAGACCAAAAGTCATTTTCTTGAAAGACAATGTTAAAATATAGTGACATTTAAGGGGCTCATCAAATGGTTTGAGAATCAACATGAGCCTCACATGGACAAAAAGGAAATGATTGTGGACTTCAGGAGGATGAACGTCAACCACTCTCCACTACATGTCAATGATCTGTCGTGGAGAGAGTTAAGAGCACAAAGTTACAGAGAATATACAAAAATAAAATAAAATGTAATAGAAATAAATAGAAATACACTGCAAGATGCTAACCATGGTAAAGGTGGTCTGCTTTGGATCTTAGGCAGTTCTTCCAACGTTGCTCTTGCCATCACTCTGATACAGATTAATCTTAGTTTCATCTGTCCACAAGACCTTTTTCCAGAAATCTGTAGGTTCTTTTAAATACTTCATGGCAAACTGTAATCTGGCCATCCTTTCTGTGACTAATTAGTGGTTTGCATCTTGCAGTGAAGCCTCTGTATTTTTTCATGAAGTTTTTGGTGGACAGTAGTCATTGACGTATCAACACCTGCCTTCTGAAGAGTGTTTCTGATCAGTTGGACATAAATTTGAGGATTTTTGAACATTATGATGAGAATTATTCTGTCATCAGCAGTGGAGGTCTTCCTTGGAATACCAGTCACCTTGTGATTACTGAGCTCACCAGTACTCGCTTTCTTCCTAATGATCTTCCAAATGGTCAATTTTGGTAATCCTAAGGTTTGCGTAATGTCTCTTACTGTTTTATTCTTGTTTTTCACCCTCACAATGGCTTCTTTGACTTTCATTTGTATGATTCTAGTCCTCATGTTGATAAATAGCAACTACAGACTTCAAAAGTGACCTGAAATGCACAAAGCCCTGGAACACCTGGACAACAAAGCTGCATACATCAGGATGTTCTTATGGTCTAGTTTGGGATTTAACACCTTCATCCCCTTAAAAATGATCAGCAAACTCCACTATGTAATTGGATCCTTGATTTCCTCCCCTAAAGACCACAATCAGTGAGGATCAGTAAGAAAATTTCCTCCACAATCTCCATCAGTACCGGAGCACCACAGGACTGCGTTCTTAGCCCGCTGCTCTAGTCACTTTACACCTATGACTGTGGGGCTCAGTATGACAACAACACCATCTACAAATTTGCTGACAATATCTTGGTATAGTGGGTTGTATAAAAAGAGGCAAGGAGTTAGCATACTGGTTGGAGAATGAAAACTTGGCATCAACAACAATCTCGCATTCAATGTCGCCAAAACCAAGGACCTGATTGTTGACCGCAGGATGGAAAAACCAGATATGTATGATCCAGTGATCATTGAGGGATCAGAGGAGGAGAGGGTGAGCAAATTTAAATTTTTGGTAGTCACCATCACAGAGGATCTTTCCTGGAGCCAACACACCAATGGCATCATGAAGAGAGCTCGCCAATGCCTCTACTTCCTCAGGGGCTTGCAGAAGTTTGGTATGACATTGGAAACTCTGGCGAATTTCTACAGATGGGTGGTGAAAATTGTGTTGACAGGCTACATCATGATCTGGTATGGGGTCATCAATACCCTTGAGTGTAAAGCCCTGCAAAAGATAGTGGACACAGCCAGGACATCACAGGCAAACTCCTTCCCACCATCAAGAACATCTAAGGGAAACACAGCCATTGGAGAGCAAGGATTATCACCATCCTGTTCTCACTGCTGCCATCAGGAAAGAGGTCTAGGTGCCACAAGACTTGCACCACCAGGAATCACAGGAACATGTGCTACCCTTCCACCATCAGACTCCTCAATGACAAACTCAATCAGGGATTCATTTAAGGACTTATCGTAAATATTCAAGTATAATGCAAAAAAAGTCCCCCCTTTTCCCATCAAAAATAGGGTAGGGGGATTGCATTATACACGGGAGCAAAAATTTTTTTTTTCTGCAACTCGCGAATCGGGCGGGTGAGGGGAGGGGGGGGGTCGTGAGAGACGACATCGCGAATCGGGTGGCCGGGCAGGTGAGTGGGCGAAGAGATGCCAGTGTGACTCAGGCGAGTGATGGGAGGGGGGTTGTGAGAGACGGCAGCGCGACTCAGGCAGCTGGGCGGAGAGACGCCAGCGCGACTCAGGCGGGTGAGGGGAGGGGGAGTCGTGAGACACAGCAGGGTGACTTGGGCGGGCAGGCAAGTGGCTGGAGATATGGCCTCATGACTCAGGCGAGTGAGGGGTGGGGGTCGTATTATACACGGAGGTAAAATTTTCCCCCTCAAAACTGGTGGGGGGGGGTTGTCGCATTATACACGAAATGCATTATACACAAATATTTATGGTACTTTGGCACTTTATTGTGTTTTTTTCTGCTCTCTGAATTACACAGTTGTTTACATATGCTTGTTTGCATGTATACATTGTATAAGATTTTTTGTTTTGCACTACCAGTAAGTAGTAATTCTGCCTGGCCTGCAGGGAAAAAAAAGAAATTCAGGGATGTATGTGATGTCATGTATGTATTCTGACAATAAATCTGAAATGAGGGGACTAAGTATAAAAAGGGCTGTAATTTCTACATGGTAAACCAAAATAAAATCTTGGATTTGCACTTTAATTCCATGTGAATTGTTTGATTACAAATTTAAAACTGTGGAGCAGAAGCAAATAAGGAAAAAAAGCGTCTTTGTCTCAAACATTATGGAGGGCACTGTATATGACAAATCACTGGGATTTCTGAACAAATGAATAGCAGATTATCAGAGCTTTACTGTAATAACAGGTTGGTTTGGACCACATATTACAGAAATTCCCTTGAGTTACACTTCATCCAGAACAAGATGACAATAAGACAGACAAATTAAAACAATGTCAGGGCACCACAGTTAGCACAATGCTCTTACAGCGCCAGCAACTGGAGTTTGAATCCAGCGCTGTCTATAAGGAGTTTGTACATTCTCCTCGTTTCTGTGTGGGTTTCATCCAGGTGCTCTGGTTTCCTCCCACCCTTCAAATTATATGGGGTTGTATGTTATTTAGGTGTTGGGACTGGCATGGGCTCGTGGGACAAAATGGCCTGTTATGCTGTATGTCAAAATTTAAAAAATATTAATGCAAAATGCTAGAAAAACTCAGCCAGTCACTTTAAAATAAGAGTCATGGATTAGGTCTGTTGCTTTGACCTGATGAGGTTTTCCAACAATTTGTGTTTTTGTGCCAGATGGTCAGTTCTGTCAGTTTTTCATATATTTACATGGAACATTCACACAAATTAGAAGGACAAACTGTAGCATTCCGGCTACGCGGGCGGGGAGAAGAAAGACACGCACAGCAAAACCTTGAAGTCAAGATTGGTTTATTGCACTGGCCATCAGGTTTATATGGGCCCTAGGCACTGAAGTCAGGGACCCGTGTCATCGGAGAGCTGGCCTGGGATTGGCTGGCATTCCTGCCACAGTTCCCGCCACAGTTCCCCATCTTCTTGCTGCGTGGGAGGTCACTTGGGATGATGGCTGGTATCACCCCAGGTCTGCGCGGTCACCGCATTTGTTAGTCATTTTATGAGCCAGTTTGAGTCTCCGTGCGCGGGCCACTACATGAGCACCCCCCCCCTCCCAGAACTGCAATCAGGCCGTTGTCCACTGACTTGGGCGGTCTGCCCTTACATTTTGGTGGAGGAGGGGAGACCAGTTGGTCACAGTCCAGATATGCCAGTTTCAGGTGGTCGACTGTAAAAGTCTCCTCTTTACCACTGATGTCGAGGATGCAAGTGGAGTCACTTTCCATGATGACCCAGAAGGTCCCCTCGTAGGATCGGCTGGTGTGTGCCCCATCGCACGGACACGTATTGACAAGTCTTTAAGTCCCTGGGGATGTTATGTTTGGGCTGGCCATGTAGTGGATGTTGTTGCGGGACCAGGGATCCCAATTTTTGTTACAGGTTCTTAACAGTGGCTGTGGCATATCCGGGCGTTTGTCAGGGGCCAGATACTTCCCTGGAATAATTAAGGGTGCCCTGTAGACCATCTCTGCTGTTGAGGCATGAAGTCTTCCTTCGGCGCAGTACAGATTTCCAGCGGGACACAAGGCAGTCCACCCAGTTGGGACCCATGAGCTGGGCCATCAAGGCTGCCTTCAGGTGCCTGTGAAACCACTCCACCAATCTATTGGCCTGAAGGTTACACTGTGATGTGATGGAGCTATGTCCCCAGAAAATTAGCCAGTGTTGACCAGAGCTCAGAGGTAAATTGTGGTCCCCAGTCCAAGGTTAGGTGCTCTGGGATCCTGAATCTGGAGACCCATGTGTTGATGAGTGTCCTGGCGTAGGTTTCTGTGGTGATATCAGCCAGTGGGACCGACTCAGGCCCCCTCGTGAAGCAGCCAACCATGGTCAACAGTTATCTTGCCCCATGGGAAACTGGTCGTGGCCCTAGTAAATCAATATGTACGTGGCTGAACCTGCGCAACACTGGTTCAAAAGTCTGTGTGGGTGTATTTTTGAGGACTGGCAGATTGTGCAGGTCTTGGCCCACTGGCTGACCTGCTTATGGAGGCTGTGTCAGACAAACCTGCTAGCCACCATCTTGACTGTGGTTCAGATTGCAGGAAGCGCCAGGTTGTGTATGGCGTTGAAAACTTGGTGCCTCCATGCAGCCAGGACGATGAGGCGGCGGCTGCCGGTGGAGACATTGCAAAGTGGTGTTAGGTTACCTGGGCCTGAGAGAGCTGTCCTATATGTGGGGATCTCAGGGTCCTGCTCTTGTGCTTTGGCGAGGGCCACATAGTCGACCCCCTGGGACAGGGCGGGTACCAATTCGATCGTGGGGCATGACGGAGCGTCGGCTATCACATTGCCTATGGTCACAGTTCCCAGTCTTCCCGCCATGTGGGAGGTCACCTGGGACAACAGCCTGTGTCGCTCCCAGGTCTGCGTGGTCGCCACGTTTGTTGGCCATTTTGTGGGCCGGTTGGCGTCTCCGTGTGCAGGCTGCTACAAAACCATAAAAAGCAAAAGTAAACGCTATATTCCATATATGGCAATGGCTGAGGTGCAGCTATCTTTTTCATTAAGTACGATATTCACCAAGTCAGTGTAATATTTCTTTGTAAGATTCAGATTACCTACAACCACTGTGTTTACTGATAAGATTAAAAAAATACTGATCTGTTTACTATGGAAACTCTTAATTGCGTACTCAGACATCAAGTTACTCAATGTTCCAATTCTTCACCTTCATTTAAATTCATAGGTGTTGCTATGTATTTAAACTTTGGCAAGATTATCATTGTAACCCTGTATCTTAGTCAGAAATGAGATGTGATAACTACATTTAAGCATCTTTCAAAAAACTAAACAGATCTTTCACTTAATTACAAATACCAGAGGTAAAAAATCATCCCCTTGCAATATGAAATTTTTGCAACTTGGGGATGGAAGGTATCTTAAGATGAAATCAAGAACCACGGTGATGACACAAGCTGTTGACACTCACCACCAAAGCTTGTAAATGAACATTCAACTGAGGGCAGAAAATAAATATTGCACTGAATGTTATGATTTAGACAGCAGAAAATTAGTTTAGAAATCTTTGAATCCTTTTTTTAAAAATATTGAAAATATACCTTAACCATATGATATTGTAGGATCTGAACTAATTATTTTGGTTACTGGCACTTTCAAAGAAGGATTTAATAAATTAAAGCTAATGTCAAGCTAACAATTATTTTTGAGTTAATTTACTGCTAAGATTAATGATAATGGAATTGATGCCATGTACATTACTTTTTAAATGGCAAATAAAGAGCTGTACAATGGCTATTAGAAAATCTGAATCCCATGAGAGTGAAGTAATGAATAGGCCGAGGGACAAGAAACACTGATTAGAAAGCAAGAATATTTTCTGTGGCTGGGAGCCAGTTTCCTTGAAGCCAGTTTTCTGGAGTTTCTATTGGGATCTCTGCTTCCCAACATATAATTCATTTAAAGTCTAGTAAAGTTTCTAAAAAACATTCAAAACTTGGAAATATAATATGGAGGTCAGCATGGTAACAAGGTTCCAGGATGACTTAGACTGATGAAACTGAAAGACTTATTACAATTAAAATATAGTGTACAAAAGTATAGTGATTCATTTTCAATGGCAATATTCGAAGAAGAAACACCAAATAGATCATTCTACTTCAAAACAGGTATAGGAACAAAGAATTACTGCTGCACAATAAATCTTTCAAGGAGACAGAAATTGAAGATTGTTAAAGAATCATGTTGGATATTTGGTTTTACCAGTAAAAGAACAGAGCACAAAATAAAGAGGTCATGTAAATCCTTTTAAAAACATTGAATATATGAATTCAGCCATGGTTAAAACCATCTTGGACCATATTATGAAAATGAAAAATTCACAGAAATGTTTCCAGAGATATCAGTTGCAGGAAAGCCAAACAAAACAAAGATGGTTTTCCTGAGAGTGGAGAAGATTAAAAGGAGGTTCAATGTAGTTAGAGAAAATTATTCAGATTTTAAATAGAGGAAATATGAGGAAACTATTCCAGTGGTAGATGAGTCAGTTATTAATTAAAAAAAAAATTTAAACATACAGCACAGTTACAGGCACTTCTGGCCCAGGAGCCTGTGCCACCTGTGAAGTTTCTTTTAAGTAATAAAGAAACTTGGGTTCTTTTATATTAACAATATTTTATTAACAACTCACAACCTTGTGGTACAGCCATTTTTTGTATCAATCTACTGTGGGTAAACAATCTACCAGGTGCAGAACTCATCTCCAACTCCCTCTAGTGTTCAGGAGTATCACTAGCATTCTATCACCACACCACTCAATTAACCTACATCACCCGGGATGTTTTGAAGGGTGGGAAGAAACCAGAGCACATGACAGAAACCCATGCAGACAATGCCAGATCCAAACCTGGGTCGCTGGCAGTGTAACAGTGTTGTGCTAAATGCTACATTAACAGTGCTGCCTGTAATTAGACAGAACAGATTTAAGATATCTGGCAAAAATGTTGAAATTTTAAAAAATAAATGTTATTTCTCTTCAGCACGTTATAATCAGAAATGTGCTTATTAAGAGTGAGGGGGGGAGGGTAACTTTTGAGTTCAAAATGGAACTTTCAAGATTGACAGATTTGAAGAAAAAATAGTGGGTACAGAACAATTTTAATAAAAGATGAAAATCCTTAAGTGTCGATGCAGGAAATTTAAAACAAAAGCAGAAAACTTTAATAAACACCCAGCAGTCCAGACATCATCCATGGAAAAAGAAACAAAATTAATGTTTTAGGTTAAAGACTTCTTGCAAAACTGTGGAAAAAAAAAGCTTGTTTTAAGTTGCTGGGAGGATGGGGAGAGGTAGATGGGTCAATGAGAATATCTTTAATAGGGTGAGGTCAGGGATGCTTTCTGAATAGGTTGTCAGTAAAGCTATCGGTTTGATAAATTAACGGAGGCAGTGGGAGATGGAAACCATGAACAAAAGTTTCCAAAAATTGAAGTGAGGGAATGTAGAGAGAAAAGAATACAAAAAAATGGAAAGTAATTTGTGAAATGCAGAGAATTAGAAGGAAAGGCCCATTGGATGTTAATAGATAGTATAAAACTATCAGTATAGGTAGAACTGGCCAGCTCTGACAAAGAAAGTGTGTTATCAAAGGTTGTTCAATCCGATGTCAGGTTTGGAAGGCTTCAATATGTCTGCATGTAGCCTGTCGTGTGGTTATTCAAGCTGATCCTACATCTCAGTTTGCCATGCAGGAGGCCTTGGACAGACAGATTAGAGTGGGAATAGGGATCTAACAGAAGCTCAGGGTCATACCTGTAAGCTGAATGAAGGTGGTCCAGAAGCAATCCCCCAACCCGCTTAATGTCTGAAAAGTGGAGTGCCAAAAAAAGTACACTAAGGTAGGAGAAGGGAAAATAAATTGCAGCTTCATTTTAAAAGACAGTTGGTTCCCTAAAATGGTGAGTAATAGACAGAAAAGTAAAGATGATGTCTCTCCACGATTTCATGTGACTGTGCTGAGAGAAGGGGTATGGTTAGTGGAAATAGTAAAATGGACCAGGGTGTCCACAAAGGAAAGAGCTCCTTTGGAATGCTGATGGAAATATCTTCTTCAGAATTGAGAAACCCAAATGTATTATAGGCCACAATCTCCTGGAATGCTAATTTTACCGAGCCAATCTATGACAATCAGGACCAATTAGAAATTAAAAAATATCTAAGAAATAAGGCAAATTTAAAAAAATAGTAGTAGAACCCTTGAGCCTGGTCTCCATTTAACGTGATCATATTTTATCAAAACCTTTACCCTAGCTCATATTTTCCGCTGATCTCTTGATTCCTCTGTTCAAAAATCTACTTCAGCTTTCTCTATACAGTACTTAATGACTCAGCATCCACAGTCAGAGAACGGGAGGGAAAATTTCAACCATTCCCAATGCTCATGGAAGAAATGTAATTTATACAATTGTACTGTTTGGTGAGACCTCACGAAGTATTGTGACCAATCTTAGGATCCTCATTTAAGAGGTGCTGACATTGGAGAGGGTTCAAAGGAGGTTCACTAGGATGATTCTTGGAATAAAAGAGCTCATCTGATAATTATTCACTTTATTGCCATTGTACCAGTAAATCAGCCAATGAAATACAATCAGCATCAACCAGAAGTTAAAAAATAGTGTTATACATATTACAATAAAACTTCCAATTAAAACCAACCACACAATTCCACAATGAACTGTTAAAAAGCACTGATTTTACAATGAGTGCCGAGCCACTCAGCACTGTGAAGAACATTTGACAGCTCTTGACATACTCATTGGAATTTTGGATAATGAGGAGGGGTGGAGGGAGGGGGGGGGTAGGGGTGCTCACTGAAACGTTTTGAATCCTGAAGTGTGGACAGAGTCAATGCTGAAAGGTTGTTTTCCATGGTGGTACAGTCTAGAACAACAGGGCACAACTTCAGGATTGAAGAGTGTCCACTTAGAAATGCGGAGGAATTTCTTCAGCCAGAAGGTGGTAAATCTGTGGAATTAGTTGCCACAGGTGGTGGTGGTGGCCAGGTCCTTGGGTGTATTTAAGTCAGAGATTGATAAGCTCTTGATAAGTGAGGGCATCAAAGGTTATACGGAGAAGGTAGGGCAGTTGGGCTAAATGGGAAGATGGATTAGCTCAGGATTAAATGATAGGACAGACGATTGGCTGAATACTTTATTTCTGCTCCATGGTATACTATTGGTTTATCTCATGTTCCAGCATGGCTGTAGCAGGTAAACGTTTGGTGCACATTGTACCTGTGAATATGACAAACTCTTGTATCAGATTGGGAAGGCATGGTTAGCACAACACAATTGCAGCGCCAGCGACCTGGATTTGAATACAGCTGTGTCTGTAAGGAGTTTGTATGTTCCCCCCGTGGATTTCCTCTGGATGCTCCGGTTTCCACCCTCCAAAATATACGGGGTTGGGAGGTTAACTGGGTGTCAAAGGGTTCATGGGTCAGAGAGCCTTCTCCCATGCTGTTTCGTTAAAATTAAAACATTTTAAAACATAGAACAGTTTTTCTGCAATAGCTTTCAGGCTCTTGAAACCTCTCCCAATTACCCTAACCATAAACCACACCAGTCTGCACTGGTGAAACATCAGTTTTCTTTTTGCAGCAGCTGCAAGAATGAATATTTATTTATCAATCTTTTCACTTTTTTTGTCTTATGGTGCATTGTGATCATTTATACCATGGGTGGGCAACCTTTTTTTAAAAAACCCTCACATTCCATCTTAAGTAATCCTGATGCCATAAGTGCTCTGTGATTGATAAGGGGTTGCTTAAGGTGGTAAATGAGTGGAAAGAGAAGGTTGAGAATCACTGCTTTAGACCCAATTGTTACTGAGATATTTAGCTTGAGAAAAATTGTCATTGGCCCATTTCCTTTGGAGTTATGAAACCGTGCACATAACGAGTCAGTTAGGTACGAATGAAACAGTGGTTTTCAAACTTTTTCACTTACCGCCTTAAGCAATCCCTTACTAATCACAGAGCACCTATGGCATAGGGAATACTCAAGATAAAATGTGAGTTTAAAGGAAAAGGTTGCCCACCTGATTTATACTATTATACATGTACCTTGCGTGCATTTTTGGCAATAAACTCAAATATCATATGATGCATTTTAAATTTAGGCATAACCTCAGGAGACCCCATCACACGATCAGTTAGGGCTCAGCTTTATAAAGGCTGGGTCTCAATGCACCTGCTCATGCAGTGAAAGAAAACCCTTTAATTTTATCTGTGACCCTGATGTAATTTACTGGATTCACCTACTTACATTTTAGTAAATTTAGCTAACCACAGCGCTCACCAAAATGAACCAAACCACCCACCGCCCACATACACACACCAACACACAAATAGCATTGTTTTAAACTTTCAGTAATACATTTAAAAGCTCGATTAATGAAAATTAATAGGAATGTCGAATCAAGCACCAGTGAATGAACTGGATCAACCATGGTACCGTGACTTTGCTGAAATATCCAATGCATGGCTGAATTTACCAGTGTTTATTCATATTTCTAGTTGAAAGATGAGCAATCAGCTTAGTTGTTCCTCGGCCATCAACCTTTCTCACATCAGCGAAGCTGGCTCATCACTAAAGCATTGGAATCTCACAGTTGCACAACTTTGGAAAATTTTTGGCAAATAACTTATAGCAACACCAGTGTATTTAAAGGGAGCATGAGAACCAGGGCTCTGGTCGTTAAAGAGAAGGGTGTTGAAAGGACACGGAACTGGGGAACCCACGTGTTAAAGGGACTGTGGGACCAGGGCCCTAGGGTGTAGAAGGAACTGTGGAACCTGGGCCCTGTAGAGTTAAAGGGACTGTGGGAACCTGGGCCCTGTTGATTAAAGGGACTGTGGGAACCTGGGCCCTGTTGATTAAAGGGACTGTGGGAACCTGTGCCCTGTTGAGTTAAAGAGACTGTGGGAACCTGGGCCCTGTTGAGTTAAAGGGACTGTGGGAACCTGGGCCCTGTTGAGTTAAAGGGACTGTGGGAACCTGGGTCTTTGTGTTTTAAAGGAAAAGGGAAACAGCACTAAATGAGTCAGATGCCAAACCATTGGGATTTCCGTACAATTGTATAGCAGATTATCAGAGTTTTGTTGTAATTAAGACTGCATCTACACAATTGGATATATGAGAAATTATGAATTAAGTGCCTGGATTAGAGCACAGTACTAAATTTCTGTTGTAAACAGTTTTGGGCCCTTCATTTAACGTTGACATTGGAGAGGATTCAAATGAGGTTCACAAGGATGATTCCAGGAATAAAAGGATCATTATATGAGGAGTGTTTAACAGCTCATGGCCTGTAGTCATTGGAAATTAGGAGAATGAGGGGAGATCTCATTGAAACCTTTTGAATGTCTAAAAAGAGTGAACAGAGTAGATACAGGAAGATTGTTTCCCCATCTAGGACTCAACAACACAACTTCAGGATAGAAGGATGTCAGAGGAATTTCTTTAGCCAGAAGGTGGTATATCTGTGGAATTTTTTTGTCACAGGTGGTTTTGGAGGTGTATTTAAGGGAACGATTGATAGGTTCTTGATTAGCCAGGACATCAAAGGTTTTGTGGAGAAGGTTGGGCAGTAAGGCTGCTTGGGAAAATGGATCAGCTCATGATTGAATGGCAGGAAAGACTCGATGGGTTAAATAGGCTACATAGCCTATTTCTGCTCCTGTCTTATGGTCTTCCCTCTTTATAATTGCCAATTTGCCTTTCAGTTTGATTTGAAAAATTATAATCCTGCTTTCAAAATCAAATATAATTGTTTTACTCTATGATGTGAATGCTACCATTGTTAGACCTTGTATAACATAAAGGCATTCTATTCCCACAGCCCTTCTTTATTTGAAGAAATTCAGTTTTGCTGATGCAAGGTTTTATCCATTAATGTCATGCTCGCCAAAAAGCTAGATGGCCAAAGTACTTGACAGATGGATAACATAATTTAACCCTGAATCTTAGTACCAACTTGTGTGAATTGTCTGGCAATAGTCTTGGGCTAACAATTAGGATTGGGACATTTAGCCAAGACTTTCAATTTGATTTTATGATGCAATTTCTTTGCTTAGAGATTCTCGATTCATTTTAGTAGATTGACTAAGGAAAAAAACAATGAAGCACATTCAATAGTTGTTACTGTCTTGATCATCCTAATTAAGTCCTGAATCTGGAAATCAATTTGTAAATAGCATTTTGGTGGGGGAGGAGGTGGTGGGAAAGGGAAGGAGGCTAAGGGTCCTGAAAGCTGATATTCTTGATATAGGCAAGGGCCAATCATATCCAGATGAGACCAGCAAATCCTTGGATTCGCTGATGGTCTGGAATGCTGAACAGTGAGGGCTATCAAATGATTCCCAATGCAACCATGAGAGATAAAAAGTCAGCGAATGGAAGGTTGGATATTCTGGCTCGTAATTTCAGAATTTTGCAGCAAAACAATTAAAAGGGACTTTGACACTGATATCAATTAAAAATCCAATTAAAAATTAACTGTAACTCTCCATTTGCATGCACGGATTGCTACAATCTATGATTTTTTTCAAAAAATGATACATTTTCACAAAGCAACAAAACATAGATGGTTAAGTTTGACTAATCACACAGCCAAAAAAGCTACAAGCCCAAACAAATGCCTTGACAGGTGTCTGTCACAGTTTTTCCTTTGGTTATGTGATACCCACAAAATTTGCTGTAAACAAAACTCTGCCTGTGCCAAGGAAATGGAAACAAAAGATGATCAGCAAAAATAAAAGAGGCTAGAACAGTGTTTCTCAACCATTCCCCTAGCCCCCCCCCCCCACCCCCACATACCACTTTAAGTAATCCCTTACTAATGACAGATGCCTATGACATAGGATGCTATAGGTGTTTTGTGGTTAGTAAGGATTACTTAAGGTAATAAGTGAGTGGAAAAAAAAGATTGAAAACACTGGGCGAGAACATAAAACGGACCCGTGTAGAAACAGAAAGGAATTAGAATATGTTTTTTAATGGATTTCACAGAGAAGGACTAGAGGATTTGATCCTTTTTATTTGCAAAGATGGCATAATTTTCAAGGAAATGTTTACTGCAGTTCCTGATTGTCCTCCAAAGGTAAACTTTTGGAAATGTAGTGGTGGTTGAGGTGAAAGAATCCCACAATGCTGCTTTGTGAATGTTGAGAATTTGTCTCAACGATGAACAGCAATGATAGATTTTTGAAGGCAGTGCATGCCTGAAGTTAATTACTTCTTCATCTTTCTGCAGTCACCCTGCCAGATGGCAGGAGTTTCTCATGGCAGTGATTTAGGCTCTGCCATTTTCAGCCGTTTTATCAATGAGCTTCCTTGCATTCCAAGGTTTGAACTAGTAATTATTGGTACATGATGTTCAATTCTATCTACAGCAAGTGTAGCACTTTACAAACACATGCATGCAGCAAGACAAATCATTCAGGGCAGATTAGTGGCATGTAAAATGTGCCTCACAAGTCACAACAATGCCAATCTCTGACAAGAGAATATCAACCTATAGTTGATATTGAATATTATTCCCCCCTCCTCCAAACCCTCACACATCACTACTGACCTAAAATTCTGAGATCTGCCTCCTAGATCAGTGGCTCTAAGGCCTCCTGCTACTTTACAGCCTTTCTAACATATGAAAGGACGTAAAAAGTCTGATAGAGGGTTCTCCACTTGCTATTTCTGTTTAGTTTCAACAACACTCAAGGAGCTTAACAGCATCTTTGAAAGTAGATAGAAGAGACTGCAGATGCTGGAACCTAGAGCAAAAAAAAACTGTTGGAGAAACCCAGCAGGTCAGGCAGGATCTGTGGAGGGAACAAAATAGTTGATATTTCAAGTCAAGACCTTGTACGAGGAGTGAAAATATAATCGGAAAGATAGCCATATAAAGTGGTGAAGGGGAGGGGTATGTCAGAAGCTGGCAAATGACAGGTTGAACTAAGTGAGAAGGTGTTAATGGGCAAGATAGAGCCAGGTGGGGAAGAGAAGGGTGGAGACAGCGACAGATACTAGGTGATGAGTGAAGATTGGGCAGCATGGCTAGTATAGCGGTTAGTGCAACACTGTCACAGCGCCCGCGAATAGAACTGGAGTTTGTATCCCGTGCTGTCTGTAAGGAGTTTTTACGCTCTCCCTGTGTCTGTGTGGGTTTCCTCCCACCCTTCAAAACATACCAGGGGGTTGTCAATCAGATGTAAAAAGGTGACATGGGCAAGTGGCCAAAAGGGCCTGTTACTGTGCTGTATGTTTAATTTACATTTAAAAAAATAAGACAACAAAGGGCTTCAGGCTATGGAATGTGATAAGAAAGGAAGGCGATGTGAAGAGATGGTGGGCAGACGGAAATGGTGGGACAGGGGATACAGCAGGTGGGAGGAGTGTCTAAGTGATATGACAGATGGAGCTGGGTGTGGAAAGAAGCTGGATAACAAGGGGTTGGGTAAGAAGATTTTGAAAGAAGGATGCGAGAGACAACCTAGGTAGATCAGGTTAGAGGAAGAAACTGAGGGGATGCGGGTTTCCTGGTGTTGAAGAATTCAATGTTCATGTCACTAGGTTGTGGACTATCAGGGGAAATATGAGGTGCTCCTTCTCTAATTTGCATTTGACCCCATTTTGACAGTAGAAGGGGCCAATAACAGACAGGTCAGTGAAGGAATGGGGAGGGGAGGCCAAATGGCTGGTAACCACGAGATCAAGGTGGCTATTACAAACAAATCATAGGCATTCGGCAAAATGCTTGTGCTCACTGACATAGAGGAGGTCACATTGAGAACACCATATGCATTAGATGAGGTTGGAGGTGTATGTGAATCTGTACTTCAACCATAGCATTATAGGTGTGAGGTAGGGAAAAATTAAATTGTTGTGGAGTAGATTTCTATAAGTGGGCACAATCTTGTGGGCTATCATGTTCTATGTTCCAACTGAAAAGGCTGTTTAGTTAGAATGCTGGTTGATGGCAAGGAAGGTTGACAGACATGTGTTGCACCTCCTACAATTGGAGGGAATGTGCCCGAGGATATTGTCAACATTTCTGTTAGCTATGAAATGATCACATCACCAGTCATATCTTCACTTCTCCACTCCTTTCTGGTTTCCACAGAGATCATTCTCTCTGCTACCTCCTAGTTCACTCATACTGCACCCTCTGCTCCCATCTGCCCATCATCCCTCCCTAATCAGACTCATCATCTTCCTTATTTTTGAAATTGGGTTTCATGATCTGCAGTCCTTGTATTAATGTGTCACCTCTCAGTTTCTGACACTATCTCAACTCTCCCTCCACCACCTGGCTCCGTCTGCCCATTAAACCCTCTTCTCTCAAATCCACCAATTGGTTGCCAGCTCCTGCCTACCTTCTCACTGGAATTCTGATGTTTTGTTCTCTCCACAGGTGATGCCTGTCCTGTGAGTTCCTCCAGGACCATCTGGGAAAAGGCAGGCTGCTACTTTCACCATGAATATAGCGTGACAGAAGTGTGAACCCTTTAGAAAATGTTCCAGTGTTTAACCCAGGTAATGCCAACAGTACCAATCAAAAGTGAAACCTCTACCATGAAGCAGGAGCATGGGAACATTATATTTTGTAGATTCCCCTCCAAGTTACACACCACTATGGAAGAACCATCAAGAAGTTGGACTATCACTAACCTCCCATGGGATAGAAATACTAGTCTTGCTGCTGAACTGTAGAACTGAATTTTCTCTCTCTCTCACACACTCAGAAAACCACATGACCCTCTTAGAACAGCACTCTGCACTCAGATTGCGGCACCAGACCTAATTTTCTAGTCCATTAATCTGTTGCTTTCCTAAATAATAATCCATTACAACACAGCATGTCCAATTAACACCATTTGTGCAGTCCTTATAGGCATTCTCCAAAGTTTTTGCAAAGAGCCTGGACTCTCTGGCTTGAGCCAAGCTCTTCCATTTCAAATGTGATCTGTTTTGATTATGACCTACACAAAAAAAACTTGTCACAATTTATCTTCTTTAAAACATATATACAATATAAAATATAACATAATCCGTCACAGGAGGGACAAGGCTATAGTCAGTGGAATGGTTCTGCCTGCAAGCGGATTGAAATGGGTTCACTGAAATACACTTTGATACATTCCATCATTTCGTAATGGTGGAGGTCAGTGCCACTGGGCAGAAGTCTTTAAGGCCTATTACTGTCGCCTTCTTTGATGCCAGGATGACAGAGGCTGCCTTGAAACTCATGGAGATGATGGACTGCTGCAATGACATGTTGAAAATATCCATAAGGGATACCATACCCAACAGGGTATGGAGTCTGGATGCACTGCCTTGTGTAGGCTGACTCTGAATAGAATTGTCCTCACTTCAGCTGCAGCTGCACAAGAACCTATTCTTCAGTGGAGAGACAGAGCATTCTTTGGCGTCAGCCTGCTCTTCTAGTTGAACCGTGCGTAGATATTCAGTCTGTCCAGAAGGGAGATGTCATTGTTGTTGACTCACAAGGTCATCTTCTGATTTGTTATTGTTTTGATACTTTGCCACATGTACCTTGTGTTGTCATTGTTACACAGCTGACTATGGATCCTCTGTGCGTAATCATGCTTGTCTTCTGGATTGCACAGGAGAGTTCAGCTCTACCTGATCTTAATGCCAATGTCTCTTGTCCTGAAGGCTACATCTTAAACTCTGAGAAGTGCATGGGCTTCTGATTCCAACTATGGTTTCTGGTTGATCTCAATGGTGTAGTATTTGATTCTCATAACATCCTTGACGCATTTACTCATGCAGGCAATCACCAAGCTTGTGAACTCATTGATGTTTACATAGCCATTGTATGTGGCTGCCTCCCTGAAACAGCTCTAGTCTATGGTCTCAAAGCAGTCCTGTAGTGCTGCTGTGGCTCTCTTCTGGCCACATTGTAATTCCCCTGCGAACTGACTTCATTCATTTTGCCAGCGATCTGCATGCTGTGGTTAACAGGATGGATATGTATTCTAAGGATCCAAAGTGGTGGTCAGGGCTGACTTGTAGGCACCAGGGACGTTGGTGTACACTTGATCAAAGGCATTCTCTCCTCTGGTGGCAAAGTCGACATGCTGCTGAAATCATGATTGAACAGTTTTCAGGTTGGTGTGATTGAAGTCACCATCTACAATCATACAACCATCAGGCAAAGACATCTGGGCATCATTGGTTCACCCTCATTTGCCTTAGCCAGAACACAAACTGTCTTACCAGTCCAGTAATTTGATGTTTTTTTTAAAATTACTTACTACCACCTGTGATTATTCTTGTGTCAGTCAACTCAGGATTTTTGAGTGTCTTTTTTTGGTACCTCTAATAGCTATCTCGCCCCTTTCTCTGTATTCAATTTCATCTGAAGCAACTCAGCCTATTATCAAACTGTGGCTCACTCCATCATCACTTTATTAGAACATTATTTAATTGGGAGAAGGTTCAAGCTATTCTCATTCCAGCTGGCTTGTAGATTCAGTTTCAATTTTAAAACATTCTACAAACAGCTTTATTTCTAATTAAAATGCAGAGTTGGAAATTATTTAGCTATTGTTTTATTTCAAAATTTGAAATAAAAAGTGCTAGATTTATAATTGCACCTGTTCAAGCATTTCTAAGTCAGAAAGATATTAAATTGGAAAGGGTACAAAAAAGATTCACAGTACATGAATGCCTGAATGATAGGGACAGATCGGATAGGGGTCAGATTTTCTCCCTTGTTGAGAGTCTAAAACTAGAAAACATAGGTTTAAAGGGAGAAAAGATTTAAAAGGAACAGGAGAGGAAATTTTTTCACAGAGGGAGATGGATATTGGAACAAGCTGCCAGAGAAAGGGGGATAGCTACAATTATGACATTTAAAATATTTGGACAGATACATGGAGAGGAAAGGATGAGTATGAGCCAAGCACTGGCAAATCGGACTAGTGTAGATTGGCAATTTTACTGACATAGGGAGTCGGATTTGAAGGGCCTGTTTCTGAATTTCTGAAAAATACATGTATCCAATTTTTGCACATTAATGCACCACAATTAAATAAGAAACTGGCCATTATTCTGGCTGGCCTAGGTGATAAAGATTGTGCGCAAATGCTATCTACACCAATGCCTTGGCTTTTAATGAAATAACAATGGAGACTTTTTCCATTCACCTGAACCATCAGTTGAGGCTTTGATTGATGGAAGATCACTTGTGTTATACAGGGTACAGTTAGAGCGGTTAAGTTAATAGAACGGCACCCTAAGTTCAAGTTAATTACTTGAGGAACAAAATTGAAATAACAAATTAAAATTCAAGAATTCCCTTGTAACCACAATTACTTTGGTGTTCTGGCTTACAAAAGGTATTAGGCCTCTAAACCTAAAATTTCAATTTCCTCCTCAGTTCTGGGACATTCCTGATGACAATCCAAGAAGGAATAAAAAGAACACGAAAATGAGTACTCTTTAACCAGTCAGTTTTGGGTATTTTTGTACATGCACACACATTTAGAATCTATGCCATTCTATATGGGGGGAGTAGACCAAGTGCCAGCAGTATTTTTAGTTCCATCTTAAAACTGTATTCATATGATGCAAATCAGAGCCCCAAATAAAAAGAGATGCTCTTTCAAAAATTAGTTCTCCACAAAGTGGGAGAGGTGTTAAATAGAAGCCCATGACAACATTCAGATGACAACCAAAGATATTCCAATGTAATGGCCAATACTTAGAAACATAGAAAAATAGGTGCAGGAGTAGGCCATTTGGCCCTTCAAGCCTACACCGTCATTCAATATGATCATGGCTGACCAGTACCCAGTTCCTGCCTCATCCCATATCCCTTGATCCCCTTAGCCACAAGGGCTAAATCTAACCTACTCTTAAATATTGACAAAGAACCAGTCTCAACTACTTCCTGTGGCAAAGAATTCCACATATCCACCACCCTCTGAGAGAAGAAATGTTTCCTCATCTCAGTCCTAAAAAAAATCCCCCTTATCCTTAAACTGTGACCCCTGGTTCTGGTTTTTCCCAGCATTGGAAACAACCTACCTGCATCTAGTCTGTCTAAACCTTTAAGAATTTTTAATGTTTCTATAAGATTCCCCCCTCAGTCTTTTAAATTTCAGAGAATATAAGCCTAATCTATCCAACCTTTCTTTACATGCAAGTCCTTCCATCCCTGGTATCAGTCTAGTGAATCTTCTCTGAAACCCCTCCATGGCAAGGATGTCCTTCCTTAGATAAGGAAACAAAAACTGCATGCAGTACTCCAGATGTGGTCTCACCAAGGCCCTGTATAACATTTCACTATGGGAACTAGCTGTGCAAAAAATGTTCCATTTTCTAGCCATAGTGGCAAAGGTTTTTTTTAATTTTAATTTTTAAAAATTTAGACATACAGCACGATAAAGGGCCATTTCGCCTCACAAGCCTGTGCTTCACAAATACACTTGCAAACCCCATAGATTTTTGGAAGGTGGGAGGAAATCCACCTGGAGGAAATCCACAGAACAGCTTACAGACGGCAATGGATTCAAAGGTGGGTCTCTGGCACTGTTATAGCATTGTGCTAACTGGGCCGCTAACTTGCTTTGATTCAGCCTGATGATCTGCAAATTGCCAGTTGTTTTCCCTTCCCAGATTAGGCCCACTGCAATATATTCAGAATTCATTCAAACACAACTTCAGGTGAACATTATTTAGTTGTAGCAGCCTTGTAAATAGACATATATTTCAATACTCCCCACTTTAAAAAGGATATAGTGAATTCATGAGTGCCATTCTGCATCAATTCTTTCCATTCTGATCTGATGAATGCCCTGAAAGGATGATTTACGGAAATATTGAGTGGCTGCGTCAACTCACCCAGGACTAGTGTAATGTGGGCGCCAGCAGAATTTATAATCTTTTGTGCTGAATGCTCTTTGTAAGCTGCCATGGAATCAAATATGAGAAACAATTTCTTTGGGGGAAAAAAAACCACTTGGTCTAGGCCTGTAATGCATTTCCACTCACAGTTTCATAACATTGAAGTCTATCTAACATTTCTTGTTACAGTGAAATCACACTATTGGGCAATTTTTCTCATGGCAATGTTACTTTTTAAAAATATGATCATTGGTTTGAATTTATTGCCACTTGCAGTGCAGCCAAGGACTACAGTAAAGCATAACCTTACATGTCCAGCTGTAGTTATGGCCATAGTTTTTGTTCCAGAAGCAGCCATAGTTCTTGTTGCAGGGATGTCAAAGGCCACTGAGACTTCGTCCATGTTAATGATGTCCGCAGGTGTGACTTTAAGTGCGCAAATTTAATTGGCGATGAAACTGTGAAAATCAATGTTTTTTTTTGTTCCCAATCTTCTGGATGTCGCTGATCTACAGTTGTTTCTAGTTCTTACTGACAATCCATCTTGCTTCATAAACTTTGATATCCAGGGGAACCCCATCTTGAAATCTAGGATGCCTCTTTCACGTGCCAATAGTCTTGCTTTCATCTGAATGGCGACTGTAGATCCAGTCTGATTTTGTTCTCTATGACCAAGAACCCACTCCTTCAAGTCAGACTCTAATTGGGGCCATTTAGCTTTCAGGGCCAAGACGTGTGTGTTTTTGTGGATTTATCCTCTCAAGCGTATCTTTCTCTTTCCTCTATTCGCGTGTGGTTGATTCGCCATCCTCAAACTCTCTTGCTGCTGCTCTGGTAACAATTTTCAGTTTGAAATTTGTGGTGTAAGATTTGCGTTTGACTCCTTGCGTTGTCAAAACTACCGGTAGTCTCGATCTCAAAGGTAGCACCAAATGCAAGGGCCTTTTATAGTGATTAGGATAGATTGAATGCAGGTGATAGCTATACAGGCTGCTAATGTTATCTGGGCATGAGTCACTTTGTTTTTTTATAGGACATTTTATGAAAGTGCTGGACAGGACTATGACACGTGTGTTATATGTGTGTGCGTGTTATAAGAGTGAAAATATGATACTTTTAATGCCATTGTGAATATTAAGATTTGCCACAAACTTCAATATACTGTACATTTTATTCATCATTTAAAACATGAAGTGCTACTCAAATTTATATATACTCCAGATTCAACATAAACCACTGGAAAATGCATGCTGCATCTTGGCTTTTCATCAATCACCCTTTGGATCTCTTGCATTTCCTTAGCTAGTGGGGTCTACCTCTGTGGCCAAATATTCCAGATCTGCTATGTTTCATTGCTGGTCTCTCCAGATGCTGCACTTCTCTACCATCTTTTGGTTATCAATACTTGCTGTGTACTCTTCTAATTTTTCCATTTTGATTGCTGCCTTCCCATCAGTCAGTTTGCCTGGCATGAGTTACACTGCACTGAGCAGATTCAATGACATTATTTCTGTTACTACATCCATAAGAACATTGGGGTTGGCAATGAGAGTGTAAATGCCTCCATAATACTACACACTTCTCTTGCACATCACTGAACATTTATTGCATTTGGTTTACTCCAGGTAAGAGGTTTATGAACATCACTTTATATGAAGGACAAGCATTTATCCAGAATGCATGCAAACTTTGAAATCACCTGCTATATTTGTATTATCAGTTCCTTGAAGGCTGTTGGCAGTGGAAAAGCAACTGTCCTTGAATCTGGTGGTGTGTGATTTCACACTCAAATCTTATTTCAACAGAACAAGGGAAAAGAGATTATGATTGGAATGGGCTGAGTCCTTTAACGCACTGGCTGCTTTTCTGAGACAGCACGAAGTACACATGGAGTTGATATGGGGTGGGGGAGGTTTGTACGATGATTTGAGATGTATTCCCAATTCTTTGCAGTTTCTTGCAATCTTAAGCAGAGCAGTTGCCATACCTTGCAGTAATGCATCCTGACAGGATAGTTTTGATAATTCATCTGTAAAAGTTGTTGAGGGAATGCAGGAAACATGTTGAAGAAAGCACAGTCATGTGTACACAGGCTTGCAGGGCATAATGTGAGGATGATCCTGGAGGTGGGTTTGTCTCCAAAGCTCCTTGTTTACAGTCTGCAGAACAAGTAGTTGATGATCCAGTCAGCAGAGGTCCCAGACTCTGGGGATGAATTTATTTGCCAATTATTGTGCATAAGGCAGAGCTATAGTCAAGGAATACTGGTATTTCATGATGGTGGATGTCAGAGCCGCCATGCATTAGTCATTCAGCCTGTAGCATAGAAAGATCAAAATGTCTGTTGCATTCTTAAAGATTTTCCTGAGGTCAGACACGAGCTTACATGGAAAATTCTTGAAATGGTCAGCAACTTCTTCCTGGCTTGTTGTCTTTGCTGCATTTCAGTCAGTTTTCTTCCAATATAGTCACACTAATTGAATTTCAGATTACAGGAACCTCACCATTCTTCAATGCCTGCTCCAAACAAAACAAAATTGAAGACAATCATCTGAAACATTCTCTATTATAAATGCTTCTTCAAAATAATGTCAAGCTCCATCTATAATAGCACAGAAACAGAACCTTCAGACTATCGTGTTCATTCCAATCAAGTACCCAACAATACACTCATACTTATGCGTACTTGACCCACAGCCTTGTACTTCAGCAATTTAAGTGCTTTTCTCAATACTTCTTAAATGCTGTGAGAACACCTGCCTCTACCACGCCCTTAGGCCGTGTGTTACAAATACCAACACATACTTCCTGAGTGGGAAAAAAACTCAGATCTCTGTATCTCCCAGTCTTTCCTCTAAACCTATGACCCCAGGTTTCAGACGTTTCACAAGAGTGGAAGCCTTTAATCTCTCATTGGAAGTAATTTATTGGCCCCACTCTCCATCATTTTCCAGATATCAGATTTATTGTCAGAGTGCATACATGACATTATAAACAACACATTAATATATCCTAATTTCAAAATGTGTCATCTTCAAGGAAACACGAGGACGATATTCCGAATTACTATCTTATTAATCCAACAAATCAAACTTTGTAGATGCAGCTTGATGTAGCTTTAATTCATTGATTAAACAGATAAATATTTTGCTTAACGTCGCATTAAGATTTTCATAACGATGAATAAACTGTATTTAAAACTATAATGATATTCAACTTTAAAGATATATACAAGAAGAAATAAGATGAAATGAGATGAATTCAAAGAAAATTATCTCAATCTTACGTTTCTCTCACAATTCGTCGAAGAATGAGATACAAGCTCTTAGTCTGCAGGGATATTACAACATATTATATCATAGTCACAACGGTAACATTACTTTTCCTTAAAGATATAGGCACAAAATTAACTAAGAATCAAAAACACAAGGTTTTAACCTTTATATTCCAGCCCCTAATCATTATAATAGACATGAAACACTAATATAATTACAATTACAGGTACAAAAGTAAAAATGGTAAGTACAAGATCAGAAATCAAAACTTTCTGCTTCTTGTAAAAGACAGATTTTAGTATTAGGTCTATTTAAGCAATCCGCACTTGCCAAATGAAACCTTTCTTGTCCGGAACTATATCACAATTTTCCTCAGCAACCAATAATTTCTTGGTGCAGAATCGTCTATGATAATTATAATGTCTCCACATACAAAATTGCGTTTAGCTTTAGACCATTTTTGTCTTTCATGTGATAATGAAAGATATTCTTTAATCCATCTTTTCCAAAATAAATCCACAATAAACTGCAGTTTCCATCTGCGTCTTACATAAATATCTTCTATCTGAAATTGACCCAGAGGCATTAAAGGTTTAGATTTAAGAAGTAAGAGATGATTTGGTGCAAGTTCCTCGATGTCATTTGAAGGGACAGAAAATTTAGTTATTGGACCACTATTTAAAATAGTTTCGATTTCATACAATACTGTCTGAAGATTGTAATCATTGAGTATTTGACTATTCAAAATGGAATTAAAAATTTTCTTGATTGATCTAATCATTCTTTCCCACACAACTCCATGATGTGATCCTGTGGGTGGGTTAAATATCCAATTAATTTCTTTCTGAAGTAATGCATCATGAATTTCATGTTGATTCCAATTTTAATTTGCTTTTCGTAACTCTAGTTGAGCTCCATTATCAGAAACATAATTCCATTACTTGACCACGTCTCATGATAAAACGTCGAAGAACATTGATAAAAGAGTCTGTATCAAGCGATGACCCTACTTCAATATTAATTGCTCTCGTAATCAAACAAGTAAAAATAGCTCCGTATCGTTTTTCAACACTTCTTCCTCGTTTTACTTTCAAAGGACCAAAATAATCAACTCCCACGTATGTAAATAGGGGTTCATCATGTGAAACCCTGTCTTGTGACAAATCTACCATTTGTTGTCCAGGTATGCAATTTGCACGTTGACAATTAACGCATTTTGATATACTGTAAATACTTGTGTATAATGCAAAAAGTATTGTACCGAAATTAGAGCTCAAAGTGGGGGGGGGGGGGTCACATTATTCACGAGGTTATTATTTTAACATTTTTTTCTGCCAGGTTTTTTTTTTTAAAATAAATTTTTTATTTTTCACACCATAAACCACATTGATCAAAATACATACATTTTCCTTTTCAAATATATACAGTGTCGTTTTCTCCCCCCCTCCCTCTTCCCATCCCACCCTCCCTACCTCCCCTCCCATTCATTTAAAGTACAGAATCTAAGATACGTTAAACCAGTCAAACAATGTTGTCACTCAATAAAAATAAACAAGAAATTCCACTGAGTCAATTCTTTTCATTTCCTTCTCCTTCTGTCATTTTAGGTGGTGCAATATTATTTCTTAAATTATATGTTATTT
The DNA here is from genome assembly GCF_036971445.1 of Narcine bancroftii. Taxonomy (NCBI): domain Eukaryota; kingdom Metazoa; phylum Chordata; class Chondrichthyes; order Torpediniformes; family Narcinidae; genus Narcine; species Narcine bancroftii. The sequence continues at coordinate 413,857,244 of NC_091469.1, forward strand.
TTTCTAATGGAATACATTTATTCATTTCTATATACCATAATGTATAGCCTGTGTATCCAGTTATATTGTATCATACGTAACCTCGTGTTTATTGTATTTCTCATAGTTCCAGAGCATAACTTCTCCCATGTTTCCTTCTTTATCTTTATGTTTAAATCTTGTTCCCATTTTTGTTTAGTTTTACCATTTGTTTCCTCATTCTCCTTTTTTTGCAGTTTAATATACATATTAGTTATAATTTTTTTGATTATCATTGTATCTGTAATCACATATTCAAAATTACTTCCCTCTGGTAACCTCAGACTGCTTCCCAATTTGTCCTTCAAGTAGGATTTCAGTTGGTAGTATGCCAACACTGTATCTTGAGTTATATTATATGTATCCTTCATTTGTTCAAAGGATAGTAATTTATTTCCTGAAAAACAATTTTCTATTCTTTTGATCCTTTTTTCTCCCATTCTCTAAAGGAAAGGTTATCTATTGTAAAAGGGATTAACTGATTTTGCGTCAGTAATAGTTTTGGTAATTGGTCATTTGTTTTATTTCTTTTTACATGAATCTTCTTCCAAATACTGAGCAGATGATGTAATACTGGAGAATTCCTACGTTGTACCAATTTTTCATCCCATTTATATAATATATGTTCAGGTATCTTCTCCCCCATTTTATCTAGTTCTAATCTAGTCCAATCTGGCTTTTCCCTTGTTTGATAAAAATCTGATAGGTATCTTAATTGTGCGGCTCTATAATAATTTTTAAAGTTTGGCAGTTGTAAGCCTCCTTGTTTATACCATTCTGTTAATTTATCTATTGCTATCCTCGGTTTCCCCCTTTTCCATAAAAATTTCCTTATTATTTTCTTTAACTCCTTGAAGAATTTCTCCATCAAGTGTATTGGCAATGCCTGAAATAGGTATTGTATCCTTGGGAAAATGTTCATTTTAATACAGTTTATCCTTCCTATTAGTGTTAGTGGTAAGTCTTTCCAATGCTCTAAGTCGTCCTGTAATTTTTTCATTAGTGGATAATAATTGAGTTTATATAGATGGCCGAGGTTTTTATTTATTTGTATACCTAGGTATCGTATTGCTTGCATTTTCCATCTGAATAGTGATTCTTTCTTAAATTTTGAGAAATCCGCATTATTCATTGGCATTGCTTCACTTTTATTTGCGTTAATCTTGTAACCCGACACTTCTCCATATTCCTTCAATTTCTTATGTAATTCTTTTATTGATAATTCTGGTTCTGTTAAGTATACTATAACATCATCTGCAAATAAACTGATTTTATATTCCTTGTCTTTTATTTTTATCCCTTTTATTTTATTTTCTGTTCTTATCAATTCTGCTAGTGGTTCTATAGCTAACGCGAACAATAAGGGTGATAGTGGGCATCCCTGCCTTGTTGATCTGCTAAAGTTAAATTGCTTTGATATATATCCATTTACTGTCACTTTCGCCAATGGCCCCCTTATATAATGCTTTAATCCAATTAATATACTTCTCTGGTAAACTGAATTTTTGTAATACTTTGAATAAATAATTCCATTCTACTCTGTCAAAGGCCTTCTCTGCATCTAAAGCAACTGCTACTGTTGGAGCTTTATTCCCTTCTACTGCATGAATTAAGTTAATAAATTTACAAATATTGTCTGTTGTCCGTCTTTTTTTAATAAATCCAGTTTGGTCTAGATTTACTATTTTAGGTACATAGTCGACTAATCTGTTTGCTAATAGTTTAGCTATTATCTTACAATCTGTGATAAGTAAAGATATTGGTCTATATGACTCTGGTGCAAGTGGATCTTTCCCTGTCTTTGGTATTACTGTAACTATTGCTGTTTTGCATGAATCTGGTAAGCTTTGTGTTTTATCAATCTGGTTGATTACTTCCAGGAGGGGAGGAATTAATAAATCTTTAAATGTTTTATAGAATTCTATTGGGAATCCATCCTCTCCTGGTGTTTTATTATTTGGTAGTTTTTTTGTTTTTGTTTCCTTGTTCTTGTATCTGACGCAGCAATAACAAAGGTACTTACCTTTGTTTTCTGTTGAGACGATGATTTAGACTACATCTTTAGGAACTAATGAAGTATCCTTAATATTTCAAAATGCTGGTATAGTGTTAACATGCACATGGCATTCCAAGAATTGTACAACATCCTCAAAAGTGAAAACCCTTCCAGGAATCATTTTAAGCTCTGCATCTTTGGTTCTCCATAATTCCCTCAACTTATAAGGTAATTTATTTACAATAATCAACAAATTAGCAAGCAAATTCAGCTCTTACAAATGTACACTACTTCCCATTGCGTTACTACAAAGAGTGCATATGCTTGTAAAGCCTTTGCATCCTCTGATTTTGTTGCTGGCCAAGAAAGAATCTTGTCTATGTGGCCCTTGCGATTTTATGTTCATTGCAATAATGATGATGCAATAATTATTTTTCCCTTTTAAAACCTTGTTCTGGATTCATATATTGGCAACTTAGTTGTCACCTGTCCTGCACCTGTTCCAGGTAATACAGATGACCTTTAGCATTTTTAGTATTACTTTCAATGTGATGCTCAAAGGATTTCATGAATGTCAGATATTGTAATGGATCTCCATTAAAAACTGGAATTTCCTCCTTAGGTAAACCACATGATCCTTGTTGCTGTGCTAACATAGCAGAAATTTCATTTTGTTTTTGCTATGAGTGATATTTTTTTGTCTTCTCCACAATAGCTTGCAATTGGTCGTCTTGTTGTGAACGAAGCATATGTATCTTGAACTGGTGCCATGGGTGTAGGTCCCTGAATTGTAAGTGATGGCAGTGATGTGGATCCTTGACTTATCGCTAGTTCTTCAGCAACACGAATAGACATCAATGGTTGAGTATGATCAACTCGCATGGTTGAACTTTTTTTGAAATACTCTCCTTTCAGGAAGATTCATATATTGTGCGCTCTGAAGAGATTGAATGTTGTTAGCTCTTTCCACAAGATTGGTCATTGTAATTTGAGCAATAGCAGCGACACCCATGGCTGCTTGCTTAAGTATACTCATTTCTTGTGGCTGCGGTATCCATTGATCTGCTAGAAGGTAGGTGCTAGCCCTTTGGGTATTTCACTGAGTGATATATCTTGCAGAAGCCTGAGCTAATGCTTTTACTTTGGCCATATATATTGCACGTTGTTCCTCAAGCTCTAGTCTTTTCTCTATTCAATAATCTATTTTGTTCTTCACTTGCCATTTGTTGCTGATTCCTGATTCAGCTTCTTTATCCTCAAAAGCATATCTTTTCTCCAACCACTCACATCATGCACAGATAGTACCCAAGTCAGCTTGCACCTTAGCATGCATAGCTGATATGCTTGAAGCGCGCGAAGCTGTATTGCTCTAGATGCTTTTGAAGACTTTGAAGATCTTCCTGCATGCATAACCTTGGAAATACTATAATCAGGATTTACATTTGAACTTCAGATACCACTGATTGAGTCTCTATCTTCTGCATTTCGCTTGGTACAGCACCAGTGGGGCTTTGCAACGTACATTCATCTATTCCAGTTCCACTACCTTTAAGTTAGCTAATGAGGCTTGCAGTGCCTTGATGGTGTCCTCCTTTTGCTTGGTAGTTGAAGTCATTTCTTTTATGGTGGCTGGCTCCAACCTCCTGCCAAGCATTGTCGGTCCACTTTGCTGGCTCAACTCACAACCAAACAGTTCTTTGAGAGGAGCTGGTTGCTCGAGGTCTTCAGCCAAATGAGACAACTTCTTATCCATCTTGGGTTCTTCACACTAGAGCCCTGTCTTCTCCTGGTTCCTGGGAACTGTAAACAAATTTGTATCTTGCTTGGTCCCTTTAAGAGGATTGCTCTGAATTGTCTGTGTGTGGTTCTGCACACAAGCTTTCTTAGCAGGTGCTTATGGTGTGTATAACTTTCAAGAACATATTCCTCTGGGCTTCCTGTCTGATTCTGCAAATCAGAGCTGTATCTTATTTTTCCACGGTCACAGGAGACTTGCAGTCCTTGGTTTGGTTTCAACTGTGCAATTCACAGATAACATGTTCCCAAAGGCTTCTGGAATATTCTATTGTTACATAAATGCTTTTTGCTTTAAATCTGGCTGTAAATTCTTTAGACAAATTTTACAAGCCTTTCTTCCAAATAAAGTTCACAATTATAATTTTCTTTGAATCAAAATGTAGATGACACTTTCCAGATTCTAATCTATCCTCATTTCAAAACATGTCATCTTCAAGGAAATGCGAGGACAATATTCTGAATTACTCTCATTAATTCGACAAACCAAACTTTGTAGATGCAGATTTATGTAGTTTTAACTTGTTGATAAAACAGATAAATATTTTGCATAACTTTGCATTAAGATTTTCATAATGATGAATAAACAAAGCATATACTGTATTTAAAAATATAACAATATTCAACTTTAAAGAGGTATACAGGAATAAGACAAATACAAAGAAAATTAGCTTAAGCTTTCATCTCCTTCAAGGTTCGTTGAAGAATGAGAAGCAAGTTCTTAGTCTGCATGGATATTATGACATATAACATCATAGCCACAATGGTAACATTATAAACAATACTTTTCCTTAAAGAGATAAGCATAAAATTAACTAAGAATGAAAAACACAAAGTTTTAACCTTTATAGACAAAAATAAGTCTCTAATTGAGTCCGTCGTTGAGATGGACCTTGCAATTCATTGAGATGTTACTCTGCATCTGAGACTTTTCTCAACTAAAGATGACTTAAATTCACTCAGAAATGCTTTACATTTTAAAAAGATATAGAATGAATGAAGTTCAGCCTGTTCTACAAATTTGCTGTTAGTTTGATACAGTTCATCTTCTTCCAGATGATTGATATAATCTTATAAGTGACATGACTGTTCAGGAAGCTTTTCTCAGGCCTTGAGAAAAAATGTCTCAACTTTGCTTGATACTCCAGTGTTTAGTGTTCTGTCAGAAGCTATTTTATCATTTACTCACCCAAAACTGCCAACCACTTTCCATCCAATTGAATCAGTGTTTGTTCTGATTATTGAAGTACTATGTTCAATTTACTTCCCTCCTGATATTTTAAACTGCCGTGCTTTCGAAGGCATTAGCTTTCAACATTCAAACATTGTATAATCCTTAATTTTAAAATCCCTTCCTACTTTCAGACTCCTCCCTTCTACCACTTTCCAAGCAGATTGCTCAAATACCCTCCCCATGGAGGGTGGAGCTATCATTCAACATGCAGGGTACCTGCGTTAATCCAGCTGGTTAATTGTTTGGTCTGGAATAATGGTGAATGGTCTGTTTCTGTCAGTCATGTTCTGTTTGCTTCAGAAATTAGTGCCCAATGGCTAATTATACCAGTGGGCTTTCCTAAATGGAAGAGAGAAAAAGTGGCATTTCTCCAATATTACAAAATTCAGAAGGTTAAATTACCACCATGAAAGTACCTTTACTGACCCTGTTGTTTTGCCCAACAACCTCATTGCTGCAGATGGGGCCAGCTGAATTCCTGCATATTTCTGAGTATCATTTTCATTGGAACTAATTTTTATATCCTTCACAATGAGTCTGCACATTAAAGCTTTTGTTCTGTGTTCTCATGTCGATAAACCCACTCACTATTCTCTCCCTCCCTGTCCAAGAACATTCTTTTGCTAGGAATTGCATAGCCATTAATTGGAAATCAAATATGGACTTAGGGTAGAGAGATGGCATGCTGAATTAAGTTTTTGTATTCCATTTGAGAAAATAACTTACAATTTATGTAATTTAAAAAAAATGAAGCTCATATTTACAATATATTGGTTCGAAAATTTGAAGGACACTCTGAAAACCCTCAGTTCCATTATTATTTGAATTGCGACATATTTCTTTTTGACACTAACTTTTTTCTTTTTCTTTTCTTTGATACTTCAGTGGAGGATTGGTGGGTGGGTGGGGGTGGAAGGGATATATATACACACACCACATTTGTACTTAATTTTATTTTAGTTTTATTAAATATGTATACATGGATGTGGTTTTTAAAATTCTTAAATAAAATGTTCAAAAAAATAATTCTTTTGCCTCATCCCTCAGATGGACTACATAACTGCCACCTCTGGCATGGAGTTATGAACACCAGCTTAAAAATATTTCTAATATTTTTAACTTAAAAATATTTCTAATATTTTTTACTTAAAAATATTTCTAATATTTTTAACTTAAAAATATTTCAAATGGTATGGAACTGAAGGGGAATTTTGCCAAGTGAACCATGTATTGCATCACATGAGGCCAATGCATTGTCTAGCATCACCCAAATGTTGAAGCCAACTTCCTCTAATAAAATGGCATTTTCCTCTGCCACTCAGAAATCACATTCCATTCAAATGGTCACCTGCAGCCTCAACAATGCTGTTAGCCTCATTCAAATGCCCTACAAATGTCAGCAGGCTCATGCTTCATGATGATGTGGGCACTTCTGAACTGATTGATGGATTGTCACTGTCAATTCAATTATTCACTGGGAGCTTCAAATAAACACAACCTTTAAGAATGGCAGCTGATTCATAAAAATGGCATAAGTCATGTAACTAGACATAACCACATAACATGACCTCTTAAGACAGCACAATCGTACCACAGGTTGATGCATGACTTTATATGTTACACTATTTTCTTCCTGTCTCATTTCATCCAACCCAATAAACATACAATCTGCACAGACTTGACTAGCTTCTGCTGAAAGCATTCAAGCTCTTAATATCAACAACTGTGATACTGACCAATCTCTCAACAGAGAAGGTCAAGCAAGGAATTAAGGGACAAAAATCAAGCTGTCTCACCATCATCATGAGAGATGGAGGAAGATGTACCAAGAGTGACAAATTCATAGAGGCAGTTTCCATTACATAGTCATTGAGCACCACAGCACAGAAATAGGGCCTTCTGCCTAACTTGTCCATTCCAAGCAAGCTAGTCCCAGTTGCTTGTATTCAGCCCATATCCCTCAAAATCTTTCCTATCCATGCACCAGTCATGTGAACTTACAATTGTCCATGCTCAAATATCAGTGTACCAGTTCCTCTTAAACTCTTTTTACAAAGAGAACAAAAACTATAGAAGCTGGAATATTGAATGAACAAAGAGAAGTTCGAGGGACTCAGCAAGTCAAGCAATATCCATGGATCAAAATGATCATTCGATGTTTTGGGTAAGGATTCTGTATCAAGAATTTTTTTTCCTTGGGGTTTTTATTGTTGGACTAATGATGGATGGAGTAACCTTCTCCTTGGGTCGTAGGTTTTATATCGGAGTGACCTTCTCTTATGCAGGTTGCTTAACCGGGCTGAAGAGGCCTGCCTCCCCTTTTAGGTCGAACCATATCTGGAGATCTACGACCGCTGTCCACAGTTATGGAGTGGTGCGCCCTGGAATCGGCCTGCATGCGTTTACTCCTGCCGTCGCCGAGTAAAGGGGATGCAGCATTGGTTGAGGATCAGAAAGAAAAGTTCTAGTAGAAATTTTTTTTTTAAGACTGGAGTGAACTCTGCAATAGAGTTCACAGTTCTCCATCGGGCACACTGAACTCAAAACGGTCAACCAGTTTACCTACCTCGGCTGCACCATTTCATCGGATGCAAGGATCGACAAAGAGATAGACCACAGACTCGCTAAGGCAAATAGTGCCTTTGGAAGACTACACAAAAGAGTCTGGAATAAAAACCACCTGAAGAAACACACAAAGATCAGCGTGTACAGAGCTGTTGTCATACCCGGGCTCCTGTTCAGCTCTGAATCATGGGTCCTCCACCGGCATCACCTACGGCTCCTAGAACGCTTCCATCAGCGCTGTCTCCGCTCCATCCTCAACATTAATTGGAATGACTTCATCACCAACATCGAAGAGCTGGCAGAGTCCGCAAGCATTGAATCCATGCTGCTGAAGACCCAACTGCACTGGGTGGGTCATGTCTCCAGAATGGAGGACCATCGCCTTCCCAAGATCGTGTTATATGGCGAGCTCTCCACTGGCCACTGAGACAGAGGTGCACCAAAGAAGAGGTACAAGGACTGCCTAAAGAAATCTCTTGGTGCCTGCCACATTGACCACCGCCAATGGGCTGATATCGCCTCCAACCGTGCATCTTGGCACCTCACAGTTCGGCGGGCAGCAACCTCCTTCGAAGAAGACCGCAGAGCCCACCTCACTGACAAAAGACAAAGGAGGAAAAACCCAACACCCAACCCCAACCAACCAATTTTCCCTTGCAACCGCTGCAACCATGCCTGCCTGTCCCGCATCGGACTTGTCAGTCACCAACGAGCCTGCAGCAGACGTGGACATACCCCTCCATAAATCTTCGTCCGCGACGCCAAGCCAAAGAAAGATGGATGGAAAGAAAATAATTTTGCATTAATGAAAAAAGTAAAGTACGCAAGACCAAAAAATAACAAAATCTCTCATGATTACATCTCTCACACACACATACACCATATGTGTATATGTGTATGCATGTATAGTGTTTATGTGCTCTATATATATATATATATACACACACACACACACCACATGTGTGAGTATATAAGTATATATGTGTGTAAAATATGTGCATATGAATGTGTATATGTTATAATGTGTTTATATTTGAATTTATGTATTTACATATACAGTTACGCATCACATAACGTCTATTTGGACAACGTCCAACCGCATATATATCCTTGGACCTATAAGGTAATAGAGTGCTTTTACCAGACTTTAGTATGTAGAAGATGTTTTAATCCTGTTATCGAACTGAGATAATCATAAATCAAGTACGTTCACAAACATAAATATTTACATTGATTTCTATTAACCAGTCTATTTCCATGGAGGTCATCAGTATTTTTCATTGAAAATGTCTAAACATCTGTGGATAATTTGGCACCAACTCTGGGGTAATCTAGCAATTTTCGAAATAGAATTATTTTTATGCAGCAGATACATTAATATATATTGCATCGACTGCATTTTATTTAGGATTTAATAATACATTCCTTAATGAGATATGCATTGCATTACCATTTAATTTTGCTGAAATTAATCTTGCATCATTTGGATGATTTTTCAGGTAGTTCCATTACCTCAGTTAAAACAAGTGTATAATAACAATGAAATAATGCCTTGTGATTTACATCTATATTCAATAAAATGTAATGAGCTGTGCTATTAGACATTACTACAAAAGTATTTTGGCTTGCAACCAAGTAAATTATTTAGCTCATTTTCCAGGATAGAATCATAGCATGGTTACAGGCCATTCGGCCTAACGTTCTTGCCAACCCAAGGTTCTTGTTTAAGTTATAATTCTGCAATAGCACAATCACATTTTGATAGTAATTTCTCCAAACTCATTTTGTTATGCTATGAACAACTTGGTAAAATTTTTGAAGGCGTTTCACATGGCAATACAGTATCCCATATACCGTATTTGACAGCATACAAGACCCCTCTTTTATCCTAAAAAAAAAAATCACTCCAAAAAATCCATCTGGGTCTTATATGTGAAGGTGATATTTTGGAGAGCACAGTATTGCCACCTGGCCCTGGTATCAGGGCCACCAAGGCAAAGTCTTGCAAAACCTGCTTATCCATAATACATTAAAGCATGGACCTGCTTACCCATGAATACATTAAAAAAATGAACAGTAAAAAAGTTTAAATTCTTAAAAATTACACAGATGCACACACACACAATATTTTTATGCTTGAACTACTCAGCTGTAATTTTTTACCCATGGATTGAGACAATCGAAAATAATTCCACAATTGTAGAACATTTAATACTGTCTGTTGCATTAACTGGAAATTCGTATAATTTTTTTGGTCAGAAATTGTAGAATGCTAGTTATTTACTTTGCAGTGCAGGAAAAAAATGCATCGTGAAGATTCTATACAAGGATTCATAGGAACATAGGAAGTAGGAACAGGAGTAGCCAAAAATGGCCCATCGATCCTGCTCCGTCATTCAATACGATCATGGCTGATATAATTTATGACCTAATTCACAAAATTATAACACAGACTAGTAAATAAAATGTAAAAGCAGAAAACTGCAGACAGGAAATCTGAAATAAAAGCAAATGCTGAAGACATTCAACAATGAAGCAGCATTTATGGATATGCTCACACACACATGCACACACCTATCAGAGCTGGCAAAGGCCCTATTTATTTTTCAACTAAAATCACCCAAAATCAGGAGTTTGCTCTATCACTTTGAAGAACAATCATGATTTCACTGCATTGGTGGGTCTTGGAAAGACACACTGGGCAATGACAGCTCAGAACTATGGAATGGTCACTGGCCTGGAAAGTTAACTTTTGTCCCCTTACCGCAGGTGTGGCTCGACCTGTTGAGTGTAGATGAATTAAATTTAAAATCAGAAAGGAAATATATACACGTACAGTGTTCTCATTCTCCCCTTGCTTGTGGTAATTGGTGCTTCCTTTTCATTGTAATCTTATACTCTGTGAATTGTGCTCTGAACACAGCTGTATGCAATGCTAGAGATACAGTAACATGTTGGCCTTTTCACAGAAGAACCCTTCTCATTGCCCTAGGTTTTTTGGGACAAATAATTTTAAATTTAAAGACTGTGTCTTACACTAATAATTGAAAGGAAGGAATATTTTCAACAATTAACTTGGGAAGTAATCAAATTCCACATATACAAAACTCTCCATGTTGGGGACAAAGACACTTATTTCTTTTATTTGTCCCTGTGCTTCACAGTTTTAAATCAAATAATTCACATGAGATTAAGTGCACATTCCACATTTTATTCAAGGTTATCATATATTTGTATACATTTTGCTTTGACCATGTAGAAATGACAGCACTTTTATACATAGTCCCCCCCCATTACAGAGCACCATATATTCAGGACATAACAATGGTATGTACATTAAGTAGTCACGTTTAGTACTTTTTTGCATATTCTTTGCAATGACTGCTTGAAGTCTGTGATTTACAGACATCACCAAATGCTATGTATCTTCTCTGATGATGATCTCTCTGCCAAGCCTCTACTGCAGCCATCTTCAGCCCCTCCTTAGGCGGTTGCCCCCTTGAGTTTTCTCATCAGCATATGGAAAGCATGCTGAATTGGATTTAGATGGGTGATTGTCTTGGCCATTCAAGAATTTTCCAGTTTTTAGCTTTGAAAAACTCCTTTGTTGCTTTAACAGCAGGTTTGGGATTATTGTTTTGCTGGCAGAGGAAATGTCGTCCAACGAGTTTGAAAGCATTTGCTTAAACTTGAGCAGATATAATGTTTCTATACACCACAGAATTCATTTTGCTATTGCTACCACCAGTTACATCATTAATGAAGATAAGTGCATTAATAACTGGCAGCCATACATGTCCAGCCAAAATACCCACACCACCCTGCTTCACAGATGAGATGGCATGCTTTGGATCTTGGGCAGTTCCTTTACCCCTCCACACTTTGCTCTTAGCATCACTCTGATACAGGTTAATCTTTGTCTCATCTATTCACAAATCCTTTTTCCAGAATTTTACAAGCTCTTTTAAATACTTCTTGGCAAACTGTAATCTGGCCATCCTGTTTCTGTGACTAACTAGTAGTTTGCATCTTGCAGTGTAGCCTCTATATTTCTGTTCATGATACATCCATACCTGCCTCCTGAAGAATGTTTCTGATCTGTCAGACTAAAGTTTGGGGATTTTTCTTCATTATGATGAGAATTTTTCCGTAATTAACAGTGGAAGTCATCCTTGGAACACCAGTCCCTTTGCAATTACTGAGCTCACCAGTACTCTCTTTCTTTCTAACCCTAACCCTAATTTTGGTAATCATAAGCTTTGGGCAATTTCTCTTACAGTTTTTCAACTTCATAATGGCTTCTTTGACTTTCATTGGCGCAACTCTGGTCTTCATGTTAAAAAATGGCAACTTTTGTCTCCAAAGGTGATTAAAAGTTTAGAAGGAAGCCAAGCTCTCTTAAGAAGCAATTAAACATACCTAAATGTCCCAAACGATATGGTGCTCTGAAATGGGGTAACTATATATAAAAAATGCTGTAATTTCTACATGGTCAAACCAAAATGTATACAAATAACCTTGAATAAAATCTGTAATGTGCACTTTTATCATATATGAATGCTTGATTACAAATTTAAAACTGTGAAGCATAGGGAAAAATAAAAGAAAAAAAGTGTCTGTCCCAAACATGGAGTTAAATTTTGGTGCAAGTGTCTAACTAGCAGTAATTAACCCCATTCCTATAATTAGAACGCTCCATCCACATGAAATGACAAGATCTAACTCTGTGGTAGGTTTTGTTCCATGTTGGCCACATGGCATGCACTCTATTTAATGGATATCAAAAGGCACCACAGAGAGCAGGGCACTTAAAAGTACCTTTATTTTATGCTGGTAAAAAGCATTAACAGTATAATTGTCAAAGTAATCCTACTGTTCTTTGGACATCACCTAATACCAGTGATTCCCACATTATAAAAGTGTTTGCATTCCAAGAAAAGGGTGCGTTTCACAATTTTCTGTCACACAAAGCCACGTTATCTTTAGGTGCATCAAGAAAAGCAAGTTGGGGGAAAAAAAAATGTTTACCTCCCACATCAATTCCATGAATGTGTATTTTATTCTATATCTCAAAATTCTGAATAGTGAATTTCTGCAGGGACAAATTTTCATCATCCAAACAGTCACATAGGGGGGGGGGCACTGTATGTCAAAATTTCCCTAATTAATGTGTTATACTATGTATTAAATAATTCTTGCTCTTGTTTCCTTCTCTTATCAAATACCATGCCAAGTCAAGTCTGCTACTTTGAAGAAGTGATGGTAATTCTGATGTAACATACACCTACAAGTCATGGTCCCACATCTTGCTTAGTTACCCACTCTCCAAGGTATTTTAGACTTAAAATGCAACCCACTTGCAATGCACATCAAAATGTAATACATCTTATGACTACCTCATTTGTGTTTTTACTTTCAAATAATTATATTCTTAAGTTTAAATTCAAATTATAGCAATTTACCTTATAGCACAAACAATAACTACATTTACTCACCTTGGCATGGGAGGTTAAATGACAGACAATGGTATTCTATCTTTCCACTCTGGAATCAGAGCATCCATTTACCGAGTTATTAGGACTAAATTGCATGGAGCACTCTGGAACAGACAGATAAGCAGTCTTTTAGACAAAGGAAATGGAAGGAATGAGGAAAAACAAAGACAAAAATGTTATTTGTTCTAGAAATTTTCTTTTAGTACAAGGTGGCTACAAACTTCCACTCTCCAACTGAAAGTGCAATTTGCACGGCATGTAAAATCCTTCTTATTATTTTTGTATATGTACGTGGATACTGCAGATCCTAGAAATAGGATACAAAACAGATATCTTCTCCTCACCCCACTCCCATTGATGCCGTATTCCTTTCGATAATTTTTGCTCCACTATTCGTGGATCAATTGCATGTCACAAGAATCCAGCAGCAAAATGAATTCTAAATCACTAACAAGCACTGAGAAACTTTATTCATTTTGATCCACTTCACTGTGGTTGCTTTAGTGGTAGTACCACAAGTTGCTCATGACTAAGAACAAAAGAGGTGATGAATCCCAAGGCACCATGCCGGACGACATTGAAGGATGATGGAAGGAGGTCATTCCCATTCTCCTCACCCACACCCTACCCTCACTAAAAAGTATAGTGGAGTCAAATTCCTACTTTGAACTTACAGAAAATGGTGGCAGACAAGGTCACTCTGCAGGCAAAGATCTATTCTATCAATTTAGGGGCCTGGACTCCACTGCCTACAGAGGAATTCCTTTTTTTTTTTTAAATATTTTTTTATTTTTCACACTGTGAACCATATCAACCAAAATACATACAAACATTTCCCACCCAGTGGCATTTTCTCCCCTTTTTTTCTTCCCCCTTTCCCACCCCCTTCCAAAACCAATAAACGCTCAACATATACAATAAAACCATGAAACAATTTCATCACACAATGAAAAATAAACAAGAAAAATGAGTCATCTACTTTTACACATTGGGTCATCATTTTGTCTTATCATCATTTTAGGGGGTGGAGGTCCGAGGCAAGCCCTCTCTGGTACGTTCCATGTACGATTCCCAAATTTGTTCAAATAATGTGCCTTTATTTTTTAAATTATATGTTATTTTTTCCAATGGAATACATTTATTCATTTCCATGTACCATTCTCTCAGGCTCTCTTCCGATTTCCAAGTTGACATTATACATTTTTTTTTGCTACAGCTAAGGCCATCATAATAAATCTATTTTGTGCTTTATCCAGTTTGAGGCTAAAATAGGGGAGAAGGTACCAGAACATATACTTTATAAGTGGGATGAAAAACTGGTGCAACATAGAAGTTCACCAGTACTGCACCATCTGCTCAACATTTGGAACAAGATTCACTTAGAAAGGAATAAAACAAATTACCAACTTCCAATTGATGCAAAATCAACTAATTCCTTTCACAATAGATAACCTTTCCTATAGAGAATGGGAGAAAAAAGGGATCAAAAGAATAGAAAATTGTTTTTTGGGAAATAATTTATTATCTTTTGAACAAATGAAGTACAAATATGGTATAACTCACAGTACAATGTTTGCATACCACCAACTGAAAACCTACTTAAAGGACAAATTGGGAAGCAGGCTGAGGTTACTAGAAGGAAGCAGATTTGAACATGTGATTACAGACACAATGATAATTAAAAGATTTATAACAAACATGTACATCAAGCTGCAAGAGAAAGAGAACGATGAAATAAGCTGTAAACCCAAACAAAAGTTGGAACAAGATCTAAACAAAAAGATAAAAAATGAAAAATGGGATAAGCTATGCTCCGGAACTATGAGAAATATAATAAACACGAGGTTACGCATGATACAATATAATTGGTTACACAGGCTATATATCACGCCCCAGAAGTTAAATTAATGGGATGCAACAGTACAAGATAGAAGTTTTCACTATAAGAAGGAAACAGGAACAACAGTACATGCAATTTGGGCAGTCAACATTACTGGCCAAGGCCAGAAACATCAACTGCTTATTGTTTTTTATGAATGCTGCAAGGCCTACTGAGTTCCTCCAGCACTTTTGTGTG
Organism: Narcine bancroftii; assembly: GCF_036971445.1. Lineage (NCBI taxonomy): Eukaryota > Metazoa > Chordata > Chondrichthyes > Torpediniformes > Narcinidae > Narcine > Narcine bancroftii. Next base: position 413,872,423 of record NC_091469.1, read on the forward strand.
TTGGTTGAGCTCTCCAGACTCCTTGTCTATCTAGGGTAGTCACATTTTCTGCCATTCAGCCTAGATCCTTCCAAACAGTTCCTATCCACATAACTGTCTCAATGTCTTTTGAATATTCCATTTGTACTAGCTTCTACCATTTCCTCTGCCAGTTTGTTCCAAATATTTATCACCATATGTGTGAAGAGGGTGCTCCTCAGGTCCCTTTTATACCTTTCTGTCTCACCTTAAATCTATGCACTCTAGGTTTAGATCTTCCACCTGGGAAACAGATGACAATTATTTACCTCATCTGTGCACCTCATGATCTTAAGTAGTCCCCTCTCAATCTCCTATGCTTCAGATAAAACGTCCAAGCTTATCCAAGTCATTCAAGTCAATCCCAGCAAAACTCTTGTGAATCTTTGATGTACTTTTTCAGCTTGATATGTGTTGTATAGCTACGTCCACAGTACTACACACAAAACTGTAAGTGTGGTCTCACCAACATGTGGTTGCGACACCATATCCCAAAACCTGTAGTTAATCCCCTGACCAATGAAAGCAAGCACAAGTCAATTCATCACCCCCTTGTCTACCTGTATTTCCTCTTTTATGGACCTATGTACCTGTACCCCTTGGTCTCTTTGTGCTACAACACTCTCCAGGGCCCTACTGTTCTCTGTGAAAGTTCTGTCCTGCTTTAACTTAGCAAAATGCATCATCTCACACGTGTCCAAGTTAAATCCAGCTGTCATTCCTTAGCCACTTTCTAAGTTCATCTCGATCTTCGTGTGATCTCAAGTGATCTTCACTGGCCACCAATTGTGGTGTCATTCGCAAACCTACTAACCACAATAACCATGTTCTAAATCGACAGAGGACCAAACACTGATGCCTGTGGCACAGCACCGATCACAGGTCTCAATTTCCAGCCTGTGAGTGAAGGACTGGACAAGGGGAAGGACTGAATGTTGACATACAAGGGCTATCCCATCCGGCTCCTCACCTGGGTATACAGGATACAAACAAAGTCACAAGTTTCCTAAGAATAATTACCCTCAAAAATATTTTGTGCCATCATCTCTTACATGACCATTTAACCCACAAAACAGGTGTGGCCACTGGCACTCACGTGGGCTCGAGGTGTACCTTTGATTTGGAAAATGTGTGTGAAGTTGTTTAATGTGAGGGCAAATCTAATTTTAAAGCTTGATCTTGACTTAATTGTTCCATTATTTTCATTTTAAAGAAATCCCCTTTTGTTTCACTCCAGTCCTCCTTCATCTTCTCTACCATGAACCCATGATAACTTCCTTCTCCCCAGACCTGAAATGTTCAGAGTTTCTCTTTGCCCACGTGACATCTAACTGGCAGTTTTGCCAGCCGTTTCTGTCTGTGGTCACATGGCAAGTTGCTTATGGCATCAACCTTGTGAAGGAATGGAATTTGTGGGCTTAAAAACATTAGCACTGCAACCAGGCCTTCAGAAATGTGTCCCTGACAGCTTGCACTCTTCTCCTCGTGTTACTTCATTTTGCCGAAGGTATAAATGCAGTGTGGACTGCTTGTATCCCTTGATGTACAACAACTCCCTCTTTGGCTGTGGAGAAATTGCAACCATGCAAGTTTATATCCAAAACAACTTCCAGTAAAAGATGTGAATGACTAGCCACCTAGAACAACACCTTGTATTCCATCTTGGCAATCTCCATCCAGATAGCATCAATATTGACTTTTTCAATTTCTGTAAACACACTCCCTTGGTCTCTCTTTCCCTACCCCTTTGCCTCCCTTCCTCCAGCTCACCACCCGCTTCCCTTTCTTCTCCTATCAGAGATCTATCTATCTTAAACCTCTGTCCTCTTCCCCCATAACTTCTTAACTTCTTCTCTTCTACCCTCCCACCTGTATCCACCTATTATCTCTTACCTGTTAGTCTGTGGTCATCCTCTTCCCCCTAGCTTTTCATATAGACTGAGTTTTGACATTCCTAACAATGGGCTCAGGCCCAAAACGTCAATTGCCTTTTACTTCCTTTGGATGATGCATGACTTGCTGAGTTTTTTTCAGCACCATTGTGTACTGTACTAGAACCCAGGATCAGGAGTTTTTCTTGTTTACTAGCATGGGACCAGGCTGACATTTGTTTGCTAACATTTAATGAGCAAAACAAAAATCAAGATCGTATGGCTTATTAAATATCACAATTTACAAAAAGAAACTTGCTACAAAGGATCGCAAGAAGCAGGCACAGGTTTCTAACACTGCACACCAGAGCAAATTTAATCATACAAAATATTTCTAGGCACTTTGTAAAAACTATACACAACCATAATAGTCTCTAGTAATTATATTTACCCAATAACTAAGCACATTGTAAAGAATCACTGAGTCTCAACACCCCACTCTGCAAGTGGATTCAGGACTTCTTGACCAAAACACCATAGTCAGCTTGGGTTGATAGCTAAACCTCAAGTCCCATCACAGTGAGTTGAGCACTGGTGCAACTCAAGGCTTTCGGCTCAGCCCACTACTGTTCATATTGCGAGCTCACAATTGCACTGCCAGATTCCGTTCTAACAGAATCAACAAGTTTGTGGATGATGCAACAGTAATTGGCCTCATTAGCAACAATAAGCTGGCTTACAGAGAGAAGTTTGGCCCACTAAGTCCAAATGCGAACAAGACAAAGGAAGACAAAAGTCAATCACTCTCCATTACACATCAATGGTTCCATCATGGAGAGTGTGGAGTGCACAAGGTTTCTTGAGGTGAATAAAGGATGACCTATCCTGGACCCACACCACCTTTTCATGAGTCAGGAAGACAGCGGTGCCTACACTTCCTAAGAAGGTTTAGGAGGACAAATCTACCAGCCCCCATCTTGAGAATTTTTTTTACAGGAGCACACTTGAGAGTGTCCTGTAGATGCATCATTGCATGGTATGGAAGATGCAAAGCATTGGTCTGGAAGTCATTTCAGAGGATCATTAAAACGGCTGAGAAGATCACTGGGGTCTCTCTTTCCTTTATTGATGACATTTATCAGGAGAGTTGCTTAAATTGGGCTCAAAGAATTATAGAAGATCCTTTTCATCTGGCACACAGTATTTTTGATTATCAACCATAAAAAAATCTACATGTTATATATGATTATGCATTGTGTGTACACAATGGTCTGGAGAAATGCTGTTTTTTCAGGTTGTACATGTAGAGTCAGTTAAGCTTGAACTTGAATAATATTCAGGTAGCACATGAAGCAGAGTTGTTATGAAATATTTCAATACAATGACTATCATTTTTGGGGTCCTAACTGAAACCGCTTCAATCAAAATAAATGAAAACTAACTAATCTTTTCCACACAGAAATGATTCCAAAGATGTCATGATCCTACATTAAAAACTAGGTCATTCAAGAGTGTGCTGGCAGATGAATGAAAAGTTCATCAAACATGAACAAATACAATTAGAACTATTTTCTTGAATGAATGACAACATTCTCAAACATGTTGGGACAACTCTGAGAAAAGGTGGAAAGCAGAAGAGAACGAGTTCACAGTATGGGTAAAGGGCAGCAAGATAGGAAACAGATGTCGCATCTCGAAAAGAAAACAGTATTCTCAACATTTAACCTGATGCTGGAAGTTTTACCTTTTTGACCTTTAAAAAATTACTGTGGTAAACTGAGAATTAATTAGTTAACCAAAGATTTGGCAGAAATAACAAACTGACAGATTCCTAAAGCATGACAAACATATACATACTAATCTTTTCCACACAGAAATGATTCCAAAAATGCCATGATCCTAACATAATTAGCAGTTGCATGAAAAACTATGTTGATTTGGTACACTAATGTTCCAAATGTCTGATGGAACATTGACATGACAGTTTCTTTAGCATTCATGACACTTGGAATAAAATGGAGTAACAATACAAGGCTAATTTAACCAAACAGAAATAGGAGAAAAATTACAAGGAGCTCAAGGAATAACGTATTGTGTTTTGGTAGTTTATAGCTTTCTAGACTTCCATGTTCCATGGTTTCACATCAGATCCAGTTGTTTTTGCAGAGCAGCAGCTGGATAATTCAGTCATGCATCGACTTGCATCCGGGTTGTGTTCTGGACGTGGGACGCAAATCGATCATTATAGGTGAAATATACTGTACAAGATTTTGGTTACGGTTGAGTGAAACCATCCAAAATCACGCGCTTTAACATTTACGGTTTTACCACTTTCATATTGCTTTATCATCTTTAGCTTCTCTTCCAAAATGATGGCACGCCTTTTCTTCTATGATTCTGCCAGAAACATGCTTGGGTACGCTTAGAAGCCATAATGCACTGTACATTTTCAGATAAAGTTTTTATTAAACCCTTATGGTGACCTTGGATGTATCTGCGATCGGATGTTACTCAATCGGGAGTACTTCAATTTGACATTCCAGGAAAAATACCTTGTTTTTTTCCATCCTATTCATCCATTTGCACCTTATGCGCTGACCTTACCATTTTTCTACCCTTCCAAAGATTTAATTTTTTGTTCTTGATTCCTTTTCATATGTCTGTGCTTACTTTAAAACAATAATTCATATTCTTTCATTCCTATTTGCGGATTTGTGCTCAGTTTTTGACTGGAGACATTGGCTATCCTGTGGCATTGCTAAAATCAAAATCTAGCCTCTAAAAGGAAGCATCCCAATGTCAATTGTGTTTCTTAAAGTTAAAGCAGGTTTAAAATCCTTTGTTCATTAATCTCACCACTGTAAGCAGATATGATCAAATCATTATTTGTGGTTCCCGTAGAATTTTTATATTGAGCATACTAAAGCCAGTGGAAGACAGTGCTTCAGGCAAACTTTAATGTTCGGAATTTGGCAGCAGGATACAGAATATGAATGGCTTACGTTCAAATAATATGTAGAAAAGAAAAAAAAAGTCATACTAAAGGACACCACTGATAAAAATTTACAATTAAAGAACATATTACTCTCATAGAAAGTTAACCTAGGAATTAATGATGGAAAATAATGAGAAAAATAAAAGTTATTTTGTATCAGTCTTCATTGCAGAAAATATAAATAGCAGCCCAAATAAAGCTATTTATCTGGAATGGGAAGGTGGAAGTGGGGTGGGGGGTATGGAGCAGAACAAGGAGCTCAGGAAAACACAATCACCCAGGAAAAATTGGTGGAGTTGAAGCCTGTCAAGACCCCAGGCCAAATGGATTTCATTCATAGTCTGAAGAGTATTGGCAATATTTGATGGTCTGGTTTAATTCTCCAAAATTCCTCAGAAGTCTGGGTATGGAAAGCAGAAAACTACTGGCCAGTTAGCTTAAGATATCACTAAAAATGTTGGAAGTTATTACAAAAAGATGTTATAGCAGCACACTTGGATAAAAAAAAGGTAATCAAGAAGTTTGGTGAAAAGGTAATAAGGTTTGATTAATTTATTTGAATTCTATGAAAAAGTAATGTGCTGTGGAGAAGATGAACACCTGGATTGCCAGAGGCATTTTGAGGTTGCAATAAAAGTTACTGCAGACAATAATAGATCAGATAATTGGTTGAATGACAGTAAACAGGAAGCTTAAATGTTTCATTTCCACCCCCACCCCCTCCCACCATTGGCTCAATATTTTATAGTTCAAGTGACTTGGATGAAGGCATTAAAGATTGCTGAATTTGCTAGTATGACAGAAGTAGGAGAGGAGATTGTGAGAAGGATACAGGAAAGCTGGAAAAGGCAAATATCTGCAAAATGTGGTACAAGGTGGCCAAACTTGATGTGTTAATTTTAGCTGGAATTTTAAAAAACAAAATGCATGATCAGAATGGTGAGATTACAAAGGTCTGAAATATAGAAGCATCTGGCTACTTGAATAACTGATACACAAAAATCTGGCCTGCAAGTAGAGAGAACAATCAGAATGTTAACACAAAATGTCACATAGCTTGGAAACCAGCCCTTACCCAACATGTCTATCTTAGTTGTCAATTGCCCATCTACACTTCATTCCATTTTCTAGCAATCAACCTTTAACTTTACATGAGGTATTTTGTGTTCTGTTTTAATACTTGAACATTATGATTTCCTGCCTTCACCACCTCCCCCACCAGTATGCCCAGCTAAAAGAGTCAGTCATACAGCATGGAAGCAGTAATTTATCCCACCATGTCCACACCAAACAGCAGACACAAGTTCATATTAATCCTATCTTCCAGAATTTAGCCTGTAGTTTTTCACACCTAGCTGTTTAAAGTTCTTGCCTCGGAACTCAAAGGGCTGTCAGCGTCTCTGCTCCTACAACTCTCTCAGGCAGTGGGTTCAGGATATTCACTGGGTGAAAAAGGATCAGATAGCCTCTAAATTTCTTTGACCTTACTTCAAATCTTTGTCCTTGAGCTTTATAAGGGAAACTTTTCCTGTAGTTTATCCTATCATTACCCATCGATTTACTATACCTCAATCATGTCCCCTCTAGCCTCCTCCTCTTCAGGGAGGAGGACTGACTCTGCCTCCTTCGTCTCTCCTCACACCCTCAACATGCATCTCATGGGTACCCTTTCCAGCGCAGTTTTCCTATCATGTGGTGGCCAGAACAGCATATAGGATTCTAGCTACAGTCTGACCAAGGTATTAGTTGGAACTTAACCTCCCTGCTCATATAGACATCAGGATCCTCTTTATCGAATACAGTATGGCATTGAGGCTTAAAAAACACTGGGTGAGGCCTCATTTGGAGTATGGTTTTGGACTCTTTGTTTAAGAAAACAGATTCTTACCTTGGAGAAGGTTCAGAGAAGATTTACAAGAATGATTCCTGAAATGAAAGGATTAGTAAATGAGGAATGTTTGACTGCTCTTGGACTATAGCCCTTGAAGTTTAGAAGAATGAGGGGGAATCTTGTTGAAGCATTTTGAATGTTGAAAGGCCTTTGCAGAATAGATGAGGCAAAGTTATTTCCCCTGGCAGTAGAGTAGAGGACAAGTGGTCACAACTTCAGGATTGAAGGGCTCTCATTTAAAACAGAGATGCCAAGGAATTTATTTAGCCTGAGAATGGTGAACCTTTGGAATTTGTCACCATAGGCATCTGTGGAGGCCAGGTTGATAGTTTTATGTAAGGTAGATTGATAGGTATCTGAATAGTCAGGATATCAAACATTATGAGGCGAGGCAAAGGAGTGAGATCAGCTCATGATGGAATGGCGGATGAGACACAACAGACCAAATGGCCTGCCTCTCCTATATATTCTGGTTTTATTCAACACCATCATTTCATCAAAACTGATCTGAAAACTCCAAGATCTGGGCATTAATACCCTACTGTGAAATTGGATCCTGGATTTCCTCACAATCAGACTACAATCAATGATTGGTAAGAACATCCCCTCCACAATCTTCATCAGTACCGGAGCACCACAGGACTGCGTTCTTATCCCCCTGCTCTACTTGCTTTACACCTATGAACATAAGGCTTGCTACAACAATTACATAATCTGCAAATTAGTTGATAATATCACAATAGTGGGTTGCATAAAAAGGGGCCGATGAATAAGCATACGGGAGGAAGACTGAAAACTTGGGTGCAGAGTGCACCAACAACAACCTCACACTCAATGTCACCAAAACCAAGGAGCTGATTGTGGAGGTTCAGGAGGGAAAACCAGAGGTGTATGATGCAGTAATCACTTGGGGAGGGGGAGTGGAGGGAAATCAGAGGTGGTGAGCACATTTAAATTCCTGAGAGTCACTATTTCAGACGACCTTTACTCGATCTATCAACACATTAATGTTAAAGTGAAGATATCATGTCAGCACTTGTACTTTCTCAGGAGTTTGCAAAGGGTTGGTATGACATTGTAAACCTTGGCAAACTTCTACAGATGTATTTGCTGGAAAGTGTGTTGACAGGCTGCATCATGCCTGGTTTGGAGGTACCTGAACTCTGAGTATAAAGCCCTGAAAAAGGTAGTGGACACAGCCCAGTACATCACAGGCAAAACTCTAAAACTCTCACCACCATTGAGAACATCTAAAGGGAATGTTGCCATCAGAGAGCAGCAGCAATAATCATGTAGGTCCCACAAGACCCACACCACCAGGTTCAGGAACAATTAGTACCCCTCCACCGTCAGACTCCTTAACAACAAACTCAATCCAAGATTCATTTAAGAACTCTTACTTTGCACATTATTTATTGAATATTGATTTTCTGTATTGCACAGTTTGCTTTGATTTCTTTTGTTGCTTATATTTCTCCCTATTGTATGCGTATATTTCTTGAGTAGTTTTTTGCACTACTACCACATAGAAATTCTGCCTGGCCTGCAGGAAAAAAGAGAATTTTAGAGTTGTATGCAATGTCATACATGTACTCTGATAAAAAATCTAAACTCTGAACTTTGCTCCTTAATGTCCCAACCAAGGCCAATATTCCATTTGCCTTTAACCACATTATTTAATTGGATCTTTGTTCAGTACTTCCTTGCATCTTTATCTCATCGGTACTCCCACAATGCATCACCACACATTTATCATGCTTAAACTCTATCTTCCATTTCTCATCCCATTTTACCAACACAATAAATATCAACTAACAGCCCAATTACCCTCCACAGTTAATAACTTTACCATCATTGTCACCTGCACATTTGGTGATCATGCCACCTACATCCACATCTAAATCATTCACATATTACAAACAGCAAGGAACTCAGCAAGATCCCTGTGCTCACAGGCATCCATATACAAAAACAGCCCTCTATAATCACCTATTTTAAATAAAATTTGCCAACATCCTTGAATACCATAACTCCAACCTTTTGGATTAGCACCCAGGTAGAAACTCAAAGGCCTTGCTGAAGAACATGCAAACCACGTCAACTGCACTGCCTTCATCAATACATTTTACCTCAAAAGGAAAAGTAACACATTGTCAGGCAACATCTGTCCTTGACTAAGCATGGTAACCATTTCTGATCAGTCTTTGCCCTTCCACATTTGAAAATTCTTTGTCTCTTCCAAGTCTCCTACTTTTTTCCTTAAAACTATGACAACTAGTTGCAAATGCTTCTGCAAAGTGGAAGTCTCTCACCATTTACACCCCTGGTTTTGGACTCAAAGTCTTCGCCTTCAAACCACATCTGGAATTCTATCATAGATAAACACAAACATTGCAAATGCTGGAATGATGACCAAACGAAGAGCCTGGGATTCAGGAAATCAGGTTTCACAATCCAAGAGGTTTGTGAATGTTTCGGGTTGGGGCCCTCGATTGATACTCTTGATGCTACCCTTGCTTGACTGATGAGTCTGATCAGCAAGTAGATCAAAGTCACCTTTGATAGTTGCAGTTTCCATACAAGAGGCCAAAAGCCACTTGATCTTTGTCTTTTCACTTATTATTTTGGAACATTGGTGGAAATGTGGAGTTGAAGTTACCATCTACAAAGTTAGTTGCATGGTTAATTTTAAAAAAGGCAATTCAAATTGAGGGGAAGAAAATAAACAGTATTGTGCAATCACATGCTTTTAATAAGTACACAAAGATACCTGATGCTTGTCACAAAAGTTAGTTCATAAAATAACAAAACTTTTCCTCTCATATTTCTCAGAAGAGAAATTTATTCTGCACATTTGAAGTTTTGGCCTATAGATTAGAGAACACTTTATCTTTAATTATTGATATGGACCAAAAGGTTTTTTTTAAATAATGAAAAATTGTTATTCTTATTACAATAATCATCGATTATTGACTAACATATTTACCCTCTACTTCAGCTCTTGAATGCATTCTTTCATTAGATGCTGAAAAGGCAGAATGGGACTATCTGTTTGCTATTATAGAAAAGTTTAACTTTGGTTTAGATATTATTAAATGGATTAAATTATTGTACTTTTATCCCATGGCCACAATTTGTAACAGTCAAATTTTTTAGGCTTTATCAGAGAATGACAAGGTTTCCCCTTAAGCCTGTTGCTTTTTGACATAGTATTAGAACACTTTGCTATATATTTACGGGAGTGTTGAGATTTTTCAGGAATTATTAGGAATAGAGTTGAATATAGTTTCCTTATATGCAGATGATCTTTTGCTTTTTATTTCAAATCCAGAGGTTTCTATACCAAATATGGGTCAGTGTTCAGACTATACATTAAATCTGTATAAGAGTGAATTATTACCCCTAAAGGGGCTTCTGGAAGATATGCCAATTTATCTTTTAAATTAGTGAATGATCAGTTTAGATATCTTGGAATTACTATTACTAAGAGCTATAATCATTTATTGAAGAAAATTTTTTCTGCAACAATTAATCAGGTTAAAGTATTATTTTCAGGATGGTCACTTTTATCTACTACTATGATTGGATGTATTAATTTGATTAAAATGAATATATTATTTACATTTTCATATCTTTTCCAGTCTATACCAATCTTTAATTCCTAAATCTTTTTTTTGATCCACTGGATTTCCTTATTTCTATGTATATTTGGCAATGAAAACAAGCCTGTTTAAATAAAGTGCATCTTCAAAAAACTAGAAGGAGTGGAGGACTGTCACTTCCAAATTTCAGAGTCTACTACTGGGTGGTCAATATATGCAATATACTTTTTTGTTAAAATTTGATAAATTAATTGACTGCCCTTCTTGGGTAGAAATGGAATTGAATTTTTTGAAAAGTATATCCATGTTACCAGTCCTAGGGTCCTTTTTACCTTTTTTTTTAATTAACAAATAATATGATAATGAGAGTATGGGTACAGTTTAGAAAAAATTTTTGAATCCATAGTTTCTCTTTTGCCAGTCCCATTACAGCTAATCATCTTTTTTTTTTAAAAACCTTCTTTGTCAGATTGTAGTGAATCTATGTTGAGGTGTGGGTCTCTCACTGTCACTTAGTCTGCTTGACTGACATTGGACATGTATTATCTCTACCACTAAAGACACTCACCTTGGGTATAACTGTGTCTGCACCCATTGTCTTACATTATTGTACCACTGGTTTCTGCTAATAAAAGCCATGATTACTGGTTAACTACACAGCCTTCGTCTTCTTCATTAACTGGCACTTCACAGGTATTTTAGGGAGTGGTGTAGACTGGGTATTAAAAATTTTAAAGATCTTTTTATTTAAGACAATTTTGTCTCTTTTGAACCATTGAGGGCAAAATTTAAATTACATAATAATCATTTTTTAAAATATCTACAAGTTAGACATTTTGTTCAGTCTAAACTTTCTGATTTTCCAAGGATTTCTGAAACAAACATTCTTGATTTACTTTTTAACTTTTAACTTTCACATGGAGGCTAAATATCAATTATTTATAGTAAATTGATGAAGAATGATTGGGGTCATCTACAGACGAGGACCGGGATATTGTTTTCAATTCAGCAGTTCGAAGTGGTGCACAGAGCACCTATTTCAAAACTTAAACTTTTATTCTGATATTGATTCATTATGTGATAAATGTAATATTTTCGAGGATTCATTAATACATATGTTTAGAATATTTTTGGAAAAATGTTTTTAAAACTTTATCAGTTTTGTTTTCAGGTCAAATTAGAATCATGCCTCTTAATTGGTCAATTTGGCTTTTCTCAAGAGAAAATAGTATTGACCATCGCAGAAGTGAATTTTAGCTTATACCTCATTGATAGCTAGACAGGCATATTTGATGAAATGGAAAGACAGTACCCCATCTACACATATTCAATGGTTATAGGAGGTCAGGTCCTTCCTAAGTTTAGAAAAAATTAGATACAATGTTAAAGATGTCAAAGTGAATTTTTACAAGATGTGGGACCTGTTCATGGAGTATCAACATAATTTAACAAATTAAGGTGTTTGGATGCTCCTGAGCAGCGCTGTCTAGTTTCTGAATTCCTAATTATATTAGATATACAAGTAAACCTTATTTAGAGGGAGGGGTTAGATTAATGGGGGGGGGCGGGGATGTTTTTTCCTTTTTATTTTTTTTTACTTTGAGATATTTTGTATAATGGGTTTGATCAAACAATTTAAACCATGTAAGATTTAAATATTATTTGAGAAGTACAAATTATCTGCCTTTTCTTTTATTTCAAACTATGTGTGTATTTTTAAATTAAACTCAATAAAGATATTTTAAAAAGAAATGATACAGAAAGAATTCCAGGTTGATCTGGAATTGGTGGATGGCTATTATTTGAAGTTGTGCTTTTGTGGACAAGGTTAACGTATATCCCTCTTATAACCATATAACCACTTACAGCACAGAACAGGCCAGTTTGGCCTTACTAGTCCATGCCGGAACAAATCTCCACCCTCCTAGTCCCACTGACCAGCACCCAGTCCATACCCCTCCAGTCCTCTCCACTCCATGTAACTATCCAGTCTTTCCTTAAATGTAACCAATGATCCCGCCTCAACCACGACTGCCGGAAGCTCATTCCACATCCCTACCACCCTTTGCATAAAGAAATTTCCCCTCATGTTCCCCTTATAATTTTCCCCCTTCAATCTTAAACCATGCCCTCTAGTTTGAATCTCCCCCACTCTTAATTGAAAAAGCCTATCCACATTTACTCTGTCTGTCCCTTTTAAAATCTTAAACACCTCTATCGTCCCCCCTCAATCTTCCACGCTCCAGAGAAAAAAGCCCTAGTCTGAACAACCTTTCCCTGTAACTCAAACCTTGAAATCCTGTCAACATTCTCGTGAACCTTCTCTGCACTCTCTCTATTTTGTTTATATCTTTCCTATAATTTGGTGACGAAAACTGTACACAGTACTCCAAATTTGGCCTCACCAATGCCTTGTACAATTTCATCATAACCTCCCTACTCTTGAATTCAATACTCCAATTTATGAAGGCCAACATTCCAAATGCCTTCTTCACCACACCATCTACCTGAGTATCAGCCTTGAGGGTACTATTTACCATAACTCCTAAATCCCTTTGTTGGTCTGCACATCTCAGTAGCTTACCATTTAATGCATATGACCTATTTAGATTTGCCTTTCCAAAATGTAACACCTCACACTTATCTGTATTAAATTCCATCAGCAATTTCTCAGCCCACACCTCCAGCCTTCCTAAATCACCTTTTAATCTACGGTAATCTTCCTCACTGTCCACAACACCACCAATCTTTGTATCATCCGCAAACTTGCTTATCCAATTCTCCACCCCTACTTCCAGATCGTTAATATATATAACAAACAATAGTGGACCCAGGACTGATCCCTGAGGAACTCCACTAGTCACCAGCCTCCAATTGGACAAACAATTTTCTACCACTACTCTCTGACACCTCCCATCTAACCATTGTTGAATCCATTTCACTGCCTCCTTATTTATACCTAATGCCTCCACCTTTTTTCCTAACCTCCTGTGGGGAACTTTGTCAAAAGCTTTACTGAAGTCTAAATAGACAACATCCACAGCTTTCCCTTCATCAACCTTTTTTGTAACCCCCTCGAAGAACTCAATCAGATTTGTCAAGCATGATCTACCCCTGACAAAACCATGCTGATTACTCCCCATCAATCCCTGTACCTCCACATAAAATAAAATATATTACTACTCCACCAAGACAGGCTTGGATTGTGTGGCAGTCCAGGATAAAAAAATCAACTCACTGTAATGTTCTCTCACAAATAACTCCATCACCACAGGAAGCCACAGGGATTCTTCTATTAACATATGTCAAGATAATGGAGCCAACTTCAGGGATGTCTCTATGGCAGTGGAAATAGCTCTAACAAAGTCCAGAGGGGTGATGTCTGAATGAAGTGATGAGAATTAAAATTGTGCAGCATAATTTTGGGCAAGTCAAACAAAAATCAAACTGTTGGAGGAAGTCAGTGGATAATGCAGCATTTGTAGAGCAAAGCAACCAGTCGACATTTCAGAAGGAAACCATACATCAGGAGTGAGTGTGGATAGGGGAGATAACCAGTGTAAAGAAGTGAGGGGGTGAGCAAGACAGAATTGGCAAACAATAGGTCGATAAGCTGAGAAGTTGGTGGGGGTACAATCAGATGAAGGGAGGAAAGAGTGGGGATAAGCAACAGAATCTGGCAGGTGATAAATAAAATGCTGCAGATTATGGAATCGGATAAGAAAGGAAGGCGATGAGTGGATCCTCCACCAGATCCACACATTTGATTGCTGATTCTAATGCACACTGGCATCCATTAAGGATTGTTAGCTCATGGCCCTGCAAATGCTGCCTCAGTGACCACTCACCCAGGTCTCCACCTTGGCCCTGGTGACCAACAGAATCAAGCCTCTGACATGAACTTTCACCCTGAACCCAACAACCCACAGGACTGGGCTTCAGATGTGGGTCTTTGTCTCAGCCCTGGCAACCCACAGGATCAAGCCTCCAACACAAAATTTCACCCTGAACTTGACAGCCTACAGGATCGTGCTTCGGACACGGGTTTCCATCTTGGCCCCGGTGACCTACAAGATCAAGTCTCCTTCATGAACTCCTTCATTGGCTCCAGAAGTGCAAAGACAATAAGAAACTGCCAGTTTCTACCTCATATCCAAGATCCACAAACCAAATTGTCCTGGAAAACCCATCGTGTCCACGTGTTCCTGCCCTGCCAAATTGGTCTTTGCTTACCTCGACGACTCTGTTTTGTCTCCCCTGGTCCAGTCCCTCTCCATCTATATTTGGGACATTTCACACACACTCCATCACTTCAATAACTTCCAGTTCAGATTCAGTCACCTCATGTTTACCATGGATATCTAATCCCTTATTCACCTCCATTCTCCATATTGAAGGCATCAAAAACCCTTTGCATCATTCTGGAAAATAGACCCAATGGGTCTCCCTCCACCACCACCACCTTTCTCCAGTTGGCAGACCTTGTCCTTACCCTCAATAGTTTCTCCTTTGATTCATCCCACTTTCTCCAGGTCCAAGGGGTAGCCATAGGTACTCAAATGGGCCCCAGCTATGCCTGCCTTTTTGTTGGCTATGTGGAGCAATCCAAGCTACAAGCCTACATAGGGAAGGCCCCTCAATTCTTTCTCCGCTGCATCGATGACTACTTTGGTGCTGTCTCATGCATCCATGATGAGCTCTTTAACTTCATCCACTTTGCTGTCAACTTCCACCAATACTTCAAATTCACTTGGTCCATCTCTAGCAACATTCTCCCCTTTCTCGATCTCTGTCTCCATCTCAGGAGATAAACTCTCGACAGTCATCTTCTCTAAACCCACCACCACCCACAGTTACCTCGACTACATCTCATCGCACCCTGTCTCCTGTAAGGATTCCATTCCATTCTCTCAATTCCTCCATTTCATCTGCATCCAGGTTGAGGATTTCCATGCCAGATCATCAGAGATGTCCTCCTTCTTCAAACAACATGGTGCCTCCATCAACTTGGCACTCACCAGTATGTCCTCCATTACCCAGGCCCCCTCCACTCCCCACGCACAATGATAGGATTTCTCTAGTCCTCACCTACCACTCCACCAGCCTCCGCATCCAAAACATCTTCCTCTGCCATCTACTACGTGTTCCCACCACTAGATGCATATTCCCCTCTCTGCCACAGGGATCTCTCCATGACTTCCTTGTCCACTCCTTCCTCCCTACCAATCCCCTTGGGATCTACCCCTGTAGCTGTAGGAGATGCACCACTTGTGCCCACACCTCCTCCCTCACTAAACAGTCCTTCCAAGTGAAGCAACATTTCACTTGTGAATCTGCAAGGATCATCTACTGCATCCAGTTCTCCCATTGTGGTCTTCTCGACATCAGAGAGATTGGACACAGACTGGGAGATTGCTTCTTTCAGCACCTCGGTTCTGTCTAATGCAATAGATTGAATCTGCCAGTGGGCACTCATTTCAATGTTCTATCCCATTTCCTTGCTGACTTGTCTGTCCATGGTCTCATGCACTGCCAGACTGACACTACCTGGAAATTGGAGGAATAAAACTTGAACTTTCGACAGGGCACCCTCCAACCAGATGGCATTAACATTGACTTTTCTGGCTTTCATTAAAAAATCCCTTCAATCCCACCACCTTCACTTCTTCCCCTGTTGCCTTCCCCCATCTCCTTCCTCACAGACATGATAAATTCTCATCTCTCCCCTCATCATAGCCAATTAACACTTTTTGTTGGTCTGGATTCTTCTCCTCACCAGCATTGTCCAAATTCTGAGATTTTCTACTTTTGGCTCATTCTGCTATTCCTTGATGAAGGTCTCAGGCCTAAAATGTCCGTAATATATCTTTGCTTTTTATGGACAATGAAAAATCGGATGAGTTCCTCCAGCATTTCATTGTGTTTTTACGACAATCACAGCATCTGCAGACTTCACTCAATGAGTGAATCCAGATAAGGGAAGGATAGTGAGAGGATTAGAACTGTAGGGGGAGAGTATATGGCAGGGGTGACCAAACCTGCTTAACACAAGAGTCACATATGATAAAATTCAGATGTTTGAGAGCCACAAGATATGAAAAAAAATTACATACACATTTTTACTCTTACATAAACATTGTTACAAAAATGTTATACAAGTAATACACACACATACACATATATATATTATAAATATTTATTCATCTATTTGTTTCAATAATCAAAAAGTACAATGTATATACTCATTTCCTAGTTGAATTTTGTGGACCAATTTTTAGGGTAAAATTTAGGGCAATGTCTATGACAATTATGCACATACTACTTTTGTCTGTGGTAAGTACCTGCGTTGTTCAAGGCAACAAGTGGCCGGGACCAGGTGGTAAGTCCACATTCAGGGTGCCCAGAGCTAGGATGGGTGGGTGGTAAGTCCGCGCTTGGGGCGTTGGCAACTCCAGTAGGTGGACGTTGTCAAAAATAGGTGGCTGACATTTACATGCGAATATACAGTAGACATACCAAATATTTTCAATTGCAAGCCACGCCCACTAAACTACCATTTTGAGCACCGTTTCATGATTCTTGTCTCAGCCAACATAATTCCACAAGCCACACATTATATTTGTTAAAGAGCCGCACATGGTTCGCAAGCCTTAGTTTGGCCACCCCTGGTAGATGGGGAGGAGTGTGGGTGATGGGCAAATGCAGCTAGCTAGGGGAAGAAATAAGAGGGGGGTAAGTGAGAATATGTGGATGAATCAGGAGAAAGAAAAAGAAATGGACAGACGTGGGTTATTTGAAATTGGAAAACTCAATGTTCATGATGTTCGGTCATCCTGGCAGAATAACAGGTGCTCTTCCCTCAGTTTGAGTTTGTCCTCGCTCTCCACACCCAGGTTAAGAATAGATACGTCATCATTGAACAGGAAGGTTTTCTAAATCAATATAGAGACTGCAATACAAAATCTCATATTAGGGAATGAGACAGGACAGGTGACAGAAGTGTAGGGGAACATTTTGGGTCCAGTGATCATAATGCCATTAGTTTCAAGTTAATTTCAGGAAAGGATAGGTCTGGGGCTCGGGTTGAGATTCCAAATTAGAAGGCCAATTTTAAGGAAATGAGCAAGGATCTAGAATGCATGGATTGGGATAGGTTGGTTTCCAGCAAGGATGTGCGAGGTAAGTGGAAGACCATCAAAGGTGAAATTTTGAGAGTAGAGTTTGTATGTTCTTGCCAGGATTAAAGGCTAAGTTAGCAGGTAAAGGGAACCTTGGTTTTTGATGGATATTGGGGATCTGGTTTGGAAGAGACAGTGTACAACAGACATAGACAACATGAAGAAAATGAGGTACTTGAGCAGTATAAAAAATGCAAGAAAAACCTTGTAATATTTCAAAAATATTCTTATTGTTCTAAATAATTCTAAATTCTAACTGTATCTCTACAATTAAGTTGAGTAAGGCTTGGAAAGCAGCCACCAAGATTTTAATTCTCACAAATTACTTAATTTAATTGTTAAGCATAGAGACGGCATGGTGGCCCAATTATTTAGACATCAACCCCAGCTCAGCAATAGCTGCCAAGGAGTGGCGACACTGGCATAGGATTTTCATGAACTATGTCGACGGCTATGAGGACAAGATACCAAACAAGTACAGAACACTATTAGGCTGTGTGAGCTGCAATGTTTTTGAATACATAGAAGGATGTGAAAATGTTGACTCAGCTATCTCTAAGTTGGACAGTTTATATGTGAAGATTCCCAATGAGGCTTTTGCCAGACATTTACTGGTTACCTGGTGGCAGAAGCAGAAGAATCATTAGATGATTTCTTCAGGGAGTTGGAAAAGTTAAAGAGAAACTAATTTTCAAGATCATCGTGTAGAGCAATGTGGAAACGAGAC
Organism: Narcine bancroftii; assembly: GCF_036971445.1. NCBI lineage: Eukaryota > Metazoa > Chordata > Chondrichthyes > Torpediniformes > Narcinidae > Narcine > Narcine bancroftii. The sequence goes on from NC_091469.1 coordinate 413,890,705, forward strand.
AATGCATGACAGTTCATTGCTGGCATTCCCTCACCTGCAATACACTATCTTCTCTTAGAAAACCAAATACTCGACTTACAGACTGCTTATAACCAAGCTACTGCATTAGACATGGCTCCACACAATAATGATGCATACGCTACTCTGGCAGCCCATACAGCTGCAGTAGTGAACCCTGAACCATCACAGGTACCGCAGGTATGTGAGAATGTTTCTTTAGCAGGGATGTCTGATAACCTTCCAGTTACTCTTGAGAAACCAGATGTGGTGGACACTTCTAATACAAAATGGAAATGTTTCTTCTGTGGTTTCTCTAACCACTCATGGGATAACTGTCCAGCACGCGAGGCTGCTTGTAATAAATATGTCCAGGTGTGCAAATCTATGTCCAGCAATAGTGATATTATCAAGGCACCTTGCAGTTTTTCTTCTCTAACGAACTTGTCCATAGCTCACTGAAAGGTGGCCATGGCATTTGTGACTCCAAATGGAATCCTACAAAATTGGTATAAATGTCCATTGGCTTCCAATGTTATCTGACTCCTTCAGTGACATTTGGTGGTAGGCCCTTTTCAGGTCAAAGATAGAGAACACACTATATTTTGCAAGTTTGATCACAATTTTGTCAATTCTTGGCAAGGGGTAAGAAGGGGTAAGCATCCGATTCTCCGTATTGATTGATTATCTTTCCATGTCCCAAAATGCATACCACCACAGAGATCAGATGGATGGATCTGCTATTTAGCCTATGTGGAATGTCAAATTACATACACTCTGATTAAGTCACCTCCTTCATGTCTAAGGATCTGAAAGATTATCTCTCCCAGAAGGAAGGTGCCACAAGTCATATCCAATTGAAAATGGACAGGTAGAGGTTCAACAGCATTGTATGGAAGGCAGTCCATTTGGCCCTTAGATCACGTAACCTGCCCGAGAAACACTGGGAACTGGTGCTTCCTATGGTACTACACTCCCAAAGATCGCTGTTATGTACAGCAACAAATACTACACCCCAAGAAAGTTATTCTGTATTCCAATGCCACTCATCCCATTGAAATTCACTGCCCTCCTGGCTCATGACCCTTGAACCCATACCACTAAGAAGGTTTGTAAAGAGTAACAAGAACAAACCACTTGTAGATCAAGTTGAACTCCTTGACAGTAATCCAACATATGCGAACATCAGGTACCCAGATGGACAAGAGTCCAATGTGTCTGTTCGTGACTTGGCACCTTGTCCAGAGGCCCAGCCAATCCCCACATCTCCTATGTGAAACAAGATAAAAGAAATCTGGTGGTACTAATACTGGAGGAGGAGGAAGATATGATATGTGAAGGATGATGAAACAGTAGTTCCACAAGAACTAAAGAGATCCATTTGTATACCAAAACATCCCAATCGATATGATGGGAGTAGTTCCGTAAAAGTGTTGCTTGATACTGCTAGTGTTTTTTTTTTAGTAATATTTCAAAATTATTCTTAATTGTTCTTACTAATTCTAAATTTTCACTGTAACTGTACAATTAAGTTGAATAAAGCTTGGAAAGCAGCCACCAAGTTTTTCATTCTCACAATAAACCTCAAGAAAGAAATAAAGAAGGCTAAAAGAAGACACGAGGCTGCTTTGACAGAATACGTGAAGGAAAATCCTAAGGACTTCTACGGGTATATAAAGAGCAAAATTGGTTCCCTTGAAGATCAGAGTGGTTGGCTTTGTATTGAGCCAAAAGAGATGGGGGAAGATCTTAAATTTTTTTTCCCCCATCAGTATTCACTCAGGAAACGGCCACAAAGTTGTGGGAAGTGAGGTCATGGAACCTATCGAAATTAAAGAGCTGTCTTGAAGCAAATAAGGGTGGATAAATCCCTAGGGCCTGACAAGATATTCCTCAGACCTTGAGGGAGGCTAGTGTATAGTGAAATTGCTGAGGCTCTGGCAGAAATATTTCAAATGTCAGCCACGGGTGTGGTGCCAAAGGATTGAAGGGTAGCTCATGTTGTTCATTTGTTGAAAAAGGCTCTAAAAGTAATCCTGGAAATTATAGGCCAATTTGCCTACATAAGTAGTAGGTAAATTATTGGGTGTTCTAAGAGATCAGATATACAAGTATTTGGATAGCCAAGGACTAATTAGGGATAATCAACATTGTTTTGTGCATGGTGGATCACATTTAACTGATCTGATAGAGTTTTTCAAGGAGGTTACCAGGGAAGGTGACAAAGTAAAGGCTGTGGATGTTGTCTACATGGACTTTAATAAGGCCTTTGATGAGGACTCTCATGGGAAGTTTGTCAGGAAGGTCAAACACTCAGTATTAATGGCGAAGAAGATAACTGGATATGGGAGAACCTGGAGAGTGGTAGTGAATGACTGCTTCTCAGATTGGAGGCCGGTGACTAGTAGAGTGCCTCAGGGATCAGTGCTGGGACCATTGTTGTTTGTCATCTATATCAATGATCTGGATGATAGTATAGTAAATTGGATCAGCAAGCTTGCAGATAGCACAAAATTAGAGGTGCTGTAGACAGCGAGGAAGGTTTTCAAAGATGGCAGAGGAATCTGGACCGGCTGGAAAGTGGGCTGAAAAAATGCAGATGAAATGTAATGTAGACGTGTACGAGGTTCTGCATTTTGGAAGGATATACAAAGAAAGGACAAATATGATAAATCAATGGTTTTCAAACTGCCCCCTAAACTCACATTCCACTTTAAGCAACCCCTATGCCATAAGTGGTCTGTGATTAGTAAGGGATTGCTTCAGATGGTATGTGAGTGGGAAGGTTGAGAACCACTGTTCTAGACCCAATTGTTACTGAAATATTTTGCTTGAGAAAAATTGTCATTGGCCCATTTCCTTTGGAGTTATGAAACCATGCACATGAGCCAATTGGTATGATTCAAACCTTTTTCATTCCACTCACCGAGGTAAATGGTTGGGCCCTGAGGAGTGCAGTGAAACAGAGGGATCTGAGAATACATTGTTCCCTGAAAGAGGCATCACAGGTAGATAGGGTTGAAAATAGAGCTTTTAGAATATTGGCCTTCATAAATCAGTATCGAGTATAGGAGTTGTGTTGTTTTGGTCACCTAAAAAGAGGAAATATAGCAATAAGATTGAGAATGCAGAGAAGGTTTACTAGGATGTTGCCTAGTTACAGGGAAATATTAAACAGGTTAAGACTTTTCCCCCTGGAGCATAGAAGAATGAGGGGAGATTTGACATAGGTATTTAGAATTATGAAGGTTATAAACAGAATAAATGCAGGTTGGCTTTTTCTACTAAGGGTAAGTGACATACAAACCAGAGGACCTTGGGTTAAGGGTTAAAGGAGTAAAGTTTAAGAGGATCTTCTTTACACAGAGAGTGGTGGGAGTATGAAAAGAGATGCCAGCTGAAGTGGTGAATGTGGGCTCAATTTCAATACTTAAGAAGAATTTGTGCAAGTATATGGATGGGAGGGGTATAGAGGGCTATGCGCTGGGTGCAGGTCAGTGGGACTAGGCAGAAAAATAGTTCAGCATAGACCAGAAGGGCTGAATGGCCCTTTACTGAGCTGTAATGGTCTATAAATCTTTGTCTTACCTGGAAGGTTATTTTGATCCCTGGATGGAAGTGATGAACAGGTATTGCACCCCTAAGGTTACAAGGGGCATTTTCAACATTTCTGTAAGTTACAATGTGATCCAACACTAGTCAAATCTTCCCCTTCAAACCTCTTTATGCAAGGACCATTTTCACAGGGACTCCCTTGTTTGCATATTCCCTCCCCATCCCTATGCACTTGTTGAACCCTGCCAGTAATTTCCAGACACTACTCTGCTACTTCCAAATTCTGGCATTTTGGTCCATAACCAAAATAGACGACATTTTGGTCCAAAACCTTTAATCAGGAACATCACAATACAGAGAAATACCCCAAGAAAGAGGGGGAGGTGAGGTGAACAGGCAAGAGCTGAATATAGGAAGGCACACAGTCTCAGACCACAAGTGCAGATTCTGTGATAGATTAGGCCTTGAAGTTTTCACAGGTTTATTCATTTTGATGGAGATTTTCCTGCTGGTTTTAATATTTTAATTATGTTTGTAGCAATGTTTTTAATTATTAGAAAGTTAGTAATTCTAGCAATGTTTTACTTCCTGGAAACTAGATGCATGCTAAAAGTTGGAAATAAAAAACTAAAATGCTCGTTGGATAATATTTGTAGAAAGAGAAATCATCAATGTTTCTTCAGATACTACTTGATCTGCTGACTGTTTCCAGCAATTTTGTTTTTATTGTTTTCTTTCACAATACTTTGGATTGGAGTCGAGGCCACAAAAATGTGCAAGCTTCAAAAGCTTCTATGTAAGGTATTCAACTTTGAATCATGTTCAGATCTGCAAAATTAAAGCACTTGTTGTTTCTAAGAACTATTAAATCAGACTACTGTGACTTGTCCAAATGAATGTTTGCCCAAGTTATGTGTGAATAAACAAATCTGAAGTAGTGAGAGGCAGGAAGAGTACAGTATAATGAATTAAATTATTTAAAATATTTTTGACTAATATAGCTATTGGCATAGATGTTTCACCACACACACTCCTCAGATAAATAAATACATTCCCAATCAGACTAAATCTTGGATTACTCCAGTAAAAACATGAGAATCACCTGTTGCATTGCCAAACTCAATCAACCACCACTTCCAATTTATTGGAATCAATGTTAATTAAAGCTTCTTGCAAAACTTCTTGACAATGCTGCGTAACAAATTCTACTCAAGTACCCAAACAATTAAAGAATTTTGATATCCTAATTTCAATGAAAGACTCTGTACTTACTTTAATGGACTGTTTTAAAAAAACAATCAACAGAATTTTTTTTGGAACTCACTGTTTACCACTTGTAATACAGTATTTGAGTTTTTAGGAATTCTCAGCCTTTAAAGAAGATTGGTAGATTTGTAGACAGTGCAGAGGGCACCAGGATATAAAGCAGTTACAGATATGGGTAATTCAATCAAACATAAGAGCAAAGTATACAGTCTAAGGCAGTGCCCTTAATAGAAATGATGTAGAGGTACCTGTTATCCAAACCCTGAAAGTGGTTGCTCAAGTAAATAAGTAAAGGCAGCATAGAATATGCTTGTTTTCATTTGTCAGAGCATTGAAGAGAAGAGCAAGGAAGTCAGATTTCAGCTGAACAAATGTATGGTTAGGCCACTCTTGCAGGATTATGTGTAATTCTGGTTGCCCAATGACAGGACGATGTAGTTGCTTTGGAAAGGGAATAGATTTACCAAAATGCTGTCTGGATTGCAGTGTGTGAACTACAAGCAGAAACTGACATGGACATTGGAGGCTGAGGAAGTTTACAAAATTATTGAGGATATAGATAGGGTAGTCAGAATCTTTTTACCCAGGATAAAAATGCTGGACTTGACAACAAGCATTTAAAATGAGAGGAAAAAGTGGATGTGCGGGAGAAATTTTTATTAAAAAAATGTTTTATACATAGAGATTGATTGATTCCTGGAAGAGGCTGTCAGGGATAATGGAGGAAGCAGATGCATTTGCAGCATTTATCAGGCTATTAGATTGGAGGGAGGAATAGAAACAAGAAACTGTTGAGGCTGAAATCTAGAGCAAAAACCTGGAGGAACATAGCAGGTCAAACATGCAAAGGAATGGTCTGCATTTTTGGTGGAGTCCTTCCATCAGAAATGAGACTTAAGGGAAGATACACAAGGGCGAGACAGAGGCTGATTGGTGATAGGTAGAACCAGATAAGGGGGAGTTGATGTGCAGTTGAAACCAGATGGGGGAAGAGCAAGGTGAACAAAGGACAATAGCTATGAGTGTGATGGACAGGTGGAACAGTGGGTAAAGAGTCTGGGTAGTTCTGGGAAGCAAGGGTTGGAACAGATCATGAACAAAAAGGAGAGATCGTAAGTGAACTGGCGAGAGTCAGAAAGGAACTCAGGGATGTGGTTTACCAGAGTTCATTCAGCAGATTGGATTAAAACAAAATATTTTTCTTATTCTCCCCATTGAATATTGTAATAATTTTTTTTTTTTATATAAAGTACAGCTTCACAAACATCTCCCTGAAGATGCTAATCCACCAGGTTTAGATTAATTAGTTGTCTAGTTCTCTGACACTCATGCATTGGCTCAAATCATCACTTGTCCCAACCCTCTGTGCCCCAGGATTATCCATACGCTTTACCTTTTGTTCTACCTGCCCACACATACCAATTGACACAAGTTTCTTCTCCCTACATTTACCCTGCTCCATTCCAACAGTTTGTGATGCCTGGATGAAAATCCCACTGTCTACAGCTTTCCCAGTGTGTTGCACAAGCCTCAGGAGTATCTTATTCAAAGTAACATAATCCTGTTGCTTTGATGTTGTGCAGTAATATTGGGTTTCAATTTCTCCTCATTACACTCAATTTCAACAACAGTCAAATAATGAGTTCTGTAATCAAAGACCACGATTTACAAAATACATATCTGGACACAAGCACCATCAACAATAAGAATTTTAAAAGCAACTTATCTCCAGTAATGGGCAGGGTCGGCATTTTGGGGCATTCGTGGCCCATACATCCCCAAATGAGAGCTATTGTGCCCCTTTGAACATGAACAGCAGTTGGTGGGCCACCTCCCACTACAGTTACCGTAATTAGATTTGTTCTTGTACCAACTCTGGTGACGGTCAGTATGATGTGGATTTATACAAGGAGTTGTCTGTAGTACTTGCTGAGTAAGTTTACATACAGAATTTCTGTACCCAATTTGCTTATTATCGAGGCAGGGGTTTCAGCAGAACAGCAACTGGAGGGGGAAAGAGGGGACAGGGCGGCCTGCCTGGGGGACTGGGTAGCTGGTGGCCTTCATGAGGGTAATATTAAAAAAAAGACATTTGGACAATAGACATCTGTAATAAATTTGAAAGGTACGGGGTCAGCTTTGAGAAAAGAGAATTGGGGGGCATGGGGACGTAAGAGAATGGACAACCATTTATTTGTAGCTGCAGCAATATGTACGTTAATATAAATGTTGTTTGCCACAGCTTCACTTTATTGTTGTCACTGGAATAGATGCAAAAACGTCGTTGGATTATTCCTGACCACATGAACTCCAATGGACAGCCTTTGAAATTTAGGATTTCATGCATATTTGTACAGTCTACAGGGAGAAATTGCCAAAGGTTACAATGGCCTGTAACTGGAAGTGATTTTCATGACACATGAAGCGACAACCAGAAAACATTAGATAGTAGGACAATGCACAGTCATGCTTTAAATATCCCATTCCCAGTCCCAACGACTTTTGTTCTTAAATGGTACCTTTAGAATAGACATTAGACCAGGGACATTACGTTACAACTATACAAGATGTTGGCAAGTTCGCAATTGGAGCTACATGCATAGCTTTGGGCACTAGGCTGTAGGAAAGAAATTAAGGTGAAAAGGGGGCAGAAAAGATTAGTGAGAGCATCGCCAGGACTGGTAGACTTGAATTATAAGGCTAGTATAAATAGGATGAAACTTCTCTTTCTGGAACTTAGGATGCTAAGGGGGACCTTGTAGGATGTTAATAAAATTTAGGGGCACAGATAAGGTAAACAGTCCTAGGCCTTCCTACCTCTTCACTTTCTCTCCACCACCCCCCCCCCCACACCCCCCACCATCTAAAACTAGAGGGCATAAATCTAAGTTGAGGGGGGAAATAGAAGGTGGTGAGTACATGGAATGAGAGGCCAGAAGAAGTGGTCAAGTTGGGGACAATTATAATATTTAAAGGACATTTAGATGCAGACAGGGAAAAGAAAGGAGGGTCATAGGCTGAATACAGACAAATAGGACCAGCTTTGTCAACATGGACAAATTGGGATTGAAGAACTTTGATGACTGTCATTTCAGAAACAATATACAACAAAGTAAATATGGATGGGAAAGAGGTGGAATCAAGCAATTAAAAAGTTCAGCTTGAAGAAGGAGAAAGAGCTTCAAAATGGATATTTTAGGTGATGCAGTTTCAATTGACAATGATGAGATGCAAGAGGAACTCAGCAGGTCAGGGAGCAGATCATGGGTAAAAATAGTCTGTCAACATTTCAGATCAGGAACATTAATCAAGTCTAAAGTAAGAAGGGGTATGGTTACATGTGTGAAAGAGGAAAGAACCTGGGAAGAGGCTGATAGGCTGTGGAAGAGAAGATGCAAATGACAGAGAGACAGGTACGTTATAACTATACAAGATGTTGGCAAGTCCGCACTTGGAGCTACATGCATAGCTTTGGGCACTAGGGTATTGGAAAGAAATTAAGGAGGAAAGGGGGAGAAAAGATTAGTGGGGGAAGGAATGGAAGGGAGTTAGAGAGAAAAGAACAGGAGTAATTAAAGGATTGAAACTAGATAGAGGTAGGTGTGGTCTAAAATTAGAAAAATGGACATTCATACCATCAGGTTAAAGGCTGTCCATGCCTTATGGTCTCATTTATGTTTAGTTCCACCCTTGGAATGGATGAGATCAAGGATAGACAACCCTTGTGGGAATGCTCAAAATTCCAGAATCTGCCCCCTTTTTTTCCCTGTCAAATGACAGCAGCAGGAGTGCACAAGAGGTCAGAACCAGAGGATTGGAAAAGGAGCTGGAGGGGTTCAAGATAATTATAGAACCAAGCAGCAGAAGGTATTAGTGATTAAACATGAAGATGATCATTTCAAATTGGAGGCAGTGAGGGCTGCATCATCAGAGGATGGTGAATCTGTGGAATTTATTGCTCAAATGGCTGTGGAGGTCAAATCATTGGGTATATTTAGAGCAGAGGTTGATAGTTTCTTAATGAGTAAAGGTGTCAAAGGTTAAGGGGAGGAGGTGGAAAAGGGGATCGAGAGGAAAAATATTTCAGCCATAATTTGAATGGAAGAGAACACTCAATGGGCCAATTGGCCTAATTCTACTCCAATGTCTTTTGAGAGACTTATTATACAAGGCCAGATGGTAGCGGGAATGGTGTGGAATTAATGTTACATTAATACGAGCAATGGATCAGAATAAGAATCTATTATGAACAAGTCATGAAATTTAGTGTCTTGTGGCAACATCATAGTGCAAACATTCATATTATAACCATCTTACAACATTATAAAAAATAAAAATAGTACTGCACAAAAAGTAAGGCAGAGTCTTTGGTTCATTGATTATTCAGGAATCTTATGACAGAATCTTATGTCCTTGTCCTGTTGAGTGCCGTCTTTAGGCTCCTGCACCTTTTTCCCGATGATAGCAGAGTGAAGAGGGTGTCGCCTGGGTGGTGGGGGTCTTGAGGATAGATGCTGCCTTTTTAAGACACCACCTCATGTAGATGTCTTTGATGGAGTGAAGTCTGGTGCCTGTGATGTCACAGGATGACTTAACAACCCTCTGGAGTTTATTCTTGTCCTGAGAGATGGGGCCTCCATACTAGACAGTGATGCAATCAGCCAGAATACTCTCCATGGTACACCTGTAGAAGTTTTTGAGAGTCATTGGTGACATACCGAATCTCCTCAGACACCTCACAAAGTATAGCCGCTGGCGAGCCTTCTTTGTGATTGAATCAACGTGGAGGCTCCAGAACAGTTCCTTGAAGATGTTGACACCCATAAATTTGAAGTTCTTGACCCTCTCCACTACTGAGCCATCGATGAGGACTGGGTCATGTTCCCCTTACTTCGTTCTAAAGTCCACAATTAGTGCAAGGTGTTGTCATTACACCATTCAACAAACTGGTCTGTCTCCCTCCTGTACACTTTCTCATTGCAGTTTGTGATTCTACCAACAACTGTGGCATCATTGACAAAATTGTGGATAGCACTGGAATTGTGCCTGACCACAGTCATAGGTGTATGATGAGTAGAGCAATGGGCTAAGCATGCATCCCTGGGGTGAGCCTGTGTTGATAATTAGTGAATCCAATTCGTACTGACGGTGGTCTTCCGATGATAAAGTCAAAGATCCAGTTGTTGGGGTGGGGGGGGATGGATGGAGGGGGGATGGATGGAGGGGGGATGGATGGAGGGGGGGATGGATGGAGGGGGGGATGGATGGAGGGGGGGATGGATGGAGGGGGGGATGGATGGAGGGGGTACAGAGACCTAGAGTTTGTAGTTTCTTGACCAACACTGAAGGAATAATGGTATTGAAGGCTGAGCTGTGGTCGATGAAGAGCAGCTGTATGTATGAATGGCTGTTTTTGAGGTGATCCAGAGCTGAGTGGAGAACCAGTGATATTGCATCTGCTGTGGAGTGATTCTGATGATAGGCAAATTGCAGTGGGTCCAGATCTTTGTTTAGGTACATGTTAATTCTGGCCATGACCAGCCTCTCAAAGCAGAAGAAATTATTGCTACTGGGTGGTAGTCGTTGAGACAGTTCATGCTACTTTCCTTCGGATCCAGGATGATTGATGCCCTTTTGAAGCAGGTGGGAAGCTCTGACTACAGTAATGAGAGGTTGAAAATGTCTGTGAACAATCCGACTAGTTGGTTGGCGTAGATTTTCAGTACCCTGCCGGGTACGCCATCAGTGCCTGACACCTTGCACGAGTTCACCCTCTTGAATGATGTTCTGACGTCACCCTCGGAGACAGATATCACAGGGTCCTCAGCCTTTTCAGGGATCCTAAGTAAGGCACTGTTTGGTTCTTCTGAAAGGATGGGCAATCAGCCACAAAAACACTGGGAAAACTCTATTCTAAAGCTTCATTAATACCAAACGTGAATATGGCAAGGAAAAAATGTGAACAGTTTAAAATGTTTCCAAAACCAATACCCAAAACCCAACTTTGCAGAGCTGTTTCTCCAGGCACATAGTACATTAATAATCTTTTGCATGTCAGGTGTCAAGACAAAATGGAGTAAATACCACAATGAAGGAAACAACAGTGCATTATAATGCACACAAAGTACATTATAACTGACGTTTAAAAAAAAATAAAGCTGAATTGCTCACAGGATAAAGAGGCATTAATAAGATGTTCATCTATTAGCCTTCCACCAAGCCGCACAGACTTTTGCACAACAATTCACGAACACAAGTTGCTAAATGGAATGGTAATCTGGGACCGACTGAATAAGGAGCCATGAAAACAATTAGAAAGAAATGGAAAAACTGGAAAGGGAGAACTAAAGTAACCAAGTATACTTAAAAAGTCACAGAAAATTAAAAGCATCTGATACTTTAAAGCGTTAAAACATTCACTGAGAGTAGAAAGGAAAAACCACGACTCTTGCTGGTTCTTTACCTTGACTGAGTATCTACTGGGCAAGGCCTCACTTTCCCCTTCCCTCTCCCAAATTCACACCAAAGTGTGAACGTCGTCTGGTCCCTGGAGAAGCGAACAACAGTTGTTGGGCATCCTCACTTAAACTTCACCTGCTGCAAACCGCCATGACCTCTGAATGAAATGACAAGGGGTTTTTTTTTCGGGACGTTGCAATCACCTGAAAGAGTTGACATCTCGTCACCAAGTGCCCACACTGGACAGGGGAACGCTCTTGCCAGCCTGGATTGTCAGCTCAAATCTCGGGGTGGGTACATTTTCCTCACCTTCCCCTCACGCCCTTAAAGTTGAGGCGCAAGAGGGAACCGCGGCAGATTGGAAACTCATCCATTTCATCAAAAACAACTTCACCATAATACCGAGATGCTCCACAAATAGACCAAAGAGCGAAGGGAGCGGGTTCAATTGCCTCGATTCCACGGGTTATTTTGCAGTTGAAAAAGCATTTGGTTTGTGGACGTCTGATTCTTAGCTTTTCAGCGTTCTGGACAAAATCCAAGCCACTGAAAGCGCGTAAAAGACCGCACCTGCTTCTCGATTGCACACGAAGTCGATCGCCCACACCGAACTGAACCGTATCCACGTTGAGCTGTACTGGGAACGCCTGCCCAGCACTTGGGACAGTCGCTGCCCGCCGGCAAACAGAACGGCGAGGTGAGCAGAACCAACCGGAGGCCAAAGGAACCGACCGCTCGAGGATCCAGCAGAACCGACCACGTCCAGTTGCTGCTGCAGTAACTTAGAGCGATGACAGTTCGAAACCACCTCCCCCCCACCCCCCCCCCCGACTCCCCTCCCCCCGAACAGTGCGAAGTCAGTGGACCCCAGGCTGGCTTTCTCCGCGAATGCTGCAGGAAGGTACCGTTCCCGCAAACTTCCCACCTCCCCTCCCCACACAGCGTGACGACCCGGCACAAAAGTGGAAGCTCTCGGCGGCCAACTTGTCCCTTGATCTCCACAAGCTACTTACACGGAACAGCCCGAAAATAGCTGGAAACGCAGTGTGAGAGTTTGGAGTGAGTGAGAAAGGGGGAGGGAAGGGGGTGGGGTGAGGGGAGGTCTGTTTAGTCCTCGGAGAGGGCTGACCGATGAGCCACAAACAAATTACTTTTCATTAAAAGGAACCCACGGCACGGCGCCAGTGATGCTGCAGCCACGGTATGCCGTCCAGCGCCTTGCTGCAGCCACGGTATGCCAACCGCGACAGCAGCCAACTACGGCGGCCGACTGCAGCCATGACGGCAGACGGGACGTTAGCCGCCTTCCCCGGGCGGGCGGGCGTGCGGGCACTGCAGTGCCGTCGGTGACGGGAATAGGCAGGGTTCACGCCACATTTCAGCCGCCATTCACGCCTCGGCGGCCATTTAAAGGCTGCGTTCTCCGTCTTCCGCCCGGCACTGCTGGAAAAACTCACCTGGCCGCTGGCCAATGCAGCTCGTTGACGTGCCCCATGAACACCAGCCGGGAAGCCCGTGAGCCCAGACTCAGTTTGATCAAAGTTCGGTTCTTTTAAGTTCCTCGGCCCTTTCATCCATCAGCTGCATCAAAACTAAAACATTTGCAGAAATGTCTCGCCTGGCTCTTTCTCCTTTCCTGTTCACACGGAATGCAGCCTCCCCGCCCCACATCTTGGTGAAAAGGCGCGTAGCCCGCCCCCCCCTCCTCCCTCCTCTGAACAACGCTCACTCGGCCAGGTGGCTATACCCCGCGCCGCTGCCCTCAGCTGACCCGGCAGCCAGGGAGAAAACGGCGACCTTGAGCCCGGGGAAAGTGAGCATTAGGCCGATGCCGAGCGCAACAAGCTGGGAGCTTGTTGAGACTGGCCAGGAAGCCGCCTCAGCAGTGAACAGGCCTGACTGGGTTTGCTTCATGCACGCTGACAGCTCTTTGTGGTCAGAGGGGAGCCCACTTGGAATATTTTTAAAACATGAAGCGTATGTAATACTAAGAGAATAATAGATAGCTACAGCACAGAAAACAGGCCCTTCTAAGTCTGTGCCAACTATCATTGACCTGCTCCCATTCCATAACGCTCCAGACCTCTCCCATCTATCAATCGAGCCCACATTCACCACATTAGATGGCAGCTCATTCCACGCTCCCACCACACTCTGAGTGAAGAACTTTCCCCTCATGTTCTCCCTAAACCTTTTTCTTTCCACTCACATACCACTAGAAGTATTCCTTATGCCATCGATGCTCTGTAATTAGTAAGGGATAACTTAAGGTAGTACGTGAATAGGAAGGGAAGGTTGAGAATCACTGCTCTAGACCCAATTGTTACTGAAATATTTAACTTGAGAAAAATTCATTGGTGGTTTGTGGGTGGAAAGAAAAAGGTTGAAAATCACTGTTTTAATCGTACCTAATTGACTCATTATGTGCACGGTTTCAGAACTCCAAAGGAAATGGACCAATGTCAACAGCTTTATTAAAGTCCATGTAGACAACATCCACAGACGATTGGATGAAAGATATTACATCATTTTTTTTTCTTTACAAATGCATACCTAATAAAATATGAATATTGTTTAATAGTAATGAAGTGTTATTAAATGCATGCAGTCAAGTATTTCCATCCACCTGCAACCACTGAACGCCAACTATAAGGACAGGAATCAAAATGCTATCCTGCGACAACAGATTCTCAGAGCACTCGTTAGTAGGGCTGCATGGTCCACTGATTGAGCTAATCTACTCCTTTTGGTTTCAATTACTAATCCTTTTATGACAAACCAACACGTCATAACCATTGGTGATTGTTATCTCTCTGATCATGTGTTTTAGCCCGATGCATTCCAAAGTCTGAACAATCTTTATTTTTTATGTTCGCAGAATAAATAGAATGGAAAAGGATCTCATCGTTGAAAATGTTCTGTGTTCAGCAAGGTGAGTACTAGTGCTGAAGCTTAAATCTCTAGTTTCCCATTTCATATTAAGTATTCCCAAGGATGAAGAAGAGTCAGGTGCAAAGTGAAACTGCTTCTGTCCTCGCATAACTCCGACCCATACTCTGAAGCAAACTGATTCCCCATTCATTTTGGACATCATGATGGATATCTGAAGAGAAATTTGAATTCTGGTTTATATCATAATTTTTGTGGCTTTTGAAGTCTGAGTTCATTAGGAACTGAACAAAGGTTACTTGAACCTTTTGCCAATCAAATTCTTAGGGTTTGATTTCCTTCCACATGAAGGTGAGAAAAAGGGCAGGCTTTCCCAAGAGGAATGGTGTAACAAAAGGGTAGAAGTTATACCATAGGTTAATGAACCCCTGTTTACCTGAACAACTGTGAGGCTTTTTGTGGCATCAAATCTTGGAAAACCAGCTTTGATACATCAGAATTCTTTGGCTTGGCTTCGCGGACGAAGATTTATGGAGGGGGTAAAAAGTCCACGTCAGCTGCAGGCTCGTTTGTGGCTGACAAGTCCGATGCGGGACAGGCAGACACGATTGCAGCGGTTGCAGGGGAAAATTGGTTGGTTGGGGTTGGGTGTTGGGTTTTTCCTCCTTTGCCTTTTGTCAGTGAGGTGGGCTCTGCGGTCTTCTTCAAAGGAGGTTGCTGCCCGCCAAACTGTGAGGTGCCAAGATGCACGGTTTGAGGCGTTATCAGCCCACTGGCGGTGGTCAATGTGGCAGGCACCAAGAGATTTCTTTAGGCAGTCCTTGTACCTTTTCTTTGGTGCACCTCTATCACGGTGGCCAGTGGAGAGCTCGCCATATAACACGATCTTGGGAAGGTGATGGTCCTCCATTCTGGAGACGTGACCCATCCAGCGCAGCTGGATCTTCAGCAGCGTGGACTCGATGCTGTCGACCTCTGCCATCTCGAGTACTTCGACGTTAGGGATGTAAGCGCTCCAATGGATGTTGAGGATGGAGCGGAGACAACGCTGGTGGAAGCGTTCTAGGAGCCGTAGGTGGAGCCGGTAGAGGACCCATGATTCGGAGCCGAACAGGAGTGTGGGTATGACAACGGCTCTGTATACGCTTATCTTTGTGAGGTTTTTCAGTTGGTTGTTTTTCCAGACTCTTTTGTGTAGTCTTCCAAAGGCGCTATTTGCCTTGGCGAGTCTGTTGTCTATCTCATTGTCGATCCTTGCATCTGATGAAATGGTGCAGCCGAGATAGGTAAACTGGTTGACCGTTTTGAGTTTTGTGTGCCCGATGGAGATGTGGGGGGGCTGGTAGTCATGGTGGGGAGCTGGCTGATGGAGGACCTCAGTTTTGTTCAGGCTGACTTCCAGGCCAAACATTTTGGCAGTTTCCGCAAAGCAGGACGTCAAGCGCTGAAGAGCTGGCTCTGAATGGGCAACTAAAGCGGCATCGTCTGCAAAGAGTAGTTCACGGACAAGTTTCTCTTGTGTCTTGGTGTGAGCTTGCAGGCGCCTCAGGTATATTACATAGATAAATGACAAAGAGATGCACAATCTAGGATTGTACTCTCTGGAATTTAAGTGGTGATTTAATTGTAATTTTTCAGTTATTATCGTGTAAATGCAAACATAAGAGTCGTGAACAGAAGTAGGCCATTTAGCTCTTTAAGATTGTACTGTTATTCGTCAATTATATTGCTGATCTTCCACCTTAGGACCAATTCTCTACTAATCACTTGTCCTTTCATACCTGTAATTTACAGAAATCAATCAATCGCTGATTAGACCAAATTTGATCACGGAATCTTCACAGCTTGGTCTGGCAGAGGATTCATAAAATTCATCACCTTAGTCATAAATGGTGTACCCCTCATTCTGCATTTCTATCACACAACCAACTTCTCACTGCACTTCTCTGGCAAGTGTATCCTTTTTTAGTTAAGATGACCAAAAAAGTGTCTCACCAATGCCCTTTTTCACTGCAGTAAGAATTTGACTTCCACACTCAAAATCTCCCACAATAAAGCCAACAGTTCATTAACCTTCCTAATTACTTGATAAATCTGTATGTTAGCTCTTACTAATTTGCACGTTCCAGTTTATTGTCACATATAACAAAGTGCAATGAGAAAGTTTGTTTCACGAACAGTTCAGCTAGACATCCAATACATATAGCAAGTAGATATAGTACAGAAAGAGGTCAGTTGGTATTTCTCGAGACTAATTCTAATTCAGTTAATAATAATAATAAATTTATTTTATGGGATGCAATGAAAGCATATTTAAGAGGACAAATTATGTTATACTTCTAAAATTAAGGATTATATGAAAGAGGTAGACCAATTGGAGAAACAGATAGCATGCTTAGAAAAAGACCTGCAAAGATGGACCTCCGAGGAAAAATGTAGAATACATATTAATAAGAAGCTTCAATATAATACATTACAAACATATAGAACAAAGAAAGCAATAATGAGAACTAAGCAGAGATATTATGAGTTAGGTGAGAGAACCCATAAGGCCTTTGCTTGGCAGTTGAAAGCAGAACAAATTTCAAGAACGTTAATGCAATTATGTTGGAGTCGAATGCAAGTACCTATAAAGCTCAAGAAATCAATCATGCTTTTAAGCAATTTTATTCTAAGTTATTGAAATCGGAGTCTCAGAGAGATGATAACAAAATAGAAATCTTTTTTGTCACAAATAAGGCTACCAAGGTTAAGTTTACAAGAGCAAGTGGAGCTGGATGCCCTCTTCACTCCAGTGGAGGTGAGGGAGACATTGAGCTCTTTACAAAGTAATAAATCTCTGAGAGAAGATGATTTCCCACCTGAATTTTATGAAGAATTTAAGGATTTGTTGATTCCTCCTTTTATGAAAGTATTAGACCAGGTGGCAGTAACACACAGTCTCCCAGAATCTTTTTCTACTACGATAATAACAATAATACCAAAAAAGACAGATACTTTAAAACTATCATCATATAGACCTGTTTCATTATTAAATGTAGATTATAAGATAATCGCAAACATTTTAGTGAATAGAATGACTACATTTTCACCAAAGTTGATAAATGTGGATCAGACAGGATTTGTAAAAAAGAGGCAATCTGCGGACAATGTAACCAGATTACTTAGTATTATACATTTGTCACAAAAGAGGCGAGATCTAAGCGTGGCGGTGACTTTAGATGCGGAAAAAGTGTTTGATAAATTAGAATTGGACTTTTTGTTTAAGATGTTTGAAAGATTCTGGATGGGGCAGATATTTGAAAATTAGGTTGGAGGCTTATATAATGAACCTAAAGATAAAGTTGTAACAAATGAGCAGGTTTCAACACCATTTTAGTTGACTAGATCTAGAACACAAAGATGTTCACTATTACCTGCCCTATTTTAGCGATAGAACCACTTACAGAACTGATTCGATCTGATCCTGATATTAAAGATGATGTTTTGATCTATTTGACAGAGCCAAGAGGTTCATTACATAAATTGTACTTAAGATTGGAGGAATATTGGGTTATAAAATAAATTGGGTGAAAAGTGAAATTGTGCCCCTCACCATAGGGGATTATACTCAGTGCCAAAAAAGATACCCAAATTAAATGGCCAATGAATGGAATAAAATATTTAGTGATATGGGTAGATAATAAATTAAATAATTTATATAAATTGAATTATTTACCTTTACTTAAGAAAATTGAAGAAGGTTGGAATAATTTGATATTGCCAATAACATTATTGGGTAGCGTTAATTGTATTAAAATGAATATATTTCCTAGAGTAAAATACCTATTTCAAACATTGCCAATAATGTTAACACAAAAGATTTTTCAATAGTTAAATAAATATATAAGAAACTTTCTTTGGATGGGTAAGATGTCGAGAATTTCTTTAGATAAACTGACATGGAAGTTTGAGTTAGGAGGATCACAGTTACCACATTTTAAAAATGATATTATAGTATATTTAACAGACCCAGATAAATCAATAAAAAGGTTATATACAAAATTGAAAGAATATGGAGTGATATCAGGATACAAGGTTAATATTGATAAAAGTGAAGTGATGCCAATGAACAAAGTCGATTATACAAAATGTAAAAAGGAATCCCCTTTTAAATGGCAATCACAGGCCATACGCTACCTAGGTATCAGGATAGATAATAATTTAAATCATTTGTATAAATTAAATTACTCACCGTTAATAAAAAATAAATACAGGAAGATTTAGAGAAATGGAAAGATTTGCCATTAACTTTAGAGAGAGTAAACTGCATCAGGATGAATTTCCACAGCTACAATATTTGTTCCAAACGCAACAGCTTCCCTTGACGGGAATTTTTTTAATGAAACTAAATAAATTAATAAGAAAGTTTTTATGGAAGGGTAAAAAAAATCAAGAGTGGCTTTGGAAAAATTAACATGGGTGCATAAACAAGGAGGACTGCAGCTACCAAATTTCAAAAATTATTATAGGGCAGCACAGTTAAGATATGTATCAGATTTTTATCAGACAGGTTAAAAAATGATTTGGCTCAAGATAGAATTATATAAATTAGGAGAAAAGGTCCTTGAACATTTACTTTATAAATGGGATGAGAAACTGGTGCAACACAACAATCTACCAATACTACATCATATATTAAAAATATGGAAGAGAATACATCTGGAGCAAAAGATAATAAATTATCAAATACCAAAATTGTTACTAACGCCAAACCCATTAATTCCTTTTATAATAAACAATTTATTTTTTAAGGAATGGGCAAGAAAAGGAATTAAAAGAATGAAAGATTGCTTTATGGGGAATAATTTATTAACATTTGAACAGTTAAAAAATAAATACGGAATGTCACATAGTACAATACTTTCATACTATCAGTTGAAAACGTATTTAAAAGAAAAGTTGGGAACTAGTCTAAGATTAACTGAATACTTAATTACAGATGCTGGGATAGTAAAAAAATATTACAAACACGTGTAGCAAATTGCAATACAAAGAAAATGATGAAGCAATATATAAACCTAAACAAGGTTGGGAAAAGGATTTATATATATGAATAAAGAATGAAACATTGATGGAATTATGCACAGGGACCATGAGTAATACAATAAATACTCGGTTTCATATGATACAATACAATTGGCTACATAGATTATATGTTACACCTGAAAAGTTAAAAGAATGGAATCCAACAATATCGGACAGATGCTTCTGCTGTAAACAAGAAATTGGAACAACATCACATGCAATTTGGACATGTACAAAAGTGAAATTATTTTGGGAGGATTTAAACCTAATATTAAGTAGAATTACAAAAAATAGGATACTAAAAGACCCAAAATTCTTACTGTTAAACAACATATAAGACAAAGAATTAAGCCTAAAATTAGACAGGGCTCAAAAAAGATTTATTATGATTGCGCTTGGAGCAAAAAAATGCATAATGATAACTTGGAAAACAGAAGCAACTTTAAAAATACAACAATGGTACATAGAAATGAACAAGTATATTCCATTAGAAAAAAATACCTAACATCTAAAAGACAAATATGCTTTATTTGAACAATTTTTGGAACCAAACATAGAGTATATTAGAAACCGCCAATTTCAGACCTCCAGCTCTTAAAGTGATTAGATACATGTACAAAAATAATTAAATATGAAATTTTGGATGACACGATTTATTTTTCTTTTCTTTTGTGTTCTTCTATTGTTTATTTTTTTTCTTTCTCGCTTTCATTTCTTGCTTTAAGTTATAAGGGGTGGGGAGGGTGAGGGAAGGGGGAAAAAATGAAAATGTCACTATTTTAATGCTGAATATTTGTATATATTGTTATTAACATGGCTCTTGATGAAGTATTAAAGAAAAAATATTTTAAAAAAACAGTTGCCTCAGGGATTCTCGAAAAATCAAGGATCTGAGATTGAACAAAGTGTCTAATTTTTAAAATATTTTTAAAAAATGAGTTTTGGGTAAATGAAAATTTACCGAAATTGTTTGAAAACTGCAAAATTTTTGCCAATAAAAAGGTCTTCAAAACATTAATACCCAATCTGTGCCAGTCATTGAAGGTAGAATCTTGAAAGGTAGAAAAAGGTGATTGGATATAATAGGGCTGGCAAGAAAAAAGCTTCAAAATCAAAAAAAAACCTTCTAAATTGGCTGATCTCAGATTAGGACCCCGAGTTAAAATCAAGAATGCTTAGGAGCAGGATTTGAATCTTTCATTGTCTGATGAGGTTTGGGACTCCATTTTTAATTTCATTAACACTACTTTCCACTGTGGACGGCATTGTTTATTGCAATTTAAAGTGGTACATATCCCATATGTGACAAATATAAAATAGGTGATGCTTCTTTAGTTCATATGTTTTGGACTTGCCCTAACTTAAAAGAATTTTGGAAAGATGTTTTTCAAACACTATTGGTAATTCTCAAGTTAAAATTGGAAACTTGCCCTTTAATTGCTCTTTTTGGATTACCTCAAGATGTTGATGTATTACTGACCAATTCAAAGCCTAATTTTGTCATTTACATCATTATGATAGCCAAATGTGCAATATACAACGACTAAGAGATATTATGACTTGTTTAACTCTAGAAAAAATTACTTATGCTATCAAGGATTCAAATGTTAAGTTCCAAAAGACATGGAGCCCATTTATGAATAATTATAATAAACTTAAGATTTAACGTTGTTCTGGAATTTTGGCGCTGTGCTGTCCGTCTCCAGGTTGGCGTCACTTGATTCATACATGTCAACTGCCAACCTTGCTTAGAGGAAGGGTTTTAAAATTCTTATTTTGGAGTTTTTTTTGTTGTTAAATCTTATTTTATTGTTGTGGCGGCGCACATCTCTTGTGGCGAACTGACTCCCGCTTTTATCACCGCGCTGGTGGGGCAGCCGCAGGAAGCTGGCACCATCGGGGGTATCTCAGTGCCTAATGGCTCAGGCCACAGCGTGCACCTCAGGCAAACATGTTGATGTCACCGCCCGTGTGGAGCAAAGCTCATGCTGCCCTTAAAGGGTGTGCACAAAGTTTAAATCAATCAGTTCAACTGAAACCCCTCAATGTCCTGTGGTGTGTTTCAGAGTTAGTTGCTGCCGCTACATTGATGACCCCAGCAAGTCCAGATATTTTTCTGGCCTCCCAACATGGATTCAGCAGCAGTCAACGCAGTCATGGTGAAGTTCTAGATGCATCGGCCACGCACTTGGTTCTGGCAGGCGGAGGCGCAGTTTCACCTCAGACACATCACTTTATATGCCACGATGTTTTACCACATTGTGAGCTCCCTCGATCAAGAAACCACGGCCAGGGTGGATGACCTGATCCACAACCCACCGTAGGAAGATAAATACCTCGCCCTCAAAAACCTCCTCCTCATCACCTTCGGCCTCCCCTGTCGGCGGCATGTCCACCAGGCTCCTACACCTGGACGACCAGGGCAACAGAACCCAAAAGCCTTTCTCGAGCAGATGGCTGAAGACATCCAACTCCTGCTGGCAGACTAGAATTTCTCAGATCCACAGAGAGTGGCAGCTCACGTAGACGTGCTCTGGCAGACAAAACGAGAAAAAGAGGATGCCCTCAGTCAGGTAACCTGCCTTGAACCCAGCTGACTGCAGGCACCCTCCAAACACAAACTGGAAGAGCACCACGCCATCCGAGCATCAACGCTGGGGGGGTTCAAGCCCTGCAAGTGCGGGAGGCCCTGTTCATTTCAGGGAAGTCACCTGGCCAGACGGCGTTTTTGGCTGCAACAGCTGGCCACACTAACAGACTCCTGCACGTAACCGACAAGACCAGTGGCCGATGTTTCCTGGTGGACACCAGAGCAGAGCTGAGTGTACTTCCCCCGAACGCCCTCGAGACCCGCACTTGTGCATGAGGCCCCATGCTATGAGCAGCCAAAAGATCCATGATCAAGACCTTCAGCACACGCAGTGTCCAGTTCCAGATCGACAAAGACAAATTTAGCTGGAAGTTCGTGCACACGGTGGGCATAGTGCTTCTGGGAGCTGACTTCCTCTGACCGCACAGCTTGTTGGTAGAAATAAAAGGCAAACGGTTGGTGCACGCCCACACATCTCAAACCGTCTGCCTCGATTCCACAAGCATGTGAGACCCGGGAATAGCTACCATTAGCTCCCACAAGGACGAGTATACTCGTATGCTCAACGAATTCCCCACCATCCTGCAGCCTCAGTTCACTTCCGTCATGCCTCAACATGGCGTCTGCCACCACATCTTGACCCAGGGCCTCCCCTCCACAGCAAAGCCAGGTGGTTTCCCCCCAAGAAGCTACAACTGGCAAAGGAGCAATTCTCCTGAATACAGGAGCTGGGGATCATCCGGAGGTTGGATAGCCCCCTCCACGTGGTCCCGAAGGCTTCTGGGGGTTGGCGTCCAAGCAGAGACTACCGCCATTTGAATGGTGGAACCATGCTGGACCGATACCCCATCCCGCATTTACAAGATTTTATGGCCAATTTGCATGGTGTCAAAATTTTCTCAAAGGTTGATCTGGTACTGGGGTACCATCAAATCCTGGTCCACCTGACGATATTGGCAAAACCACCATCATCACCCCCTTCAGCCTATTTGAGTTTCTGCAGATGCCCTTTGGCCTTAAAAACGCAGCCCAGACGTTTCAACGGATAATGGACGCAGTGGGCAGAGATCTGGATTTCGTGTTTATTTATCTCGATGATATCCTCATCACCAGTCGGGACCTCAATGAACACAAAGTCCACCACCGCGCACTATTTGCCTGCCTGGCAGAGTTCAGACTCACCGTCAACGTCGCCAAAAGCCTGTTTGGCAAGGAGTTTCTGGGCCATGCCATCTCCGCGGACGGGGCCGCCCCATCACCTGAAAAGGTCGCGGCCATACGCTTGTTCCTGAAGACCAACACCCTTAAGGGTCTGCAAGAATTCCCCGGGATGGTCAATTTCTACCACCGTTTCATCCTGGGGGCAGCTCGCATCATGCGACCGTTGTTTGCACTAATCGCTGGCAAAAATAAAACCCTGGAGTGGATGGAAGAGGCCAAAATAGTCTTCACCATGGCGAAAGACACCCTGACGAGCACCACCCTACTGCCCCACCCGCAGCCCGATGCCCACACCTCACTCTCAGTGGACGCTTCAGCCACGCCCATCGGGGGCATCCTAGAGCAATCGGTGAATGGCCAGTGGCACCCACTTGCGTTCTTCAGTAAGCACCTCCGCCCTCCTGAACTTAAGTCCAGCACTTTCGACAGGGAGCTCTTGGCTCTGTACCTTTCCATCAGGCAATTTTGGTATTTCCTGGAGTGCAGGCTATTCATGATGTTCATCGACCACAAACCACTCACCCAAGCCCTCGCCATGTCCAAAAATCCCTGGTCAGCGCGCCAGCAACAACATTTGTTCTAAGTCTCGGAATTCACCACCGACATCCGACACCAGGCGAGTAAGGACAACGACGTCGCAGACGCACTCTCAGGGCCCACAATCCACAACCTGTTCCCCGGCCTGGACTACACCCAGCTAGCGCAGGTGCAGAAAAGGGATGAGGAAACACAGGCCTTCCGCACCACCATCACGAGCCTCTGCCTCGAGGACCTTAAGCTGCCGGACAGCCCCGAAACACTATTCTGCAACATCTCCACCGGCTTGCCGTGCCCGGTAATTCCGCCGCAGACTTTCAACATGGTCCACGATTTGGCACACCCCTCTATCAAAGCCTCAGTGCACATGGTGGCAGAACGTTTCGTGTGGCACACACTCAAGAAGCAACTGGCCCAGATGGCGAGGAACTGCACATAGTGCCAAACCTCTAAAGACCTGCATCATGTTAAGGCTCCGGTGCAGCAATTTGACCCTCAACCAAGAGGTTCAAGCACATTCACATCAAGATCGTGGGCCCCCAACCGGTGTCCAGGGATGCCCGCTACTTGTTGACTGTGGTCGACCATACGATGACGGGATTGGAAACCATCCTGCTGAAAGACACTTACGCCGACTCCTCCGCCAGAACTCTGCTTGCCTACTGGATCGCTAGGTTTGGCGTCCCAGCACTCATGACAAGCAAAAGGGGCGCCATGTTCACATCTGCCCTCTGGTCGCAGCTGGCGAACCTCCTGGGGATTAAGCTCCAACATACCACAGCGTACCATCCCCAGGCCAACGGACTCGTAGAGTGCTTCTACCAGCACCTCAAGTCGGCTCTCATGGCACGCCTCACAAGCTCCAACTGTATGGACAAATTGCTCGGCATCAGAATGGCCCCGAAGGAAGACCTACAGGTATTGTCCGCAGAGCTGGTCTATGGCACACCGTTGTCCCTACCCGGGGAGTTCTTCGACCCAAGCATGGGTTCCAGGACCAAGAACTGGACCTTCTTGGCAGACTTGCAGGACAAACTCGCCTCACTTGCACCCCCACCATTGACCCACCACAGTAGCCACCTGCCTTACACCCCCAAAGAGCTGGGTATGACAGACTTTGTTTTCATCCGGCGAGGCCCACACCCTGCACCCCTGCAATGTCCCTACAAGGGCCCCTATGAAGTCCTGAAATGCTCAGGCAAGACATTCACTTTGGACATCGGGGCCAGGTAGGAGATATTCACAGTCGATAGACTCAAGGCATCACACTCGGACCTTAGCCAGCCAGTGCTATCGGCCCAACCTAAACGACGGGGTCGGCTGCCCATGTGGCGAGATGCATAAGCCAGTTCTGCGGGGGGGGGGGGTTAGTTTTGCGGCACACATCTCTCGTGATGAACTGGCCCCCGCTTGTCTCGTCGCGCTGGCGGGACAGCCGCGGGAAGATGGTGCTGTCAGGGGTATCTCAGTGCCTCGTGGCTCAGGCCACACTGCGTGCCTCGACAAACATGATGATGTCACCGCCAGCATGGGACAGAGCTCACGCTTCCCTTAAAGGGCGCGCACGAAAGTTCAAATAATTCAGTTCAACTGAAACCCCTCAATGTCCTGTGGCGTGTTTCAGAGTTAGTAGCTGCTGCTCCGTTGTCACGATTGTGCTCTGTGCTCTGTATTTCCTGATGAGAATATTCTATGGTGCTTTAATTTATATTTCAGTTTTATGAATCTTGTAGCAACATTGTATAATTGTTCTATTCAATCATTTATATTGTAAAATATTAATAAAAATATTTTTAAAAGAAAAGAAAGAATAATATTGGCAAATGGGACTAGCTCAGTTAGCAACTTGGTCAGTATTGATGAGTTGGTCCAAAGGGCCTATTTCCCTGCTGTATAGCTGTGTGACTACAACAGTTTTTGTCTTCTTGTCACAATTTCAACATGGTATCCGAGTTGGCAGGATACATTTGTTTTAAGTGTTCCCTAGATGAGGTTTAGAGCAGTAGAGAGAATTGGAATCTGCCAAAAGAGAGGGAGGGACATTGTCAAACCACTAAAAAGGAAGAACCACAGTTGACTACGGTGCTTAGGGATTCTAATCTTTTAAATAACAGTTTCTGGGAGTGTGGACCACGTATGCTGCAAATGGAGAAAGTGGCTAAACATGTGTTTCTGATAAAGAAGAAATGGAAAATTCCTACAACACATTGTCAACAAATCTGTCATGCCACATGGTATTCCAGAAAGGACATGTCCATGCACCAAAGCAACCAGACAACCTTCCAAGTGTGTTAATTGTTTCCAGAGTGAAAACCACAGTAAACCCATCCACTCCAATGCAGTACTTTCGCAATGTTTCTCATGATTGCTTGGGACTATTTTGCTGATAATGGCCCAAGCCACCAACAGATTTGAACCTTTTATCTTAATTTAGTCAATTGAATTAAGTGGTCGCAAATGTTTCAGTTTCATGACAGTAACAATATTTCTGTCTTTAAATCCTGTACCATAAGAACCACCTTTGCTCCATGAGAGAATGAATACCAGAAAAGGATACTCAAGGGCAGTAGTTCCACTGAAAAACCTGAGAATTACCAATGCCCTTGCATGAGGACCTTGTTGAGTTATAATTTATGTGAGATTATTTGCTTAATTTATTCCTTCTGTAATTTGCTTGGCATGTAGTTGCACCTGGACTGTAGGAAATGGTTGGAAATCTTCACTGAATTTCACTCTGGACATAATAATTATTTGAGTAAAAATACATCAAAATTCAAAGAGATATAAATGACTGCAGATGTTGGAATCTGGAGCAAAAAAAAACCCGCTGGAGGAATTCTGGGTTGAACAGCATGTGGTTGATGTTTCGGATCAACACCTTGTGTACGGACAGACTTTTGAGCTGAAATGCCAACCACTGCTTATCTTCCACACATGCTGCCTAACCTGCATGGTTAGGCATGCAGAAGACTTTTTTTTTAACATTACAATTCATTTCTGTACACATTCACAACTGAACAGACTTGGACAATGTCACATGAAACAGCAATAAATTTCTCCATGGTCAATGAGAAGCTTAGGTGCCAGAAGATTTTGTGTGAGATTGAAATAATACAGGGGTAGGCCATTTAGTTCTTCATGAATGAGACATCTTTTGGAGAGGGATATCCAACTTGTCCCACTTCCATGCTGTTTCTCTGTTCTGAAGCATTTTATGTTTCTCAATCTACTACCACCATTCTTTCAGGCATGACGTTCCAGATGAAAATGATTAAAAGTGTTCTTTTTTCTTGTCATTTTTTTTGCCAATTTCTTAAAATCTAACTATTCTGCCACAATAAATACCGTCTCCTATTTGTTCTGCCAAAACCTTTAATATTTTATGTAACTGTATCAAATTTCTCCCTTGCTTTCCTCATTTCAGGATAAAAATACCAGATTATTTTTCCTTGGTATCATTCTCATCAATTCCCTTGGCACCACTACTAAGGTCTTGATATCCTTGCAAAATGTGTTGTCCAGAAGTAGTCATAATGTACACAACTCTAACAAGTTATTTATCTTGCAGTTTGGCATATCTTTTTACTCTACTAAATAAAGCTGTAAATTGCTTATATTGTGGTGACGCACATAATTGATGGCCAGATGAACTGGCTCTGTGTGTTAAATGTGCATCCGCGGAACAACTGCATCAAAGATGGCGGTGCGCGGTCTTTCTTTTCCAGCAGTAGATCGAAGCCTGAATGAGCGCAGGTAGCGCGCTAGCATCATGATGACATGGTTTCTGGTGCGTTGGGGTGGGAGCTTTGAATGCCATAAAATGACATTCATGTGTTCTGACGAGGCCACCGACTGCTGGTCTCATTTATTCACTCAGTTAATACGCTCGCTACATTGGTGACCCCGATGAGACAAAATCTTTTTTTTGGACTACTCAACATGGATGCTGCGGCAGTAAGCGTCGTTGCTCTAAAATTACCCAACTTCTGGACACTTCGACCCCGGACATGGTTTGGACGGGTGGAGGGACAATTCTAGATTAAACAAATCTCCTCCAACTCTACCAAATACTACTATGTGGTCAGCTCCTTGGACCAGGAAACTGCAGCCAGAGTAGACAACCTCATCCAGGCCCCACCGGAAGAAAGTAAATACAATGTGCTGAAAGTGATACTCATCAGCATGTATGGGCTCTCCAGACATGAGAGGGCAGCCAGGCTCATGCACCTGGGCAGCCTGGGAGATAGAATGCCATCTGCCCTCATGGATGAGATACTGGCAGAGGGTCACAAACCCTGCTTCATGTTCTTCAACAGCTGCCCGATGACATTCAGCTGCTGCTGGCGGATGAAGATTTCAGCAACCCCAGAAAGGTTGCTGCCAAAGCAGACATCCTATGGCAGACTAAGCGAGAAAACGGGTTCACCGTCAGTCAGTTGATTAGATCTCAGGCAGAGCCACAGACCAAACCCCACCCATCCTGAGACCAACAATGACCCGCAAACCGACTGAGGGAACAGACAGCAAATGGTGTTTCTACTGCCAAAGGTGTGGGGTAGACGCCCGTAAATATAGACAGCCCTGCACATTTCCGGGAAACGGCATGGCCAGACACCGATGATGGCTTCAGCCGTGGCACCCAGACAGCATCCTACACATTAGTGATTAGATCTCTGGTTGCAGGTTTCTCATTTACATAGTCGCAGAAATCAGCATAATCCCGTCAATGGCACTCGAGACTCATTCAAGACACAGTGGCCCCACCCTGCAAGCTACCAATAAGAAATTGATAAAGACCTTCGGAAAACAACAGATGGCGGTGGTGCTAAGAAATGAGACTTTAAACTGGGTTTTCACATTCGATTCAGTGGAAAAGCCACTCCTAGGGGTGGATTTCTTGAGGGTGCATATGCTGCTGGTCGACCTAAAAGCCAAAAGGTTGGTGCATGCCGAGATTTTCCAAACATTCTTTCTTGGAGAGGCCGGAATGCCAGTCCCTCAGCAGTTTAAGCCACTATTTTATAATGCACATTTAATAAAGAAATTGGTCAGTATGAAGCTGAAATGTATGGGTCTCTATTTTTCTTTGGAATCTCTGTAATTATCTCACTTGAACAAGATTATGGTAATGACTGATCTTCAGTTATTTGTTGCAACACATCCATAAATATAGAAGATCAATCTTCATAAAACACTTTATAATATTCCACTGAAAATCCGTCATCACCTGGCGACTTTCCATTTGGCATCTCTTGAATAGCTTCTTTAATCTCAAAATCTGTAAACAAAGCTTCCAATTCCTTTACCTCTTCCTCCCTCAAAACTGGTAAATTTAACTTAGATAAGAATGATTCAATAGAACCATCATCCTGATTTCCCTCAGAAGTGTACAATTTCTGATAAAATTGGTCATTGATTTCCTGAGGTTTATAGGTAACTATTGAATTCTTTTTAACAGCATTAATAGTTCTCTATACTTGTTCTGTTTTTAATTGCCAAGCTAATACCTTATGAGCCCTCTCACCTAACTCATAATAACATTGGCTAAAGTATTGGCAAATAGACTTGCTAAATATTTACCTCAGCTGGTACATACAGATCAAACAGGTTTTATTAAGAATCGATGTGCGTCTGACAATACTCTTAGATTGATAACATTGATCAATGCATTGAGACAGCATCCTAACCAACCAATGGTGGTTGTGCTTGATGCAGAAAAAAGCATTTGATAGGGTTGAGTGGAACTTTTCATTTAAGGTACTGGAGAAGCTTAATTTCGGCCCTCTTTTTATTGGTTGGGTTAAAGCGTTGTATCACTCGATTGCTAGGGTGATAATAAATGGCCAAACCATTTACCATTTAAATTATCGCAATCAACTCGTCGAGGTTGTCCATTGTCACTAGCCTTGTTTGCATTTATTATTGAACCATTAGCTCAGGCAATTCGACAGAATCACAAGGTTAAAGGGATAAGAATTGCAGATGATGATTATGATAATTTATTTGCTGATGATGTATTGATTTATTTGACACATCCAGAACATTCTTTGAAATATTTACAAGAATTTTTAGTTCAATTTGGGGAGTTATCTGGGTATAAGGTGAATTGGGATAAGAGTGAAATATTGCCAATTTTGGAAGGGGATTATGAAGAGTGTAAAAATATTGTAAAATTAAGATGGTCTGATAAAATTAAATATTTAGGGGTATCTGTGAATGCAAATTATCAATCTTTATATAAGTTAAATTATGTACCTTTATTGAAAAAGATTAACATGGATTTAATTAAGTGGAAGGATCTTTCATTAACATTAACATTTTAATTGTATTAAAATGAATATTTTTCCTCATATTCAATACTTATTTCAGTTAATTCCATGTTTACTTTCAAAGGGTTTTTTTCAGGATTTGAATAAGGTGGTGAGGAAATTTTTATGGAAGGGAAAATTAGCTCAAGTAGCTTTACAGAAATTGACATGGAAATATGCATTAGGTGAACTTCAATTGCCTCATTTTCAAAATTATTATGAAGCTGCACAGTTGAAGTTTGTTATTAATCATCCTCCTAGTTGGGCCAAGGTGGAATTAGCCTGTATTTCTGAATTTGATGTTCACCAGTTTATACATAAGTGAAATTTGAATTTATTGCAAGGATATGATATGCTGATATTAAAACATTTTTTAAAGATATGGGTTAAAAGAAATGATGTTATAGGAACAAAGGGTAAATTATCAATCCAAACTCTGTTATATCAAAATCAGCTTATTCCTTTTTCAATGTTAATAGGCATTTAAAGATATGGTATTCTCAGGGTATAAAAGTGATTCAGGATTGTTTTGAAGAGGGAGTTTCTTTTAAACAACTGAGGGAGAAATTTGGTATACCAGTAAATTCTTTATTTGTGTATTACCAACTTAGAGCTTTGATAAGGGATAATTATGGTAAAGAGATGAGTTTGCTTGAGTTAACAAAATTTGAATCTTTGATTTCCTTTCTACCAAAGAGAGGTTTTATTTCAGATATGTATCGATTGTTACAGGAAACTATGGATAAATTGAATTTGGAGAAATCTAGAAATAAATGGGAAAGTGATTTAACTAATGTTATATCTCAAGGGGATTGGGAGGTTATGTGTCATGAAGGGGTAACTAAATGATTAATGTAAGATATGGTTTGGTTATAATTTTTTGCATCAGTTATATTTGACTTCTGAGAAATTGAAAAAATATGGATTTAGTAATTTGGATCTTTGTTTTAGATGTGGGTTAAGTACTGGAACTTTTTTGCATGTAGTTTGGTCCTGTGATAGGGTTCAACCATTTTGGGAAAAAGTTTGGCTGGTTTTGGAGAAATTATTTAAAATTAAATTACCATTAGATCCAAAGATTTTTTTGTTGGGTTATATGGTTTCTTTGACTGGTTTGGGGTTTGATAAGTTTCAAATAGCAATTGTACGTTTGGCATTATCTGTGGCATGAAAATGTGTAGCAATTACTTGGAAAGACATTGTAGAGATTAATATAGCTCATTAGCATAATGAATTGAGAACTTGTATTTACATGGAGAAAATAACAATTTACATGATAATTACTCTTTTTTCATTAAAATGTGGTCACCTTATTTAGAATATATGGGTTTGGAAATATCTTAAAATATTGTATATGTTTTATGTTTTCTTTTTTGGCTCCCCTTGAGGGTGCTGGCTGAGTGGGGGGGGGGGCGGTGGAGGGAGGGGTTTTACTATTATTTGTATTGTATAAAAACCTTTTCTTTTGTTGCTATTGATTTTACATTGTTTTTAAAACTTTTAAATAAAGTTTTAAAAAAGAAAGGAAGAGTTTAAGAGCATGGAAGAACTGGGCCTCGTATGCAGATTTGATAGGGTCGTCCCAAGCTGGCAAAGAAGGAGAACAAAGAACACATGACATCTTTATAGGTCCATCCCAGGTTGATAGCAGGGTAATTGGCTTTCTGCCAGGAGGGTAAATCGAATTACAACAGCCAATGGCCCAAGGCCAAGTAAAGGCAGGCTGGAGAGTCCAGTCCAGGTAATTTACATGGTAAGGTGTGCACTAATGGGTGGGGTGGAACCAAACCTTGATTGGCAGCTGGGGTGTCCTTTAACTAGGTAGGGAGCAGTGCTATCACATGACAGCCACAACCCTTCCCAATATAATCCATCCCTTGTAGGTCACACCACTCACCAATCAGAAGACAATCAATAACTCTATGTCTGTTACAAGTAAAATCAAAAAGATGTTAAAAAACCAATATTAATCAGGTCAGTCAACATATAGACTAGTGCCTTCTGAATGCTGGACGGCACATAGTCAAATTTAATAACAACACTTCACCAGCCCTTCCACCCCCGACCAAACAGAGTTGCTGTGTTACCGATAGGGTAGGGCGTAGTAGGAGCTGCTCCCTAATGTCAGAGGGGAAGGTAGATAAATGAATTTGTTTGGTCACCAACTGGTTTCTCTGGCTTGGCTGGCAAATGTGAGCATCCTTACCAGCAGTCAGGTGCCAGAGCCCACTCTTGGCTTGTGCATCCTGCGCCTTTGCCTCACACTTGGGTGCTCCCTACACACAGAGCCCAGATGTCAAGTCACCGTGCTATTCCGTGGTGAGGCAGGGGGAAGACCGGCAGGTATACATCCAGGGTGTATCTGGGGTGTCCGTTTTTCTGACATTTGATACCAGATTGCTGTTCCTGCTCCCATAGCCTCCACCCTTTGAGGAGTTTTTCTATTAATGGGAGTTCTGGGGTGATGTTGTCATTGTGAAACAAAATATATACAGTATTTCCTACCATTGTCTTATCAATGACAGTCAATTTACAGACTGTAAATTGCATCCATAGACTGCAATTATGTATCTATAAATTGTAGGTTCAGTTTCTCTGTGCTTATGCATAGTAAATACCACAGCTAAGGGTACCATTTTTAAAAAATCCATTATAAAAGCTTGATAAGCATGGAAAGATGGCATAGAAGAAAGACGTGTATTCCACCTTTCCCCAGCTGGATCACTAAATACCCGGTTTTTAAAAAGCATAAAAGTGGTTAAAAATAATATTTACAGTTGTTTAAATAACAGTGATTTATGATGGCAACTAATGTGAAAAAATTTAAACCTCAACTTCAGAAAAAATTACCATATAAAAGTAATTGAGGCCTACCTGCATAGCTGAATCCACGTAGTTGTTGTTGGGAGTCTCTAAGCCTCAGAGGACTCCAGCCTTTTCGAGTTTGACTCCGGTGCCGATCCTGCTTCCGCAAGATGGTGCTGACACATTGGTGAGCTCAGCCTTTGCCGTTTCCACTCACGTGAAGTCGTGCGTGCGGGCGACACGGCCGAAAAAGGGACCTGGGAACCCGTGACCTCACTGGGCACGCAGTGTAGCATCGGAGGATGCTCCTTTGCGTCTGACGGCTTTGCCTGGCCTGTGTGGGGCAACCCGGGTCCAAGAATTGCTGGATAAAGTGTGGGCTGTGGGGGAACGCTGGCATTCCGGAGAGATCGGAGTGCCGGTTTCGGGTGTCCAGACCCACATCCGTTCAGCCAAAAGACCTACGATGACTGAGGAACTTACCTTATTGGAATTTGTCCAGGAGGAGGAGCTTGCTGTTAAAGGAGGTGGATCTCAAAAAGTGGAAGTGGAATCTGGAATGGATTCAGTGTTTACTGTTTTGGAAGAGATTGCTTGTCAAATGCATAATATGTCAAAACAAATATCAACGCAAGTGAATCAAGGATTTATGGAGATGAAGATAAAAATGAATACCTTGTGTGATGAAATGTCAACTGTGAAACAGGAAATGACTGTAGTTAAAAGTGATATTAATAGATGTATAAAATCAGTTGATACTGTGCAAGATAATTTTAAGAAAATTGAAACACCCTTTTCTGAGTGTCAAAATCAGGTAGAATGTAATAGAGAAAAAATGGAAAAAGTGGAAGGTTCTTTTGTAGATTGGGGGATTCAAAAAAGAGATTTAATGAAGAAGATTGATTCATTGGAAAATCAAAGTTGAAGGAATAATGTGAAAATAGTTGGTCTTCTAGAGGACATTGAAGCTGCTGACCCTATAAAAATGTTTAAGCACTGGATCCCAGAGGTGCTGAGTAAAGAGCTTTTTTCTGAATGTTTGGAACTGGATAGGGCTCACAGAGCTCTGAGAAGAAAACCACTCCCAGGACAAACACTGAGAGCAATCTTGGTTCGTTGTTTAAAATATCAAGATAGAGAAATGATTTTACGTATGGCAGTACAGAATGCATGGCAGAATCAATCTCCATTAATGGTTCAAAATAACAGAGTATTCTTTTATGCTGATTTGAGCCAAGAGGTTATTAGAAGACAATGAGAATTTAATATGGCCAAAGATGTTTTGTGGCAAAAAGGCTACAAGTTTGCTTTTCGTTATCCTGCAATTTTAAAGATTTTTTATGGAAATTTTCAATCTCAATTTTTTGAGAATGATCATGATGCTTTGGTCTTTGCTAATTCTTTGCCGGAATTGCGAAGAAATGGGCGTTCTCCTCCGTTGTCTCCTAAGAAGAGAGTAAATGGAAATGGAAATGGACATGGGAATGGAAAGAATGGAATGAAAGAAGAGTTGACACAAAGTCTTCTTGATGTTGAAGACCTGGAGCAGTCATTGGGCTTGGAATCATTGGACTGAATATATGGACTATATTCTATTGTATTTGATTAAATAATAAATATGTATCTGGCTGGGGGGCATGGATGACACTGAAAACTTTGATAGTCATCTGCCACTAGTGGCTTTACCACACCCAGATTTTTAGGGTATTACTCCCCTTGGGTGTTTTTTGGGGTTATTTATTTATATTTTTGAGGGGTATTTTTTGAAAGAATTATAGAGTGGAGCATTATTTTATAGTGTGTAAATATATTAATAGTTAAAAAAGATGTCTAAATTGAATTTTGCAACTTTCAATGTTCAGGGATTAAATAATACAATTAAGAGAAAGAGAATATTGGCTTATATTAAAAAAAAGAAAATTGATATATTTTTTTAAAGAAACACATTTGACTAAAAAAGAACATTTGAAATTGAAAAGAGATTGGGTTGGTCATGTTTTTTCTTCTTTTAATTCTAAGGCAAGAGGAGTAACAATTTTGATTCATAAAAATTTACCATTTGAATTGGAATCTTCATACGGGTATGCCTTCAGAGTATTAAGAGTGCACTGTAAAATTTTTGCTGAATCTTGGACTTTGTTGAATCTTTATGCCCCTAATATAGATGATGAGCGGTTTATTTCAGAAGCTTTTTTATTGTTAACTCAAGCTAATGAAAATGTTTAGATGGTGGTAATTTTAACTGTGTTTTGAACCCTTTATTGGATAGAAATCCAAAAAGTATAAGGAAATCAAAGATGGCAACACAAATTAATGTGTTAATGAAAGATTTAAATTTGGTGGCTATTTGGAGAAAAGTTAATCCTACAGAGAAAGATTTTTCTTTTTATTCTTCACGACATGATTTGTTTTCTAGAATTGATTTATTTTTGGTATCAGCACATTTACAAAGTAGAGTATTAAGAGCTGAATATAAAAGTAGAGTTATATCAGATCATTCATTATTACTTTTTTCTTGTGAAAGTTCTGAGGTAGTACGTCCATCATTTAGATGGGGGTTTAATGCAATGTTATTGAAAACTGCGCTGGGTGGGTCACGTCTCCAGAATGGAGGACCATCGCCTTCCCAAGATCGTGTTATATGGCAAGCTCTCCACTGGCCACCGAGACAGAGGTGCACCAAAGAAGAGGTACAAGGACTGCTTAAAGAAATCTCTTGGTGCCTGCCACATTGACCACCGCCAGTGGGCTGATATCGCCTCCAACTGTGCATCTTGGTGCCTCGCAGTTCGGCGGGCAGCAACCTCCTTTGAAGAAGACCGCAGAGCCTAACTCACTGACAAAAACCCAACACCCAACCCCAACCAACAAATTTTCCCTTGCAACCATGCCTGCCTGTCCAACATTGGACTTGTCAGTCACCAATGAGCCTGCAGCAGACATGGACATACCCCTCCATAAATCTTTGTCCACGAAGTCAAGCCAAAGAAAAGAAGAAGAACTGAAAAAAACAGAGTTCGTTACTTTTGTTAAAGAACATATTTCTTTATTTTTGACAGAGAATGTTAAGTCTGTGGATACTCATTTTGTAATATGGGATGCTTTAAAAGCTTATTTGAGGGGGCAGATTATTAGTTATTCTACGAAAGTTAAGAAACAATACATGGCAGAAAGTTTAGAGTTAGAAAATAAGATTGCTGAGTTAGAGAAAGATTTTCAGAAAGATGTATCAAAAGATTTAAAAAAAAGTCACATTAGCGAGGTTGAAATTACGTTATAATACTTTACAAACTTATCAGTTTGAGTGCTTAATCAATCTAAACAACGTTATTATGAGTTGGGGAAAGAGCTCATAAGGTACTTGCTTGGCAATTGAAAGCTGAACAGGCATTTCGGAATATTAATGCTGTTAAGAAGAATTCAAAAGTTACTTATAACCTCAGGAAATTGACCAGTTTTATTCATTTTATTTAAAATTATATACTTCTGACGGGAAACAGGATAATGGTTCTATTGACTCTTACTTACCTAAATTAAAGTTACCAGTATTAGATGGAAATGAGGTTCAGGAATTGGAATCTTCATTTATGGATTTTGAAATTAAGGAAGCTATTCGGGAAATGCCTAATGGAAAGTCCCCAGGGGATGATGGATTCCCTGTGGAATTTTATATATTTTTTAATGATGATCTCTCTAATGTATTTGGAGAAGTGTTGAGTCAAGTTACTGAAGATCAGAAGTTACCAGAATCATGTTCATAATAACTGTCATTCCAAAAAAAGATAGAGATACATTAAAAGTATCTTCATATAGACCTATTTCTTTATTAAATGTAGATTATAAAATTATAGTGAAAGTATTAGCTAATAGACTTGTTAAATATTTACCTAAATTGGTACATACTGATCAAACAGGTTTTATTAAGAATAGAAATGCATCAGATAATATATTTCGATTAATTACTTTGGTCAACGCATATCGAAAGCAACCTAACCATCCTTTGGTGGTTGCATTAGATGCAGAAAAGGCTTTTGATAGGGTTGAGTGGGATTTCTTATTTAAAGTGTTAGAGAAATTTAAATTCGGCCCTTTTTTATTGGTTGGTTAAGGCTTTATATATGAACCTGATTGCTAGGGTGGTGACAAATAGACAGATTTCTTTACCATTTAAATTGACTCGTTGAACTCGACAGGGCTGTCCATTGTCACCAGCCTTATTTGTGTGGGTTATTGAACCATTAGCTCAGGCTATTAGACAAAATGAAGAAATTAGAGGGATAAGGGTTAAGAATGAAGAATATAAAATTAACTTATTTGCGGACGACCAAAACGGTCGTTGAAACAATTGCAAGAGTGTTTGCTGAAATTTGGAGAACTTTCGGGATATAAAGTTAATTGGGATAAAAGTGAAATTTTACCAGTTGGAGTGGGAGATTATTCTGAATTTAAAACAATTACAAAATTAAGGTGGACAAGTAAAATTAAATATTTAGGTGTGTTTATGGATTTGAATTATCAATCATTATATCAATTAATATTAAGATGGATTAAGTGGAAAGATCTTCCATTAACTTTGATTGGTCGGGTTAATTGTATTAAAATGAATATTTTTCTTCCAATTCAATATTTATTTCAGTCACTACCTTGTTTACTTTCTAAGGGCTTTTTTCAAGATTTGAATAAAGCAGTGCGAGAGTTTTTATGGAAAGGTAAATTAGCTCAAGTGGCGTTGCATAGACTTACATGGAAGTATACATTTGGCGGACTACAATTACCATATTTTCAAAATTATTATGAAGCAGCCCAGTTGAAGTTTATTAGTAGATTGATGGATTTAGATCAGCCTCCCAGCTGGGCTAAAGTGGAAATGGCGTGTATATCCAGGGTTGAAATACATGAATTTATATTTCATTGGAATTTCATTTTGTTACAGCAATATGACATGCCGATATTGAAACATTTGTTAAAGATCTGGATTTAAAAAAAAAAAAACAGGGTGTTAGGGTCGAAAGATAAATTATCAAG
This sequence comes from Narcine bancroftii, assembly GCF_036971445.1. Taxonomy (NCBI): domain Eukaryota; kingdom Metazoa; phylum Chordata; class Chondrichthyes; order Torpediniformes; family Narcinidae; genus Narcine; species Narcine bancroftii. Next base: position 413,928,424 of record NC_091469.1, read on the forward strand.
TTTAACTCCATTGTATAACAATCAGCTTATTCCTTTTTCAATGTTTAATATTCATTTAAAGATTTGGGATTCTAAAGGTATAAAGATAATACAAGATTGTTTTGTAGAGGGGCAATTTCTTTCTTTTAATCAACTGAGAGAAAGTTTTGATATACCTGTAAATTCTTTGTTTGCGTATTATCAACTTAGAGCTTTGATAAAAGATAATTATGGTAAAGAGATGATTTTATCTACTTTGTCGAGATTTGAATCTTTGATTTCCCCTGTACCAAAAAAGGGTTATATTTTAGTTATGTATAATTTGTTACAAGATAGTATGGATAAGACAAATTGGGAGAAATTTAAACTTAAATGGGAGAGTGATTTAGTATTTATTTTTCCTAAAGATGATTGGGCGAATATGTGTCAAGACAATTTAATTAAATTGACTAATGTAAGATATGGAATGATCAATTATAATTTTAGATGTGTTTAATGTATTGGAACTTTTCTACATGCTGTTTGGAATTGTGTTAAAGTTCAATCATTTTGGCAAGGAATTAAAGTCGTTTTGGAGAAATTATATAATTTTATATTACCATTAGATCAAATGATTTTTTTTTGTTGGGAAATTTGTATTCGTTAAGGGGAATGGGATTGGATAAAATTCAAATTGCATTTGTATGTTTGGTGTTATCAGTAGCGCGTAAATGTGTTGCTAGTACTTGGAAAGATTATACTGAGATTAATATATCATGTTGGCATAATGAATTGAAAGCATGTATTGTTATGGAAAAAAATTACTTATAATTTACTTAATAATTATTCTTCCTTTGTTAGTAAGTGGTCTCCGTATTTGAAATATATGCATTTAGATATACTTTGAAACGTTATTAACATTTATAATATTTTCTTTTAAGTATATATATAATTTTTTTTTCTCTACTCCCCTTAAGGGAGTTGGCTGTAGGGGCGGGAGGGGTGTTAATGTAAAATTTTCTTTGATTATTTCTATACTGTATGTTATGTTTTTGTTATAATTTAAATAAAGTTTAAAAAAAAAAGCTTGATAAGCTAGAATGTCCATGATAAAGTTTCCATAGCAACAGCTGTTCTCTTGCTGAGACTTTTTTTGCATAATATATGACAAACTGTCTTGTTGGTCAGTCAGTGTCACTGTACAGGTGCTAGCAAAATCATTAACAACCTGAAGAAAGATGTCTCAGTATCAAATGGTTTGTAAGTTGTAGCAAGCGGCAGGACCAGGCAGAAATTTTGTCTGGAAGCCTCTGCACCCTTGGATCTTCTGCCAGAGGTTCCATTCGATGGCCGAGATCTGTAATTTAAAAGGAACACCTGCCTTGAAGGAGGCGAGTGGCCCTGCTTGTTCAACAGCTTGCTTTGCTGTGTCAAAAACAGCCTATTGTTCTGTTCCCCATAGGAATGAGTCTTTCTTACAGGAGATCCAATAGGGTGGTTTAAAGAGCATGTTAAAGTGGGGTATATGCTGCTGCCAATAACTTAGGAGGTCCTCGAAGCTCTGGGTGTGTGTTTTATTTGAGGAGATGGCAAAATTCAAAGCTTCATTCTTGGCAGTTTCAGAAATATCTCTGGCCTGAGCACCATTGTATTTTGAGAAACAGAAAGACATTCTGGCTGGGGCAATGCTCCTTTTCAATATTAATGTGCCAGCCCTGGTTCCTGAGAGAGGAGTTTACATGTGAAGGGCATCTAAAACAATAGTATAATGGACAATTGACACATCTGTGAAAGGTTAAATAGGTTGTGCATTGCAGATGATTAAACTGTGGCAGGCACTGGGACTATGGAATGTGTCTTGTCTTGTCCCAAGTAACTGCAAATTGCTCTTGTAAGTTGAAATAGAGAGGAATGGAAAAGAAAGGATTCTTGTTGCAGGGTGCTGGCGTCTAGCATCAAATCACAAGAAGCAGAGTGCAGGTAAAATGCTAGTTTTCTTTCTTTATTATCTTTGGCTTGGCTTTGCGGACGAAGATTTATGGAGGGGTATGTCCATGTCTGCTGCAGGCTCGTTGGTGGGGACAGGCAGGCACGGTTGCAGCGGTTGCAAGGGAAAATTGGTTGGTTGGGGTTGGGTGTTGGGTTTTTCCTCCTTTGTCTTTTGTCAGTGAGGTGGGCCTGTGGTCTTCAAAGGAGGTTGCTGCCTGCCGAACTGTGAGACGCCAAGATGCACGGTTGGAGGTGATATCGGCCCACTGGCGGTGGTCAATGTGGCAGGCACCAAGAGATTTTTTTAAGCAGTCCTCGTACCTCTTCTTTGGTGCACCTCTGTCTCGGTGGCCAGTGGAGAGCTCACCATATAACACGATCTTGGGAAGGCGATGGTCCTCCATTCTGGAGACGTGACCCACCCAGCGCAGTTGGGTCTTCAGCACCATGGATTTGATGCTTGCAGACTCTGCCAGCTCAAGTACTTCGATGTTGATGATGAAGTCATTCCAATGAATGTTGAGGATGGAGTGGAGACAGCGCTGATGGAAGCGTTCTAGGAGCCGTAGGTGATGCCGGTAGAGGACCCATGATTCGGAGCCGGCTCCGGCTCCTGCTTCGGCTAGTTTTAATAGGCTAATATATACAGCTAGGTCTTGAGGTCTTGCCTCTGTGCAGGCCTAGGCCAGAATGAGGAGGGATGGGTCTCCACCAGTTTATATATGCAAGGTCACCAGGTGAGCTACTTGGTGAACTAGTGGTATAATAACATACCACCACATTCACCCCCCCCTTAAAAAATGGAGACCCCCCCCCTTGTCTCTTTCCACGTGTTCATGTCCAATATCTGATGAGGTTTCCTCTTCCTTCTGGACCTTTGGGGTGCCGGGGCAGGGGAGGTGGGGTGTATCGGAACCTGGGGGTCCTGGCCCTGGGTGAGGGTATGTTGTGGGGGTGTAGGGCTTTCCGCCTGCGTGTTTGTTGTTGGGTGTGTGCTTGTCCGTCGCTCGTTGTGCTGCTCTGTAGGGGTCCACAACCCTCCTGCGTCATCCGTGGTGCATTCCTGCTGGTCTCCCAGGGCCTGTGGCTCTCCTGCATCATCCGCTGTCCTGTCCTGCTGGTCCATAGAGATCTGCAGCTCTCCTGTGCTGCTCACGCTTCCTGCCGGTGCGAGGTCCCTGGTGGCCACTGAGTCTTCCCGTCCGACCCCGAACACGACGTATGCGTAGTGAGGGTTTGCATGCCTCACTTCCATGGGCTCCACCTGAGGGTCCATCCTGTGGCGTCTGCAGTGCTTCCAGAGGAGCGCCGGTCCCGGTGTCGTCAGCCATCTAGACAGCACCGTGCCTGTCGTGGTTTTCCTCGAGAAAGAAAACATACGGTAATGGGATGTCATGTTAGTGGCAGTACACAATAGTGAGTGTATGGAGTGCAGGGCCTCCGGTAACACATCTTGCCACTGGTGGGTCCTTTGCTTTTAGGGTCAGCAGGACTGTTTTCCAGATGGTGGTGTTCTCCCTTTCTACCTGTCTGTTCCCTCTGGGGTTATACCTTGTGGTGCAATTGGTTGCAATGCCCCTATCTCTCAGGTACTGCTGGAGCTCAGTGCTCATAAAGGTAGCACCCCTGTCCGTGTGTATGTAGCTGGGGTACCCGCGCAAGCTGAAGATGGGCTGCAAGCACTTTATTACCGTTGCTGAAGAGACGTCGAGACACTGGATAGCAAAGGGGAAGTGTGAGTATTTGTCAATGGCATTGAAGAAATAAACGTTCCTATGGTAGGAAGGGAGTGGGCCTCTAAAGTCGAGGCTGAGACGCTCGAAAGGCCTGGTAGCTTTTATTAGTATAGCTTTATCTGGTTGGTGGAACTGCACAAATGGGGCAGCCCCTGCTTAATGTCCGTACCTCCTCTACTGAGAATGGGAGGTTTTGGGCCCTTATAAAGTGGAAAAGCCTAGCAACTCCTGGGTGACCCAGCTCATTGTGCAAGCTCTGCAGCTGAAACATATGGTTGAAGGCTGCACAGGTGCCTTTGGACAGTGCATCTGGGGGCTCGTTGAGCCTCCCTGAGCAGTATAGAATGTTATAGCTATGTGAAGACAATTCTAACCTCCAGTGCAAGATCTTATCATTTTTTATCTTCCCCCTGTTCTGGTTATCGAACATGAATGCCACGGATCATTGGTCTGTGACCAGGGTGAAGTGTTTACAGGCCTGAAAGTATCTTCAGTGCCTCACTGCTTCCACGATGGCTTGGGCCTCCTTCTCCTTTGGCAAGTGTCTTACCTCGGACCCATGCAAGGTCTGCGAGATAAAGGCCACTGGTCGCCCCTCCTGGTTCAGGGTGGCAGCCAACACCACATCTGAGGCATCGGTCTCTACCTGAAAAGGGACCGTCTCATCTATGGATCACAGGGTTGCTTTCTCAATCAGATCCCCAATCTCCTTAAAGGCTTCTGTAGCTGCTGGGCTGAGAGGAAAAGCTGAGGCTTTTATAAGTGGACAGGCCCTGTCGGCGTAGTTGGGGACCCACTGTGCGTAATATGCAAAAAGCCCCAAACATCTCTTTAATGTCTTCTGTGAATGTGGAATTGGGAGGTCTAGGAGCAGGCGCATGCGGGCAGGGTCCAGGCTGATTTCCCCATTCTGCACCACATAGCCCAGGATGGCCAGTTTCCTAGTGCTGAAGATGCATTTATCCTTATACGTTAGATTGCGGTCCTTTGCTGCCTGAAAAAAACATTGGAGGTTAGTGTCATGGTCAGCTTATGAGTGGCAGCAAATCGTAACATTGTCCAGGTATGGGAACACTGCCTGTAAGTGACACTCGTACACTATGCGGTCAATCTCCTGCTGGAACAGGGATACCCAGTTGGTGATGCCAAAGGGGAGGCAGAGGAACTGGTACAGCCTACCGTCCGCCTCGAATGCTGCATATATCCAGTCGCTCTCCCTAATGGGCAACTGGTGGTATGCTGCCTTGAGATCAATGGTGGAGAACACTTTGTACTGGGCAATGCTGTTTACCATGTCCGGAATACGTGGAAGCGGGTAGACATCCAGCTGCGTAAATTTATTGATCGTCTGACTATATACAACTATGCACCTCTTTCCCCAGATTTCACTACAACAACCTGTGCTCTCCAGGGGCTGGAGTTCTTCTCTATAATGCCCTCCTGCAGGAGTCTGCAGACTTCGCTCTAATGAACTCCCTGTCTTTTGGGCTGTATCTCCTGCTCTTGGTGGCCACTGGGGTGCAGTCGGGAGTGAGGTATGTTAATAACCGGGGTGGTACTATATTCAGGGCCGTAAGGTTACAGTGTCGTCTATTTCTAAGGAGTAGTGGGGGGAGCGGCCTATCATGCACTATTGTGATGTTTTCAGCTGGCACTGAAAGTCCAGCCCCAGCAGTACTGACGCACAGAGGCGCGGGAGCACCAGCAACTTAAACTCCTCGTACTCTGTACCCTGTATTTCCAGTGTGACTCTGCAGAAATGTTTGACCTGAGTTACATGTTTGTTAGATGCCAATAAAATTTGGTGATCACTCGGGTACGTTTTTAACGCAAGATGTTCTACTAGCCCTTGGTCTATGAAACTTTCCGTACTCCCACTATCCACTAAACAATTTACGGTGGACCTGTTAATCCTAATACTAATGGTTGCGTCCAATAAATCGTGTGGACTCGCCTGGTTCAATTACAGTGAGGCCAGCATGGCATGTCCTACTTTCTGGTAGGAGTCTGCATCTTGGTCATAGTAGCATTTGGCATCGTATTCGTCACCCAGTTGCGATGTCCCCTGTCCGGCGTCCCTTTCCCAAGATGGCCGACAGCACAAGGCACTCTGCTTCTGCTTGCCTGTGGGGGAAGGAGAAGAGCTTTTCCTCCTCTCATTTGCAAGAGAGAGGGCTTTAGGCCTTGAGGCTTCTGCAGACTTTCGCATAATGCTCCTTCTTTCCACACCTTGAACAGTCCTTCTCCCTCCCGAGCCGGGCAGTGTGCTCTGGGGTGCTTTAGCTGCCTGCAGAAAGGGCACTTGGGGCACTCCAGTGGGGCTGCTGCTGCTATGTGCTGCCCTTGATCACCCATGTATCTCTCCCTGTGAGGGGCTTACGAGTCCAGTTCTGAGTACTCCTCTAGTTCTCTCCTAGACTCCTCCAGAGCCTCCACAATAGTTTCTGCCTCTTCAAGCCTAACCATCCCCTTTTCCAGCAGCCTTTGTCTTATTTCTGTCGATCTGACACTGGCTATAATTCTGTGCCTTACCAGGTTATCCGCATACTCTTGGGCTGATACTGCTTTAAAAGTACAAGCCCTCGCTAAATCTTTCAGCGTGAGTATAAAGTCTCTAACAGACTCCCCTGCCTGCTGCGACCTGGTCATAAGCCGATGCCTAGAGTGCAGTTCACTGGGCCCTCTATTATAGTGTATCTGCAGAGTGTTCATCACTTCTTGATATGACTTAGCATCCTGTATTATTGAATATGGGCAATCCACCCCCAGCTGAGCTAACAGTAACATCAGCATCTCCACCTCCCCCATGTAATTTAAAAAGCACCTCTGTCATCGGCCGAAGTGCATGCTCGCTCTGGGGGTTCTGTGATCCAGCTCTAGCCTATTGGGCCTCAGTACCTGGCTGAACCTCAGCCTGTGGTTCGGTAACTGGGGGGGGGAGGGGGGCGTGTACTGGTCCTGATCCCTCTCCCGCATGGTCACCTGGTCCTGCGGGAACGCGGGCTTTATCCGGCAAATTGGGGACAGTTGGGGGTGGCTCTGGGGTAGTAGTCCGTCCCCACAGTCCTGCCGGTAAATCGCGATTCGTAGGGCGACTTTCCTCATGCCTTCCAACCGCGCTTGGTGTGACTCTTGGTCGTACACCAGGAACCCCGTGGGCTGCATGGCCGGTCCTGGTCCCGGCGAGTTAGTTAACAGGCAGGGCTCTCGGACGCTCATTACCTGGTCCGGGATGCTTCTGCCCCTTCCGTAGTCCACCACGTCCACTGGGTGGGTCCCTCTCTCTCTCTCGATCTCGATTTTGTAGCTCTCCATCCAATCTGTTTCTGGCTGCACATATGCGGGGCCCATCTCTGTTCCTGGGTCCCTGAGTTGGGTCTCGGCTGAGTTGAGGGCTGTTGGGGCATCCATTCTGGATATATATTAGCCTATTAAATTGATGGCAACTAGCATCAAATCATGCGAAGCAGAGTGCAGGTAAAACGCTAGTTTTAATAGGTTAATATGTACAGCTAGGTCTTGAGGTCTTGCCTCTATGCAGGTCTTGGCCAAAATGAGGGGGATAGGTCTCCACCGTTTATATATGCAAGGTCACCAGGTGAACCACCTCGTGACCTAGTGGTGTAATAACATACCACCACACAGGATCTGTACTTTGGGCTACAGACAATCTTTAAGGGAGGGGGGGACAACAACTGGTTTCCCTTTGGCTGTCCCAGCTACAATTGTGTCCCGTGCAACCCCGAATGTAAATTTGCCCATGTTAGTATAAAGGGACTGTTCTTTTAAAACATTAATCCCTAGAATGCATTCAGGGAAAGGCATTATTAAGAATTACAGGTAATATGTAGCTTCAGGTCCTCCAGGCAGAAGTGGGCAATGGAACAAATGTGCCAGTGGCCCTGGCCTTCATCCTATAGGAGGGATGTGGGGGTATGCCACCCCATGGATGAGGTTCCTGCTGGCACAGGTGGGACAGTTCCTGTATTAGCAGGTCTCTGGGCTTAGCTTTGAGGGCAGGAGAGACTGTTTTGAGTTTGGGAGGAACAGAGACAGTGTCAGTGTCGGCAGGGACAGCCCTAGGCTTTATCCCAGGGTGGTTGTAGGTTTTCCCCTGGCCAAATTTCTCCCCAGAAAGCTTTTTCCACAGGGCGTAGATGGCAGAGGTCAGGATCCCATCTATGCTGGCACGGTCCACCCTTATGCACAACAGATCTAAGTACAGATGCCTGCGTGTAAAGCAAGGAGGAAATGTGTTTCCAGCCCTTACCGCTACCCTGCGGACCTGGGTGGTTGCCCCTCGCTGCATGTATTCTAGCCCTTCCAGAGGGTGATGGCATCCCACACAGTCTTCCCATTAGCTGGTCTCATGAGGGGCAAGACCACTGACTTTAAATCAGTGCGCATGGTGGTGACCAGGTATCCTGCTAGGGCACTGGTCACCTGGGCATTTTATAAAAAAATATGGTCGCAGGTTACCTGGTAGATGCCATTGACCATGGCCCACTCTAATAATCTGAGTGGCCTCTCTGACTGTACCCCATTGTGGGCGCCTGTGTAGCTTCCACTCCAGGAGAGTGGGATTCCAGACCCTCACCGCGATCACTACCCGATCCCACAGGGTAGTGCCTTCCCAGATCTTTGGCTGTGGTGCCTGAAGGGCATTGTTGATGCTTTGTTGATCAGAAAGGCTCACCAGGGTGCTTGTCTCTTAATGAGAGAGGCTCAATTCAGGGGCCCCTCATCCCACAGCCAGAGCAGCCACATGGCCAGGTGCTCACCCGGCCGTTGGTGATAGCAATACGCCAGCTGAGTCAGCTCTTTTGGGGAGAAATCCCAGCTGTCTGTGGTCTTGGAGTAACCAGGGGCATGCTTCCCTGCAGCTTGGTCATCTACATCCTCCTCCTATCTGTGGTGGACCTGGGACTGCATGGTGATGGGTCAAGCGAGCAGGGATTCAGGTGCATATTGGCACCCCATCTTCATCATTGTTTAATTATATATCCCCGTCCCCCAGCCACACATCCAGCTTGTTACTCTGCTGGACCAGGGCTCGGATTTTTGCGGGTCTGGCTGCCAGCCAGACCTGTGGGCTGCTTTCGACTGCTGCAGCTGTATTAGCCGGCAGGTGACCTCAGTCCCCCTGTCCTTGAGATCATTGGCTTGAATCTAGGCAGCTTGGACTGCCTCCTGCAGCATGTAGCAGTGCTGCCGGAGCACTTCTGGTTGCATAAATGCTGGAACTGGTTAGTAATCCAGACCTGGCATCTCAGGAGGGACACAAACAGCCAAAAGACACTCCTTTGACTCCCTTTGGCTTTGGGGAACCCTGTCTTCTTGAGGAGGGAGACAACATTGTGTCCTAGTTTCTCACCATGTGGGTCCAACTACTCAGACCAGTCCACTGGTTTACCATGGTCTGCCAGCATGCTGGCCAAATGCTCAAATCCTTCCTTCTCATCTATCCACCCGGGAATCCTATCTGCAGTTCCTGCACTGGCTTTTTTGCCATGGTTCGATAATATTTCCCATACCTATGTTCAGCCAAGACCCCTGAGACCCAGCTTGGAGTGCCAAATGTTATGAGTGAGGAAACAGGTTTGGTAGGTGACAAAGGCAAGGACTCTGGACACACAGTTTTGGTAGGGAAGAATTTTATTTACAAAAGGCAAGTGTGAGAAATGGTAACAGATGCAGCACACGCACAGTTTACAGCAGCCATGGGAAAGAAATAGTGTGGGAACAAAATACACACAGACACAGACACTCACCACATACATTGAACTGGTACATACAATGATCAAGGAAAACTCACGATGATGCCCCACCACCACTGATGATTCAGTGCAGACACAGCTCTTTGCTACAAGGAACTCTAATTAAATGCTCCCAACCCTTTTGACACCTTACCAACAGTTTCTCCAGTACCCATCCACGTTTCTAGGCCTGGAGTGAAGCAGGGTCGTCCCAAGCTGGCAAAGAAGGAGAACAAAGAATACATGACATCTTTATAGTGCTAGAGGGTCCAGCCTAGGTCATTAGCAGGATAAATGGCTCGGTGCCAGGAGGGTTAATCCAATTACAGCAGCCAATGGCCCAAGGCCAAGTACAGGCAGGCTGGAGAGTCTAGTCCAGGTAATTTACATGGTACAGCAGCAAGATATGCACTAATAGGTAGGGTGGAACCAAACCTTGATTGGCAGCTGGGGTGTCCTTCGACCAGTTAGCGGGCAGTGCTGTCACGTTAAAGCCATAGCCCTTCCCAATACACCATGGAAGTCCAGTCCTTCCATATGTTCCACCCCAAACCACAAGTCCTTCACTTTTCATCAACAACCTGGTTCCTCTGTCATCACTTTTGTGGAACTTTGTTCTTATATCCTCAACTTTTCCATTCCACAAAGTTCTTCTTGGCTCTGACATTTACTGTGCAAGTCCTGCCCTGGTTTAACTTACTTAGGCTCTCTAGTTTCAGATACCTCTGCCATGGAGAGAAGTTTCATATTATCTTCTTACTACTTCCCCTGTCTCCTATTTACTCCAAAAGAGAGATCTTAATATAAATCAAAAGATCTGATCCCATTAAAATCTGTGCATAGTACATCAGTCTCATTGCTCTTGTTACCTTTTCAAAAAATTCAAACAAGCTGGTCAAACAGGATTTTCCCTGACAAAGTAACAAAGTAATATGTCCTAAAAACTGGCCACTAGACGCAGTGGTGGAAGCAGATAGAAACATTTAAGAGGCTTCAAGATAGACACATGAATACGAAGGGCATGAGAGATCTTTGTCAAGTGCAAGCAGCAGAATATTAGTTTGATTTGGACATTATTTTTGGCATAAGATACTGGGCTGAATGGCCTGTTCCCATGCTATACTGTTTCACGTTCTAAAACAATGATGACTATGGAGAATCAAAAAGACTGCAAATAGTTGAATTATTTACCATTATTTAATAAAATTAAAGAGGATTTGAATAGATGGAATGAATCACCTATAACTTTAATAGGTAGAGTGAATTGTATTAAGATGAATATTTTTCTAAGGATTCAATATCTTTTTCAATCTTCCTTGTAATATTCCTCAAAAATATTTTGAGGATTTAAATTCAATAATTAGGAAATTTTTGTTGAAAGGGAAAATGGCAAGAGTATGTTTGGAGAAATTAACTTGGAAAGTTGAAAATTATTAATGGAATGTTTGACTTAGATAAATCTTTAATGTGGGCTAAGATAGAATTAATTAAACTAGATGAAAAATATATACAATAATTTATATATAATTGGAATACTAAATTATTAATTGGCAATATAGACCTACCTAATATGGAAGCACTTAATTGAATTATGGAATAAAATAGACTATGAAATAGGTGGAAAAAGTAAGATTTTGTGTTATATACCTTTATATCAAAATAAACTTTTATTTTACTGTTAATAATCACTTTTTAAAGATATGAAATCAAATGGGGATTAAAACACTAGAAGACTTTTGAAGCTGGTTATTTTATTTCTTTTCAATGAAAGAAAAATACAATGTTCCAAATAATACCTTTTTATGTTATTATCAAGTTAAAGCTTTTTAAATTGATAAATTAGGTCAATATTTAAGATTACCTGGACAATCTGAAGTAAATTTTTTTCTTACTAAAGGAGGTATTAATAAATTTATTTCAGAAATGTATAAATTATTCAAATGAAAATGTCCAAATCATATTCATAAATCAAGATTAAGGTAGGAAATTGATTTAGGTAGAACAATAGATCAAAATGATTGGAGAATGTTATGTAAAGATAATATGACTTAATGTAAGATATAGGTTAGTACAATATAATTTTTGCATCAATTATATTTAACTCCTTAAAAATTAAAAAGATTTAATTTAATATCTTCAGAGTTATGCTTTAGATATCATAAAGAGATAGGTTCTGTTTTTCATTTGACTTGGCAGTGTATTAAGGTTAACTCATTTTGGATACAAATTAAAGTATTTTTGAGGAAAATATTAAAGGTAAAACTTTCATTGGATCCAATGATACTTTTGTTGGGAAATATTAAGATCTTTAGTTTAAAATTAAAGTAAACTATGTATCAAATTGAATTTTTATGATTAGCTTCAGCTGTTTCAAGGAAAGGTGTAGCTATTACTTGGAAGCCGTATATGGATTTGGAGATGCAAAGATGGCATATTGAAATGAGATCTTATATTTCTGTTGAAAAAATAACATAGTTTACGTGATAACTATCACTTTCTTTTTGAAAATATGGAGCCCCTATCTACAGCATGTTCGTTTAAAAATTTAAGATCTCAATAGTTTTTCCTGGTGATGGTTCTCAGTTTCATGGTGGTTGATTTGAATTCATATATCTATTTGATAATCTCCTTTTCTTCTTTCTTTCTTAGGGGTACTTGGGAGGGAGGGGGGAGGGATTAGGTTATATACCACATGTATTTTCTTATATATATAATTCATTATTAATTGAAATGTATGGTGGTTTCAAATAAAATATTCAAACAAAGACTGCAGATGCTGGAATACAGATGAGAAGTATTAATTTAAGTCTTTACCTACATCGTCTGGCATCACTCACAGATCACCATTTTTGGCCATAATGGGCCCTACTATTTTATAAGATATGAGATTATGTTTTCATATACTTTGGAACCATGTGCAGATGCACTGATTACCCTCAATATACTTATATAATGCCTTGGCCTTTTTCTTCATCTTGTCTTCTAGTGATATTTTGTGTCCTCTTTTTACGCTACTCTTTTCTTTGTTTAAGTACCACCACTACTCTCTCTGCTCCAGAAGAGCCTTCCCTATTATCCATTCCTTATTTCTCTCTCTTCTGCAATCCTATCTCCCTCTCATGGCCTCCTCTCCTTTGAGACAACTAATTGTGCTTAGTAAAATGCCATAGTTGTGCGAACCTCGTGCAAACTGGCCTATTCACTGTTTTATGTTCTTTAACATAGTAAGATTTTACATTTCAGAAGTTTGATCTTGAAAAACGTCATGGAGCCAAAAGATATTTTAGGCAGGGATATGTGGGTCGATGTAAAATATCATAAAATTTAAAGAAGTTTTAAAGGAGGAGAGTCAAAAGGGCTTAGGAAGAATACTTTAGGCCATGAATGTACAACTAACAGAGACTGAGCATAGTTGGATGGGCATTTTGTCATTCATAGAACCATAAAAAACTACAGCACAGAAAAAGGGTCCTTTGACCCTTCTAGTCTGTGCCAAACTATTATTCTGCCTAGTCCAACTGACTTGCACCCAGTCCATAGCAAGATTCCTTTATTGTCATGTAATACATAACACGTTGATATTTGCTTGCCATATAAGCACACAAAAGGCCTAGCTTGGAGCCCCCACCTACTAGAGTCACAGGAAAGACCATTCAGAGACACTGAGTGTCCATGGATTCTCCTCCAGCACTCCTGCGCCTCTGCAGCTACAAGGATTCCTTTCTGTTCCATTGTTGAACCTGAGCTCCCAGTGCCAACCAATGAAAATTAATTTTTCAACAAGATTAAAATATATTCCAGGCATTACAGACTTCAAGTGGGAAACATGTCTAGGGGAAAACTTCTAAATGAAAAATTAATAATAATTGAAAAGGCTGGTTTAAGATTTTTAAACTATACTCTTATTGAAACCTAAAGCAAATTAGTAGATTTGACAATTGGGTCAAGTTTTGCCAGCAAATAACAATATATTAATGCAAATCAGATAGTAGTTTGGGAGGATTAAGAAAATCACTGATTTGTGAATTTCCAGTATGCTAGTTGAATTACATTGTTTGTCCTTTACTGTGCACAAATTACATACCCCATAAACCTTGTATTAAAATAATCACTGAATTTGCCCATGAAACTCAACACAAATTTAGTAATTGGCAGTTAAGCATTTCTTTTAACAGCACGGTAATTGTTAATTCCCATAGGCCAGAATTTGATCTTTAGGAGGTTTTTAGGTTTTATAAGTGTCATATTTTTAAAAATAATATATATTTTTAAAATTGCATCTTTGCTTCATTTTCCCTTTTTATCAGTTTTCTTTCTCCTAATCAAGAACTTCAAATTCCTGGTATCAACATCTCTGAAAATCTGTCCTAGAGCCACTGTGTCGATGCAATCATGAAGAAGGCTCACCTGTAGCTACAATTTGTGAGGTGTTTGAGGAGTCAGTATGTCGCTCAAGACTCTTGAAAACTTCCACAGGTGTACTGTGGAGAGCATTCTGGGTGGTTGCATCACTGTCTGGTACAGAGATGCCAATGCCCAGGTCAAGAAAAAAATTCAAAAGGTTTGTTAACTCGGATTACAACATCCTGGGCACCAGACCACTCCATTGAGGACATCTGCAAGGGGTGGAGTCTTAAGAAAGCAGCCTCTATCCTCAAGGACCCCCACTACCCAAGGCATGCCCTCTTCATTCTGCTACCATTGGGAAGTTGGTACAGGAGCCTAAAAATGAGCACTGAGCGGCATAGGGACAGCTTCTTCCCCGCTGGCATCAGATTCCTGAATAATCAATGAACCAAAGACACTGCCTCACTCTGACTATTCATTCACTATTTTTATTTATTTTTGTATGAATGTTTGTTCTGTCACGCTGCCGTAAAACAATAAATTTCATGACTTGTTCATGTCAATAAATTCTGTTTTTTTACTTTGTTTATTTCCTATGCAGTTTTTCTAATTTTTCCCAAACCATAAATGTCATTGTTTAAGAAGATGTCATCACTCAAGACAAAGTGAATTGTTGCATGAGCTCACTCTTACCGGTTCACACTTACACTAAATTTTGGTGCAAAACAATTTTTGAATTGATGTTAAAAAATTAACAGAGCATGTTGCTGGATTCTCACTCCAACAAAGTTCTGTGTTTAACCACTGTCATTGTATTTCCCAGTTGTTATAGCATTCACTAAGCAAAACAAATTCAAAATATTTAATGGGGGAAGGATATTTGAAAACCATCACAGCAGCATTGGAAAGTGGAAAACATTAAGAACGATGTAAGAATGGTGATAATGAAGCCTTAAATGGATAATATTTAACCTTGAATTGAAATTGAACTGAAGTGAAATGCTGAATCTTGTCGAGGTGTGCAAGGAGAGCTAATGTAACAAATTGTCGAATGTTACAGAGAACACAGACATGGGGTCATATGCACAAACCTTCAACAAGACCAGGCAGATTGAAAAGGCTGTTTTTTAAAAAAAGATAGCCAATTCCTGTTTTTCTAGTTAGAGTTAGATTGTATAAAAGCAGTGTAGTTATGTTGAACCTTTTAAAAATATTTTATTTTCAATTTTTTTCCAAAAAATACATAAAATTATCAATATTGAAATTACAAACAACAAGAAGCAGCAAAAACAAAACAGTCCCTTCCTCCCTTCTTCTTACATACAGATCCGCACAACATCAGAGCTTATATATCATTTAAATATAAAGAATACAATTGGGGAAATTACATTTGGATATGTAATAATAGTAATATTAATAGTCCTTTTTTAAAATTTACTCGATTTGGGCCCCTATATGGTCCAGGTCTGTCCCCAGATCTTTACAAAAGTGTCATATTTATTCTTTAAATTACATGTGATTTTTTTTCCCATATGTATACAGTTGTTAATTTCTGCAGTCCATCATGCTGTAACTAGAGTCAGACTTCCAAGTGATTGTAATACATTTTTTTGCTACCTCCAGTGCTATTTTTATAAATAAGATTTAATATTTATTCAATTCAAATCAGGTCGCCCGAAAAGGCCATTCCTGTTATCTTGGTGCTGTGAGCATATTTGTAGGCTCCCACAATGCCGATCACCGGAGGCTGGAAGAGGAGAAGCTTGAAGGGTAGTCTTTTCATGCTGGGTGTTGGTGGGGGGGTGGGGCTTCTGGAAGAACTCACTCACATCTGGTGAGTTGGTTAGTTTGGAAACATGAAAGGTTTGATTCACCCATTATTGCAGCCCATCACGTATCGCCTGGACCAATCGCAGTGATCTCTATTTTTTTGGTGGCACCTGTGCTGCTGCACCCACACTCTACCATCTATATTACTGGTAAATGTCCAGTCACTGGAGAATAAAATCAATGATCTGAGGGCAAGGCTACTCTACTAGACACAAGTAAGGCAAATCTTAGTTGTTTGCTGCACTGAAACCTGGCTAACAGAGAACACTGCTATCTGACCAGATGGTTTCACCATCCATAGACTGGACTGAAAAGAGAGAGGAGGTGGTGTGTGCCTTTTCATTAATACTGGGTGGTGCACAGACATTGGAGTTATGTTGACTTCCTGCACTACTGCCTTTTATCAAATCTCAATTAAACGCATACTTTTCCATCTACCCCAAGAGTTCTCATCAGTGATTCTCACCAGAGTTTACATCCCTCCAGTTGCCGATTACAAGTAGGCACTTGCGGATCTGTAAGATGTGGTCAGTAAACAAGATTCGGCTCAGCTCGGCTCATTACAAATCTTAGTCAGCAACTTTAACCAGGCCTCTGTCAAGAAAATCCTGCCTAACTACCACCAGCATGTAACCTGCTGTGCCAGGGGTCCCAGCACACTCGCTCACTGCTACACCAATATAAGGAAGGCCTACTGTTCTTTCCCGAGACTTTGGCAAGTCTGATCATCTGGCTGTGCTTCTATCTTCAAACAGATAGAGCCTAAAAAGAGAGGCTCTGGAGGTCAGGACAGCTAGAAGGTGGTCACAGGAGGATGAAGAACAGTTACAGGTCTTCCTCGAGTCAGCAGATTGGGTGGTGTTCAAGGTCTCTGCTGAGAATCAGAATGAGTACACAGAGGCTTTCACATACTTTATCAAAACAGTTGTGGATAAGTGTGTCCCCACCAAATCATTCAGGGTTTTCCACAACCAGAAGTCCTGGATGAACAATGAAATATGGAAGAATTAAATGCCTCTAAGATCAGTTCAGCAGGAGCAGGTATGACCTGTGGAAAGCTATCTCCTGGGTGAAGTGGAGATTCCAGATGAAAATGGAGGCAACAAGGGATACCTGACAGCTGTGGCAGGGCCTAAATGCTATAACCTGATACAAAACCAAATCCAGTAAAGTAGCAGATGGTGAAGCTTTTCTCCCAGAGGAACTCAATACTGTCTACACCCGATTTGATGACAGTAACAGTGAAAAACCACTCCTCTGCACCCCCATGTCCTCTGATGATCCCATCCTGTCTGTATCTGAGGATGACGCATGTGCTGTCTTCAGGAGAGTGAATTTGAGGAAAGATTCTGGACCAGATGGAGTACCTGGCCAAGTATTGGTCTGCTAACCAATTTACAAAGGTATTCATGGATATCTTCAATATCTCACTACAGCACGATGTGATACCCACCTGTTTAAACAGGCATCAATCATACCAAGAAGAGGGTAGTAACCTGCCTTAACAACTGTCAACCAGTTGCACTTACATCAACAGTGATGAAGTGTTTAGAAAGGCTGGTGATGAAGCAGATCAGCTCCTGTCTGAGCGGTGACGTGGATAAATTCCAGTTCGCCTATTGTAGATGCCATCTCACTGGCTCTACACAAACCTCTGGAACACCTGGACAGCAAAGATGCATTCATCAGGATACTCTTTAACAACTATAGTTTAGCATTTATCATCCCCTCAAAACTGACCAGCAAGCTCCAAGATCTGGAAGTTAAGACTCCACTGTGTAATTCAATTGTGAATTTCCTCACCTCTCGCTCACAATCAGTGAAAATTGGTAAGAACAGTTCTTCCACAATCTCCATTGGTACCAGAGCACCACAGGGCTCCCTACACTATTCACTTTATACCTACAACTGTGTAGCTCAGTACGACAATAACACCATCTACAAATTTGCCGACGAGACCACGGCTATGGTCTGTATAAAGGAAGGGGATAAGTCAGCTTACAAGATGGAGATTGAAAACTTGGCTGAGTGGTGTACTTAATGTCACCAAAATTAAGGATCTGATTGTTGATTTCAGGAAAGGAAATCCAGAGGTAGACAATCCAGTGATCATTGGTGGATCAGAAGTGGAGGGGGAGAGCAAATTTAGGTTCTTGGGAGTCACTATCTTGGAGGATCTTTCCTGGTCCCAACACATTAATGGCATTGTGAGGAAAGCATGTCAGCGCCTCTACTTCTTCAGAATTTGTGGAAGTTTAGTATGACACCAAAACCCCAGGCAAATTTCTATAGATGTGTGGTGGAAAGTATGCTGACATGGTCTAGTATGGGAACACCAATTGTGACAGAGTATCTAGAGTATATAGATATGTTTTTGGGAGATAAATTGGGAAAGGTTTGTTAGAGTAGGTCACATACAAACACTTTAAAACAGATCTTGCTTGGAATACTGGAGCTCTGCCCCATGCTAGACATATTGGCTACACAGCTTTTGCAAGAGCTTTGAAGAGTGCTCAAGAGACTTCAATAATGGATTGTTGTTTACAAAAGGCAACAGAGAAAGAGCATGCTGGAGCCGCTGCTGTCTGGAAGAGAGCTTGCTGTTGTAAATGGGTCATGTGGTTTTGCAAGCAGAGAGAGTCAAACGGGATTTCTCTCGGAGAGAGAGAGACACACACAGAGATCACTTGACAGTGTTACAACCAGCAGAAGTAGCTGGGACCAGAACTGGACAAGCTGGAAAAGCTCTTGTGGTTCATGCAAGAAGAGAGGACTGGCTGTCTAATGTTTCACTTGGAATAAGAGAAACAAAAAGGAACTCCATGGTGATCTGAAAGAAAGAAGTTATCATCTGGAGAACCCTGAAGAGGCAAGTTTCGTCAGCAAGACTCTGGAGTGGCTGATGGAAGTACATCAGTTGTGGATGTTCTGGAAAAGCTCTTGTGGTTCATGCAAGAGGAGAGGACTGGCTGTCTAATGTTTCAGTTGGAATAAGAGAAACAAAAAGGAACTCCGTGGTGATCTGAAAGAAAGAGGTTATCATCTGGAGAACCCTGAAGAGGCAAGTTTCGTCAGCAAGACTCTGGAGTGGCTGATGGAAGTACATCTCTCTTTGAAAATCAACAAGAACCTTCCTGAGCAGTAACCATTTACCTTTCAAGCACCAAAGCCTGATGAACTTTACAAATGTTAAATTCTGTGTATGGAATAAGAATTGCTTGAAACCAGTGAACTTGGAGGATTGAGAAGTGAGAACTGTTGTAAACTGACACACACATTACTTACACGTGTGCTTAGAATTAGAAGGGGGTTAAGTTAGGATAAATTAAAGTGTGATTCTGTTTTCATGTTTAAAGATAATGAAAAGCATCTTTTGTTTAAGTAACCATTTGTCTTGGTGAATATCTACTGCTGCTGGATTTTGGGTCCTCTGGGGTCGTAACAGAGTAGTCTTGGGTTTTTACTGTGCTTTCACAGCCACTGCATGCATTCCCACCTGAGCTCCCCCAGTTTTGGCTATTTCCTCATTTTGGAGGGTCGGCAGGGTGCCCTCGTGGTGGGTCTCAGATACTAGTCTGGCTTGCCAAGGCTCAGGTAGATGTAGTGGGGGGGAACATGTATAATAAGACTCAGCTTCTTCATAGTTATCACCGCCCATACATCCCATACCCTGACCACATGTCAACCTCTTCCACCTGCCAGACCTTCACTGGGTCAAGCTGCCAGCCAGACTAATGAGCCGCTTGCAGCTGCTGCATTTTAATCAGCTTGCAAGCAGTCTCTGTACTTTTGATTTCTAAGTTGGTGGCTAGAACTTGGACAGTCTCTGCTGCCTATTCTAAGGCACAGCAGCAATGCTGGAGGGATTCTATTCCCTTACCTTTCTGGGCACCCTGTTGACTTAACTCTGCTGCAATTCCCCAGTGGTATCTCAGAAGAGACACCATGAGCCAAAGGGCACCCCCACCCCCCTCATGATCCCCTCGGTCTTGGGAAATCCTGAATTTTCTAGGAGGGACACCACATGCTGTCAAATCTTCTTCCCCCCCCCCCCCCGCCAAAGCGGGTCCAAACTGTCAACCCAGTCTACCAATCTCATGTAGTCCACCAGTAACCCCACTATCCTACTAAGTACCACACTATCATCAGTCTACCCTTGAATTGTTCCCTCGTGCCCTTACTATCTGTGGTGCCCTTCATGCCAGTCTGTTCACAAGGAAGTATGCCCTAACTCCCTCTTTCTCTCTCTCTCACACACACACACACACACACACACACACACACACACACACACACACACACACACACACACACACACACACACACACACACACACGTATAATTTCAAACTTTGTGACTGCATGTGTCCAGCTGAGACTCCTGCACCCTGCTCTCAGCGCCAATTCTTGTGTCGGAAGGAAAACGTTTGGTGGGTTCAAAGAGTAGTTGGTCTGGACACAGGCTGAATGCAGAAATAATATTTATTGAAACACACATAACAGCACACACGAGTATTCATAATCCCACAACACAGTGCAGCTAATCACATTGAACTTAACACAAACAATACCAGTAACTCCTTACACTCTCACAACCACAGTATAACCCAGTCGCATTGGATTTAATACTATCAATACCAGCAACTGTTTATACAGACTTATCACAACCAAGGACTACAATATTGCTACTCATCGTTCCTTATTTAATATGGGCATGATTTAGATGCTATCTACAATTAAATCCCATCCCTATGTAGAGCACACTTTACTAGAAAATCCTCCACTGTTGTCCATAGGAGGGGTCGTCTCAGGGTCGAAGAGTAAAAGAGGAAAAGCTACTGCACATGGTGGACTTTGTCGTACAGTGAGCTGGAGAGCCCAGCCCAGGTAATCATTAGGTGATTAAGGGCCAATGGTCAGGAATGTATGAATGAGTGGGCAGGTAATGTGACTTCATGGGTCACACGATTCTCCACAATCCACATTCCCAGCAGGTTCCAGACAGAGAGGCCACATGACACTCCACAATCCACACTACATCATGGAATAGGGAGATATGTATCATATGCAAGTGGCAGCATTTTAGTTAAATTTGGCCTCATGTTTGGCATAGGCATAAACCATGGTGTTTGCAGACTTTCTGTTTTACATCAAAGGGGCTGAACAGTGCTGTTCTGTTCTACATTTTCTGTACTATTTGATATAACTGGATGAGGCATTGATGAGTACTATGTGTAGGTCTGGTCACTCAATAAAGTGGAAAAGGTGCAGATGAGATTCATTTAGATGTTTCTCAGAGAGGACTTTATTCCTTGGAGTGTAGGAGGTTGAGTTGTGACCTTAAAGAAGCAGTTAAAATCATGGATAAAGTGAATGCTCACAATACTTTTCCCAGACAGTTCTAGAATTAGAGGACATAGGTTTAAAGTGAGAAGAAAGAGATATAATAGGGCAACTTTTTCACTCAGAGGGCAGTCAGTATTTGGAAGGATCTTCCAGTTTGTATAGTTATGACGTTCAAAAGACAGTTGGACAGAAATATCGATAGGAATGGGTTTGAAAGATGTGGACCAAATTCAGGAAAATGGAACTAGCATTGAATGCTAACTTGATTAGCATGGATGAGTTAGATCCAAGGGCCTGTTCTGTGCTGTATAATTTGATGGAAGTCTTGGTGTGCTTGATTTCTCTAGCAGGGAATGAGAACAACAACTCTCTGAGCTATAGTTGAGCCATTAATATCAAGTTTAAACTGGACAGGATAGCCATTCCAAAAAGAGGACATGTTCATAGGTTACCATATACTAGTGTGTTTGTATATATATATGTTTATTTAAATTATATACATATATGTGGTTATCTATGACCTTGTCCTCCTTTTTGGAAATTTGGAAATGGCCATCCTTAGTGGGCACGAGGAGGAAAGTGTGGAATCAGCAGATAACATGAAGCCTGAACTATGTTGAATTGCAGGTCTGTTAATGTTTTTTTTTCTTTCTTTCTTTCTTTGGCTTGGCTTCGTGGACGAAGATTTATGGAGGGGTAATGTCCACGTCAGCTGCAAGCTTGTTTGTGGCTGACAAGTCCGATGCGGGACAGACAGACACGGTTGCAGCGGTTGCAAGGGAAAATTGGTTGGTTGGGGTTGGGTGTTGGGTTTTTCCTCCTTTGTCTTTTGTCAGTGAGGTGGGCTCTGCGGTCTTCTTCAAAGGAGGTTGCTGCCCGCCGAACTGTGAGGCGCCAAGATGCACGGTTTGAGGCGATATCAGCCCACTGGCGGTGGTCAATGTGGCAGGCACCAAGAGATTTCTTTAGGCAGTCCTTGTACCACTTCTTTGGTGCACCTCTGTCTCTGCCAGTGGAGAGCTCGCCATATAACCCGATCATGGGAAGGCGATGATCCTCCATTCTTGAGACGTGACCTACCCAGAGCAGTTGGATCTTCAGCAGTGTGGATTCGATGCTGTCGGCCTATGCCATCTCGAGTACTTCGATGTTGGTGATGAAGTCGCTCCAATGAATGTTGAGGATGGAGCGGAGACAACGCTGGTGGAAGCGTTCTAGGAGCCGTAGGTGATGCCGGTAGAGGACCCATGATTCGCAACCGCTGCAACCGTGTCTGCCTGTCCCGCATCGGACTTGTCAGCCACAAACGAGCCTGCAGCTGACATGGACATTACCCCTCCATAAATCTTCGTCCGCGAAGCCAAGCCAAAGAAAGAAAAATAAATAATAATTGTAAAACCTGAGTAAATCTGAAATCAATAAGGTCAGTTGCAGGCAGGCCTTGAGATCATTGGCAGTGACCTTTGGGAATAAAATTGGGTCAGGTGGGCTGCTTTCTACTGGAAGGCATGAAGGGAATGGGTTAAAAGAACCCTAATCTCTATTAAAAGAACAGAGAAAATTCTTTTATTTTATCTGTATTTTATCCCAGAGGGTAAAATATATGTGAGTAACTTATTACATAATCCTGATTTTCATGTGCAAAATATATGGTCACTTCCAGTTCCATCAATGGCATTTTAATGTCACATCCAAGTACTGCAACTGATGATTTAAATCTAATTTACATTTATTTTACATTTTACTTTAAAGTCCTTTGGTTTCAAACAATGACATGCAGCCAAGGGGACTAAAGTGTTCTTGGCTTGGCTTCGCGGATGAAGATTTATGGAGGGGGTAAAAGTCCACGTCAGCTGCAGGCTCGATTGTGGCTGACAAGTCCGATGTGGGACAGGCAGACATGGTTGCAGCGGTTGTAGGGGAAAATTGGTGGGTTGGGGTTGGGTGTTGGGTTTTTCCTCCTTTGTTTTTTGTCAGTGAGGTGGGCTCTGCGGTCTTCTTCAAAGGAGGTTGCTGCCCGCCGAACTGTGAGGCGCCAAGATGCACGGTTTGAGGCGATATCAGCCCACTGGCGGTGGTCAATGGGGCAGGCACCAAGAGATTTCTTTAGGCAGTCCTTGTACCTCTTCTTTGGTGCACCTCTGTCACGGTGGCCAGTGGAGAGCTCGCCATATAACACGATCATGGGAAGGCGATGGTCCTCCATTCTGGAGACGTGACCCACCCAGCGCAGCTGGATCTTCAGCAGCGTGGACTCGATGCTGTCGGCCTCTGCCATCTCGAGTACTTAGATGTTAGGGATGAAGTCGCTCCAATGAATTTTGAGGATGGAGCGGAGACAACGCTGGTGGAAGCGTTCTAGGAGCATTTTGGTTTTGACCTAAATGCTGCATTCAAAATTCAGGTGCAAATATTCAGAAACAGTTAATATAATCAGGCCTGCAAAGGAAGATTATTTGCTTTCCACTGTCAAAGTAGATATTTATTTAAATAAAATACAAAACATTTCTAGATATCCGGAACCTCTGGGGGATTGTTAGATGTTGGATATATGAATTTTCTGGTTGCTTGAAACTCACTCTTATTATGCCTAACTAATACACCAGCTTTAAGAATAAACAGTTTAAAAGACAAAATTCAGTGGAAAGGATAAAGTAATTTGAAAAAAAATCAGTATTGTAGTTTTTAATTATGTAAAGTTCACTTTAATCAGGTAATTCCCATAACTTTTTAAATTTAAATTTGGCATGGTTGCTGGAACTGTAACAGTGTTGTGCTAACATGTTAATTAACCCCCCCCCTTCAAGTTGACAGATAAAGCTTTACTAATATATTTAATAATACATTAATAAAGATAAAAACTCTTACTAAGCAGGCAACCAGCAGCAAATGGCATCGACTAGCTCTTCATCCTGAACGATGGCATTTTATTCAAAGCACAACTTTATGCAAACTTTTTCAAATAGCTGCTACAAGCAAAGCATAACTAGACTATTCCGCTGGCTGCATATTTGCTTCCATCCTCACAATTGTTAGGTCTGCTTTGTTCATGAATGAGTGAGACAAACACCAGGCTGAGTCGAAATCAGGGTTCTTTGTTCTTTATTACCGGATTGTAACACTTGCGACTAACAAAGTTAGTCGGAGAATGCATTCTGCCGTTATCAGCAAAATGGTGATTTTTTATACCCTTGGATACATGCTTAGAACATCATCATATCATTACTTGTCCAATGACTAAAACTGTTGCTATCCTTTCCCTGCTAGCTTCCTGCCTCTCAATCCATCAATGTCTCTCTTATCTTGTAAGTACAAGGATGCATTCACATCTTGTTACAGCCCTGTACATTCCCATCTCATGATGTTTTACCTAACAGGAGTACAAGGACACCTCCCCTTCTTGTTACTGCCCTGTACAGGGTAACTCCCTACACATTCCCATCTCATGATGTTTTACCTTACACCATAGAAGGTATACTTTTGCAATTTTAAACTTTCATATCAATTTTAACTCATTCATTCAAATTATTTATTTATTTATGCCCTCCTATTTTTTGCTGATTGCTTGAGGTTGCCGGTCACTTGAATTCCAGGTAATAGAGATTTTACTATATATCATTATTGGCAGTTCGATAATTTAGATTGATGCTATATTTCATTAAACAACATTATAATGGACTGTGATCTTAAATAATTTCATTTTTTAACATGATGTAAGGGACAGTTTTTGAGTGTTTGCTCCTATTTCTCAAATGATAATTTCTTATTTGTTGCAAAATAGATTGTAGAACTGATATATTTTACTCTCTGAGCTGTGTTTCTCAGAGAAAGCAATGGAATGGTGGGTGGATCATGATCAAATTAGTCTTTCAGAAGTTGCCGCACATATCACATCTGAAATTCAATTGTTTATTCGTAATCCGTAGAAGGATATTATAAATTTCAAATTACTTCATGATTCCTGTCATTTTTCTTGTTTGCTCTTTGTTGTATTTGCAAATGTAAATTGTCAGCATCTGGTGTCGTCATCTAACCCATCTTGAATCTAGATCAGAAGCATTTGACTCACAAGAATTGGTGACATGAGAATTCATATTCATTCTGCCAGAAGTCTCGACTCATTAACATAACAATCATGAAATTATTCTTCATAAGCTCTAAACCAAGTTAAAGTTGTGTCACCAGAAAATTGTATAAAACTAATTGTGGAAAATTAATGAACAGTTGGCTTTCCCTGATCATCCAAATATTAATATACTGTATATTAATTTGACTTGGTTATTTGCTACCTCATTTTGTATTCAACTTGAGAGGCATCTTTGAAGTGGTTTCTTTTTTTTTGAAGTGGTTTCTATCTTCAGAACTATCCATACATCACCATATCAGTTTTCTTGTGCTTCCCTGTTTGCATCATCTTTGGCCAGGCTCTCTGCTTCTTAAGAAAAGCTCTGTAATGCCCTCTTTAAATCTCTCTGCCTGTCAACCTTATTTCCCCTTTTTAAGTTGTTTCTTAAACACTTTGTTTTGATGTCCCTTTAGGACAGAGAGAAGGAAAAATTTCATCAGCCACAAGGTTGTGAATCAGTGGAATTTGTTGTCACAGATGGCTGTGGAGCAAAATCAATGGGTATATTTAAAATGGAGGTTAATAGCTTCTTGATTAGTAAAGGCGGCAAGAATTATGGGCAGAAGTCAGAACAATGAGAGGAAAAATATACCGGCCGTGATTTGAATTTGGCTTGAAGGTCTTATGGTCTTGCTTTACTGAGCTTTTAGATGTCAGTATTAAAGCGTGGTCTTGTGTCAACCTTTCTCTGAGAACTTTTCTATGTTTGTCCTGGAAATTTCACCAAATTAAATACATCGTTTAATAGTATGTTGTTTTATGCATTGGTTTTGTCAAGGATTTTCGGGTTGTCGGATTTGCTTTCCCCATTCTTCTTTATGTTGAAACGTCATGCTCTTGATAAATTAATTTCTCACTGTAATAACCAACAATATGATGTAACGTGATTATCTTTTTTTCTCTGATTAGAAGTAAATCAGAAGTTTGGTCTTATTGCTGGTGTTCAGCATCCTAGACTTACTGAGTTTGAAAATAGCCTGTTTGGCCCAACATATTCCTGATGGCCGAGTTGCCAATCTGAGCTACTCTAATTTGCCTGTCTTTGGTCCATATCCCCCTAAACATTTCTCATCTATGTTCCTGTCTAAATGCCTTTTAAATATAGTAATTGCATCCATCTCTACACTTCCACTGGCAGCATCTCCAATAAATACTCCATATTCAGTTTTTAAAAAATCCATCAATTCCCTTTTCAATCTTTTCTCTTACAGTAAACCTATGTCCTCTAATTTTAGACCCCCCCCCACCTTGAGAAATAGACTGCAACTATCCACCATATCTATGCCCTTCATTACTTTACATAACCTCTATAATGTCACCCATTTAACCTTCAACAGTCTAAAGAGGCAAGTCCCAGTCTATCCAGTCTCTTCATATAAATTTTCTGGAACCTTTTCAGCTTAATAATATCCTTTCTATAACAAGGTAAGCAGAAGGGTGTACAATACTCCCAAGTGTGGCCTCACCAACGCCTTGTACAGCAGTAACATGATGTCTCAACTATTATAATGAACGACAAAATAGTAAAATAAAGCTGGAGAAACTCAGCAGGTCAAACAGTGTACTCTATATAGCAAAGATAAAGATACATAACCAACGTTTTGGGCTTGAGCCCTTTATCAAGGTATGGAAAAATATCAGCAGGTGCCTGAACAAAATGGTAGGGGGGGGGAAGGGGGGAGGAGTATGGTTCCAAAGACAGGAGGTAATTGGTAAATATGGGAAGGAGGGCACACCAGCATGCAGGGGGAGGAGAGATGGAGGAAAGAAGACAAAGGAAACCGGAGAAATCGATGTTTGCTCCTCCAATTTATGGCTGGTCTTGGTGGGAGAGTACATGAAGCTATGGACAAACATGTGAATATTGTTTTGGGGCACAGAATTGAATTGGTTGGCCACTGGGAGATTGTGTTCCTCCCCTACCCAACTCACCCCAACCATTTAGTTTGAGCGCCTGCTCACATTTTTCCATACCTTGATGAAGGGCTCAAGCCTGATACTCTGGTTAGGTATCTTTGCTATATAAAGATAAAGTTTGACCAGCTGAATTTCTCCAGCGTTGTGTTTTTACTTCAACCACGGTGTCTGCAGAGTTTCCTGTTTTACTAGTGAAACAGAAAAGTCTGCAGAGACTATGAGTGTAGTAAATACACAGAAATGCTGGAGGAATTCACAGCATCCATAGGAGGTAAGATATATGACCGACATTTCGGGCCTGAACCTTTCCTCGGGTATGAGTAAAAGGTAGGCAGGCGCCATATGTAAAGGCTGGTGAAAAGGGAAGAATGAGAGGGGGAGGAGTACAGACCAACAGACAAAAGGTGTTAATTGGATATGATAAGTGAACATGAGTGAGGAAAAGTGAGAATTAATTGGGAAAGTTGTGGGAACAGACCAGGACGAGGTCTTCCATGCCAGATCATTAGAGAGGTCTGCCTTCTTCAGACAACATGGCTTCCTCTCTACCACTATCATCTTGGTCCTCACCCGCATATCCTCCATTACCCACACATCTGCCTTGGCCTCTTCCGCCTCCCACGTGCAACAAGGGCAGGATTCCCATTGTCCTCACCTACCACCCAACCAGCCTCCCCATCCAACATATCATCTTCTGCCATTTCTGCCTCCTAATACATGATCCCACTACCAGACACATCTTCCCTTCTCCGCCCATCTTTCATAGAAACTGCTCACTTTGTGATTCTCTTGTCCACTCCTCGCTTCTCACCTATCATCCTCTTGACAACTACTCTTGTTTTTGCAGGAAGTTCTCTACTTGCACAAATTCATCCTCCCTTACCACCATTTGGGGTCCCAATCGGTCCTTCCAAATGAAGCAACACTTTACTTATGAATTTGTGGGGATCATCTACTCTATCTGGTGCTCCTGATGTGGCATCCTCTACATTAGAGAGACTGGATGTCCTCTTATCATATCCAATTAAAATCTTTTGTCTGTTGGTCTGTACTCCTCCTCATCCCATTCTTCCCTTTTCACCAGCCTTTTAATATAGGAGCCTGCTTTTTACTCATACTTTGAGGAAGGGCTCAGGCCCAAAATGTCAGTACAGGTACACGATCCTTTATCCGGAAGCCTTGGGGGACAGTGTGTACCGAATTTCAGATTTTTCCGGATTTCGGAAAGCCCACTCAAATTGTGCTGCCGCATCCACCCCCACCCCCTTCCAGTCGCCTGGCCGTCTCCCTCGACTGCAGTCCCTCGGCCGCCCGGATGTCTCCCCCAACTGTGGTCCCTCGGCTGCCTCCCCCGACCGCTGGCCACGCGGCAGTCTCCCCTGACTACCAGTCCCTCAGCCGCCTCCCCCGACCGCCGGTCCCCACTTGCCAGATTTTGGAGCTTTCTGGATTTTAGATGTCCGGATAAAGGATCATGAACCTGTAATATATCTTTACCTCATATCTGCGCTGCTAGACCTGCTGAGTTCTTCCAATGAAGGCAAGGATGCCAAATCTCTTCTTCAAAACCCTGCTTACCTGTGTTGCTACTTTCAGGGAACTATGTAAAATGTACTTTGAGGTCTTTCTGTGCTTCAGAACTTTCCAGAGCACCACCATTTACAACACCAGTCCTGAACCAATCGAAATGGACCACTTTGTACCTGTCTGAGTTAAATTCCACCTGAAATTGCTTGTTCCATTTTCCCAGTTGATCTAGGCCCCATTGTAATCCGAGATTATCTTCACTGTCCACTGAAAGACCACTTACTAACTATACCAACTACATTCTCATCCAAATTATTATCCTGCACCAATCCCTGCAGCACATCATTGGTCACAGGCTTCTAATATGAAAAAAAAGAAACCATTCGTGACATCTTAATGAAGGGCTCAAGCCTGAAACATGAGTTATGTATCTTTATCTTCGGTATATAATGTGCACTGCTTGACCTGCTGAATTTCTCTTGCATTGTGTTTTTACTACCACACTCTGACTGCTTCCACAAGTCAATTTTGTATCCATTTGGTTACCTCACTCTTTATCCCATATGATCTTATCTTCTGGACCTGCCTACCATATGGGACCTGATCAGTAACCTTGCTAAAGTCAATATGGACAATGTCTACCGCATTGCCCTCATCAATCCCCTTGGTCATGCCTCAAAAAACTTAGTCAAATTTGTGAAACAGAATTCCATGCACAAAGCCATGCTGAATGTCCTTCATCATTCACCTTCTCATCCGTGTCGGTTGCATTCTTGGTTAACATAGGAACATAGGAACATAGGAAGTAGGAACAGGAGTAGGCCAAAAATGGCCCATCGAGCCTGCTCCGTCATTCAATACGATCATGGCTGATCTAATTTATGACCTAACTCCACCTACCTGCCTTCTCCCCATATCCCCTAATTCCTCTATCATGTAAAAATTTACCTAACCAAATTTTAAATATGTTTAATGAGGCAGCCTCAACCACTTCCCTGGTTAGAGAATTCCAAACATTCACTACTCTCTGGGAAAAACTATTTTTTCTCATCTCTGTCCTAAATCTACTCCCCTGAATCTTGAGACTGTGACCTCTCGTTTCAGTTTCCCCGGTTAAAACGTTTAGTTAAAACGTATTTAGAAACAGCAGCATCAGTCCTGCCAGGAATTCTTCACAACCCAATATTCTCCTTGTATTTACTCATCCTCAAAAACCTCCTGGTATTATTGGCCATCCTCCCAAGTGTTAAAATCCAGTTGAGACTAACACTTCATTATGCCCTCTAAACTCACAGTCATTTCTAAGGTCTTTCTTTACTTGGGGGTGATTCCTTAGTGGCGTTTTGATTTTATTTGTATAAATGTTTGGTTTTCTGGCTTGAAATCCACACAATTCTTAGTGATTTCTTTCCAATCCCATAATCTGTTTAGTTCTTGTGTGCCAGCCAATAATACTTTTAATAAAATACTCCTACATGATGGCAAGGACTCCTCAATTACCTTTTGTTCAACTTACTGGTTCTTCTTTTGAGAAGATAATGGATCCTACCATGATATTACATAAAGGATGTTTTACATTAATTTTATCTTTCTTTTGAGGAGATCCAAACAGGCAAGAGAATGTCTGATTCCACCTGCATTGAATTCGTCCATCATTATTGAATGAAGATCTACTGGGACCAATGCCTGAAGAGGGCATTGTGAACCGGTGAACCGGTGCGGACTCGAACGGCCAACATGGCCTGTTTCCGCTCCGTATATGGTTATATGGTTATATGTTGGAACAGAAGAGCAAAACACTGCAGATAATCAGGGTCACAAAAACTCAGTTTTGGAACAATTGCTATGTACACACAACCTTGCATTTTTCCTCTTCTGCTCTGTAAACATCTTAAGAGTTAAAAAAAATACTGAACTTCTCTACAGATTATATTCTTTCAAGTAACTGACTTCATTCCAATTATTGTTTGAATAATTCTTAAAGAATTTCGGTTTGTTGGTCTTGAAAGGAGATATTCTGAGAGTTGCCATGGAGAGGTCTGAGATTGTAAATGGTATGGAAAAGCTAAAGTAATTTAAAATCGTCTTTTATGTTAAAACAGGTGCTACGAATCAAAAGTGCTTCAATTCTTAGGTCCTTTGAAAAATTCCAAGGCTGCAACACATGTATAAATGCTTCAAAGCTGTTGAACACATTGTTCCACTCAGGCCAGCAATGCAGGCAGTTACCAAGTACCGGTAATACTGTAATTCAGGTTAAAAAAAAAACCTAAATTGTGTAATTTCCCATTGCAGCTCAAAGCAAAAGTGCTAATGGGAGCTGGTTGGCTTGATTTGGGAGTTCCTGGTAAGAATGATGGGAGAACAGGTACCCTATTTCTCTAGCACTTGAACTGCCATTGTGATGGCCAGGGTAAAGAATGGAGTGGTAGAAGGCTTAGCTTGTAAATAGTTGGTCTGTTATTTCATTGGAGAAGAAGCCAATGTCATTTTCCACGAAGGACTCTCAGACAGCAGTTTAGCTTGGATTGTTTGTTGTCCATTAAACCCTTCACTTCTAGCCAGGGCTCATTCAGTTTATAAGTCACATGATCCAGTTCTTTATGAGTATCACTCCAAGGAACAATGGCTAATGCCAATGATGCATTCCACATTATATTTGCTGCTATTTCCATTGTTAGCCCAAGACACTGACCTATTTCCCACAGACTGATACTCATCAACAAAACAATCTCTAATCAAGTTTTCATACTGACTTGTGTACATCAACCCACCCCCCCACCCCCACCACACACACACATTCTATTGAAAAGGTCACGAACACATCATCCAATTCTTCAACAGTTTAACAATCTCAGCCATCAGCTCTGATGGCTGCATGCAATTTGGAGGATTCTGTAGAGGTGAAATCTCCAGGGACTGAGGTGGACTCAGAACAGTCGGCTGCAGAAGAACAATGGATATACCTAACCAATCAGTGCCTGTGGAGAGAGAAAGAGAGCCAATATTACAGTATTGATATTTTTCGTTTCTGTTTCCACAATTGCTCCTGATCTGCTGAAAATTTAGATATGTGGAAGGAGTGAATGTTTGGGTCGGTAAATAGAATATCAATCAAATGGGCTGCTTTGACCACATTGGGGCCAAGTTCTTGCAGGCAGGAAAAAAGTACTCCATTATTGTAAATGCTGGAACAGCTTTGTGGAACCAAGAAATTGGACACCATTGGACACCTATTGTCTGACCTGCCTTTATTGCTAAAGTATTTATCTGATTGATCTAGTTGAGTCTCTGTGATGATCTCCAAGGTGATGATTAATGATATTAATATCAATGAACATCAATGATAGGTGTTTAGATACTCCTTTTATGGCCTGTTTCCGCTCCATAAATGGTTATATGGTTATGGTTATATGAAAGTGATTATTGCCAGGCACCATTGAGGCTTGTGTGTTAATTACTATGTATCAGGCCAGACCTGAGTGTTGACTTGATCTTGCTGCATGCAAATGGAGGCATGAAATGCTATATTTTCTGAGGAGGGGAGTGTGATGGCAGACATGATTGCAGACATCTATTGCAGACATGACCTCACTGGACTGTTCAGGCTGGCCCACCTTCCTTCCCTATGTCAAACAGGCAGCCGGTGGTGTGGCTGTTTACCTCGATGTCCATCATCGATCATACCAGCTGTTGTAGCCTGCTCTGGTCCAGCATGATGGAGGCCAATGTCAATTCACTGTTCAAATTGCTGCTGCTGTATCGTTGGGATGGCTGCTGCTAAGATGGCCACCCCATGGATCACACGAGGTGGATTCCGGAAGAGAAGCTGGATTTGACATCATCCCATGTTGTCGTGCTCCTGTTCTCATTGTTCTGTTCTTGGCTATCAGAAATGACACCAGAAGCAGGTCGACCCAAGATGGCGACGTGGGCCGCAGTCCGTACGTGGTGCTGCTAGAGGGGGGTTTAGAGCGGCATACCTTTTCATAGTGTCCCTTCCTCCAGTAGTTTGAGCAGGTCGTGCTATGGACTGGACAGTACTTCGGAGGGTGTTCGTACCTTGTATGCTTGGCGGTGGTAGCAGCAGTCAGGGACTCCAAGTCCCAAGATTGGAGCTTCGGTTCTCCTCACCTGGTGGCCATATGGCCTGCTGAGTAGGCCTCCATGCTCTTTTGGGCTGTCTCCAGTCTGCACGACTTCCTAAAAGGTCTGGTCGCTTTTCTCCAGGAGTCGCTCCCGATATTGTTGGAGCGGAAGCCCACAACTAACCCGTTGCAGATGAGCTCCTCCTGGTAAGTCACTGTGGTCACATCCTGGAACCCACAGGGTCATCCCAGCTCCTGCAGGGCCCTTACAAAATCATCGACAGACTCACCAGGCCTCTGGCATCGAGTTATCAGTTGGTAGCGGGCATACGTGGTGTTCATCAGGGCACTGTATTGCTGTTGCAAAGGGGCCATTGCCTCATTGTACTCTTCACAGTCATGTATTATCTGGTATGCTCGGTGGTCCACCATTGCAAAGAGCAGATCGTACCTATCTCTGTCCGCTGTGATCTCGTGGTACCTCATGTATGCCTTTAAGCAATGTAACCACATATCGAACTTGACGGAGGCCTCTGGTTCCTTGGGATCAGTTTTCAGCTTCTCGTCTAATCATCTTTTCCATGGCAAATAAAAATACCGGTTAATAAATTGAACATGGTGTTACCATCAAAACACATTTGCACCTCTGATCTTACCAGGGAAAGAAGGTAATTGATAAAGTGGCTGAGGATGACTGTCCCGAGAAACTCCTGTGGAGAAGTCTTAAAAATTAAGGTCCTTTGACCATTGTGAGCTACTTCCTTTGTGCAAAACTCTCTCTATGAATAAGATTTCCCCTTGCTTGCTTTTGATCAGAGTTTCGTAATGCCACATGTAGTTAATCCCATACCTTTATGTCAAGGGAAGTAGCTTTCACCGCATATTCATAAATTATCGAACATTTTTCTGTCAGGTGGGCTTGCTAAAACCTAAGTGGGATTGGTGAAGTACAACGCATATTCTTCCTGGACAGTCTTAAATCCAAAAGCATGAACATTATTTTTCTCATTTTAGGTAAGCTCCATCCATCCCTATTTGGTTCCACTGTTTCTATATCTTTTTTACCTACTCCTTAGTTTTTTTTTTCCAGCCTACCATTTCTCCACCTTACACATTCTGTCCAACACCCCAGCCACCTAATATCTCCTCCCCTGCTTCCTCCCTTTCTTTCCTCTTTGATCTACTTGATTTCTCCTTTCTACTTTAGATCAGTGGTTTTCAAACTCCCCTCTAAACTCACATTCCAGCTTAAGTAATCTCTTTGCTAGCTTCTCATCTGTGATTAGTAAGAGAAAGAAAAAGTTTGAAAGCCACTGTTTTAATCATACCTAATCATAACTCCAAAGGAAATGGGCCACTGACAATTTTTCTCAAAAAAAATATTTCAGTAACAATTGGGTCTAGAGCAGTGGTTCTCAACATCCCCTTCCCTTTCCACTCACATACCACCTTGACAATCCCTTACTAATCACAGAGTCCTTATGGTATAGGGATTGGAATGTGAGTTTGGGGGGTAGTTTGAAAGTCACTGTTTTAGATAGGAGTTCTGGCCTGAAACATCGATTCTTCATGAATGCTGCCTGACTTGCTGTGTCCCTCTATCTTCTGATTGTTTGTTCAAGATGTCAGCATCTGCAGTTTTTAGATTAAGATTTAGATTGAGACATACAGGACAATGACAGGCCCTTTTGGCCCACGAGCCCATGCCTCTCAATGACATTCCAATCCCTCGATATGTTTTGAAGGGTGGGAGTAAACAGGAGCCCCTGGGGAAAACCCATGCAGACACGGGGAGAAAGTACAAACTTCTTAGACACAATGCTGGAGAAACTCAGCAGGTCAAACAGTGTCCATTATATACTTCACCAACGGTGTCTAAAGATTTTCATGTTTTACTTCCTTACTGACAGTGCCAGATTCTAACCTCGGTGCCGATTGCTGGCATTGTAACAGCACTGCGCTGATTTCTATGCTAACCGTTTTTTTTCTTTTCTTATGTGTTGAAGTTTAAGCTGGGGATCAGAAAGCTGGTCACAAATCGGTGCTACACGATAGCAATGTTCCAAAACTTTACTGATGATTGAACACAGAACAGTATGAACCCTTCAGTCCACAATGTTATGCCGACTCATATAAACACACTCCATCTTCAATCTAATCCTTCTCAACCTTTCAGCCCAAAACCCTCTATTTGTCTTACACCCATGAGTCTAAGAGTCTGTTAAATGTCCCTATTATAGAACAGAGTAATTAGAAGTAAACTAATGGCACCATAATTAGATGAATTGGATTTATCCCACTTTTCTTGTGGACAGAACATATCTTGACAGAAAGTAATGTTGTAACAACATTGGAATAGCTTGGCTAAAGACATGGCTAGTTCTGGAATACTTCACCACAGTAACCAACACATTGCCTAGTACTCTGCTATATCCGGTATACTTGGCCATCTGTTAATGTCACGTCAGTAAACCAAATTGGCTTCTGTGACAAAAGGGTCCTTTGGAGGAAGCTCATGAAACCAGGTTGGCAACTCAGTTTTGGAATATCTGGTGCTGATCCTGTGATACACATATACTCCTTGACTGAACCACTATTGGTACTTGGCATGATAGTCATTGGAAATGAGGACTCTGCTCAGCATTGAGGTTATTGATCTTCATTTCTGCTGATAGCCCACAGATCCTCATGAATGCCCCATTGTGAACTATCTGATTTTTTTTTCTTAGTCTGTACCATTTTTTATGATAGTGATGTTGCACCACATGATGAAGGAAGTCTTGGAGTGAGACTAGAACTTTGTCTCCACAACTTTGTTTACCATTAATGGCATGGACGAGGGCATCAGCACCAGAAGAGTGGCAAGATCAAACAACCTATCTTGCTTATCCCCTGCTGCAGACCCAGTTTGACAGTTATGTGCTTCAGAACTCAGCCACCTTGGTGAACAGTGGTACTTCTAAGCAACTTCTGGTGCTGGATCATTGAAATTCTGCATCCAGAGTACACAGGATTGAACTGTAGAACTAAGGTCTTGTCAGGAATTCCAATATAAGTTCTCATTACAATAGTAGAACAAGAACACAAATGTTTATCTATTGTTCTGGTCAGCATTTATCACTCAACCAAATTTTGTAAAACAAACCTGTCTCATTTCTGTTGATGTGTACTTGTTGTGCACAGGTTGGCTGCCCTGTTTTACTACAACCACAACCATACCTCCAGCATGCAGTCAATTGGGAAGTGTATTGAAGTATCCTGTATTGTCACCAAACACTCTTGCAAATATCTACAAGTGTTCTGTGGAGAGCATTCTGACTTGTTGCATCTTTGTCTGCTATGGACAGGAAAAGGCGACAGAGAGTTGTGAATTCAGCCAGTGCCATCATGGGCATTCGTCTTCATTCCATTAAGGACATCTACAAAGAGTCTGCCTCAAGAAAGCAGCTTTCATCATCAAGGTCCCTCACCACCCAGCCCCATGCCCTTTTCTCACTGCTACCACAAGGAAGACGGTACAGGAATCTGTAAACAAACACCCAATGTTACAAAAATATCTTCTTCCCCTTTGCCATCCATCAGATTTCTAAATGGACAATGAACCACAGGCACTACCTCACTTTCTCTCTTCTTTTGCACGTTTATTTATTTTCAAAAAGTAATTTTTTTCACCTGCATTGCTACCACAGAAAAACAATTTTTGACATGTTCATGACAATAAATTCTGATAAAAACTTTGAATCAAAAAAAATTACTTACATTCCGAGTGACATTGTAAACTAAATAAAAGGTTAGGCTCACAAAAATGATAACTGATCCCATGTAAGTTTCTTCACCAGGACTATACTAGCACTGTATTGCTCTTGTACCAAATGTAGCATCTGTAAAAGTAAGAGAAGCCCCATAATAGCATGATCTAGCTACTCTTTTTTGATTTCTGTGTGGCACTTACAAGTAAATCTAAAATTCAGTGCTTCTAGAGCTTCTGACTGTGTAATCAGCCCAATTCAGTGTGGATTGTCGCTGGTGATGCATACAGTTTTGTCCACCATAACTACAGGTAAATGGACCAGACCTGCGAGCTTCTATTCTTTTGTGTGATCAAACAGGCATCAGTGAGCAGATTATTCCTGAGTGAGAACTATCTGATGTCACAGTAGAAAAAAACCGTTTTAGAATATAACCAATGATTGAGAATTGACCAATAGCGCAGTAATTAGTTGGATTGGATTTCTCTGATTATCAAGCAGATGCCATGTTGCAACTGTTTTGGAATAGCTTGGCTAAGGGCATGACTGGAAACCAGTGGCAACACAGGCAATAAAAATGAGCTGGCACTGGAATTGTTAAACCAATTTCACATGTAAATGTTCTAAGAGAATGTTTCAGATTTCAAATCTCAGATTTATTGTCAAAGTACATACATGACATCACATACAACCCTGAGATTCCTTTTTCCTGTGGGTGTGACAGAATTACCACTAATTGGTAGTGCAAAAAATAAACTGTACACAATGTAAATATGTAAACAAATAAAAAAAAACTAAACAGATAACAAATGTAAACAAACTGGGTGAACAATATAGATAGAACAAAAGAAAATCACTAAAGTGCACAAGTAAGAGTCCTTTAATGAGTCTCTGATTGAGTTTGTCATTGAGGAGTCTGATGGTGGAGGGGTAGTAGCTCTTTCAGGTAGATATTCCCAGTTTATTTATTTTAATACCAAGTAGAGCCCTGCTCATCAGACCACTACAACTATTGGAGGTCAAAAAAGAGAATAGTTCTTCCCAAACAATATAGAGTGATAGGATAGGTCAGAATTATACAAGGATTCCAGGATCTCAAGGACAAATCAGTCCTAACTGTTCAGAATAATGCCACTGAGTGGCACTGTTTGATCATACAGTTTCTTAAATTTTACAAATTGTATTTAAAATGGAGCATATGGATATATTACTAGACTGAATAGTCCGGAGACAAGTTCAAATTACACTGAGATGTTTTGTGAATTTGAATTCAGTTAATTAAATAAATTTTTGAGAATGGTGGTTTTGAAGCTATTAAAAACCCACCAAATTCACTCTGTGAAGATATGGCATGCTTAGGAACTCCTTCTGGTGGAAGATGGCAAATTTCTGGAATTCTGTACCATGGAGGGTTGTGGAGGTTAGGTCTGGGATATTTAAGGAAGATCAGAGAAGTTGGGGTGATGGGGAACTGGCACAGATGCAGAAAAGAAGGTGAAACCTGGGATGATCAACTGTGATCATATTGATGAGGCAGACATAAGGGGCTGAGTGATTTACCTCCTGCTCCTACTTTTTTATGTTCTGGTGAAAAAGAAAAGAAAATGAAATTTGAAAAATATATATTTTTTTGTAAATGTATTAATGGGTTTAAAGTTATAGTAGTACAAAATATGGAAGGTCCACATGAAGTAATATCTAGAGAACAGAGTGACCTGACAACTGACAAGCCAAGAGGCAGTTTTCCTTTGGGTGTAGTGGGTATTATTCTAATAACCTTGCCTCTGAACATTAGTGTTTAATGTGATTAATGGATGAATCTCCAGAACCACAGACAGGGCAGCCAACCTGTGCACAGCAAGTACACATCAACAGAAATGAGACAGGTTTGTTTTTGTTGTCTCTCTCACCCTTTGGCATCTACCAATCTCCTGCTCCTGTTCATCATGCTTCACCATTTTCTAGTTCATCAATTCCACAAGTATTCCTGTCTCACTCCCTCCACCTTGTCGCAAAAAAGACCTAACTGAACTTCGTACAGCTTTAATTGCCTCAGAAGCTGAAACCAAAAAACAACATACCTTAATTGCAGCTCTTCAAACTGAAGTTCAACAAAAAGAGATTAGACTGACTGAGGTCGAACAGAAACTTTCCAAAGCAATTAAACAGCTAGAAGCGCTCCAGCTGAAAAGCATTGATTCAGAGAACCGTTCCAGAAGACAAAATATTCGTTTGGTTGGAATTCCTGAAGGCATTGAGAAAGGAGATCTCCTGACGTTTTTTGCTGAGCTTTTAAAAGAAGCATACCCATCCGAATTCCCTGCTGATCCACCGCTACTCGATAGAGTACATCGTATCTGGAACCGAAATGCTGAAGCTTCCAAACCCAGAGTGGTGATGGTCCGTATGCATTACGTGAGTACAAAGGATAGATTGATTCGTACAGCCAGAAGACTTGGAAATGTGACTGTTCGTGGCTTTAGTCTAAGAGCCTATTAAGATTTTAGTCCGGAGGTAGTACGGGCTTGAAGACTGTTTAAAGATCTGATGTCCGAATGTTTCGAGAAGAAACTGAAACCTGCGCTTCTGTATCCTGCGAGGCTCAGGATTTCTCCGGAGAACCAAGCTCGTCAAATATTCGACTCCGTGTCTGCAGCACGGAACTACCTGTCGGCTAATTTCCCGTCTAGCGTGACCTCTCAGCCCGAGTGACCGATAAAAAATGCGGTAGATATCGGTCTTTTTCAGGTTAATAGTCAGATTCTGATTTCTGACCATTCGAAAAGTAATAGATCATTATAGCTCTAATTATCCTGTTCATCTTTAACACATTTTTATATATTTTCTTTCTCCTCTGTGAGATTTTTTTTTTAAAATATATAAGTGTATGTTTAATTTTATATTAATCTATACTAATAATATGATTATATTCTTTACTATTTTATTTCTGAGTTACTGAAAATGGCGATTTTTTATTTTTTGTTTATTAAAACTTTTCATGTCTCCTCCAGAAGATGGTTCACAAGACTCTACCTGACAAACAAATGATGCCAATCTACATGGGGGTGTTGGGGTAGATTTTAATGGACAAAAAAATATGAGGAGGGGGTAGAGGGTTGGGGTGGGGGAGAGAGACAGAGAGAGAAAATTTTAACATAATTTCTCCTTTAAATAAACACAGTATCTTAAGTTTTATATGTCCAAGCGGCAGAAGAAATTTGATTATGCCAGTTAAGAGTTCCACCCCGTGGTTGTGTAATGAAGCATGTTCTCCATGGGGCAGTGGCCTTTTTCAGCTAAAGTCCAAATCAAGCAGTGTTAGTGATAACTTGAAATTAAATTATTGCATTAAAAAATGAAATGAGTAGCAATGAGTAGGTCCACCCACATTTTGGATTTTGCTTATAGGTGCGGCCTCAGGATGTAGCATCTGTCATTTACAGGCAGCAGCTTTTCTTGACAAAAGGGAACTGTAAATCCAGGTATTCTCAGTCCTGGCAATAGGGCACATGGATGTGCCAAAACTGAACATATGAGTTAACTTCATCTGGGAATTTGAAACCTGAAGGACAAGAACATCTTTGCACCTCCCTTTACCCTGCCAGCTTCAACTGATAGAACTCACTGGTAGGTCCTGTTAGCCATCATGATGTTGTTAGCTCTCATTTTACTTGTTGCTGAAAACTACATATATTGCAAAAGAAATTATGTTTAAAAATGTATGAGCAGTAGCAAGTAATGATGGGTTACTCATATTCCTTGTTTGAAGAAACTATCTGTCCAAGTGGTTAAACTCGGAGCTCAGTGAATCATGAATTGTATGGTTGAGTATCACACAGAAGTGAAGGAAACATCAAGTACTAGTACTTGATATTTATCATGAGAACAAACTAATGATGTACCTACAAATTACACTTCACACACTGTATTGGCTAGATAATGACTTAACATGCAATAAATTAAATTATATATTGGAGATAACATGGGGCATGATGTTAACATCATTGATAAAGCTTAATTTCTAGCTCTTGATAAACATTCTTGAATTCTCTGGTCAAAATAATCTTTTGCAAATGTATTTTAAATTAAATTAATTTCCAATCCATAAAGTTTAAAAATGTTAAGAGTATTAAAATTAATTGTAATTCTTTGTAATTCATTTTAAAAGATACATAAATGGTGCCAGTGACCCAGTAATCAGAGATTATAATTTTCTGTACCCTTATCTGAAATTCTTGATGACAATGTATTCCTAATTAGTTGTTGCAGACATTCCTAATAAATAAGAATGGAAAAGCAGCATTTTGCAATTCAGCCACAATGTGAAAATGACTACAAGTAATTTGGTGATCTGTATGAATTTCATCCTCAAGGAGGTTTTGATGAACACATTCCACATTTGGATATTTATGTTCAAGAATAAAAACCATACAATTCCTTGAGGCTTTATTTCTCTGAGTATAAATTTTGATGGGTACCTTTAATGTTTTTATTATTTTGAGCAGCTGTTGTTGCTGCTTGTGGAGATTAGGTGAAGTGTTGACTGCAGGATAGAAATGGTTTATGCAATGTAAGTAGGCAGTGGCAGGCTTTCTGCAGTAACATCATTTCAGCTTCCATCTTCACACATTATGCATCTTTTTATACTGAATAAGTTTGAATGAAAGTATTGGCCAATAGAAAAAAGGAAGAAAGCCAAGCTTTGT
Source organism: Narcine bancroftii (assembly GCF_036971445.1). NCBI lineage: Eukaryota > Metazoa > Chordata > Chondrichthyes > Torpediniformes > Narcinidae > Narcine > Narcine bancroftii. The sequence goes on from NC_091469.1 coordinate 413,969,498, forward strand.
CAAGAATACTTGTAAATGCAGCAATTTGGTGGGACATTTTATAAATGCATCATTTTTGATCCTAGTTAAGCAGGATTGCTGAAATAATAGTTTCATTATAATATGTATTTATAAATTGAGGGATTGGATTAAAACTCCATGTGTCTACATGATCATTGAGAATTGTTATACACCTCATTTGAAATTTTATGTGCAACTGGTAAGACCCAGTATTTAGCCAACTGCACGAAAACCAACAAGGTCGGGTCAGATACAGCAATGAGCTCTCTGAACCCTTCTCCATTAACAATGGCGTGAAGCAAGGCTGCGTTCTCGCACCAACCCTCTTTTCAATCTTCTTCAGCATGATGCTGAACCAAGCCATGAAAGACCCCAACAATGAAGACGCTGTTTACATCCGGTACCGCACGGATGGCAGTCTCTTCAATCTGAGGCGCCTGCAAGCTCACACCAAGACACAAGAGCAACTTGTCCGTGAACTACTCTTTGCAGATGATGCCGCTTTAGTTGCCCGTTCAGAGCCAGCTCTTCAGCGCTTGACGTCCTGTTTTGCGGAAACTGCCAAAATGTTTGGCCTGGAAGTCAGCCTGAAGAAAACTGAGGTCCTCCATCAGCCAGCTCCCCACCATGACTACCAGCCCCCCCACATCTCCATCGGGCACACAAAACTCAAAACGGTCAACCAGTTTACCTATCTCGGCTGCACCATTTGATCGGATGCAAGGATCGACAACGAGATAGACAACAGACTCGCCAAGGCAAATAGCGCCTTTGGAAGATTACACAAAAGAGTCTGGAAAAACAACCAACTGAAAAACCTCACAAAGATTTAGCGTATACAGAGCCGTTGTCATACCCACACTCCTGTTCGTCTCCGAATCATGGGTCCTCTACCGGCATCACCTACGGCTCCTAGAATGCTTCCACCAGCATTGTCTCCGCTCCATCCTCAACATCCATTGGAGCGCTCACACCCCTAACGTCGAGGTACTCGAGATGGCAGAGGTCGACAGCATCGAGTCCACGCTGCTGAAGATCCAGCTGCGCTGGATGGGTCACGTCTCCAGAATGGAGGACCATCGCCTTCCCAAGATCGTATTATATGGCGAGCTCTCCACTGGCCACCGTGACAGAGGTGCACCAAAGAAAAGGTACAAGGACTGCCTAAAGAAATCTCTTGGTGCCTGCCACATTGACCACCGCCAGTGGGCTGATAACGCCTCAAACCGTGCATCTTGGCGCCTCACAGTTTGGCGGGCAGCAGCCTCCTTTGAAGAAGACCGCAGAGCCCACCTCACTGACAAAAGGCAAAGGAGGAAAAACCCAACACCCAACCCCAACCAACCAATTTTCCCTTGCAACCGCTGCAATCGTGTCTGCCTGTCCCGCATCGGACTGGTCAGCCACAAACGAGCCTGCAGCTGACGTGGACTTTTTACCCCCTCCATAAATCTTCGTCCGCGAAGCCAAGCCAAAGAAAGAAGAAACTTTGATAAATGTCATGAGATTTAAAATGTTCTTTCTTTTTGGCTTATAAATAGAAAGTGTGCATTCTTTCTGCTTGAGAAAGTTATTCTTTGGTTGTAGGCTAAAATAATTTACTTTGAGTTTGAAAATAAAATTAATTTTGTGGGATCATTATTTGTCTCCATACATGTTAATACCTGTACAAAAATTACATGTGAATGTATGGATAAAAAGAACGAGAATGGATGACCATGTTCTACTGAATTGGATTAATTTTATCTCATTCATTATTTTGGTGGTAATCAAATCCCATTCCCAGACACAGTCAAGTCATCACAAAGACCTGGAAAAATAATAACTTAAAAAGATTGAAATGACTGTCCATATGAAAGAAGGACTGTTTTTTTATTGCATCTTTTTAAACCTCGGGATGTTTCAAAACACTTCACAGTTAGCATTTTAAAATGCATCTTATTTGCATTTTAAAAAAAATGAACAGCTAAGTCTTCAGTTGAACATTTCATCTGATAGATAGTATCATAGAAACTTCAGCCAGCATTGATTTTGAATTTACGTCAGGAGTAAGAGGGCTTCACTAAACTATGGCTGATTCAGCTGGTGATGTAGTAGATATAGCAGGTCAGCAACAATTCACAAAACTGGCCATCTTGCTGATTCTTTTCTATCCAAAAAGACCTGAGAGCTCTGAGATCAGGAAAGAATATAGTACATCCAGTTAAATGGTTTGTGCAGTGTGTGTGTGTGTGTGTGTGTGTGTGTGTGTGTGTGTGTGTGTGTGTGTGTGTGTGTGTGTGTGTGTGTGTGTGTGTGTGTGTGTGTGTGTGTGTGTGTGTGAGAGAGAGAGAGACAATCTTGATCCTGTGATGCTGTAATGGGGACGTATCATACTGACTGCTTGCTATTGCCTATGGCTGTAGAGATACTCCACCCTACTGGTATAGCAGATGGAGATGCTTTCCCACTGGCCAGTTTAGTGGTGGTTATACTCTGTTAATAAAAGCCTTGTATTAGTATAACACTTGTCTGGTCCATGTCTATGGCATATCAATTTTATTAAAAGACTCTCAATCATGGATACTTCCCTGAAACCTGGAAGACTCGAGATAGATCAAGATGCCACCCGACCTGGAGAAATTTTTCACCACTGGCTCCATTGTTTTGAAGCATACATGTAAGTGAATAATGTTGTGCAAGATGCAGTGAAAATGGACCATCTTGTGGCTCTCCTCAGAGAAGTACCCTACTCCATGGTTTGGGAGACAGCTCCCTATCAGAATGCACTGAATCTCCTCAGAACCTACTATGATATGCCATAAATCGTTTTATTCGCAAGACATCAGTTTCACACTCAAAGACAACAAGCTGGAGAGAGCAAAGATGCTTTTGCACTCACACTAAAAGACTTGCGCTGCCGTCACGGCCAAAGCCCACTGAGAATCTTCGATGCTGGCCATATTCATAAGCAGATTGGAGTGGGGGTACATCAGGCAACGTTTACTGGAGATCTTGGGCCTAAACTTTAATGCTGCTCTGCAATAAGTGAAGATCCTTAGGGCTGCACTACAAAGTGCTAAAGCTCTTGAGAAAGAAAGAGGTGCTGAAGCGGCACCCCCAAGGCCCACCCGCAGCGATGATCCACTGCTGAGTGCCACTAAAACACAGCATAAAAGCCGCTACAGCAGATGCTACTTCTGCGGTTTGGTGTTACACATTCACTCTCAGTGCCCCGCGCGGCAAGCCAGATGACCTGGAGAGCCAACGATTCATCTAGTTCTTCCTCTTCTCCTTCTTCTTCTTCTGAAATCCTAAGTGGAACTGCCAGCAACATGGTGAACTTCGACAGATCGTTGCCGCCGGGAGACCCTGTTTTGACGTCCATGATGATTAATCATGATGAACCCCCATGACCTGAACCATTCCACAATGAAGGTGGAGGTAAACGGGGAGGCTATTGACTGTTCGATTCAGGCAGTACTGACAGCTATATTCACCCTACCACTGCTAGCGCCCTGAATCTTACCTTGTATCCGTCTAAGCACAAAATTTCTATGGCATGTTCTGGTCTAAAACGAGATGTTACAAGTTGTTGTAAAATAACCCTGAAGGTACAGGGAAATGAATATAAAGATTTCAAATTGCACGTGCTCCCTGGTCTGTGTACACCGATGATTTTAGAATTAGATTTCTAATGCCAAATGAAAAGAATCATAATGGCATTTAACGGCCCATTACCATCGATCACAATACCCCAAGAGGCTGTTTGCGGGTTATCAACTCTAAAGATTAAACCTCCATGTCTTTTTACCAATCTAACCCCGGATTGTAAGCCTATAGCTACAAAGAGTAGGCGCTATAGCAAAGTAGACAGACTCTTTATTAAGAACAAGGTTAGACGTTTATTGAAAGAAAAAAAACCATTGAATCCAGCATGTCCTTGGTGCACACAAGTTGTAGTCGTCAAAAATGGCATGAAACATAGAATGGTCGTGGATTACAGTCAAACTAGATGCTTACCCACTGCCTCGTATCTCAGACATGGTAAACCAGATTGAACAATACAAAATATATTCCACGATTGATCTGAAATCAGCTTATCATCAGGTGCCTATTCACAAAGATGAAAGGTAGATTACTGCTTTTGAGGCAGATGGCAAACTTTTTCAGTTTAAAAGAGTTCATTTTGGAGTTACTGATGGTGTATCCATTTTCCAAAGAGAGATGGATAAGCTACTAGATGCTCATAACTTGCAAGCCATCTACCCTTATCTGGACAATGTCACTATATGTGGCAAAGACTTAAATGATCACGATCAGAACTTACAAAAATTTCTCCAAGTGGCCAAGCATCAGCTTTTAACCCTTAACAACGACAAGTGTGTATACTGCACTAAACGCCTGGTTATACTAGACTACGTAGTGAGTAACGGGGAGACCAGCCTAACCCTAAACCTTAACCCTAACCCTAATCCCACAAGGGCCGTAAGGCCTGACAGCAAACTCCAACAGGCACTGCCTGATGTAGGCTCTAGGCCAGGACACAACCAGACAGCATAAAGGCACCCTTACCCAGATTTAACCCTAATCCTAACCCCCGCCCCCCCAAAATAACCCAATATAATCCCACATGGGTCTTAAATCCATCTGGTTACCTCTGTCAGGCAAGGATTAAGACAGACCCCCCTATGACAGGGCACAATCAGTAATCACAGGGGCACCCTTACCCAGACTTCACCTTATCCTAAACCCCCAACAACCCAAAATGAATATCACAGGGGCCTCAAGGTGCAGCAGCAAACGCCACCTGGAACTGCTGAAGGCAGGCTCCCAAGGCCAGGACACAACAATAGAGCATAATGGCACCCCTACCCAGACTTACCTTAACCTAAAAAACCACCAAATAACCAAAGATTAATCTAACAGGGACACTAAGGCCTTACAGAAAGCTACATCAGACACTGCTTAAGGCAGACTCCCCACTCTAGGACACAATCAAAGATCACAGGGGTATCTTTACCCAGATTTAACCCAATGTTAACCACCCAAATAACCAAAAATTGATTCCACAGGGGCCTTGTCCATTCAGCTAACTTTGCCAGGCACTGATCAGGACAGACTCCCCATGCAAGCACACAATCAGGAATCACAGAGGCAACCTGAACCAGACTTCACCTTATCCTAAATACCGAACAACACAAAATCATTCCCACAAGGGCCTTAGGGCCTGACAGCAAACTCAAACAGGTACTACCTAATGTAAACTCTAGGCCAGGACATGGCCAGAGAGCATAAAGGCACCCTTACCCAGACTTTACCCTAATCCTAACCCACCCCAAATAACCCAATATAATCCCACATGGGCCTTAAGTCCATCTGGTCACCTCTGCTAGGCAAGGATTAAGACAGACCCCCTATGACAGGACACAATCAGTTATCATAAAGGCAGCCTTAGCCAGACTTCACTTAATCCTAAATACCCTACAACACAAAATCAGTCCCACAAGGGCCTTAAGACCTGACAGCAAACTCAAACAGGCACTGCCTAATGTAGACTCTAGGCCAGGACACAATCAGAGAGCATAAAGGTACCCTTACCCAGACTTAACTCTAATCCTAAACCCCCCCCAATAACCCAATGTCATCTGGTTAACTCTGCCAGGCAAGAATTAAGACAGACCCCCTATGACAGGACACAATTAGTAATCACAGGGGCAACCTTACCCAGAATTCAACTTATCCTAAACTCCCCAACAACCCAAAATGAATATTACAGGGGCCTCAAGGGGTGGCAGCAAACACCACCAGGAACTGCTGAAGGCAGGCTCCCTAGGCCAGGACACAACCATAGAGCGTAAGGGCACCCTTACCCAGACTTACCTTAACCTAAAGAACCCCTAAATAACCAAAGATTAATCTAACAGGGACACTAAGGCCTTACAGAAAGCTACACCAGACACTGCTTAAGGCAGACTCCCCAGTCTAGGACACAATCACAGATCATAGGGGTAATTTTACCCAGATTTAACCCAATGATAACCACCCAAATAACCAATAATTGATCCCACATGGGCCTTGTCCATTCAACTAATTTTGCCTGGCACTGCTTAGGGCAGGGTCCCTAGGCTGGAACACAACCAGAGAGCATAAATGCACCTTTACCCAGACTTAATCCTAACCCTAACCGCCAAACAACCCAAAATTAACCCCACATGGGCCCTAAGTCCATTCAACCAACTCTGCCAGGCACTATTTAGGACAGACCCCTCATGCCAGGACACAATCAGGAATCACACAGGCAACCTTACCCTGCCTTCACCTTATCCTAAACACCCAACAAACCAAAATCAATCCCACAAGGGCCTACTAGGGCTGACAGCAAATTCCAACAGGCACTGCCTGATGTAGACTCTCTAAGCCAGGATACAACCAGAGAGAATAAAGACACCCTTACCCAGACTCAAGCCCCACAACAACAGCAATCCCTACAACAGACTCCCTGGGCCAGCACACTTATGACAAATTACAGGAACACTCTAACATAGACCCAAGCTTACCAAGAAACACCACCAATAACCCTAACACTAACTCTAACCCTAAGACCATACAAATTGTAAAAACTTTTTAAAGAATGATACAGAAACCTACTGGGGAAGATTTGAGGCCAACAGAAGCTAGAAACAGACACAGTGTAATGAAAACATGGGCCAGCAACAAAGTGGCAGTTCAGAGAGACACAGAACCCCAGAGTGGGGAAACATGTGAACACAAGGGGGATGATTATCCCACTGCCCACATATTGACAACCTAACCCAGAAAGAATGAGACCACTCATAAACTAGAAAGAATGAGACCACTCATGGATCTAACCCCACCTGCGACACAAAAATCCCTCAAGCATTGCCTGGGGTTTTTCTTTTATTTCGCTCATTGGGTGCCCAATTTCACAGATAAAGTGCGGCTACTGTTTAAAACTACTAGTTTTTCCCTGTCTGAAGAAACCCTCTGTGATTTTGAAAACATCAAACAGGTTATAGCCAAGGTGACAATGTCAGATATTGATGAGGATTTACCATTCTAAGTGGAATCTGACGTGTCAGAAATCAAGCTGGTAGACCTGTGGCCTTTTCCTCTTGGACATTACACGGGCCGGAAGTCAGGCAATCCTCTATCGAAAAGGAAGTGTGAGCTATTGTAGAATCCATTTGCTATTGGAGACACCTTTTAGCCGGAAGGAAATTCCCTTTACTGACTGATCAAAAATCTGTTGCCTCCATGTTCAACACTAAATTGAAGAGCAAGATTAAAAATGATAAGATCATGCGTTGCCGAACTGAGCTTTCTACTTAGGATTACAATATTGCCCAGGAAATTTCAATGACTTTTCTCGCATGACCTGTGCAAGTCTGCAGCTAGATCATTTGAAATACCTTCATGATGAATTATGTCACCCAGGGGTCACTAGATTTATTATTATGTGAAGTCCCTCAATTTGCCGTATTCACAAGAAAACATCAAGAAACTGACTAATGAGTGTCCTGTCTGTGCGAAGTGTAAACCGCACTATTACAAACCTTCCGCTTCCACATTGATTAAGGCGCCTAGACCATATGAACGCCTCATTGTGGATTTTAAAGGACCACGGCCTTCAAATAATAAGAATTCCTATTCCTATTCATCATTGATGAATTCTTTCGTTTCCCATTCACATACCATGTGCTGACGTTTCTACTAGTTCTGTCATTAAATGTCTTGATAAGATTTTTAGTATTTTCAGTTATCCTAACTTCATTCATAATGACAGAGGCTCAACTTTCATGAGTTCTGAACTTAGGTAATACCTTCTTGATAGGCGTATAGCTATTACTCATACTACAAGCTATAACCCACGGGGTAATGGTCAAGTTGTGGTGAATGTCTGCCAAGCTGCCTGCCTCCCCTCTGGCGAGCCTTGCTGTACTAACATTTGCTGTGCATTATCTCTACTAAGGAGACTCTCCTTGCATATAACTGTGTATGCATCTATTGTCTTTCATTATTGTACCATGAGTTTCTGCTAATAAAAGCCATGATTATTGTTTGACCACATCGTCTTTGTCTACTTCATCAACTGGCACTTCAATTTTATTAGCAAAAATGGATGCAGCGCTCAAGCCAGAGCGGCTGATAATCGACCAGTCTGCCCCAAGGACCAGAGAAATTTTCAACCACTGGATTGCTTGTTTCTATTGCTACATGGCTCGAAACAACATGGTCGATGAGGCAACACAGTGGGGCCACCTGAACTCTCTGCAGGATGAGGTCCCTTTCACTGTAACGCAAGGAGCTACCACTCTGGCTATAGCCCGGGAATGTCTGACTGCTTACTATGCAGTGCCACGGAATGTGGTGCTTGCTCGACACCAGTTGCTGACGAGATGCCAGAAACCCAGGGAAAGTGATGCTGCCTATACACTGGCCCTCAACTCGTTGGCAAACGAATGTGATGTCAGGGCAGTCGATGTGCAACAACACCGCAATGCCTTGAAGCTGGATGCTTTTGTCAACTGGATTGACTCCAGTCACACCCGACAGAGGCTGCTGGAGACAGAGCCCTTAACCTACGACCGGGCAGTCACTCTAGCCAAAACACTGAGAAGTGCCATGTGGTCCAGTGAAATGCTAGAAAACAAAAAGGAAACATCCAGGAGTGATGGAACCTCAAAGGAAAGAAAAAGGTGAACTGAAAAATGCTACTTCTGTGATAAGAGTTGGCACCCCAAACAGAAGTGCCTGGCTCGATTTGCTACCTGCAGCTATTGTGGGAAACTCGTCCACTTTGCTAAAGCGTGTAAGGCAAAAAGTACTCCCACTGATAAGAAGAAGAAGAGAAGCACCAAGAAAATGCATCCTGGAGCTGCAGGAATGGAAGACAACTGTGAAAAGGGGGAATCTTCAGATGAGTAGGCTGAATCGACTTCAAGTGACGGCGAGGTGAGATCCCCTGTGATAGCTCAATTGATTTCAAAGCTTGGGGGATGTTACGGACTGAAACGGTCGACTATGAAGGGGGAGGTGAATGGTCAGACTCTTGATTGTCTAATAGACTCGGGGAGTGCTGACAGCTACATCCTCGAGAAAGTTGCCAGAGCCTTAAATTTGCGGAGATATCCAGTGAACAGAAAGATATCGATGGCTTGTAATGAGCTTACAAAAACTGTACGGGACAAGTGTAAAGTTACTTTAAAATAGCAGGGACATTGCCTTGCTGATGTGCGGCTCTTCATTATGCCGGAGCTCTGCGCCCCTGTGGTACTGGGGTTAGATATTCAATCTCAGATGAACAGTGTAGTGTTAAATTTCGGTGGGCCACTTCCCACACTTACCATCCTCCGCGCTAGTTACTGCGGTCTGTCCACATTAAAGATCAAAGCTCCCTCCCCTTTTAGTGATTTATCCCCCGAGTGTCGGCCGATTGCCACTAAGAGCCATTCTTACAGCAAAGAGGATTGTGAGTGTATCAAAGCTGAGACCCAGAGATTGCTTAAAGAGGGAGTAATTGAACCCAGTAAGAGTCCGTGGCGAGCCCAAGTGGTAGTTGTGAAAAATCACACTAAGAATCGACTGGCTATTGACTTCAGCCAGACAATCAACCGTTACACGAACCTGGATGCCTACCCCCTGCCATGCATCAATGAAATGATTACTCAGATAGCGCAATACAAAGTGCCCTCCACTATCGACCTCAAAGCAGCTTACCACCAAATCCCCATTAAAAAAAGGGAACGACCCTATATAGCCTTCAAGGCTGATGGGGGGAGGTTATACCAGTTTAAAAGGGTACCTTTTAGGGTCACTAATGGTGTGTCAGTATTTCAGAGGGAAATTGATAAGATTGTTAGGACATATGAGTGACAGGGTACGTTTCCCTATCTGGATAATGTCACTCTCTGTGGGAAAACACAGGCTGAGCACGACAACAATTTAAATAAATTTTTAGCAACAGCTAAAGAACTTAACCTTACATTTAACAAGGGCAAATGTGTGCTCAATGTGACAGAGCTACCCATTCAGGGCTACATTGTCCGCAAGGGCAAAATCTGCCCTGACCCGGAAAGAATGGCCCCCCCAAAGAAGTTACCACCCCAAACTCAGCAAAAGCCCTTAAAAGGTGTATGAGATTCTTTTCCTACTGCTGCAAATTGATTTGGGACTACGCCACGAAGGCACGGCCTCTGTTTGACACGAAATCTTTTCCTCTTTCTCCAATGGCCTTGAAGGCTTTCGAGAGAATTAAAGCTGATATTGCCAAAGCTGCACTCTCGTCCATTGATGAGGATGTCCCATTCCAAGTGGAAACTGATGCTTCAGATTGTGCCTTGGCAGAAACCCTTGATCAAAAGGGCAGACCTGTGGCATTCTTCTCCTGCACGTTACGTGGACCTGAACTTAAACATCCTACCATTGAAAAAGAAGCCCAAGCTATTATTGAAGCTGTTCGCTACTGGAGACACTTTCTAGCCGGCAGAAAATTTATTTTTGTCACTGATCAGAAATCTGTAGCCTACATGTTTAGTACTAAACACAAAAGTAAAATCAAGAACGATAAGATGGCACGCTGGCGAATAGAACTTTCAACTTATAATTATGAGATCCAGTACAGACCGGGCAGGTTAAATGATCCCTCTGACGCATTGTCACGATCTGCTGCTGGTGCTCAGCTGGAGGGGCTAAAAGAGATCCATAGCAGACTGTGCCACCTAGGAGTCACGAGATCCTTCCATTACATAAGGGCTAACAACCTTCCTTACTCTCTGGAAGAAGTCAGGAAATTGACTAAAAGCTTTCCTGTTTGTGCAGAATGCAAACCGCAATACTTCAAAGCTCCAGAGGCCACTCTCCTCAAGGCAACCCAACCTTTTGAGAGGATTAGCTTAGATTTTAAAGGGCCGTTACCTTCTAACGACAAAAATGTATATTTCCTTACTGTAATTGACGAATATTCCATGTTTCCCTTTGCGATACCCTGCCCTGACATCTCGTCAGCGTCTGTCATTAAGTCACTTGACAGAATTTTCAGCATTTTTGATTTTCCCAATTACATTCATACCGATGGAGGCTCAGCATTCATGAGCGCTGAACTGCGGCAAGCCCTGCTACGAAAGGGGATTGCCACCAGCCGTACCACAAGCTACAACCTGCAGGGCAATGGGCAGGTCGAAAGGGCTAATGCTACAGTCTGGAAGATTGTTAATTTTGCTTTAAAAACACATGGTTACCCTGTTACCCAGTGGCAGGAGTGCTGCCTGAGGCCCTACATTCTATTCAGTCATTATTGTGTACTTCAACAAATCAAACACCTCATGAACGTATGTTTGCCTTTCCGAGGAAATTAGGAACTGTGATGGACTGGCCAGCCTGTTTAACTGAGCCTGGAACCGTGCTGCTGAAGAGCCATGCTCGGGCACATAAAACAGACACCCTAGTCCAACCAGTTCAGCTACTGCATACTAACCCCAACTACACTCATGTTAAATTCCCAGTCGGGAGTACTGACACTGTACCCCTAAGAGATCTGGCCTGGTTCACCCCTTCCTCACACCCCTACTCAGAGTGAGCCTGAGAGGTTGGACTCACCCCACCCCCAGCCTGTGACCCCCAGTAAACTTTCAGATGGCCATGCTGAGGCTCCACTGCCTCATGCTGGTGATTCTGGAGCGGGTGCAGAAGCCAGTCCTTCCCACACTACAGACCCAGGACCTGTACCAGTTCCCAAGGTTGCAAAGAAGCCACCTGTTTTGAGATGAAGCACCAGAATTCGTAAACAACCTGATAGGCTGACATATTCATAAAACATCTCATTATATTTCGATTGCTTGCTAGATACTGGCTTATTTTGGCTGTTAGAGTATCTCAAGGCCAAACGTGGTATCCATGTATCGCTTGCTTCAGTCTTTCCTAGTAGCTGTCCTTTTGATTTTTAACCCTTCTTCTGCCAGGGGGAGACTGTGGTGAATGTCTGTCAAGCTGCCTATCTCCCCTCTGGCGAGCCTTGCTGTACAAACATTAGCTGTGCATTATCTCTACTGTTAAGGACACTCCCTTTGGATATAACTGTATATGCATCTATTGTCTTTCATTATTGTACCATGAGTTTCTGCTAATAAAAGCCATGATTATTGTTTGACCACATCGTCTTTGTCTACTTCATCAACTGGCACTTCACAAGTGGAGTGAAGTACAATCTGGAAAGCTATCACTTTTGCGCTAAAATCAAAAGCTCTCCCCACTAGCCACTGGCAAGATGTGCTGCCAGAAGCATTAAACTCTTTTGTACATGGCTTTATCCAGCTCCCAATGAGACTCCTCACCAACATCTTTTTGTTTTCCCAAGAAAATCGAAACCTGGATCAACCTTGCCGACTTGGCTCTCTAAACCCGGAGAAGTTTTATTAAGAAAACATGTTAGACCCAGCAAAGCTCACCCGCTTGTAGAGCATGTTCAACTGCTTCATGCTAATCCGTATGCTCATGTTATTTTTCCTGATGGAAAAAAGGACACTGTTTCCCTTGGGGGTCTAGCCTCTCTTGGTCTACAGCCTGCTAGTCCTTTCACTGACCTGACTCCTTCTCTTCCCTCCCCATCACGAGAAACACGAGGAACAATACCCCCTTCATGGAATGTTTCCTCATGCTCTCCAATCCCTTTCACACCTGGCGACAGAAGTCCTTCGGTTCGAGATAAGACTCCTCCATCTGTGCCCTTACAAAGATCAACATGAATCTCAAAGCCTCCTCAGAGGCTCTGTTATGGCCATTTGTAATCTTAGCCATAATTACAGTGAGTGGAGTCAACCTGTATTATCTCAGGCTTGCAGCTTGTTTTTTTTTGCTCTGTGTTCTCATTAATTCCGTTTGTAATCCTTGATCTTCCATGATTTTTTTTTGTTGCTTTTGTCATTATTGTATTTTATTAAATTGGTCAATTTTTTTTGGGGGGGGGTGAATGTGATGATGTAATGGGGGGCATATTATACTGACTGCTTGCTATTGGCTATGGCTATAGTCTGTGGTTATCTTTCTTTGGCTTGGCTTCGCGGACGAAGATTTATGGAGGGGGTAAAAAGTCCACGTCAGCTGCAGGCTCGTTTGTGGCTGACCAGTCCGATGCGGGACAGGCAGACACGATTGCAGCGGTTGCAAGGGAAAATTGGTTGGTTGGGGTTGGGTGTTGGGTTTTTCCTCCTTTGCCTTTTGTCAGTGAGGTGGGCTCTGCGGTCTTCTTCAAAGGAGGCTGCTGCCCGCCAAACTGTGAGGCGCCAAGATGCACGGTTTGAGGCGTTATCAGCCCACTGGCGGTGGTCAATGTGGCAGGCACCACATTGTCTGTTATAGTCTGTTAATAAAAGCCCAGTATTTGTATAACACTTGTCTGGTCCATGTCTATGGCATATCACATACCATTCGCAATGAATGAAAGTCACACCACAGTGTTTTCGTCTTTAAGCATGTGGAATTTTTACCAATCACGTGATGATACAGTCATGAAATTCCTCACGTAGCTCAACACTGGTCTTATCAGTGGCCCACTAGCTTCAGGACTCAATTCCACTCTGAGTTGTGAATTGTGGTTTTGGGGTATGTGGAGGTTATGAAAATTACTATATTAGCATAAAATTCTCCTGAAGAGGTTGTTAATTGACAAATTCTTGAAAGTCACAAGGTCCTGACTAACACTAGGAAGGAAGGGTACTGCTCGGTTGTTATAATTATCGATGTGGTACACTCTTGCCTTTCAGAACAGGGCTGACATTTCTGCCAGGTCTGGCCAACATATGCCATACCATAGCACATGAATGATTCCGAATACTCTTTAATGTGACTGGTGAGCCATGTTTTAAAATGATCCCTCTGATTGAATCTAGAGCTGGGTAAAGAAATTGGTTGTACTCATGCTGCTTACATCCTGAGAATAAAAATCATATGAACTGGAACTTCTAAACAGAGAAATTGCACAACTGTTTGGCTTTCCTTCCAAAGGAAAAGATGCCAAAACAATTTGTTTATTGTGATATGTACATCATTGAATGAGGCTGTGCTGCCTTAAGATTTATTCTTTGGCTTTAATTTTCCCCGTAACATCAAGCACAAGGTAAAATACTTCCCCAGTCTGAAGGGAAATCATAAATGTGGTCTTCATGATATTGTTGCACAAAGGGCAGAGATGAAATCTTTGACCTCAGAGCCACTAATTTAACTTCAACTATGTATTTTCTCAGAGTATTTTCACCCGTAAAAGTTATTTTGAAATTGCTTACAGATTGGTGGGTTTCATGTTTCCATGACCTCTCTTTATGAAGAATGAATTGTCATTTGACATCCTTTGCTCGGGGCATTTCTAGTTACATTGTGAATATTTGGCATGGTTAATATTCCCAATGTGATGGTTGAAGGAAATATGTGTTTCAATGTCTGAGGCAATGGTGTTGAATAGCATTTGTTCTACCCTGTTCAATATTCTTTCTTGAAACATTAAATCTGACTGTGCATGAAAATTAAAATGTTATATTCAAGCATTTCAATAACATGAAAAAAATGAAATACATTGAAAAATGTAAACATGTTAAAATATCTAACTGTATTAGGACATTGTTTCCAATTGAACATCATATAGTTCAATATTTTTTTTCCCCTGTAACTATGTTAAGTATTATGAAAAACTACACAGAAATGCTGTAGGAACTCAGCCGGTCTTGCAGTGTCCATAGGACCCAATGTTTCGGGTCTGAGCCCCTTTTACTTCAGTCACAGCGTCTGCAGACTTTTGTGTCTGACTGAAGTTTTATGAACTTTATCAACTAATGGTTTTAGTGGATTGAACAATCCTACATAATTTAAACCATTATTTTAAAAAAGCACTCTATTGAGATATTCTGATCCTTGTTAATGTTACTTTGCAAAAAAAAGCCCACTAATGTATGCTAGAAAACATTGATTTCAGGCACAAGCTCATTAAAAATATGGCATTCTGAAGTGATATGGATTCATTAAGCATGCCTTGCTTGCATTGACCTGGTATTGCTAATTGTTGATAATTGTTTGCTATTATATGATCATTAAAGAATAGTAAAGCATTTCATAGGAAAATATCTGCATTTTCAGCACCTTATGATTAAATCTGTACATAAAATGGAGGAGTATGTATATAAAAATGAGGACATCGGGTAACCTGCATCAATTTTTCCTGCTGCTGTTTTCACAAGAAATTTGTTTGCACATTTCATGCAGTGATTTGCAGATTTAAACTGCACTGATAATTCTGTTTTTCGCACTGGGGAATCATGATAAGATCTAATTTCTGGAGCCCCTAGCACCATGTGAATTAATTGATCCTATTTTTTTCATGAAATGAGAATGTTAACCATGAATACTATCTGGCAATTAGCAGCACTAAGAAGATGGTCATTTCTCTGATGCTGACCTTGACATCCATCCTTGTCCAAGAAGTTAGGACCCAGTAGATCACGTATGTCTGAACAGAAGAGACAGTGGAAGGAAGTAGTTGGAGACGTTAATGGAAGGATTTGATGCCCCAGGACTTGGAACCCAGCTAAGAATGACAGCACATATTTGATGGTCTGTACATCAAGAAATAGTCTTCCCATTGTTCCACTGATCCAAAACAGAAGGGATAATAACACAGCAGTGCTGACTCTGTGGGGATTTGTGTTACTCTGTACTCTCAATTATTCTTGGGTGCTGTTCAAGGCTGGCATTTATTGATGAAGCACCTTTTAAGTTGATGAGGAACCCCATTTTTGGTCTACTATGGTGAAGGGATTCTGAAATTGCTGCTAAAATTATAAAAAGGCACATAGCAGTGGATATATATTTCCAAAAGCAGGGAAGAACACAAGAACTCCAATATTCACTCACTGGGAGTTCAGTACTAAAGCAATAGGTGCCTTGTCTTTCTAGGTTTTACTGGTTGAAGATGCATCTGCTGTTGAATCTGAAGTTTTGATAGTTTGGCACATTCCACTAATTGCAATCATTACAGCACTGAACAGACAGGCCAGTAAATGCAGCGCGCTGCTTTGCATTGAATAAGTTAAAGGACTTTCACTGCTTTTACACCTACACATTACAGAGTGCTATGGATATATGAAGAAAAATACCTGAGGCTTTTGTAATTTGGGTTAACCATTCACTGCCTTTGCAGATACTACTCTGGCATTGGGGTCATGAGACAAGGAAAGTCTAGAATATAAGAAACGAGAGTGAGTGAGCTGAGAATCTTAAGGGAACATTAGAAAAGTATTTTGAGTCATGCAAGTCAAGAGATGTGTATGAGGAGTTTATATAAAATTGTACAAAATTCAAAAAGATGCAGGAGGTGATGGATGTCTTTCTTAGACACAAGGAATTGCATATTTGTGCCAAATGTTCGTAAAATAGCAGGAGGTAGTCATGATGATAATGAGGCACAATGGAGCAGCAAAAGGTCCTCTTCTGGTGGGAAAGGGTCGTTTGCAGCAGTTTAGTTGATGCTCATTTCAATGAAATTGTTGCAGAATTGTGGAGATATTTTCACCCAATTTGGCAGAAAGTGAAACATTTGGAATTCACAGAAGCTCAGGGAAAGAACTCATGATTTAATTGTTGAAGAATTTGTCAAGCCACTGTAAATTCAGCATTTGTGTTAAATGGGGCCTCAATATTAAGTATTTTCAGCCCAAATTCTTTAATTCACCAGTGGTTACATTTGAAAAGATGCATAATGTTGCTACTCACTCTTGTTTCTTATATTCCAGACTTTCCTTGTTTCATGTCTTTAATGACAGAGTACTGCCATGGAAACAGTATAGAAAATGCAAAGAAAATCTGTTTGGAGAAAGAGAAACCTTTGAATGCAGAAGTGAAGATGACTTAAGGCAATTATGTGAAGTATTGGTGAGACCATATCTCAAATTTTGTGTGCAGTTTTGGACTCTTAACCAAAAAAAATACTTGCCACAAACTGAAGGCAGTGAAGATTCATGAGGTTAATTTCAAGGATGGTGTGTTTGCCATGTGAGAAGAGATTGAGTAAACTAGCCAAATGATCTCCAGAAATAAAAATAGAAAATGCTGGAAATTCTGATCAGGTTAGTCTGCATCTTTTGGAAGAGAAGCAGTCAACATCTCAGGTTGAGACCTTTTGTCAGAATTGAGATAAAATCAAAAACTAATTTCCCCTTCCCTCACCCTCTGTTCAGCACAACAAACCTCCTTTATGCTGCTTCCTACAATGGGTGATTGTTGTAAAGGCAAACTGCTTTGTCTGCCACTGAAATTGGCACAGCCCAGTGACTTTGTTATACTTTTATACCATTTTCTTTCAAGTTGCTTAGCTCTACTTTCACCTAATGATGCATGGGATGGATTAAGGTCTTTGTGTTCTCATTGATGTAAGCTTTGGCCTTATGTCCTTCAATACTGATACCCAAGTCACTTAATTGTTAATTTTATTTTAATTTAGATAAACAGCATGGTAACAGGCTCTTTCAACCCACAAGCCCATGCTGCCCAGTTACACCCAAGTGACCTACAACCCCTGGAAACTGGAGCACTCAGAGGAAGCCCACGCAGACACGGGGAGAATGTACAAAATCCTTACAGATAGCACTGGATTTGAATCCCAGTCGCTGGCACTGAAACAGTGTTGCGCTAACTGCTATGCTAATCATGTGTGGCCTGAGAAGCTTGTTTAGCTATAGGGTGCAGCAACATATAAATTACATTCTTAATCACATGTTTCATGCTTTCTGTGCTTTGTGTATGATCTGCGAGTCTTGCAACACAGTTGCATTTATAGTGTTGGAGCATTGATCAACCACATCATGGATACCAGGCACAGAACACCCCATTTGGGTGGGAGAACTCCATTATTCTCTGCTGTGTCATTCATTACAGTTGCAGACTCTTTGGCTTGGCTTCGCGGACGAAGATTTACGGAGGGGTATGTCCACGTCTGCTGCAGGCTCGTTGGTGACTGACAAGTCTGATGTGGGACAGTCAGGCACGGTTGCAGCGGTTGCAAGGGAAAATTGGTTGGTTGGGGTTGGGTATTGGGTTTTTTCTCCTTTGTCTTTTGTCAGTGAGGTGGGCTCTGTGGTCTTCTTCAAAGGAGGTTGCAGCCTGCTGAGCTGTGAGGTGCCAAGATGGACGGTTGGAGGCGAGATCAGCCCACTGGCGGTGGTCAATGTGGCAGGCACCAAGAGATTTCTTTAAGCAGTCCTTGTACCTCTTCTTTGGTGCACCTCTGTCTCGGTGGCCAGTGGAGAGCTCGCCATAGAACACGATCTTGGGAAGGCGATGGTCCTCCATTCTGGAGACGTGACCCACCCAGCGCAGTTGGGTCTTCAGCAGCGTGGATTCGATGCTTGCGGATTCTGCCAGCTTGAGTACTTCGATGTTGGTGATGAAGTCATTCCAATGAATGTTGAGGATGGAGCGGAGACAACGCTGATGGAAGCGTTCTAGGAGCCGTAGGTGATGCCAGTAGAGGACCCATGTTTCAGAGACGAACAGGAGCGTGGGTATGACAACGGCTCTGCACACGCTGATCTTTGTGTGTTTCTTCAGGTGATTGTTTTTACAGACTCTTTTGTGTAGTCTTCCAAAGGCACTATTTGCCTTGGCGAGTCTGTTGTCTATCTCTTTGTCGATCCTTGCATCCGATGAAATGATGCAGCCGAGGTAGGTAAACTGGTTGACTGTTTTGAGTTCAGAGTGCCCGATGGAGATGTGGGGGGACTGGTAGTCATGGTGGGGAGCTGGCTGATGGAGGACCTCAATTTTCTTCAGGCTGACTTCCAGGCCAAACATTTTGGCAGTTTCCACAAAACAGGACATCATGCGCTGGAGAGCTGGCTTTGAATGGGCAACTAAAGCGGCATCGTCTGCAAAGAATAGTTGACGGACAAGTTGCTCTTGTGTCTTGGTGTGAGCTTGCAGGCACCTCAGATTGAAGAGACTGCCATCCGTGCGGTTCCGGATGTAAACAGTGTCTTCATTGTTGAGGTCTTTCATGGCTTGTTGCAGACTATACATTCATATAAAACTCTAATTTGTGTTGAATCCCTTGCTGCAGCATATGCACCTGCAACAATTAAATTTCAGGTTGGGCCTTTTAAACATTGGTGGCCCTGGGAATAATGGAGGGAGATTAGGTAAAGATAATACTGGTGAAGGCCAAGGGTTAAACTAACTCTTTTTGGTGATGGTCATTGCCATGCACTGACTCATTCAAACAGAACTTGGAGCATATCGCTTTGCAGTTACAACTATTGACGATGATGTTTTCTAAGTGTGCACAGGTCTCTTGGAAGAGGTGATCATTTCCTTTCTAATTGACTTAATGACCTTCATTCAGCTGTATGTGGTAATCCATATTATGAGATGAATATCCATGACATCATCTCAGCTGATGTTAATCGGAGGCTGAGGGCCAGAATGGTCCAATAGAATTACATGCATGGCTCAGTGACTGCAAGATCTCACTGAGCAGTCAGAAATACTTCATGTATGAATACCCGGCCCTTCTGAGAGCTGGAAATGGAGACATGGCTTCTGGAAGACCATTTCTGCTTTTGGCTATGTTCTCCCCACTCTCATAGAGGCCTTATGTTTGGACCAACTCCTCCTGTTCTTGGTCATGTGGAAGTCCAGTGGGACTACCATGAATGCACCTGTCATTAACCATAAAAAAAGAAGCCTACATTTGTCACAATGGGAAATTTATTTCAGGCAATAGAAGCTCCTAAATAAACTTTCATGGAGAACCATAAGTTGTCCTCTACCCAAAGGCCCAAGAAGCTGGTTGCATGGATGAATCCATTGGTGTGTGGTCCACACTGTGTATGGGAAAAGCAGGCACAAAGTGAGAGCTATACTCTTTAATTGCTGCACTCAGAACTCTGTAAGTCAAAGTTTCAAGTGCACATAAATAAGCCAATTGCAAAGCACAATTGATTTTGTACACTTGAATCAGAAGCCACAATGCACGAAAAGTCATCCGCTACTTGGTTTTATTTTTATTCCTGACTTTAAAAGAAACCAAAGTACCAGTGAACACAGCCTGCTTCACTCAACCATAAATGTTTAATCTGTTTGCTGTCACAATTCTACCAGCTCCTGGAGTTTGAAGGCTCTTCATGATGCAGTGATGTCATGCATTACATTTAATTGTGGAGCAAAGACTCAGCCTTAGCTATTATCTTGTTACCCCTGGGCTGAATCACCTGGAGTCACGACACATCTGCAATCTGCTCTGCATTCTCTGGAGGAGAAACAGCTGTATCGAAAGGCAATTAATGCCTCAACCATAATTACCTTGTCAAATGACACAATTATGGATGAATATTCAGAAATGTTAAATTGTTTAATAAGTGTTTAACAACCAAATAACCAAACTTTTGAGGGGAAAGGCATTTAAAATGGCATATCTTATCTGATCTTACATAACTAAGTTTTGATATCCTCAATAATCTTGGGTTGTTGGGAAGTCAAGAAAATGGAGTTGAGGTGAAAGACTCTCAATGGTTTTATGGAGTGGTCGAGGAAACCTAAAGGGAAAGAATGTTGCCTCCTATTTCTTAAATTCTTATCTTCAAGATTCATATCTTCTTTAAATGTGGGCTGAAGGGCCTCTTCCTGTGCTGTGCCTTGTAGTGATAGAGTGCTAAGACACTTCTGACTACTAGAGGGAGTTGGAGATGTGTTGGTTACAGCTTGGGTTGGATTCAAGATGGATGCTTCCATGTGGTGTGTGTTCTTTAGCAAATAAAGTATAGTTGTTTTAAAATAACCCAAGTTTCTTTATTACAATAAAAAAGAAATATCACATGGAGGGGAAGAAGCACCAGGAGTTCAGAATGTGTATCAGTTGTTATCATCAGAGAAATGGAAAGTGTGAAGGTTCCTGATGTGGTAAATTGGACTGGAAATGTCGACCAAGAGTGGAGGTTGTTCAAACAATAATTTATGCTGTACCTGCAAGCCATTGGACTTGATAGCAAACCTGATGCACAGAAGACTGTTACCATGGCGGGACCTCAAGCACTAGAGATTTTCAATATATTTGTTTTTGCCGATGCAGAAGACCAGGACAAGGTCAACAAGGTTATAGAGACGCTTGATTAACACTTTTCTCCTAACAAAAATGAAACATTCGAGAGGTACATGTTTCATTCATGCACGCATCTGCAGGGAGAGAGCGTGCAAATTCAATGATCTGTCATCAAATCGTGTTCTGAATTATTGATAAGAAAGTGAGAGAGAGGTTGTTAAGAGAGACAGAGCTTACCTTAGGTGGAGTTGTGAAAATATGCCATGCCAGCGATTTAGCTCTGCAGCATGCAAAAAGTTCAGTGAGAGTGCAAAAGCCAGTGAAAATGAAGGCATAGCCTGTGTGTGAAGGCATAGTATGTCCACACACATAAACAAACAAAATGAGATGTAAGAAACAACAAAAAAGGTGGAGAGACATTCAAGTCCAATCAATGTGGCACTAAACATGCTCCAAAACAATGCTCTGCCTATAGAAAAGTCTGTAATAAGAGCAAAGGGCAGAATCATTAGGCAAAGCAATGTTTTTCCAAAGAGAAACAAAACAGAAGTGAAAGCATGCACAATATACAAACTAAAGAAGAAACTGCTCTCAGTGATACATTCTTTGTGGGCATGGCAGTGCAGAAATATTCGAAATCAACAGATACTGAAAAGTCCAGAATGAACAGAGTCGAGCAGGACAAGTGGACAGTGTCATTGCGTACAGTTGGAACCGATATTCCTTTCAAGCTGGGCACAAGGGCAAAGACCAATTTGATCTGTGAGCATGACATCATGGTAATGAAGATAAAGCCATACATCCATGAAAATCCTGTACAGCTCAAAACCTACAATGGACAGAGCATCAACACGAAAGGTACATGTAAATTCAAGGTGAAAGTTGAAGTTAAAGAGCACCATCTCAGGTTCACAGTAGTCCCAGATGGACATGAATCACTGCTTGATGACAAGGCATGTGAAAAATTAAGCCTAGACAAGTGAGTGTACACATCAGGGAAACCCATTGTGTTAGCTGATACATTATCTAGGGCAACAGTGCAGAGTGAAGCACAGAATGAGAGTTCCACCAAGACAGATGTGACTCTCCACATGAATCTGATCACAGAATCTCTTCCTGTATCTGACATGAAATCCAAGCAGATTACAGCTGAAACAGAAAAGGACACAATTATACAGGTCATCAAAAAACTGAATGAAAAATGGCCTAGAGGTCAGTCAGCCATACTACAACATCAGAGCTGAGCTGAGAGTTGTCAATGGGCTTCTACTTAGACAGAGAAGAATTATCATTCCTCAATCACTCTGACAATAGATGCTGAAAAGGGTGCATGAGAAGCGTGTTGGAATGGAAAAATGCAAGAGGAAGGCCAGAACTGCTATTGGCCAGGTATAAATGCTGATATTGACAGGATGGTTCCAGCTGTGAGACCTGTTTGAGATGTCATGCAAAGCAGGCAAAGGAACCCATGATCATAACTGACTTACCAGCAGAACCATGGCAGAAAGTTAGGACTGATCTGTTCCACATGGATGGGAAGAATTACTTGATTATCCATCAAACTATCTGGAGATTGCGCTCCTTTTAATATATCTCCACTTTGTGTGATCAAATGTATAAAATTTATCTTCACAAGACATGGAATTCCTTAAGTCGTTTACAGTGACAATGGACCATGCTACAGTTGTAGAGAACTCCAGAACTTCGCAGAAGAGTATGATTTTCGACATGTGAATTCAAGTCCTCTGCATCCACAGTCAAATGACAAAGCAGAGAAAGGAGCTCACTTAATTAAACAGTTGCTCAACAGTGGCTCAGATCAATATCTAGCTCTATTGAGTTACTGCGTTTCGCCACTTGAACGTGACATGTCACCCACTGAGCTTCTGATGGGATGTAAGACTATCCACCACACTCTACAGACCCAAACAAGAATAGAGATGTTGAAGATGCCAAATGGAAACAAAAGCACCTGGAATGGAAACAAAAAGCAAACTATGACAAGACACCAAGAAGCTTAGGGCCACTGGCACAACATGGCACAGTGAAACTCAGATTCCAACACTTGGAACAAAAAGGCTTCTGTTCTGGAGGAAGTAGGCCCAAGATCCTTCACTGTCGGAACAGAGGATTGTCAATTATTGACGAGGAATCCAAAGAACCTGCTGAAAATGCAAGGGACACTGAAGGAACAGAAAAATGCAAAAGATCCAGCCCTCACAACAACAGAGAAAACATCACCAGTGCTAGGCAGTAGTGGACCAGCAGAGCTGACACAAGCACCCGTGTTAAGAAGATCCACACTTGTTATCAAAGCACCTGACAGGCAGAACCTCTGGAAAAAAAAGAAAACTTAAAAATTTTGTGCTGCTGATGTTTGTGTTAAACTGCAAAATTGAAATGAATACTGTATTAGTGTGTCATGTTGTTAGATTAAACATCCCAAGGAAAGTAGGTGTAGTGTTAGAGTACTAGTGATAAGCCTGACCACTAGAGAAAGTCGGAGATGAGTTGGTTGCAGCTTCGGTTGGATTCAAGATTGATGCCTCCACACAGTCTGTGTTCTTCAGCTAATAAAGAGTAGTTATTTTAAAAGAACCCAAGTTTCTTTATTACAATATTGTTCTTGTGTTTTAGCTGTGGAAACAGGAATGAAAATATTTTTGGTGCGTTTTAAATTTATAACATTCAGCTAATTTTTGACCAAAGAATAGAACCTCCATTTCAGAGTCAAGGACTATTAGACCACCAGCATTATCAAACTATGAGTCTGGACCTCACAAATTATACTGTCTTCTTTATTTCCAAGGAATCTTCTTATAGATCTAAGCATCCTTGAGCTGGATAATCCTGAAAACTGAAGCCATTTTTGTTTTCTCGGAAACCAGTCTCATCTGAACTGCTGCACCAAATTTTCAAGGGCATTCCTTCAACAATGATTGCTTAGATCGTAAGTATTATCAAAGTGTTCAAAAGATGTTCAAAGCTCCCAGTAGTCTGATTCATTCTGCGGATAACCTGTTTCTCAATTTTAAGTTCTGGCTTATTACCATCTGACTGTACTTACACAACATGATGAAACAGCATTTCTCTGGACCATGGTGCACACATATACACACACAATGCACAGCACATATTGACCACATTTATGTATAAACACATAATTCAATAAATATGCATAAATATTTTGAGATAATTTATTTGGTTACAGGATACCATTCATAATCTCCCAGCCTTCAGGAAGAAATTATTTCCCTGATTTTGATGCTCCTGTTCCTTCTCCTTGATGGTAGTAGGTCAAACATAGTGTGTGCTGGATGGAAAGGATTGTCAATAATTTTTTTGAGACCTGTTTAAGAAATGCTCCTGGTAAATATTGTCAATAGAGGAAAGGGAGACCCTAATGATCTTCTTGATCATTTTGATGTATTGAATGCTTTGCAGCTACCATACCAGGCAATGATGCAGCCAGATGAGGCACTCTCAATTGTGCTACTGTAAAATGTTGCTAAGTTGGGGGCCAGTAGCCATGACCCCTCAACTTCCTTAGGAATTGTAGGCACTAAAGCATTTTCCTAACAAATGAGGTGTCATGGGTCCAGGATTGGTCATCTTTAACTGTATATGGATATTAAAGAACTTTGTGTTTTCCACGCTTTGCAGAACAGAGCCATTGATTGCAATAGAGAGTGGTTGACCTTCATCCTCCTGAAGTCGGCCATTATCTCCTTTGTCTTGACCTCCTTGAGACTCTGGTTGTTGTTCTTGCACCATTTTCTGAGCCTCCCAACCTCTTCTGTATGCTGACTCATTGTTGCCAATGAAACAAACTACTGTGGCATCATCCACAAATTTGATGATTCTGTTTGAATTGAATCTGGCAGTGCAGTCATGAGTCAGCAGTGTGAACAGTAGTGGCTGAGCACACATCCCAGAGTTGTGCCAATGCTCAGTGTGATGGAACTTGAGATTTTGCTACCAACCCAAACTGACTGGTTTTTCAGTTAAAAAGTCCTGAATCCAGTTGCAGAGTGGTGTGTTGAATCCGAGTGACAACAGTTTATCCACCAGTCTTTGAGGTATGATTGTGTTGAATGCCAAACTGAAGTTAATGAGCAACAGCCTGATATATGAGGCATTGTTCTCTAGGTGGGTGAGGACAGAGTGGAGGATCAAGGATATAGCATCTATGTGGACCAATTTGGACAACAAGAAAACTGGAATGGGTCAATGCCGCTGGAAGGTGTGATTTGATGCGTAAAAGCACTTCATGATTGTTGAGATCAGTGCCATTGGGCAATAGTTATTTAGACCAGTTACCATTGTTACGAGCCCAAAGGACCCCAAAACCCAGCAGCAATAGACATTCACCAAGTCAAGTGGTTTTTAAAACAAAAGTTATTTTTAATGAACTTTGAACATGAAAACAGAATCAAACTTTAACTTATCTCTATACTTAACTAACCCAAATTAACCCTCTTCTAATTCTAAGCACGCGTGAATGTAATGTAAGAAAAATTCTTTGGTTCACAGTTCAATCTCACTTCTCCTTCTTCCAAGTTCTCTGGATGCAGGCAATTCTTATACTGTGCACAGAATTTAACATGTATAAAGTTCACCAGGCTTTGGTGCTCAAAAGGTAAATGTTTACTGTTCAGGAAGGTTCTTGTAGGGTTTGCAGAGAGAGATTTGTTGTTCCAGGATTTCCACAACTGAGGTACCACCATTAGTCACCTCAATGTCTCGCTGATTAAACTTGCCCCATCAGGGTTTTCCAGATGGTAACTTATTTCTTCAAGCTACCACAGAGTTCCTTTCTATTCCTCTTATTGAAAGAGAAACATTAGACAGCTAGCACTTCCAGCCATCCAATGCTCTGGAACTTTCTGTTTCCTATCAGCTCTTCTTGGCTTGTTTCAGCTGTTTTCAGTGTCACACACACACACACACACACACACACACACACACACACACAAAGCTGAGAGGGCTTCTCTTCTCTCCCTCTCTCTCTCTCCATCTGAGACTGCCAGAAAGCTCATGTGACTCTCTCACTTGCAAAACCCCCACTTTCTTCAGCAAACAACAGGAGTTCTCCTTAGTCAAGATGTGGTCTTAGATAAATAAAACCAAGGAGTGACCTTTCTATGAGCACTTTGCAGAAAGATACTTGTAGCCATTTTGTCTCCTCCAAAACAATGGTCTTTCATTTCATGATGTCAGTTCAATTAGCACCTACTTGTGAAATGTGCATCACATTCTCCAGATATCCTGCAATGTTATTAAATATGAATTCTTTAGTCTTTCAAATAAGATCTGTTTTAAAATGTGTGTATGCATGTAACCCACTAATCTTACCAAAATCCTCCTAATATTATAATCCATTACACCATCACTCTCTCAGAGTGGCTGCCTTGAATCCTGAGGATACAGTGGAACTGTTACAGTGAGATTTTGAAGATGTCTGTTGGGATCTCTGTCTTCTGGGTCGCACAGTCATTCAACACAGTCAGATATGTTATCTATTCCTGTTGCTTTGTATGGATTCACACTGGACAGATTCTTCCCTACCTCAGCTGCAGCTATGCAGGGTGGCTGTTCTTCTGGGGAAGTCAGGGATTTCTTTGGTGTAACATTGTTTTTTTTCAACAAACCATGCATGAGGTATCATTGTCGCTGACCCTCAAGGCTGGCTTGTTATCAATAAGAAATGGAAGGGCTGACACGAAGAGAAGAAGAGACTTTTATGACTTTTACACAGCCACTGAGAAGTGGAAAATTAACGCAAATTTCCTGCTCTGCTGGCTGTGTAAAAAGGTCATGACGGAAATTAGATGCTAATTTCCATCCTGATATTTTTCCTCCAGAAGCCCTGGACATTTTTACAGACTGCCCGCAGTCTAAGTTGGCCACAGGCACTCTTTACAAAAATGGGCTAATGAATACGATGTTCCTGGTGACGTGCTCTGATACGTTCAGTTCGCGACGGCAAAGCAGGAGTTTTAAATCTGCAGAAAACCAAGGAGATTTTCGACTTACATTAGGCAAATGACCAGTGTCGAAACATTGGACTGATCCCGAGATCCATGAACTCCTCTGCATCCATGCTGAAGAAGAAATTGACCTGCACCTGAGTGCAGCTTCCAAGGATGCACCCACATTTGAATGGATAGTGTCAAAAATAAGGACAAGGGGTACACGTGGGATAAGGTCTGAGTATCGAGAGACCTTTCCTCTTTCTCGAGGAAATTTTAGACGTCGGATAGGGACATCAATTATACCGTTGACGTAATGATGCTGTGCGTTGGACGAATGTTCCACATCCATGTTGATGTTCACCATGTCCACCCTCTGACAATCTCTACAACAGAGGAAGTCAGTGTAATTGTGCTTCCTATGTAATCAACCACTCCGGAGGTAAGTATGGAAATTTTTTATGGGATTTTGTCGTTATTTTTGTATAAAAATCATATTTCAAATACTAATTGCCCATTTCCCACTTGAAAAAAAAGATTAAGGACTTTGGTGATGATGAAGGGTGTGAAAAGATACAAAAGGGATCAGTTAGAGAACTGGTGGGACAAATATATGAAGTAAATGGTAGGGACCTCAGGAGTGTTGATGTACAAAAAGATCTTGGGGTGCATTCATAAATCCCTGAAAATGGTTAGTAATGAAGGCCTTTGACATACTTGCCTTCAAAGGATGAAGTATTGAGTGTTGGATGTCATGTTGTAGCTGAACATAACAAAAGTCAGGCTGCACTTGGACTAGTGTCTACAGTTTGGTCACTATACTACAGAAAGGACATGGTAGCAAAAGACAATGCAGAAGAGCTTTACCATAATGTTCACTGAACTCAACCGCCTCATCTTTTCCATGGATATCCAATCACTATACACCTCCATCTGTCATACCAAAGGCTCAAAGCCTTCACTTCTTTTTTGACAACAGATCCAACCAGTCCCCCTCCACCATTACCCTCCTCTGGCTGGCAGAACTTGTTCTCACCCTCAATAACTTGTCCTTTGACTCATTCTACTTTCTCCAAATCAAATGGGTAGCATGGGCCCCAGTAATGCTTGCCTTTTCATTGGTTACATGGGCCAATCCTTGCTATATGCCTACATAGGCAAGGCTCCTCCACTCCTCCTACATCAACAACTGCTGCCTCATGCACCTATGATGAGTTCATTGACTTTATCCACTTTGCTGACAACTTCCATCTTGACCTCAATTTCACTTGGTTCATCTCTAGTAACATTCTCCCCTTTCTCGATCTATCTGTCTCCATCTCAGAAGACAAACTCTTGACAGACATCTTCTACGAACTCACAGCTATATCGACTATACCCCTTCACACTCTGACCCCTGTAAGGATTGTATTCCTTTTTCTTAGTTCCTCTGTCTCCATCTCATCTACTCCCAGACAAAGTCATCAATGCTAGATCATCTGAGATGCTCTCCTTCTTGAAAAACTGTGGCTTCCCCTTCAACACCATCACCTTAGTCCTCACCCATATATCCTCTATTACCCACACAACTGTCCTTGTCCCCTCCACCCCCACATTCAACAAGAACAGGATTAGCCTTGTCATAACCTACCATACCTACAGGCTTCGCATCCAACATATCACCCTCTGCCATTTCCGCCACCTACTACGTGATCCAACCACCAGACATTTTTCCTATCCTCCCCTCTCCACCTTCTGCTGCTTCCTTCATGATTCCCTTGTCCACTCCTCCCTTCCCACCAAATACCCCCTAGGCACCTACCTTTGTGATCTCACAAGGTGTTGCACTTGCACCCACATTCCTCCTTCACCACCATTTAAGGTCCCAAACAGTCCTTCCAAGTGAAGCAATATTTCACTTGTGAATATGCAGGGTTCGTCTACTGCATCCAATACTCCTGCTATGGTCTCCTCTACATTGGAGAGACTGGATGCAGACTGGAAGATCACTTCTTTGAGCACCTCAGTTCTGTCCGCCACAATAGTGGGGATTTCCCAGTGACCACCCATTTAAATTCCCAACCCCATTCTCTTGCTGACATGTCTGTCCATGGTCTTATGCACTGCCAGACAGAGACCACCCACAAATTAAAGGAAATATCCTCATATTCCATCTGGCTCTCTCCAACTGATAGCATTAATATCACTCTGATTTCTGTCAGCCACCCCTTCCCCCAATCTATCCTTACGTTTCCTTTCCTATAGTGCTTTCTCTCTCTCTCTCTCTGTCTCTCTCTTTCCCTCCCCCTTTTCACTCTCTTTCCCTCAGCTCTGCATTTACAGATCCAAACCTACCCTCCAATCAATTCTCATCTTCCCTATCTCCTGTCCTCCTCTCCTTATCCAATTAAAACCTTTTGTTTGTTGATCTGTGCTCCTCCCCTTGCCCTTTGTTTCTTTCTCACCAACCTTTTAATTCAGACACCTACCTGCTTTTTATCTTGAAGGAGTGCTCTGGTCCGAAATGTCAGTTATATATATTTACCTCCTATAGATACTGCTATATCTGCTGAATTCATTCAGCATTCCTGTGTTTTTACTACAATCACAGCGCTGCAGAACTCACCATGAATTTTCCTCGAACCAAGAGCTGGGAATGGATATGGAGGTGGGAGGGGTGGTGGTGGGAAAGGTGAAGAGGATGGAATTCATTGGGTACAGTGTTGGATGCAAAAGCCTAACCCAGAGTGGGAATTAAAGGTCATCTTTGGCAGAGATATACAACAGAAGGGATCCTGTCTTACCTTGCCAGAAATCTGAGAGGGAGTACTAGGGGCAGTGGATCTACCGCTTCCTTTTTACCAAAGCTGGCCTTATCACAATATTCTTCCTTGTTTGTTCAAGAGCAACAACACTTTAATTCAAACCTGGCACCGCTATTATGGTCTGCAGAGCACCTCGAGCACTAATCATAGATTAATGTGTCAATAATTTCCTGGTTCACTCAACATTCAAATTCCATTCAACCTTCCCCTCAGGACCAGCTTAGCTCAGGATTAAATATTTTGTTTTGAAATGTATAGTACAATGGCACCATTGCTTCTCAATATGGATTACTCATTGGAAAGAACAACCAGGCGGGCTTATGTGAGGGAAATTAACCAACTTCTCATTTCATCGTAGACTACGAGGTTATGGTCAGATGAAGAAAGATGGAACTCATTGTAACGTGATCGATGGTTCTCAGAGACTTATGTGGAGCACAAACATGCTTTTATTAGCTTACAATTAATGGCCAGTATCTAAAATGATCTTTAGGTAAATTGGAGGTAAGGCGGGAAAACAGGGTCCGATGGGAGCCGAGTCAAGAGGAGGGGCCAGTCGTCTAATCTACTCATAGACAGTGAATTCCAGTTTACTGCATTCACCTCTTCCTTCAGAAGAGAACCTGCGGGTGAAAACAGAGACCACGTTCAGCAACACTAGCTTTTTATAATTGTTTACATGTTGTGCCTTAGAACTAGTGGACTTTGCACTGAAAGGGGGACTCGGGGGTTCAGGATCCAATGGTTGCATGGCCGGAACCATGTCGCCCGGAACCCTGTGCTGGGTATTTGGAGATTCCAGGCCTATTTTGGGCTGGTGGGACCCTAGTTCCTGAAGATGCCAGATTTCTGAATGAGAGGATGTCCTCTCTGCTATCCGGGTATGCCACATAGGCATACATTGGGCTAGCGTGCAGTAGGTTCACTCTCTTGACCAAGGGGTCCATTTTGCTTCTCCTCACGTGCTTTTTCAGCAGGATTGGTGTTGTTAGCCAGGCTGGAAGAGTGATCCCCGATGTGGATTTCCTCGGATAGGCAAACATTAGTTCGTTTGAAGTCGCAGTGCGGAGAAGCGACTTTATGGAGTGGAACACAATGGGCAGAACTTCTTGCCAGCGTGAGTCTGGAAGGGCTTTAGACTGGAGTTCTAATTTCACAGCTTTCCAAACCGTTGTGTCCTCTTTTTCAACTTGTCCGTTCCCCTGGAGTTGTAGCTACTACTCGTCCTGCTTGGGGCAATGCCTCTTACGAGCAGGTATTGGTGTAGCTCTTCGCTCATAAATGATGAGCCCCGGTCACTATGAATATAGCTGGGATACCCGAACATGGTGAAAATGGAGCGCAGAGCTCTGATAACTGTGGTGGTGGTGGTATCTGGGCAGGGGATGGCGAACGGAAAATGCGAGTACTCATTGATAACATTAAGAAAGTACATGTTTCTGTTGTTGGAAGGTAGGCTCCCCTTGAAATTGATGCTGATTAGTTCAAAGGAGAGAGAAGCTTTTATCAGGGGTGTTTTGTCAGGGTGGTAGAAGTGTGGTTTGCACTCAGCGCAGACCTGGTATGACCTGGTCATTTTCTTGATGTCTTCAACAGAGAAGAGCCATGTGGATGATGCCCAGGTGGCAGAACTCATTGTGGTTTGACTGCAACTGGCTGGTTTGTGCAGCTGTGCACCTTCCTCAGGATAGGGTATCTGGAAGTTCATTGAGAGTGCCTGGCCTATACATTATCTTATAGTTAGAGGTAGAGAATTTGATCCTCCATCTTACAATTTTGTCATTCTTTGTTTTACCCCTTTTTGAGTTATTGAACATGAATGCTACAGATCGCTGATCAGTGAGCAGCGTAAATTTCATGCTGGCCAGATAGTGCTTCCAGTACCTTTTGGACTTTCTCAATGGCTTGAGCCTCTTTTGCCACTGAAGGGTTTTGGAGCTCGTGGCCTTACAGGGTGCAGGAAAAGAAAGGTACCGGCCTGCCCACCTGGTTAAGGGTCACAACCATAGCTATGTTAGAGGCATCGCTCTCCACCTGGAATGGTACTTTTTCAACCACCTCATTCATGGTGGCCTTAGCGATATAGCTCCTGACATAGCTAAAATCTGCCTGGGCTTTGGCCGATAATGGAAAGGAGGTGGATTTTAAAGGGGGACGGATCTTGTCAGCATAATGAGGTACCCACTGGGTGTAATATGAGAAGAAGCCCAGTCACCTCCTTATAGCTTTCATAGTCCTTGGGATCGGGAGGTCTAAGAGGGGGGGCATACGTTTGGGATCTGGGTTAATGATGCCATTCTCCACCACATAACCCATGATAGCTAGACATTTAGTCCGGAACACACGCTTACTGACATTGTCAGGGATTTGGCTGTGTGGATCAACTTCTGAAAATTGGCATCATGGTCCTCCAGATTGTGTCCATAAATGGTGACGTTGTCGACTTATCTACCATTTTGTCCATTTGCCTCTGCAAGACCAAGACCCCATTCATAATTACAAAAGGGACCTCAAGGACTGATAAAGCCATCCATTTGCCTTGAATGCTGTGTAGGGACAGTCCTCGGAACGGATCGGTAGCTGGTGATATCCAGCTTTTAGGTCGATGGTTCAATAGGCCCAGTACTGCACAATTTCATTCACCATGTCTAGGATTCAGGGGACAGGGTATGTGGACAGGAGTGTGAAGTGATTAATAGTTTGGCTATTGTCAATCACTAGCCTGGGCTTTTCTCCCACCTCCCTCACAACTGTTCTGACAATAACCACACCACCAGTGCGAGTATAAGACAGCTTTAATAAACTAAGAGGTCTTGTCTCTCTGCAAGATGAACCTAGAAGGCAAGACTGTAGCTCTGAACTGCTTTATGTACAAGGTCACCGTGATGACCCCTCGTGACCTAGTGGTGTAATTACATATCACCACATTCACCTCCCGCTTAAAAAAATTGTTATTCCCCCTTGCCCTCATTCCCTCCACCAGTCTTATGCTTCCCCAGAGTCTGCAACCCTTCGTGACCACTGCCAATCACTGGCACCATCATCTTGGGTGCAGACCCTTTGGTCACAGAATTTTTAAATAAAACCACCTTTGGCTCCTTTAACAAGCCATTTAAATCCTGTATGGAGCTAACGGCATTTGAACTGGTTGGTTGGACCCTACTGCAGTGCCATGTCTCTGTGATGACCTCTTGCCCCTGTTAGGTCTGCTTTGTTCATGAATGAGTGAGACAAACACCAGGCTGAGTCGAAATCAGGGTTCTTTGTTCTTTATTACCGGATTGTAACACTTGCGACTAAACATGTTAGTCGGAGAATGCATTCTGCCGTTATCAGTAAAATGGTGATTTTTTATACCCTTGGATATGTGCTTAGAACATCATCATATCATTACTTGTCCAATGACTAAAACTGTTGCTATCCTTTCCCTGCTAGCTTCCTGCCTCTCAATCCATCAATGTCTCTCTTATCTTGTAAGTACAAGGATGCATTCACATCTTGTTACTGCCCCGTACATTCCCATCTCATGATGTTTTACCTAACAGGAGTACAAGGACACCTCCCCTTCTTGTTACAGCCTTGTACAGGGTAACTCCCTACACATTCCCATCTCATGATGTTTTACCTTACACCCCTCACAGCTCTCTGATAGATCTTTAATAAAGATATTCTTGAACTTAAATCTATGACGCTTATAGTTTGTAGCCACAATAGGGTCACCCAGTGGAGTCTGTCACCTTCCAACCAGATTGGATGATCCAGCCACTGTCCGGTTTTACATTGGCTGGGATCTCTGAAAAGCAAACTTTACTTGAGTTCAATGCCCTCTTCTTACAGAGAACACAGATCAATGCAGTACAGGTGCAGTGAACTGGGATTCACTGGTAGTGTGTTATGCTGGTGGCTAGCTCTGCCTCCCGGCTCTGCCCCCATCTGCTCACATATATCCCTGGTTTCCTGCCTAAATCTAGAACCCTTCTGAAGACTACTGTGAAACCCAGCCCATAGTTATAAGCTAATAAAAGCATTTCTTCTCCCTCCAGCTGTGAGAGCTTTTATTCATGCTTCAATTTTATTAGCTTATTCCCTAAACGATGGAAGCGTTATTCAAGCCAGGTATGCTACTGATAGACCCTCTGTCCCCCGACACGGCTGTGGAGTTCATATACTGGCTAGACTGCTTCCAGGCCTACCTGAATGTGACCAGAGACATCTTCCACACTGATGAACTCAGGAGGTCCACACTTGTTTCAAGGGTAGGAATGAAATGAAAGTGTATGCAGTCATCATGGGCTGCCATCAAGGCACTGAAGGCTAGGTAGATACCTGAAGTCGCAAAACAATGTCCTAGCGAGGCACTGACTCGCTCTACGTTGCCAAAAGCCAGAAGAGACCATTGAGGACTACTTGCTGGATCTGTGGACGCTTGCCAAGAACTGCAGGTACAAAGCGGCTAAGGACCGTATTCATGAGAAAGAACAGATCTGGGACACTCTTGTCGTGGGGGTTTGCTCAAGGTACATGAGGCAGTGACTGCTTGAGTCGGGTAAGAAGTACCTGGCTAGCCGTGTTGAACTGGCTAAATCGTTGGAACAGGCCAAGCTCAAGAACAACGACAGCGAGCTCGCTCACCCAGGTGACCCCTTCCAACGACCAGCTTCTTCCACTACCTTTGCCCTAAAGGCTGCCGCTTCCAGTGCTAGGGAGAGCTTTTTCTGTGGCAATAGCCAGCATCTCTGATCTTGTTGCCTGGCTAAAGACTCAGTGTGTTCCAGCTGTGGCAAGTAAGGGTATTGGGTGAGGGTTTGCCATGCGAGGGGAAGCTTGGGGAAGTCCACGACCTGCACCTCTCCAGGATTTGATTCCAGCCCCAAGCTGTCTGCCCTGAATTCACCCGAGCCCACTTACACACAGACAGAGGGTGGCAGTGACAGTGGCACTGAGGAACCAGCGTGAAAAGGCTCAGTGGCCATCTTGCCGTGACCCGAATTCAAATTTGTTGCCATCATCGTCAGAGAAGGAAGGAGGGCAGCTATCTTGCCGCGCCGTGAGGCCGACACCATCTTACCCATGCAGGGCAACCTAGGACAGTGGGGGCCACTCGAGTGAGGAGTATGGAGTCTCCAGGGTCTTAGCCTCAGTGGTCCTAGACCAGGACAGACCTCACCAGCTCAGCAAGTTCATAGTAACTGTGAAGTTAAATGTTGGGTCTGGACTTGCTGGGTCACCTTAAAAGCATGACCCTGGAGTATTCAGGTCCCCTCCCCCCTGTAATTGTTCAGAACGGAGGGCCCCTAAAATCAGAACCCACATGCAGCCTCTCTGAATATCGACTCCCCCCCCCCCCCCCCCCCCACCCCACCCCACCTCTCTTCCTGAATCTGTCCTTGGACTGCAAACCTATTGCTACAATAGTGCAGTACAGCAGGCTGAGATTTTATAAATTCTGAGACACAATGTCTGCTCAGCAAAGGTATCATCAAACCTAGCACCAGTCCATAGAGAGCACAAGTGGTAGTGGTAAAAGGGGAAAACAAGTCCAGGCCAAACTATTAATCGGTACACATTCCTGGACGCATTCCCCCTCCATCGAAATTTGGACATGGTGAATGATATTGTGCAGTATCAGGTCTATTTGACTATTGATGTGAAAGCTGCTTATCACCAGCTGCCAATCCACTCCAAGGACCGTCCATATACAGCATTTGAGGCTAACGATCATCTCTCTCAATTTCGGCGGGTCCCTTTCGGTATCACTAACAGGGTTTCTATCTTTCAGAGGCAGATGGACAAAATGGTGGATGAGTATAGGTTGAAGGCTACCTTCCCCTACCTTGATAATGCCACTATCTGTGGCCGCACCTTGGAAGGACAAGACGCCAACCTCCAGAGTTTTCTCCATGTGGCAAAAGCCCCGAACCTCACTTATAACTCTGACGAGTGCATGTTCAGGGCTAAACATCTGGCTATCCTTGGCTACATGGTGGAAAATGGCATCATTGGCCCCGATCCCGATAGGATGCGCCGCCGTTAGAGCTCCCCGTTCACAGGACCACAAAGGCTTTGAGAAGATGCCTGGAGTCTTTTTCATATTACGCCCAATGGATCCCTCAATACGCTGATATGGTTCACCCTCTATTAAAAGCCTCTAATTTTGCCCTCTTTGCTGAAGCCTAAACGACTTTTAACTACCTTCGAAATCGCATTGCCAAAGCTGCCATGCATGCAGTGGACAAAAATGTACCTGTTCAAGTGGAAAGCGATACTTTGGACGTAGCCCTGGCCTCTACCCTCAAACAGGCGGGCAGGCTGATTTGCATTTTTTCCTCAGATATTATAAGGCCACGAGGTACAGAAACTATCTGTGGAAAAGAAGGCTCAAGCCATTGTAGAAGCCGTGACGTGCTGGAGACACTACCAGTGCTCGGTTGCATTCATGTTTAATAATGTCAAGGTGGGAAAAATCAAAAATAACAAGATTGCTCGGTGGAGGATCGAGCCCTCCACCTACAATTATTACATTGCCAATCAGCCAGGAGCCCTTAATGATGCCTTATCCAGAGGAAGCTGTGCCTCTGCACACACCAGCCAACTGCGGCCTCTGCATAATGAGCTCTGCCATCCACATGATCCGCATGGCTCATTTTGTCAAGGCTTGCAATCTGCCTTACTCCATGGAAGTCATCAGGGAAATTACCAGGTCTTGCCAAGTCTGCGTGGAGTGCAAGCTGCACTTTTCCGCCCCGCAAAGGCGCACCTGATCAAGTCATCCAGGCCCTTTGAATGGCTCAGTGTCAATTTTAAGTGACTTTTCCCCTCCACAATTGAGACACTTTCTTCCTCTCTATCAGTGATGAGTACTCTCGTTTCCCGTTCACCATTCCATGACCAGACACATCCACTTTGTCAGGCATAAAGGCCCTAGCTTCCATTTTCACCCATTTCGGGTATCCAGCTATATCCATAGCGACTGGGGCTCATCCTTTATGAGTGATGAGCTATGTTAGTACCTGCTGGCGAGGGGCATCGAAAACAGCAGGAGTACCAGCTACAACCCCTGGAGGAACACGCAGGTCGAAAAGGAGAATGTCACAGTCTGGAAAGCTGTCAAACTGCCCCAGAAGTCAAAAGGTCTTCCAGACACGCTGGCAGGAAATCTTCCCTATGGTGCTCCATTCCATCTGGTCACTACTATGTACCACGACCAACGCTTCGCCTCACGAGCTCCTATTCAATTTTGAAAGAAGGTCGGCATCGGGAGCTACACTCCCAACCTGGCTCACCACTCCTGGTCCAGTCCTCAGGAATCACGTGAGAAGCAAGATGGATCCCCTGGTGGAAAGGGTGGAACTGCTCCACGCCAATCCCACATACGTCTATGTGGAGTACCCGGATAGCAGGGAGGACATCATCTCCATTAGGGACCCGGCACCCACTGGAACAGAGGGTCTGTTGCCTTCAGTGCCCTGCGAGCCACTGAGCTCATTCTTACCACCCCCAGTCAGGGCCTCAGGGGATCTGGTTCAGAGGAAAGTGCATCCCCCTCCACCGTTGAGCCGTAGACCCAGCCCGCCTCTCCTCCCTCATAAGGGGACCAGGAGACCCAAGGAGTCCAAGGCCCTCCAGTGCTAAGGTGCACCACCAGGATCTCCAGACCCCCAGACCGCTTAAGTAACTTTTTTTTGAACCCATGTTCTCTGTCTTCATACACAGACCCTAAATTCTACAGGAAGGGGTGAATGCAGTGAACTGGGATTCACTGGTAGGGTGTTGTGCTGATGGCTGGCTCCGACTCCCGTCTCCACCCGCATCTGCTCACATATAACCCTGGTTTCCCGCCTAAACCCAAAAACCTTTTGAAGTCTACAGTGAAACATTACCCATAGTTAGTTATAAGCTAATAAAAGCGTTTTCTCCCTCCAGTTGTGAGAGCTTTTATTCATGATACAACAGGATCAGGCCCTTTGGCCCACAAAATCTGTACTGAACATGATGCTAAATTAAACCAAAACTCTTCTACTTGTAGCTTGTTGCACTCCCATTTCTTGCCCTTAATGCTGATCTTCATATGTTGTGTTTGTTAACTGACATTTCTAAATTTCTCAGTGATTTTGTTGAAGCCACTACTGCTCCAAATTTTTTGAATATTTGTTAAAAAGAAAGACTGCAGATGCTGGAGTGCAATAGCAAGTTCCTCCCTCCTCTCCTTTCCTCCTCCCTCTTCCCTTCACATGTTTTATTCAGAGGCCTGCCTGTTTTTGCTTATACCTAACAAAGGGTTCAGACCTGAAACGTTGGTTACCCTTTACTTCCTATGAATGCTGCGTGACCTGCTGATTTTCTCCAACATGTCTCTGAATACTTGGTTGGCTTAGTTTAAAATAGTCATTCAGTCTGTCCACCAGGGGGTGGTGTTCTCATGATTTAAGCCAAATTGGCTTTTAGCCACGTCAAAATTCATTTGTCTTGTCTTTACCATTAATTATCAAACTTTAAAAAAAATCTATCTTCTGGCTTTGCGTGGGAGAGGTGACACAGATGTTTATGAGACTGTTCTCTGTTGATGCACAGAGTATAGTGTGCTTTGCAGGCTGCATGTGAGCATCAAGAGATTACACCTTAGCTAATTTCTGAACATGCTTTTTTGCTTGTGCTGGAAGCCATATTTAGTGGTGCTGAACATAGCAGGAGATGGCAGACTTTCCTTTGATTCATCCTATAGGTTACATATTACTTATCAAGGGCAAGAAATACAATTGAAGGCAATACATATATATATATATATATTTATATTTATATATATATATATTTATATATATATATATATATATATATATAAACACGACTGCTAAATTTTATTGATCCCATGAAAACACAATGCTGGAGAAACTCAGCAGGTCAAACAGTGTCCTTTATATAGCAAAAGTAAAATTACATAACCAACGTTTCAGGCTTGAGCCCTTCATTTGAGGTATGGAAAAATGTTGGCAGGCATCCAAACAAAAGAGTAAGGGGGGAAGGTACGGTTGATATTTTGATGAAGGGCTCAAGCCTGAAACGTCGGTTATGTAATTTTACCTTTGCTATATAAAGGATGCTGCTTGACTTGCTGAGTTTCCCCAGCATTTACTTCAACCACAGTGTGTATAGATTCTCGTGCTTTACTTATTGATCCTGTGCTATGGACATGAATCCCACATGGATAGGGTAAAATCATTGGTGGTGATCGTTCAAGTACTCCTGTCCAATGAATCTCTTTGCTGTTAATGCAGGTTCACTGAACAGCAGAATTAATGTTCCATTTTAGCAATGTTTTCATGATGACTAGTAATGAATAAAAAATACTGTAAAAAATATTGTTCCCTACTCATAGAATATAATTAAACTGGCAAGATCAAAAATGTATTTTATTTTAATCAATCTGTGTGTTATCAGGAGCTGCAAACAATTTAATTCCCTCCTTTCCATTTTGTCTTTGCATAAACCTCGATGCACATTTAAGTCAGCTGACAAAGTACATTATGAATGCAGCATTAGTTTATTCTATCATGTGCCATTTACTCAAGTAACAGTAAGCTAGGATCCTCTCAAAGCATGTCACCAGGTAGGCTTTTCTTATCTCTTAATTCCTTACCTTGTCTGTCCTTCTAGTTGATGGGGGAGCATCTGAATCTCTCGATATAGGGATTAAAAAAATGAAATAAAGCGAAAGAAGCTAACAATAAGAGCAGAATACATTTGCCTCTGCACCTCTTCCACTTCCCCATTCCACCAGCCTGAATCCAAACCCTAACTTTGTGATTAAATGTCTTCATCCCAAAATATCAGCTTTCTCTCTT
Source organism: Narcine bancroftii (assembly GCF_036971445.1). Lineage (NCBI taxonomy): Eukaryota > Metazoa > Chordata > Chondrichthyes > Torpediniformes > Narcinidae > Narcine > Narcine bancroftii. The sequence continues at coordinate 414,009,186 of NC_091469.1, forward strand.
TCAATATGTGCTGCCTGACCTGCTGGGTGTTTCCAGCAACTTCTGATTTTATTTCAGAAATGCATCATGATTAGTGTTTTGATGCCCTTTCTTTCAGAAGTCCATCAAAGCAGAAGAGGAAAGGGAAATTCCTTTTCTAAGTCCACCCCTTGTGCAAGAACATTCTTCCACACCCACTGGGACACATACATGCAGCAGGACAGAGGCTCTAAAAAATCTGTTAAACAAATGCCTTTCCAGAAATAATAACAACCTTGTATTTATTTAGGTGACTAGCAGTTCAAGGGTCATCCCCAAAGGTGAGCTCACCTGTTCAATTACTGCCATCTGGTAATATTCCAGACACTGACTAGCTCTGAAAGGAAGCACAAATTATTTTATACATAAAATAATAAATGTTGAGGCACTCTAGAAAGGAAACGAATATTACACAGCCAGAAGTTCAACGGGAACTTATTTGAAAGTTGATTATTGTAATTAACTGTGAGATGTGCTATTTGCTGTTGTAGTGGGAGGATTAATAGGCATTCTGTTAAAGAGTGATTAGCTGTTTTCTTCAGCTGTGGTATGTTCTGGTTAACTGTGTAACTAAAATATGTAATCCATGTGACCTATGAGATGACTCACTGGTGCATTATGTGCATGAATGATGAACATTTAGAAGTGGATAACAAGAAAATAGAATACTTGATGATTCTACTTACTTTCCCTAACTAAGCATGCTAATGAAGAATCTATCAAAAATGCAAGGGGTTCATTATCTACATCATTGCCACAATAAACCATGCTCACTCACCATGTCATATAGAGCAACCCAGAGAGAGTGGCAGGCCAGATAATTGTGACTACATTTCTTTCTTCTTTCTTTGGCTTGGCTTCGCGGATGAAGATTTATGGAGGGGTATGTCCATGTCTGCTGCAGGCTCGTTGGTGACTGACAAGTCCGATGTGGGACAGGCAGGCACAGTTGCAGCAGTTGCAAGGGAAAATTGGTTGGTTGTGGTTGGGTGTTGGGTTTTTCCTCCTTTGTCTTTTGTCAGTGAGGTTGGCTCTGCGGTCTTCTTCAAAGGAGGTTGCAGCCCGCCAAACTGAGGCGCCAAGATGCACGGTTGGAGGCGAGATCAGCCCACTGGCGGTGGTCAATGGGGCAGGCACCAAGACATTTCTTTAAGCAGTCCTTGTACCTCTTCTTTGGTGCACCTCTGTCTCAGTGGCCAGTGGAGAGCTCGCCATATAACATGATCTTATAGCACCAGAAGAAAATGCTAAGAACTATAGGGACTTATGAAATGATAGTTACTGTTCTCTTGATAATTTGAAGATGAATATTAATAAGATATTGTACCAGATTCCAGTGAGAATTTGGTTTATTAGGTTCCAAAATAGATGATGTTGTGACATTGTGGAAGGTTATGTGACCCATACCTACCTCTCCATCAGGGTGCTGTGACAGATTATGTTGTGTTTGATTTGTATATAGATATGCTTTTAAGAGTTAAATTGGAGCAGGGTTTTTTTAGTGTAGGTCACAAAAAAACACTTTAAAACAGATCTTATTTAAAATACTGGAGCTTTGCTCATGCTAGGCAAGTCAGTGCCAAGAGCCTTTGTAAAAGCTTTGGAGAGTGCCCAAGAGACTTCAGTAATGTATTGTTGTTTACAAAAAGGCAATAGATGTAAGAACTTGTCGGAGCCGCAGACTGTCTGGAGTGGAACTTGCAGTTCTAAGAGGGTCATTTGGTTTTGCAAGCAGAGAGAGTAAAACAGGTTTTCTCTCTGAGAGAGAGAGAGAATTTAGTTCTTCAATTTTACAGTCAGCAGCAGCAGCTGGGACTGGAACAGGACAAACTGGCAAGCTTGAGGAAAACCCCATATGGAAGACGGGTTGTGAGTACTTAGTTCATCCTGCTCAAAGCCCTTGTGGTTCATGCAAGGGGAGAGGACTGGCTGTCTAATGTTTCACCTGAAATAAGAGAAACATAAAGGAAATCTGTGGTGACCTGAAAGAAAGAGGTTATCATCTGAAGAACCCTGATGGGGCAAGTTTCTTCAGCAAGACATTGAAGTGACTGATTAAAAGGGATCAGTTTGTGTCCAGGAACAACAAATTTCTCTCTGAAAACCAACAAGAACCTTCCTGAGTGGTAACCATTTACCTTCCAAGCACCAAAGCCTGGTGAACTTCATAAATGTTAAATTCTGTGCACAGTATAAGAATTGCCTGCAATCAGTGAACTTGGAGGAATGAGAAGTGAGATTAGACTGTGAATCAAATAACTTTTCTGAGCTTACACACACATTACATACACTTATGCTCAGAATTAGAAGGGGATTAAGTTAAGTTAGTTAAGTCAATAGTGATAAGTTAAAGTGTGATTCTGTTTTCATGTTTAAAGATAATTAAAAGCAACTTTTGTTTAAGTAACCATTTTTCTTGGTGAATATCTATTGTTGTTGGGTTTTGTGGACCTCTGGGCTCATAACAGTGCTCTATATTCTCATGCAGCCCATTGTTTCAAGGAAGCTTTCCTTGGTTTCTATTGCTCTCTACTCTCCTTGAGATTCATCTGCCTCAAAACATAAGGGTGGTTTTGAACAGGTCCAAAAAGGACCAAGTCAATCCATCAGTGGCAAATCAGATCCTCCTCTGTAGTAGCATAAATCAAACAGATCATGTCTTCACATCTTGCCTTCAATATAATTTAAAAGGAAATATTTTTGAAATAAAGTTTCTCTCTGAAAAGTACATGCAAGGGTAACAAACCTTGAACTCAATTTATAAATGTTGCTCTGACCATGCATAAGGCTGAAAGAGTTAGAAAATTGTTGGAAATTACAGAGGAAAACAAAATATTCTGAAGATGTAAAAAAACAAATAATGTTTTCTTTATTCTTTTAAACTTTCATATTGGCATGATACTTCGAATTTCCCATTGTTCTAGTCTGCTCAGGGCTCTTAAATACCAGGAATGTTCACTAAAGATTAACAAATCAGTATCCCTGTTATTTCACACCCAAAATAATGATATGGTGCTTTAATCCAAGTTTGGGAGAAGCTCAGCGAGGAGGATCACTTTAAATTGAGAGAGAAATAGATATATTTTAGATTTGAATATTGTCTGTTTAGTTTTGTTTTCATTGTCGCACAAAGATACAGTGGCAGGTAGTGATGCCCTAATGGGAAGGTTAAACTCTGAGTCTGCTTTGTGAATAATTCTCTTGACATTTTGCTCATCCTTTTCTATGATTATCATGGAAATAAAGCATCGTCAAAGCAGTAAAGTTTAGTATCACATTTTGCTTTGAGGATATTATAATAAGGCATGATAATGAAACATTTATTAGCTTACTGTTTTCAGAACAAATCTTGTACTCTCTTCTTTGGAATATTCTGTATTAGTCATTATGGTGTTTAGAAAAGTACATTTGGTTTTTTGACTTAGTAATGATACTGACAGGCAAGTCTTCTTATGCACTTAATAGCAAGGAACTGGTGAACATGATGTGACAAGATATGACAAATAGAAAAATGAATCACTGCAGCCAGAAAAAGTGATCATCATCTTTTGCCTGGAATTGGAACAATGAGAGGTGAATGACTGACTGTACGGTGTTAAATTTATTCATGCTCCTATTTCTCCACAGATTAAGAGGAACAGTGTTAAAATTTTTCAAAATATTTTCAGAATATTTCCAGTATTCTGAATTCATCTGAAAACAGATAATAGAGAATACATATTGAGTGGAGACAGAAGACAGCAGTTGGAATAATAAGTTGGTTAATAGTGGCTTCACCACAGGATAGATGTAACTGGCTCAGTACACAATGATGATGGTGGTTTGGAAGAGAGAATGATGTTGGTGTAGGGATAAGTCTTTATGGAGTAGTGCTATAAACATTAACACGTACTATTGGAATTTGAAATTCTGACTCAGTGCACTGTTAGCCAGAATCAGACTCACACAAGGTAAAGACTAAACAACAGGCTTTAATCCACAAAAACCTCCACAGAGCAGGCTGGCTGTGGCTGCAGCAATTCAGTGTGAGGCCTTGGGAGGCCAGCACAGGCTTATATCCCAGAGGGTGATTGACACCCGACTGGATGGGGCTTGATCCATTCAGGCCAACTGATTGGCAGACGTTCGTGAGGGGTCTCGTTGGTAGCCGTGCACAACAGTGACCGAATGGCATGGAGTCCCTCGGGTAGGGCGTCCTGCCAGAATTCAACGGCCCACCCTTTTGACCTGAGAGGCAGGAGGACTGCCTTCCAGACCACCCCTTTCTCGCGTTCCACTTGACCGTTGCCTCTTGGGTTATAGCTTGTTGTGTGACTGGTCGCGATACCCCTCGCCATCAGGTACTGGCGCAGCTCATCGCTCATGAAACTAGACCCCCGGTCGCTGTGGATGAAGGCAGGGTAGCCAAACGTGGTGAAGATCTGCCCCAGGGCCCTGACGATGGTGGCCGTGGAGGTGTCTGGACAAGGGATGGCGAAAGGGAAGTGTGAGTACTCATCCACTACCATGAGGAAGTAGACATTTCGGTTCATGGAAGGCAGGGGCACTTTGAAGTCCATGCTGAGACGCTCGAAAGGCCAAGTAGCCTTTACAACGTGGGCCTGGGGGTGGTGGAAGAAGCGGAGTTTACACTCCGCACACGCCCGACAGGCTTCGGTCATGTCCCTGACGTCCCTGATGGTGTACGGCAGATTTCGGGACTTTACGAAATGGTACAACCGGGTGACACCCGGATGCCAGAGGGACTCATGCAATGCCTGCAACCTGCCATCATGCATAGACGCGCAAGTGCGAGAGAGGGCATTAGGGGAGTTGTTAAACTTCTCGGGGCGGTACTGGATGTCATGGCTTTAGGTTGCCAGCTCGACTCTCCAGCGCAGGATCTTGTCATTCTTTATCTTGCTCTTGTGGGAAGTGTTAAACATGAACTCCACGGCCTGCTGGTACATGAGGAGCGTGAATCTCCTGCTGGCCAGGCAGTGCCACCAGTGGCGGACCACTTCCACAATCGCCTGGGCCTCCTTTTCAATGGTGGAGTGCCCTAGCTTGGAGCCGTGGAGGATCCTGGAAAAGAAGGCAACAGGGTGCCCCCCTTGGTGGCGAGGGCGATCGAGCAGGTGGTGGATGGACCTTTAACCTTAGGGAGTGGCCCACACTTGGATGAATGAAGCTCTCGGTGCTGCCACTGTCCAACAGGCACTTTGTTACCTGCCCGTTGACTCGCACATCCATCATCGAGCGCCCGAGATCGTGGGGAATGTCCCTGGTCAGCGTGGTGGCGACCAGGACCATCTCGGAGTCAGAGTCGTCGTTATCTAGAGGGATGGGGAGCGTCGATAGGGCGGCCTAGTCATCACCCATGTTGCCACGCCGACATCGTTCGTGAGGTGCAGCATGCAGTAGCCGATGGCCTCCGGAGGCATGGGAAGCGTCGGTAGGGCGGCCTGGTCATCGCCCGTGTTGACCACGTTGCCATCAGTTGCTGGGTGCGGCGTTGGGAAGCTGATGGCACCCGGAGGAGTGGGGAGTGTCGGTAGGGCGACCTGGTCATCGCCTCTGTTGACCATGTCGTTCTCAACATCGTCGGGGGCCCTCCATGTTGGGTGCTTCCTGGCCCAAGATGGCGGCAGCACGTGGGGAGCCGCTGCATGGCTGGCCTCCTTCCCCAGCCATGTCCACTGCGCCAGGGGAAGTAACATTATTACATCAGCCGGAAGTGACGTCACTCCGTGAGGCAGAAGTGACGTCACTGTAGTTCTCAGCGAAGGCAAGGGCTGGTGCAGATGCTCGGGGCACACACTGCAACAGTTGCTGGTGGGGGTCGATGTTGCACAGTTGAAGTTGGAGAAGACGGAAGTCGTCGTGGGGACAATGGCGCCATCTGGCACGTGCATGTGGGGGAGGTAGTGAGGTAGGGAGGTCATAGAGGTCATAGAGGGCCGCTGAGCTGCCGGCAGGTTTAGAGAGGCACATTTTTGCAAAGTGGCCTTTCTTGCCACATCGGGAACAATACAGGTTCCTAGCTGGGCAGTTTTGGCATGATCATCGATCTGACCCGCACCAGGACCCATAGTACTTACAGGGGTGCCAGGCACTTGCCGCAGCGTCGTTCTCCTCCCCAGCTCGGCATGGAACTGTAGCTGCAGTGTGAGAGGGCCATGAGGGAGCCTGGGGAAAACCAGAATTGAAGGCTTTGACGTGCAGGGCTGCTGCTTCCAGGGTTTGGACCACTTCCACAGTCCTGGTTAGGGCATAGATGTTGACCTCCAGCAGCTTCTGCCGGATGGCCCTCGAGTGTGGCCCTCGGACGAAGGTATCCCGAATCAGCCTCTCGACCTCCTCTACATCTACCCTGGGTTTAGCCAGACATGGATGGGCCAACTCTCGCAAGTGTCCCAGGTAAGACTCAGCTGTCTCCCCGGGTTGCTGGGCTCGGGTGTTGAAGAGGTACCTCGCACAGACCACATTCATGGGGGGCTTGTACAAGTTCTCAAGAGTTTCCATTGCGCTCTTGTACGTGGTGCAGCCTTTGGTTACCTGGAAGGCTTGGGGACCCAGCTTTGACCGGAGTAGGACCAACCTCTTCTGATCGGTCTCCAGGATGTCACCCTCGTGTGCCTCGATGATTGCGTCGACCGCATGCTGCCAGATCTCGAAGCGTGTCTGGGCTTCTGGGTGGCGTGGGTCGACCTCGAGGCTCCCTGCACACAGGAGTTTTTCCATGGCTGCCGTGGGAAAATTTTGTGGATTAAATTGTGGTGCACTGTTAGACAGAATCAGACACACACAAGGTAAAGATTGAACAACAGGCTTTAATCCACAAAAACCTCCACAGAGCCAGGCTGGCTGTGGCTGCAGCAGCTCAGTGTGAGGCCTTGGGAGGCCAGCACAGGCTTATATCCCAGAGGGTGATTGACACCCGACCAGGTGGGGCTTGATCCATTCAGGCTGACTCATTGGCAGCCGGCCAGCTGTTGTCCTGTCCCCTTACACTCCTGCAGGTACAGAGGTTGCCCCCTGCAGTAGGGTGGTGGTGTACTTCCTTCGGAAGCATTTGCTCACCAGTGGCTCATACTGAATGCCCATGGTTCTTAATTGTGTATTTGTACTGGAAATGGCTTTCGCGCAAACAGAGGAACTACTGACATGGTCTTTGCCCTCAGACAGCTCCAAGAAAAGTGCAGAGAACAAAACAAAGGACTCTACATCACCTTTGTTGAACTCACCAAAGCCTTTGACACCGTGAGCAGGAAAGGGCTTTGACAAATACTAGAACGCCTCGGATGCCCCCCCAAATTCCTCAATATGGTTATTCAACTGCACAAAAACCAACAAGGTCAGGTCAGATACAGCAATGAGCTCTCCGAACCCTTCACCATTGACAACGGCGTGAAGCAAGGCTGCGTCCTCGCACCAACCCTCTTTACTATCTTCTTCAGCATGATGCTGAAACAAGCCAATAAAGACCTCAACAATGAAGACGGTGTTTACATCCGGTACCGCACGGATGGCAGTCTCTTCAATCTGAGGCACCTGCAAGCTCACACCAAGACACAAGAGCAACTTGTCCGTGAACTACTCTTTCCAGACGATGCTGCTTTAGTTGCCCATTCAGAGCCAGCTCTCCAGCACATGACGTCCTGTTTTGCGGAAACTGCCAAAATGTTTGGCCTGGAAGTCAGCCTGAAGAAAACTGAGGTCCTCCAGCTCCCCACCATGACCACCAGCCCCCCCACATCTCCATCAGGCACACTGAACTCAAAACGGTCAACCAGTTTACCTATCTCGGCTGCACCATTTCATCTGATACAAGGATCGACAAAGAGATAGACAACAGACTTGCCAAGGCAAATAGCACCTTTGGAAGACTACACAAAAGAGTCTGTAAAAACAACCACCTGAAGAAACACACAAAGATCAGCATGTACAGAGACGTTGTCATACCCACGCTCCTGTTCGGCTCCGTATCATGGGTCCTCTACTGGCATCACCTACGGCTCCTAGAACGCTTCCATCAGCGCTGTCTCTGCTCCATCCTCAACATTAATTGGAATGACTTCATCACCAACATTGAAGTACTCGAGCTGGCAGAGTCCGCAAGCATCGAATCCATGCTGCTGAAGACCCAACTGCGCTGGGTGGGTCACGTCTCCAGAATGGAGGACCATCGCCTTCCTAAGATCGTGTTCTATGGCGAGCTCTCCATTGGCCACTGCGACAGAGGTGCACCAAAGAAGAGGTACAAGGACTGATTAAAGAAATCTCTTGGTGCCTGCCACATTGATATCGCCTCCAACTGTACATCTTGGTGCCTCACAGTTCGGCAGGCATCAACCTCCTTTGAAGAAGACCGCAGAGCCAACCTCACTGACAAAAGACAAAGGAGGAAAAACCCAACACCCAACCCTAACTAACCAATTTTCCCTTGTAACCGCTGGAACCGTGCCTGCCTGTCCTGCATCGGACTTGTCAGTCACCAACGAGCCTGGACATACCCCTCCATAAATCTTCGTTCGCGAAGCCAATCCAAAGAAAGACAAAAAGAAATATGTACATTGTCAAGTGGATAAAAATTCTTATGAAGAAGATTAGGTACATTTATGTAGGACAAATAAAAGTAAACCATAAAGATAAAACAAAAATCTGATATTTACTTTGTCACTGTAGCAATAGTTTTACTTTTGTCCCACTGTAAAGTGGTAGCATTGTTTAGCACCTTATAACATGTACGTAACTCATCTATTATTCTTCCCTGTAATTTCTATGCTGTCCATGTTGCTGAACTATTACCAGTCAAAACTTTGCTGTTGGGTCTTGCTGAATCCTTCCTTACTTCTTACAAAGCTCCGTTTGTCCTTTATGATCTCTCTTTGCTGCACATTACCCCAGCTGACAAGTCTGAAGGACAATTGTTGCCCCTTTCAAAGTGACATTATTCCCATTAATCTGTGAAGGAATTGCAAAATGAATGAATAAATGGAATATTGCTCATTTATCTGACTCTTGCTGCTTCAGCTATGGGAGAAGGATGAGGAGTTTTGAGTTTTGCTATTCATCTTTTCATGTCATATTGTATTTTCTGGATCCACACTCTTTACTAATCAGCTTCTAGATAACAGACAATAGTTTACAAAGTTGATGTGTTCTTGTATTATTTTTCGATCTGTTGGAAAGTTTAGCCTCCACTTGACTTCTACCTTCCTGGATGTCCACCAGAATTCATCAACTGGGAAAGCGGCATGAGCATAAATCACATGTTCTGTCACCTCTTGGCATTGGTCTGGCACCTGTTTTGGTTCTTGGTCACTGGGAGTGGCACTTGGGTCACTTGCTGTGGGACCTGAGGCATAGTTTTATTGTCTCATGTGCACCACTGGAGTTGTCAACAATTCCACATGGAAACAAAATCAACAGCCTGTGGCAAAGGCAGCCACATTTTGCACGAATTTCATTTCAGAGAGTTATGGTTGGTGGATCTTAAGTTTTGGATGGGTCCTAATGACATGGAAAAAAATAGAAGATCAAATTCACTTAGAGTAAATATAGTCTGCTGTGGATCTGAAAGGATTGAGTCAAAGGCTGGACCTATGTGCCATGGACCTTCTACTCTCCATTGAAGCAAACAGAGAACAGCAGAGACAGATATAAAATTGACTCTTCTCCTGACTTCCCGTGTACTTCCTGTTGATCCAGTTAGGATAAGATGACCTCTGGGCACATAATTTGGATTACAGTTTCATTCACATGTTTCAGAAGCAGAGGGAAGAAATCCAGATTGGATATTCAAACAAAACTAAAATGAATAGTATAGGGTAATAACTCCCAGTTGTTGCAATTTATCATTATTTAGACCTCCTCTTTCTAACGGGGGCAGAACTATTTCCTATATTATGTTTAACTGTAATAAATTGGACTGATAATGTTTGCAGGGAAGCACTATGCACACCAAGTTTCAATTCAAATTCTTGTACTTGTTTTCATTGCCTGCATTATCTGGCTCATCAAATAAAAGCTTTCAATTTGTGGCAAACAGCACATCATGGAAATTTCATCAGTCAACAGCAATCTGCATTCTGACATTACAAACCCAGCAAGAACTCATTTTCAAAATGGATTGATCATGCAAAACTGAAACATTGAACAAAGGACTGCTGTGTTCCAGTTAGGAAATGTATCATTTTCAGTCATGTGTTGTCTTTCCAAAGCAAGAAGGTTTTATTAACATGCAATTCATTTTAGCATGTTGGAAATGCTATATGCTGAGAGGAATTACTTTAACTCAGGCTGTGGCTTCCATCTGTACAGTGAGGAATAATTGAGTTTGCTTTAAGCAGGATGTTCAACCAAAGAGCAGAATTGTTCTTTGGCTCCAGAGTGGAGCTTATTTCAATTTTGTTCTCTTTTGTTTTCTCTCTCTCTCCAGTTGTTAAACCAAAACTATGCATAATGTGTGTTCTTCAAAACAGATGGTCACATTTATGATGTGGGTAAAGGTTACAGTCTTTGGTCCTTTGCTGGCCAGTTCACTTCTGCCTCATCGGCTTGCCCACCAGAGATTCCACTATGTCACTGCTATTTTACCTACCTCTCACTTTCCAGACTCCAGAGACTTCAGCTCATCCAAAAGCAGCATAGATTTTGCTGCACATAGCCTCTAAGACGGTGGTTCTCCACCTTTTTCTTTCCACTCACATATTACTTTAAGTAATCCCTCTGTGATTCGTAAGGGATTGCTTAAGGTGGGTTTTGGGGTTAGGGTTAGGGAAGGTTGAGAATCACTGCTCTGGACCCAATTGTTACTGAAATATTTTGCTTGAGAAAAATTGACTTGGCCTGTTTCCTTTGGAGTTCTGAAACCGTGCACATAACAAGTCAATCAAGAATGATTCAAACAGTGGTTTTCAAACTTTTTCTTTCCACCCACATACCACCTTAAACAATCTGTTACTAATCACAGGGCACCTATGGCAGAGGGAATACTTAAAGTGATATGTGAATGGAAAGAAAAAGGTTCAGAACCACTGCTCTTAGACTGTGTTTCCATAGCAACCTTTGTAATTAGTCATCTACATTGCCCCTTAATTCCAGTGTGGGAGTGGCAGAGAGATGGAGAAAGTAGAGACTTGATGAACAGAATAGCCTCCTCCTCTTATATTTATTACATAATGCTGTGAAGAACTTATTTCTTCCAGCAGGGTCCTTGTAGCTCAATATCCAACCCAATCATTACAATTCGCTTTATTTTCAGTAATTAAGACCTGGACATTGGAATTCCCTTTCTAAACTTCTCCCTCTCTTCAGCTCCCACTGTAAGAACCTCCTTATGTTTTGTGCATTCCTAAAGATATCTTTCTTTGAGCAGCTCGTTGTACAGAGAATGGTTGATATCCGGAACACACTGCCAGAGGAGGTGGTGGAATCAGATACAATCACTATTATACAATTAAACAGGCATTCGGATAGGCAAGGTGTAGAAGGATATGGGAAGATGGGATTAGTGTAAATGGAAAAAATTATTAGGATGGACCTGGTTCTGTAGCAAAACCCAAACAGAATCTGAATCAGAATTTATTGTCGTGAACATATGTTACAAAATTCACTGTTCAGCTGCAACATTATTGTGTATTACAGGTGCAGAAATTGTTATGGATACATTCCATAAATACACCATTAAAAAAAAATTAGTTCCAAAGAAGAGAAAAAAGTGTGGTTCATCGTCCATTCAGAAAACTGAAAGCGGAGGGGAAGAAGCTGTTTCTGTACCATTGGGTGCTTGTCTTCAGGCTCCTGGACCTCCTTCCTGATGGTAGCAGTGAAAAAAGGGCATGGCCTGGGGGGTGAGGGTCCTTGATGACAGAAACTGCTTTCTTGAGACTCCGCCTCTTGTAAATGTCCTTATGGAGTGAAGACTAATGCCCATGATGGCACTGGCCGAGTTCACAACTCTCTGTTGCCTTTTCTTATCCTGTGATTTGGCGACTCCACACCAGACAGTGATGCAACAAGTAAGAATGCTCTCCACGGTGCCCCTGTAGAAATTTGCAAGTCTTTTGTGACATACCAAATCTTCTCAAACCCCTAACAAAATATAGCTGCTTGCAAGCCTTCTTCATAATTGCATTGACATGTTGACATTCAGAAATGTGAAATTCTGTCCTCTTTCCGCTGCTGGCCTGTTGATGAGGAATGGTTCGAATTTTCCTGATTTGCCCTCCTGAAATCCACAATCAGTTCCTCACATTGAGCGCAAGGTTGTTGTGACACCACTCAACTAGCTGATCTATTTCACTCCTGTACGCTTTATCATTGCCATCTGTGATTCAGCTGACAACCATGGTGTCACTGGCAAATTTATAGATGGCATTTGAATTGTGCCTAGCTACGCAGTCTTGGGTGTAGAGAGAATAGAGCTAAGCAGTTGCTGGAACCCTGTAGGTCAGATAGCATTGATGGAGAGAAGAGACAGTTGACATTTTGTGTCCAAAGCCATGCACCAAGTCGTAGTCAGGCCTGTTGCTGTGCTGCATAACTGAGCAATTGTTTCTTTTTACTCTAGTTGTGGGAAACAGCAGAGCTCAAGGCTGAGAGAGTTAAATTACTTCATTATTTTCCTCATTCAATAGCAATGAATGCATCATTGATCAGACACTGGTTGGAAAATGGTTTCATATTAAAGAATTTAAAAAAAAATTAGTGGCATCTCATTGTCTACCTCCAGTATAAGTGGAAACAGTATAAATATTCTCTACTCCTTCATAGCCACAAATGTCTAACCAACACCAAAGCTGCATCCCGAATGAGATACATTCGAAATAAACAGTACTGCATTCAGATGTCTGTTTATCGCTATGTATCACACAAATGCTTTCCCATTACATTTTTCATGTCAAAGCAATTTTTGTCAGAACTCTCCAGGAACCACCACAGCAGGACCTTGCAACTAAAAAGCATTAAAAATCAAGGCGAAAAGATAAATTTCCTTCTCTTAATGTGGAAATTTGAAATATCTTAGCAGGAAATCAGTACATTTTGTTATTACAATGACTGTGAAATCTTTGCTCCACCACAAAGCTAAAAGGTCTGTTTAAAAATGGTTTAGATTTGATAGATTCAATCTGAGTGTGGAAAGGGAGATCATAAGACAGAGAAGCAAGAAGGAATGGATGGTAGGGAATACAGGTGGGTGGGGACAAGGATAAAGTATGTGCTCCAGAGTAGATTTCAGAGACAAATTGTTCTTTGTTGTGAGGAAGCCTGGAAACCACTGGTTGATTTTTCAGGTGTTTCTTTCTTGTGGCTTTTGTAAAATAATGTGCCCCTCAAAGAGTAGATGAATTATTTTGTTTGTCATCATTCGTCCATCGTCATCACTTTAAGATTGGATGTGGTATGTTTAAAGATGACTGGTCAAGCCAGTTTGGGCACAGAATGGCCTGGCATATGTTGGGCAGACATGTGTCGGCACTGCAGTTATAGCGCTGGTTGCTCGAGACTTACTTAGCTCGTACTTATGTTGGTCTTCAGCGGTGTGCCTTGCTTCATAAACTTGACCGCCTGTATGGACAAGGCCACACCAGGTAGGGTGGTTTTGTGCCAGCGTTTCCCAGATGGTCGTTACTATGTCAAGTGACTTCAGGGAAGTCTTTAGTGTGTCTTTGTGACATTTCTTCTGTCCTCCATGCGAGGATCTACCAGCAGAGAGTTCTCCAACAAAGAGCTGCTGGGGTATGTGTTCGTCAGGCATACGGATGACATGACCTGCCCACCAGTGTGTGGACTGATGATAGACTTGTTTAGAGAGAACTTCAGTGTCTGGTACTTTGCATTGCCATCTGATGCCTAATATTCTGCAAAGACAAGTCACATGATAATGATTGAACTGTCTTACATGCCTTTGTACACAGTCCACATTTCACAGGCATACAGGAGGGTAGTGAGTACTACAGCTTTGTTGACCTTCAGTTTTGTTGGTGGGCTGATTCCTTGACATTCCCATACAGTGAAACACAGCCTTTTGAAAGCAGAACTTGCCTTTGCTATTCTGCAGTTAACTTTTTTTTATCAATAGTCAATGCTTTGGAGAGGGTGTTGCCAAGGTAAGTAAACTGGCCCACTACCTGTAGTTTTTCCCTTTGATTATGATTTTGAGTTCTGTGTACGGAGCATGAGGACCAAGCTAGTGCATAACTTCAGTCTTTTTAATGTTAATGGTGAGTCTAATGTTGACACAAGCCATGGAGAATTTGTCCATGCTGACTTGGATCTCTGGCTCTGCCAGCATATAGGGCACAGGCAAAGAGGAAGCTTCTCAGAACAGTCTCCTTCACTTTGGTAATAGCTTGGTCTCTTCAGGTTGAAGAGCTTCCCATCCCTCTGTACTTGAGGATGATTCCAGCATCACTGTCTTGGAAGGCATCATTCAGTATGGAAGTAAACGTCATGCTGAACTGTGTGGATGCAGGAACATAGCCCTGCTTGATGCCATTGGTAACTGGGAATGCCTTTGAGGATTCTCAGCCGTCCAGCACTCTGGCCATCATGCCATCATGGAACTGGCATACCATCTGAATGGATTTGGTGGGGCAGCTGAACTTTGATCCTTCACAGGCCTTGTCAGCTGACAGTGTCGAAGGCTTTCGTGAGATCAACAAAGGTTGGGTAGAATTTTACGTGGCAAAAATTATGTCAATAGTCCCATGACCTTTGTGAAAGCCACACTGTAACTCTGGCAGCCTGAAATCCCGTGCCGGCCGCCCCAGCCCTGACATCTGCATTGGCTGCCCCTGCCTTGATGTTCCACGCCGGGGATAGGGGAAGCGGGGCGGGGGGCTGTCAGGCAGTGGGGAGGGGGGCTATCAGGTGCGGGGATGGGGGCTGTCGGACGCGGGGAGTTGGATCACTGGCTGATTGTCAGACGGCTGCATTCAGGTGCCTAGGGGGACTTCAGTGCTCCGCCGATTATCCCTCCCGGAGGAGGATTGGAAAGTGAGCCTCAGAGGCACTTCCTGCTCTTTCAGGTGGTTACCCCAAGAGCCACATAGGGGTAGAATATGCGGCTTTACGTTGGGGTATTCTGGCCACCTAAAAGAGCCTATTGATATAATTATAGTAAACACGCAAGATTAATTTTGAAATTAAAAATAATTTTATCTTTGCTTGTCTGACAGAAAGTATGGAAGAGGACATTTAAGATCAAGGATGTGACTTAATTCCAACTTAATGCCATCTCTCATGGGTGACAAATCTAAACTGCTCTCTTTAGTCAACTGAAACCAGTTGGAGATTGTGTCAAATATGCAAAACAGGTTTTGATCATATTGTTATGACTTGACTGCAATTTTTAACTCCAGGACAGAGCTGAGAGCTCTCATGTCTTTTCTGCCAAGCTCAAACTGGCAACAGTGACTTTTTTCCAGAAAAGGTACATTGTATCAAATAGATATATGCATTTTTTAAAAATATGCTTGCTGCAGACGAGGAAGAAAATTTAACCCATTATGTCACTCAAGGAAACCTTGGGTCCCTCTGAAACCAGGCTTCCGCTTCCTTCCACAATTTTGATACCCTCCAATCGATGGCCAAGGCCTGTCCTTCTAGTTCTTGGTGGCAATAAATTCACTTGCCAGCTCAGATTTCTTGTTGGGTTCAGAAAGGAGACTGCTTACCAGCTGGCAGTTAACATTACCCATGCATTGTGGGCAGATGTTTAGCTCTTCATCCTGACTCCCAGCTCACCTGACACTGTTAAAATTTGTTTTTAGAAATTTCAAGTATACATCTCAATAAAATTTTATTATGGGGTAGAGTCTCCTTAATACTGAGCTAGAGATCACTCCTAATGACTAGAATGGGAAGAATATCAGCTGAAGAATTTACTTAATTCTTAGTCTGCTGATCAGGGTTCAGATCTGTTATTTCCCCTTTCACACTGCCAACCTTCCTAGGAGGCGGGTAAACTTACCAGACATTCTGCACTCGGGATCCTTTCCCAGTGCACCATGATTTACCTGGTTAATCAGTAACCCAGCATTTTAAGGGGGGTCCCTCCTCCAGCCGTGACAATGTGAGAGCAGGTTATGCTTTCACACTGCCAGAAGGTGATTAGTGAGTTAACTCAGCCAGGCTCTGACACTTGCCCCCACCAAGTGTCAGAGCCCAGTTGAATTTAACTATCCCTGCCAGGTTGGGACATTTTACACTGCGTGATTACCGGGTACGGACTCAGTAAATTACCCAGTTCATCCCACATGTAATCGGCAGAGTGAAAGGTAAAGTTTACCAGGTTTTCATGGAGGACTGATAAAGTTTCTATTGGCTTCATGAAACAAAGTACAAAATTGGTCAGAAATGCTGAGAGTCTTTATGTATTTTCAAACATTTTCTAATTCTTGGCAGAATTGGCAAGAACAAGAACTCTTAGTTTGAGAGCTAATGATCTCATTTCTTCTAGGGCACTGTAATTAATTAGGTTAATTAAGCAGTGAAGAGTGAAGTTCTCTGAAGTGGTGACATATTGTTAATCTGATATGTTGATTATTCTCTGAAGGAAAGGTTGCTTTCAAACATTTAAAGCTGAATTATTTTTGCGGTGAATGGTTTCCAACTTTCTTTCCAAGCTGAAGCTTATTTTCACAATGGGTAAAAGACAAAGAGACTATCAACAGGACCAGAAAGCAGCATTAAAATTACACAGAGTGCGAGGCTTATGATGGTGCCATACATCAGGTCTCCAGTAATGAACAAAGCTACTTGTTAATCAACGGGGAGACTGGAGACATGCTGCAACAGTCTGGTATGGGACCACAAGCCCTTCAAAATTTAGTGGACCCAGTCCATCATGAATAAAACCCTCCCCACTATTGAGAACATCTACAAGGAAAGCTGCTGTCGGAGAGCAGCAGCAATAGTCAAGGATCCTCACCATCCAGCACACACTCTATTCTTGCTGCTGCCATCAGGAGAGAGGTATAGGTGACACGAAACTCACACCACCAGGTTCAGAAGCAGTTGCTCAACAATAAACCCAATCAGGGACCCATTTAAGGGGTCTGTTGCACTTTTATCGATTTTTTTTTTCCCTCTCTCTTTATTGTGCAATCTGTTTACTTTCTATATTTGAATCAGTTTTTTTTTCTGCACTGCCAATATGTGGTAATTCTTCCTCACCTGCAGGAAATAAGAATCTCAGGATTGTATGTGATGTCATGTATGTACTCTAACAATAAATGTGAAAAATCGTTCAACAGAATCAGTCCATGAAACATTTTTGTAAGAAGCTCTGATATACATTTCAGAAGTAATAACATTTCCTTGCTTAATTCCAAATTGAGTTTGATTAAATTGAGAAGATTCTAAGCATAACATGACTTTTTAGAACTCTTTAGTGTTGATTTAATTGCAGACCTTTAAGCCATTAGTACTTCCTTTTATGCTTGGTGTTTTGAGGCAGCCACAGGCTTTACACAAGTGTACTGGAAAAACTCAGCAGATCATGAAGAGAGCAAAACATAGTGAGTGTTTCAGTCCTGAGCTTCAGGAGTGCCAGAAAACAGGCAGCCACCAGATTAAGAAAACTGGGGAGGGTGTGGCAGGGGAAGGGCGAGGAGCAAAGGCTAGCTTGTGACTGGTGGATGAATGGTTAGAGGTGGGAAAGAGAAGAAGAGAATGGAGCTAGGAAGTGATAGGTGAAGAAGGCAGAGGACTA
This sequence comes from Narcine bancroftii, assembly GCF_036971445.1. Taxonomy (NCBI): domain Eukaryota; kingdom Metazoa; phylum Chordata; class Chondrichthyes; order Torpediniformes; family Narcinidae; genus Narcine; species Narcine bancroftii. The sequence continues at coordinate 414,026,908 of NC_091469.1, forward strand.
AGAAACATAGCTCTCTGATAGAAGAAGCAAGGGAAGGGTCTGGGGAGTTAGAGGATGGTAGTTAGAGGGATGGGAAAAGAAAGACACTGGGGAGGAGAGTAACAGAAATTGGAGACGTTGATATGATGTCATCTGATTGGAGACTGCTGAGATGGAATATAAGGTGTTGTTCCTCCAATTTATGAGTAACATCAGCTTGGTGGTACATGAAGTCATGGACAGACATGTCAGTGTGGCCATAGGGTGTTGAGTTGTCTGATCTGCAGATTTCTTGTTTACAACTACAGGTTTTATCTTATTGCAACAGCTAATTTTGGACAAGTATTTTTGTTTCTTTTCATATCATGTTCTCATGTTAAAAATGGTCTGACTATCAGAATTACTTACTTATAGGCCCATGCAGAATTGAGAAAATCTTCTGGATGCTTGTTTATTATTATATATGCTAATCATTTGACATTGATGCCATTTCATTTGCAATGACTGTAGGAATGAAATTCACTAATCCTGCCTGCCAGTATTAGAAACATTGGAGAAATTTTAACTCACAAAACAGAACGATTTGGGTTGAGTTGGAGTTTAAAATGCTAAGGGCCTCAAAACTAATCTCAACCTAACTTAAACCCATTTGTTTCTAAATGATTATGTGTTATTGAGGCATTTTAATGAATAGCGTGCTTCAAAATTGTTAAGATTAGACCACAAAAAGAAATCACTTGAACCACTGAGTCTGTGCTAGTCCCAATGGAAGGGCATTCCAGCAGCTCTCATACAATGAATGACCCTCTCCCAGATCTTTGCATGTAGAAGCCTGAAGTTTGCGGAAGCAGATCCATGAGTAGAACTACAGTATTTGTTATTCTACTCAATTACCAAACAAAGCACGTTTCTAGGCCATTGGATATTTGATCCACCATGTTGACCATAAAGGATCAATTTATCGTAATTCCATTCACCAACACCTTTCCTGAGGCTTACTGTAATACTGATATTGTTTATTGTCATATACGTAGTGCAATCTACATATACAACAGAATTTTTACTTGCTGCAACTACAAAACAAACACAAACAATATACTTAATTGAATTAAAAAGGCGATAAATACACAAAAATAAATAATAAATATTCACGATTATCCTAGAGCAAAAAAAAGTGATTTGGCAGTAGTGCAGACAATCATTTTATGCTGTCGGAGCAGTCCTTCATTAGTGTAACAAGGGGAAGTTCAGGAACCTGATAGCTGTTGGAAAGAAACTATTTTTGAATTTAGAGGTGCTGATGTCCAGAAGGTAGCAGTGAGAAGAGGTTGTGACCAGGGTGATGGGTGTCCTTTAAGACTTTGACTAACTTCTTGCTCATCCAGATGCTTCTTAAAAGTTGTGAAAATTTCTCTCTCAGGCACTATGTTCCAGATTTCAAACATTGTCCAAGTGAGACAATTCTTCCTCAGATCCCCTCTAAACCTCTTACTCTTCATCTTTCCATCCTATGCCTTCTGATCCATGGGAACAGTTTCCTACTATCTACCTTAATCTATGCCACTCAAACTTCCCACCCCCCTCTTCCACTTTCCACCCCGCATCCTCTCCTCTAGGGAAGACAACCTAGCCTATCCAGTCTTTCCTCTTACTGAAACATTCCATTCCAGGTGGAAATTAAAGTACTGTGGCATTTATGGTAGGACAATTAATTCATTAACGTTGCAAATAAATTGTAAAAATGCATCAAAATTACTCAATTGTGCACTGAAAAGTGCTAGATTTCTCTCATTATCAAATACTTTACTATGAATTATCAAAGAAGTTTTTGAAAAATGTTATTGGCTTGGCTTAATTTTACATGATTTGATTCATGCTTAATGTTGAGAGAAGGATTGATACACTATATTGGGCCGAAGCATCCCTGCCTTTCGCTGATAGTTTGGTGGAGAACCCCCAATGATGTGTTGTTTGTCAACAATGTTGGAAGTCATGAACAGGTAGGAATCAGCTGCCAATCCATTTGATTTCCTGTTCCTCTCGTGAACCATTGTGGTAGGGCTGCAGGATCCACCTCTTGAAGCCCATTCTCTCTTTGACAATTGTTCCACTTCATGGGTTAATGGCATCAACAACTCTTCGAGTTCATTGGGATCTACAGGTCCACAAGAGGTTAATGTGATTGAGCAGTCAGCATGGGGGACAAGCATGAAATGCAGGGCCAGATGGAGATCATCCCAACCTCTTTGCCATGCCAATGTTAATCACATCCCAAGATCAAATGGAAACTAAAATTCCATCTCTTATTGGGCTTTTGATGGCAATATTTCCAGCAAAACACAAGAAGTAGGATAGACTACCAAGTGAGCAGATTCACTGGGTAACACCCTACTGAGATTGCTTTGTTTGAGTTGGAGTTCAATCGTTAAACTCTTTGTTTGATTTTCTAGAATCAAATGTTGTTTGCCTTGGATATCATCAGGTTTTTATTTTTACCAGAAATAAAATAATACAATATCTGAAACCGTAACAAGCCACAGCAAAATCAACAACTGATGTTTCTGAAAGGTGCCTTGATCCTAATGGGCACAGCCCATCTGTTTGGGGCCAGTTGTCCCTCTGGTGCAAAATCAGCAAGAAGAACAATGAAAACGGAAGGACTTTTAAAGAGTAAACACAATCCAAATTTTTAAACTGGTGAAATGAAGAAGACTTTGCCTGACTCTTAATTACCATTCCTGCAGTTCTTAATTGATGTATTTTGAGCTCATCATTTTCCTTCAGTTATGCATTTGATATAAAACAGGGCAAACAAAGGCCTCCTGAGAGATTTTAATTTATTCCCTCAATTCTCTGACAATGTCTTTATATCTTACTCTTCTGGAGAAGTTACCTTTATTATAATTACTCTCAGTTTGTAAATGTTATCATTAATTACATGAATCCTTTTATATAATTGATTATGAATAAAATAACTGCACTAGAAATCCTACCCATGTAATTCCTTTGTGAACAATTTTGGCACTGACTGAATCTTTTCAAGGTTAATAAACACAGGGCCATGTCAAATCCTTGCAAAGAAACACAGTTGTATTGAGGTTAAAAAAAAATGAATATAAAGACACCTCATTGTGCAGAAATGCTTGGTTTTGGATTATGCAGAAATACAATTTGTGTCACTAACATTTTGTTTCAATCACAGGACAAACATGACAAGATCTTGTCGTTTTGTTTGCTAGATCTGTTTTTCAGTCAAAATTCTCCCAGGCGGGATATATTATCTGGTGTACAGGGTGGAAACTTTAGTTGAAGTCAAATACTTTGAAATAATATGTCCCACTGGGGAAAGCTCGTCAATGTGAAGCCAGTTGGCAAGCAAAAAGAAGGCAAAAGATTGTTGCCACATGTGTTAGAAGTGGACATCTTCCTGACATGTTTTTGTATGATTGTTAACACTGGGAAAGATAAGTATATTTGTCAATAAAGATATTGCATATTTTTATACCAATAACATGCCTTCAATGTCTGAAATTCATTCAGCATAAAATTCTTAGAAAATTAATGTATCTAAATAGTAAATAATGCATTTCAAATAGACAGAATGGCACAACTTAATCTCCATGCTACCACTAAATGTTCTTGAATCCCAAACAATAATAGATGAAATCTAACTGCGATTTACCATAAAAGCAGTGTCCTTGGTTGCAGCTGGAGTTGAATTTTATTATAGCTATTGTTGTCAGTGCTAAGAACTGTTCCAATTAATTAATCTTTTGTGAGAGATGAATAAACTTTGGAGTGCAAAGAAAGAAAACTGAATTGCCCTTGGATTATGGTATAAAATCAAGGCAAGGACAAAATAAAATGTTATTCAATGAGTGTGAATGATGCTGTCAAAGCATGTTTATTTCCCTTTGCATGGAATTTGAGGATGGTGATGGTGTCTCATGTTTGCAATTGGCAGTGATCTAGAGAGAGTTATGGTACACATTCAAGTTGGAAATGGTGTGTGACTGTGAGAGGTACTTTCATGTTGTAGTATCCACAGTTCACAAGGGATGATACATTTCATCTAAGTTGAGTGAATTGCTGTGATGTGTTATAACTAATGAATACCATGACATTGGGTCCTAATACAGGAATAGTTAAATATTGAACTCAATGAATGGAGCCTGATGAAGCCTTGTCTTCGATGGCTTGAGTATTTGCTTTTGCTACACCCATCCAGGCAAATAATGAAATAAAAAACCATGTAGCTACAAATAAGAATAAAAATATGTTGGAAATAGCAGCAAGTTATGCAACATATGTGAAAGGGAAAATAAAATTATATTTCAAGTTGGTAAAAGGACCCCGACGTGAAATGCTAACCCCTTCCACTAATGCTGTCTGACTTGCTGAGTGCTTCCACCATTTCCTTTTTTATTTAATGCAAATTATGGGTTTTCTTTCATGTTCCTGTAGATACAGAAATAGATTTAGTCTCTCACTCAGTCACTAGCCAGCTGTTGTAGCCATAGTGTTGATGATTGGTCCATTTAACCTTCTGGTCAATGGTGATCCCGAGCATGTTGATATTTTGTGCATGGAATGCTAATAATGTCATTGCAAAATTGTCAGGCATTTTCTTGTTGGAGATGATCATGAAGCTTCATTCCTGTGGTGAAAATACTCCCTGCTCTTTGTCAGTTCAAATGTGAATGTCATAGAAGTTTTATTAAAGGCTACTGTAATCAGGTTTGCTATTATTCAGCCATCATGCCCTCACTTGCTTCTTAATGATGTGTGGAATGTCTAAATCATAGTTGGCATCTATGATCCAGACGGCACTTTTTTATTCAATTGCTAACTTTTGTCTGAAGACACCTACAATTACTTCAGATTTGTCTCTTGCATTCAGGTGTTCGAACCCACCTGATTTGAGGATGGGGAAAGTAATTTAAAAAAAGCCCTTGTCCAGATAGTTGCTTGGTTTCCACTTCCATGCTTGACTGGATATTTTAAAGTACATAGTTTTTGTTTGATATATTGGTTAGAAATCTTGCTAACCCATGTCTCTCACTATAATAAGTATGTTTGCAGATTGCAGTAAGATTAGTGGAGGTGTGGGTAGTATAAAGGGCATTCAAATGATAGAAAGGATGTACAGGATAATGACAGGATTTTTAAAAGCATTGATGTGCAGAGGGATCTAGGTGATCAAATGCATAGATTCTTGAAAGTGGCTATGCAAGTAGATAAAGTGGCAAAGAAGGTGTATGGTATACTTGGCTTTAGGGTATGGGGCACTGAGCATAAAGCGTAGGAAGATATGTTGCAGCTGTATAAAACTTTAGTTAAGCTGCACTTGGAATACTCTGTGCAATTCTGGTCGTCCCATTACAGGAAGGATGTGGATACTTTGGAAATGGTATAGAAAATATAAATTTGGATAAACTTGGGTTGTTTCCTCAGGAGTGTAGGAGGCAGATGGGAGACCTGGCAGATGTGTAGAAAATCATGAGATTCATTGATAAGGAGGACAGGCAGAATCTTTCCCCCAAGACAAAAGAATCACACACAAGTGGGCATTCATTTAAGGGGAGGGAGGAGTCCAAGGAAGATGGGGGGTGGGTTGGAATCTTCTACACAGAGGTTGCCAGGTGCCTTGAGTCATGGAGGAAGCAGATTAAATAGTTGCCTTTAATTTTAATTAATTTAATTTAATTTAGACATACAGCACAGTAATAGGCCCTTCTAGCCCATGAGCCCATGCTGCCCAATTACACTCAATTGACCTGCAAACCCAGTACATTTTGAAGGGTGAGAAGAAATTGGAGGAGCCAGAAGAAACCCATTTAGACATGGAGTGAATGTACAAACTCCTTGCAAACAGCATGAGATTTGTACTCCAGTCGCTGGTGCTGTAATAGCATTGTGTTAACTGCTGCGCTAAGCATGCTGCTTCTAACCATTAAGAGGCTTCCAGATAGACACATGAATATGAAGGGGATGAAAGGATATCTACCTGGTGCAGGCAACAGAGTTTTAGTTTAACTTGGACATCATGTTCAGTACTGAAACCTGGGCCAAAGAACAAAGTAGATGAAAACAAAATTTGGTGGAATGTTAAAAATCATGGATAATTTTGATGGCTTGATGAGAAGAGATAATTTGTCGTCAGGGCTGGTGGTCCTATTCGGTGAACTAGATGGCTGCCTTGGATGCAGACCTCAGAGGGGCGCAGTCACGATGGCCAGATGTCCTGTGTGTCAGGACGAAATGTGAAAAGTTACTGTGTACTTACTTTAGTCAGCATCCTGTGGTCCATTGGCTGGCTGGGTGTGGCCATCTTTATTTTTTTGTGCATGCGATTGATTTGAATACTGGGGCCAGCAGGTACATGTGCAGTGGGACTGCAGACAGTGGAATATTTAGCACAGCTTCGTGCAGGCACGTAGTTCTGGCGCGAATGGCAGTGACCACAATCCTTCGGTCGACGTCAAGTGGAGTACTCTGTGACCGAGTGGGGCTTTGAAGGTAGGCCAGAACAGGAGGGTAGGGTGGCGGGGGGTGGGGGGTGGGGTGGAATCCAGAAAATATTTTTGTAATTTGAAGTAAATTTAGCCGTTTTAAGTTTTGTGTATTTCATTTTTTTCTAAACATCTGTTTTTGAAAATTGAAGTTGTCAATTTTTTTGGCGGAGGGCACAGAATAGACTGGCTCCAGCCCTGTTTCTAGTGACCAAATCAGAGGATGTTGCTTTAAGTCAATTGACAAAATAACCAGAAGAATAATAAGAATATTTATTTTTAGGACAGTAATTATCATTGTGGCAGAGGTGGTGGGTATATGTGTAGGGAGTGGAGTGGAGGTGGCATTTCAATCACCTTAATAATAATTGGGATACAATTAGTGTAGAATGAATTGAAAGCTCAGGTTTCTAAATTTCATTCAGAACTATTTTTATCCTGTACTTTATAACTCAAATGAAGGTGTTACAATGAGCGAACTGCTACAGATGATATTCAACCCATTGATTTCCTCTAGCAGTTTGTTATTTTTGGTTTAGATTGAAGCATCCATGGTCTCTGGTATCTCCATTGTCCCTTTTTCTACCCAAGTCAATGAATAGCATGAGGAATTTAAAACTGGTCACGCTCTCAATTTTAGAAATATGTGAGTCTCTTTCCTGCTTTATTTTAAATTACCACAAGTTTTCCAGTTAGAATTTTCTGTTACAGTTTTAGTTTTGATGCATTCTGAGTGGGAAGGTATAGACTTGGCTTTGAAAGCTAATTCTTAGAACCACAGACAAGCAGCCGCTTTGGCCCTTTTAGTCTCTGCTGAACCATTTTTATCCCTAGTACCTCTGACCTGCACCCAGTCCATTGCCCTCCATACCTCTTCGATCTATATACCTGTCCAAATTCTTCTTAAATGTTAAAAATGAGCCCACATTCACCACTTCAGGTGGCAGTTCGTTCCACACTCCCACCACTATGTGTGAAAAAGTTCTCCCTCATATTCCTTCTAAACATTTCCCCTTTCACTCTTTATCCATGTCCTGAAGTTTGTATCTCACCTATCCTCACAGGAAAAGCCTATCTGCATTCACTCTGTCTATACCCCTCATAATCTCTATCAAATGTTCCCTTATTCTCTACGTTCCAGGGAATAACCTTTCCCTATAACTCAGTTCCTGAAATCTGGGCAACATCCTAGCAAATCTTGTCTGCACTCTTTCAAACTCATTGATATCTTTTCTGTAGTTAGGTGACCAAAACTGCATACAATACTCAAAATTTGGTCTTACCAATGGCTTATACAACTTTACCATCACACCCCAGCTCCTATACTCAATACTTTGATTTATGAAGGCCAATATGCCAAAAACTCTCTTTTCAACCCTATCCTCCTGTGACCCCACTTTCAGCGAATTATGTCTCTGTGTTCCCAGATCCCTCTGTTCTACCACACTCCTCAGTGCCTTACCATTTGCTGTGTATGTCCTTTCTTGGTTTGTCCTTGCAAAATGCAACAGCTCACACTTGTCTGCATTGTTATGACATAGATCACCAGCAATAGAAATTCACCAAGATAATGGTATCTCCAAAACAATATTTTTTTAATTAATAACTGTTAAAAATATAAAATTTTACTTAACTCTAAACTTAACCCCAAACTATGTGTAAATGGATGTGTTTGTGTGTGAATCACCCAAACTATTACAGTTTAGGCTAAATTCTGAAAAATTAATTTCAAAGTTCAATCTTAGAGATCTTGTGTTGAAATTCAGAGTCTTTAAACTGATGTTTAAAAGTAATTATAGAGTAAGGTGCTGCACCAAGTTATCAGACTTCTTAAAACTCATGAATTCTTGACGTTGCTTCCAGAGAAATGTTTCTTCATACGAATAATTTTTTCACAATTCCGCTCTCTTGCATGGAGTTTATGGAACTTGTGATTTCCATGACGTTTCACAAATCCAGACAAGGATTAAATGAAGTAACCATTAAAAATGGTTATGATCCAAATGCAAGAAAGATCTGGTTTATCTTTACCCATGTGTGGGTTAGTAAGAAGTGGCCATTACAATGGCCACAGCAAATCATTGTTTCCCCTGACAAGGAGAACACAACAGCAGTGTCCATCTCACTGCATTTCTGTCTTCAAATGTCTCTCGGATACTAAAGGCTGTTTTTCAAACATCTTAATCATATGACTTGCTTGTTTTAGTTTCATTTTTTCCAAAAGCACAAGTCATTATGGCAAATGTCCTCCTGTTTGATCAGATGTCTTTCTGTTTAAACAGGTGTCCTTCTTAGCAATCATTCATTGTTTCAAGCTTTCAATGGAGAACAATAACACTCGTTTTATGACCTTAAACATAGGTGCCTTTGCGTCTGGGTTTCAAAATGTGTGTCCTGTGCATTTTCCTGTCCCACCCACAAAATACTATACTATATGTAAAATAACCTAAGGATTAATAGTAACACAAGACTTTAACACATTAAAATCCATCAGCTATTTTCAGACCATTTTCTCAACTGGTCTAGATCCCTCTGCAAGCTTTGAAAACCTTCTTTGCTGTCGCAACACCTATAATTTTAGTATCATCTGCAAACTTGCTGATCCAATCTACCACATTATCATCCAGATCATTGATATAGATGACAAACAACAATGGTCCCAGCACCAATCCCTGAGGCATACCACAAGCCACAGGCCTCCTGTCTGAGAAGCAATCATCCACTACTCTCTGGCTTCTCCCGTCCAGCCTTTTTCAAATCCAGTTCACTACTTCACCATGATTACCCAGCGACTGAACCTTCCAACTAACCTCCCATGTGGGACCTTGTTAAAGGCCTTCCTGAAGTCCATGTGGACAACATGCATTGCCTTTCCTTCACCAACTTTCCTGGTTACCTCCTCGAAAAAAATCCTATAGGATTGGTTAAACATGACCTACCATGCACAAAGCCATGTTGACTATACCTAATCAGTCCATGGCTATCCAAATAATTGAATATATGATCTCTCAGAAACCTTCCAATAATTTACCTACTCACTAACCTATAATTTCCAGGGTTACTTTTGGGGCCTTTTTTAAACAACGGAACAACGTGTGCTCTCCTCCAATCCTCCAACACCACACCTGTGGCTAAGGACATTTTAAATATTTTTGCCAGAGTTCCTACAATTTCTACACTAGCCTCCTCAAGGTCCAAGGAATATCTTGTTAGGTCCTGGGGATTTATCCACTTTTATTTGCATTAAGACAAAAAGCACCTCCTCCTCTTTAATCTCTCTAAGTTCTATGACCTCACTGCTCATTTTTTAAAACTTCCCACAACTCTGTGCCTGTTTCCTGAATGAATACTGATGAAAAAATACATTTAAGACTTCTCCTATCTCATTTGGCTCTATACATGGCCAAATACTCTGATCTTCAAGGGACCAATTTTGACCTTACTATCCTTTTGCTCTTAATATACCCATAAAAACCCTTAGAATTTTCCTTCACATTGTCTGCCAAAGCAACCTTATGTCTTCTTTTAGCCTTCCTAGTTTTGTTTTTGAGGTTTTTCTTGCATTTTTTTTAACTCCTCAAGGACCTCATTTGCTTCATGTTGTCTCCTCCTGCTATAACCTTTTTCTTCTTCCAAACCCAGATCCCCAATATCCCTCGAAAACCAAGGTTCCCTATGCCTGCTAACTTTGCCTTTAATCCTGAAAGGAACATACAAACTCTGTTCTCTCAAAATTTCAACCAGTTATCTCATACATCCTTTCCCAAAAACAACTTATCCCAATCCATGCATTCTAGATACTTTCTTATTTCCTCAAAATTGGTGTTTCTCCAATTTTGAATCTCAAACCGAGGCCCAGACTTATCCTCCTCCATAATTAACATGAATCTAGTGGAATATGATCACTGGATACAAAATGTTCCCCTACACATACATCTGTCACCTGTCCTGTCTTGTTCACCAATAAGAGATCCAGTATTGCACCCTCTCGAGTTGGTACCTCTATATATTGATTTAGAAAACATTTCTGAACACATTTGACAAAATCCAAGCAATCCAGCATGGAAGTTCAGTCAATATATTGAAAATTAAAGTATCCTACTATCACAACTTTATGTTTCCTGCAGCTGTCTGCTGTCTCCACAGACTTGGTCCACTAATTCTCATTAACTATTGGGCTGTCTATAATACAACCCCATGAGTGTGGTCATACCTTTCCTGTTCCTCAGTTCCACCCTTATAACCTCAGAAGATGAGCCCTCTGGTCAGTCCTGCCTGAGCACAGCTGACAAGCAATGCCATGCCACTCCTCCACCCCCCCCCCCCCACCTGTTCTATCAGATCTAAGGCAAAGCAATGGAAGCCCGGATCATTGGGCTGCCAGCCCTGCAACCAAGTTTCATGAATGGCCACAATGTCATAATCCACACTCTAAGCTTGTCTGACTTTCGTGCAATACTCCTTGCATTGAAATAGATGCACTTGAGAATATTTCCACCATTAACACGATGCATGCAATTTTCACATCATCTTTTCCCTCCTCCACTTCTCTATCTGCTCTGGCATCATGGTTCCCATCCCCCTGAAAATCTTGTTTAAACCCACCAGACCAGAATTAGCAAATCTTCCTACAAATATTAAGTCCCCCTCCAGTTCAGAAGTCCCATCAGAACAGGTCTAACCTTCCCTGGAAGACAGGACAATGATTCAGAAACCTGAAGGCCTCCCTCCTGCATCATATCTTAAGCCGCATGTTAAGCTGCATTATCCTCCTATTTCTAACCTCACTAGCACATGGAATGGGTAGCAAGCCTGAGAAAGTCCTTCAACCTAATGCCTAATTCTCTGAACTCTTCTTGTAGGACCTCCTCACCCTTCCTACCCTCGTCATTGGCTCCTATATAGACCACGACATCTGGCTGCTCACCCTCCCTCTTGAGAATGCTGTTAACTCAATCTGAGATATCTCGGACCCTGGCAACAGGGAGGCAACATGCCATTTGGAATATTCAATCTCTTCCACAGAACCTATTATCTTTCTCTCTAACTATGGACTCCGTACCCTTCTTAGTCATAGGACCAGACTCTGTGCCAGAGACCTGATCGCCATGGTAGGTTATTCCCTTCAACAGTATCCTAAATGGTATAGTTGTTAGAGTGAAATGGCCTTGCACTGCCTGTCTGTTCCCTTCTTTCCTCCTGCCTGTCAATCAGCTGACATCCTCCTGTCTCCTAGGTATGATAGTGTTGCTGTAACTCCTGTCTATCACCCCCTCTGCCTGTCATATGATCCGGAATTCATTCAACTCAGCTCCAATTCATTAAATCGGCTTGTAAGTGTAATGCACTCAGAGACAAGTGAGGAGTACAAAGACCCTTTTAATAGCTTATAATCAATGGCTGGTAGATACAATAGTCCACAGGTGAATTTGAGGTAAGGCGGGAAAACCAGGGTTTATATTGGGGTAGGTGAGGGTGGAGCCAAGGGAGGAGCCAGCTATCTGAACTTTGGAAGAACAGGGATTGATAGGAAGTAGTCAGCATGGTTTTGTCAGGGGTAGATCATGCTTAACAAACCTTATAGAGTTTTTCGAGGAGGTTACAAAAAAGATTGATGAAGGGAAGGCTGTGGACGTTGTCTATTTAGACTTTAGTAAAGCTTTTGACAAAGTTCCCCACAGGAGGTAAGGAAAAAAGGTGGAGGCATTAGGTATAAATAAGGAGGTAGTGAAATGGATTCAGCAATGGTTGGATGGGAGATGTCAGAGAGTAGTGGTAGAAAATTGTTTGTCAAATTGGAGGCCAGTGACTAGTGGAGTTCCTCAGGGATCGGTCCTGGGTCCAGTATTGTTTGTTATATATATTAACGATCTGAAGAAGGGGTGGTAAATTGGATAAGTAAGTTTGCAGATGATACAAAGATTGGTGGTATTGTGGACAGTGAGGAAGATTACCTTAGCTTAAAAAGAGATATAGGAAAGCGAGAGGAGTGGGCTGAGAAATGGCTGATGGAATTTAATACGGATAAGTGTGAAGTGTTGCATTTTGGAAAGGCAAATCTAAATAGGTCATATACATTGAATGGTAGACAATTGAGGAGTGCAGAGTAACAAAGGGATTTAGGAGTTATGGTAAATAGTACCCTCAAAGTTGATACTCAGGTAGATAGAGTGGTGAAGAAGGCATTTGGAATGTTGGCCTTCATAAATCGGAGTATTGAATTCAAGAATTGGGATGTTATGATGAAATTGTACAATGCATTGGTGAGGCCAAGTTTGGAATACTGTGTCCAGTTTGGTCACTGAATGCTATCTAAACAAAATAGAGAGAGTGCAGAGAAGGTTCACGAGAATGTTGACGGGATGTCAGGGTTTGAGTTACAGAGAAAGGTTTTTTTTTAAAATTTTTTATTTTTCACACCATTAATCACATTAGCCATGATATACACTTTTTCGTTGAGCAGCCTGGGGCTTTTTTCTCTGGAGTGTAGAAGATTGAGGGGGGATTTGATGGAGGTGTTCAAGATTTTAAAATGGACAGAGAGAGTCAACGTGGATAGGCCAATTCAAACCACAGGCCATGGTTTGAGATTGCAGGGTCAAAATTATAAGGGGAACATGAGGGGAAATTTCTTCATGCAAAGGGTGGTTGGGATGTGGAATAAGCTTCTGGCAGAGGTGGTTGAAGCAAGGACGTTATTTACATTTAAGGAAAGACTGGATAATTACATGGTGGGGAGAGGATTGGAGGGGTATGGACCAGGTGCTGGTCAGTGGGACTAGGAGGGTGGGGATTTGTTCCGGCATGGACTAGTAGGGCCAAACTGGCCTGTTCTGTGCTGTATATGGTTATATGGTTATAACAATACATAGAGAGTGAATTCCAGTTCACTGCATTCACCATTTCTTTCAGAAGAAAAACAGAGACCATTCATTAAAAAAAAATAATAGTTTACAAATATTTACAAGTTAAGTCTGTCAGGGGGTCTAGTTATTCTGGTTGACTGCCTCAGTACTGGTGGACTTTGAACTTGCTGAACTTCCTGGACCCCCATGGTACAGGGTTACTGGGTCTCGAGGGCTCCAGCTTTGGACGCTGAGTGGATTGGATCATATCCTGAGAAGAGTCGTCCCTGATGGTACTTAGTAGTTCCTGGCTCATTTGAGGCATCGGATCCTCAGTTCTGGTGGGTGCCAGGTCTGTGATCGAGACAATGTCCTCTCTGCCATCAGGTTATGCCAAGAAGACATATGTTGGGTTGGCATGAAGCAGATGCACCCTCTTGATCAGGGGATCTGATTTTCTCCTCCTCACATGCTTTCTCAGCCGGAACAAATCCCCACCCTCCTAGTCCCACTGACCAGCACCTGGTCCATTAGCCAAACTGGGAGAGTGGTCCCGGATGTGGATTTCCTCTGGAAAGTGAACATAAGCTCGTGAGGAGCTGTGTTGATCTCGCCATGCAGAGGAGCGACCTTATGTAGAGGAACGCTGTGGGTAGGACTTCTTGCCAGCATGAGTCTGGAAGGCCTTTGGACCGGAGAGCCAATTTCACATCCTTTCATAACGTCGCGTTCTCTTTTTCAACTTGTCCATTTCCCTGGAAATTGTAGCTCGTCGTCCTCTTTGAGGCAATGCCTCTTACAAGCAGATACTGGCATAGATCTTCGCTCATAAATGATGAGCCCTGGTCACTATGGATATAGATGGGATACCTGAACAGGGTGTAAACAGAATGCAAGACTCTGATGATCGTGGTGGTGGTCATGTCTGGGCAGGGGATGGAGAATGGAAAACGTGAATACTCGTCAATGATGTTGAGAAAGTGCATGTTTCCATTGGTGGAAGGTAGGGATCCCTTGAAATCGACACTGAGTCATTCGAAGAGGGGGATGCCTTTATCGAGCCAGTAGAAGTGTGGTTTGCACTCAGCGCAGACCTTGCAGGACCTGGTCATTTCCTTGATATCCTCAATGATGTAGGGTAGGTCGCGTGCCTTAAAGAAATGAGCCATGCGTGTGATGCCTGGGTGGCAAAGCTCATCATGCAGTGACCACAACTGGCCAGTGTGTGCAGAGGCACAGCTTCCTTTTAACAGGGCATCTGGAGGTTCATTGAGAGTACCTGTCCTGTATGCTATATCTTAATTATAGGTGGAGAGTTCGATCTTCCACCTAGCAATCTTACCATTATTTTACCCTTTTTTGCATTATTAAACATGAATGCCACTGATCGCTGGCCGATGAGCAGTGTAAATTTTCTGCTGGCCGTGGCTTGGGCCTCTTTCTCCACTGATGGGTTCCAAAGCTTGTGGCCTTGTAGGGTGCGGGGAAAAATAAACAACTGGTCTGTCCGCCTAGTTAAGGGTAGCAGCCAGAGCTATGTCAGAGGCAATGCTTTTCACCTGGAAATGTGCATTCTCATTCTCCCCATGCATGGTGGTCTTTGAGAAGTAGCTCCGAACGTAGTCGAAAACCGCCTGGGCTTCAGCCAATAATGGGAAGGAGGTGGATTTTAAGAAGGGAAAATGGTTAAGAGTGTGAAAGCATACACCAATAGACTAAAATAAATTTTCTTCTCTGCTACCATCAGGCTCTTGAATGAACCCCATATCAATGCCATTATGCTACCCTTGCTTGGTGGTAAATGATTTTTCTTTTCATTGTAATCAAATATCCTGTCATATGGAGATAACCTGTTAGTTTGTTTACAGAAAAAAACATTTCTCCCTGTTATAGATATGTGACAAAAAAATTGATGAATCAGCACATGGAATTACAGCTGTACAAGATATTGGTGAGTCTGTACCTGGAGTATTGTGTGCTGGTCTGGTTGACATTCTATGGAAAGGATTGATTACATTGGAGACAATGAAGGAAAGATTCAAAAGGATGTCACTAGGGCTGGAAGGTTTGAGTTATAAGGAGAGACAGAATAGATTGCAACCTTTTTCTGTGTAATGAAAGGTGCTGTGGCATTCACGATGGGAGGTAGACTATGCACCACACTTCCATACTCTGCAGACCCAAACAAGAACCAAGATGTCGAATGAAAACAAAATGCAAACTGCGACAAGTTAGTGAGAAGTTTAGGGCCACTGGCACAACAAGGCACAGTGAGACTGAGAGATTCCAACACTTGGGACAAAAAGACATGTTCTAGGAGAAGTAAATCCAGGATCCTACACTGTCAGAACAAAGGAGGGTCAAATACTGAGGAGCAATTGAAAGAGCCTGCTGAATCGCCAGAGATACTGCAGGAACAGATAAATGCAGAGGATTCAGCCTGCACAGAAACAATGGAAACACCACCCATGCTAGACAGTATTGGAACAGCAGAGCCTGTGTTAAGAAGATCCACACAAGTTATCAAAGCACCTGACAGACTGAATCTATAAAAGGAAAAATAAACTGCACTTTTCAAATTTTGTGTTGCTAATGTTCACGTTGCATTTGTGTTGAACATTAAATTGAAAGAGTACTGTATTAATGTGTCATGTTTGATTGAACATCTCAAGGAAGGAGATGTAGAGATAGAGTGCTACCACCAGGAGTCAGATATGGAGTATGTAGCATCTGAGGAATGCTGTTGCATCTTGGATAGATTCAAGATGGATGCCTCCTCAAGTGGTCTGGCATGTGTATGTTCTGCCCTTAAGGCTGTTTGCTTAGTTAATAAATCTAGATTTTTTTTTAAAAACCAGGTTTCTTTATTGAAATAAAAGAAACATCACAGGTATATGGAGCAGCATGACTTCTGCCAATCATGTGGATTGGAGATGGACCATAACAAGCTTCCAAAGCTAATTATGATGAAAGCAAGCCTGTTCCCAGCCCCACACACACCATCATCTTCATTGACCAAAATGAAAGGGAGACCAGGGTTTCATAAATATGTAAAAAATTTGGGATTCCAAGGTTTCATTTTACTTTATTTCCTCTTTCAATTCATTATTTCCTCTTTCTACCCTTCCTCCTGAGGAAACTAGAAGGCAAGTTGCCCTTTATATTACAAGACTGGAGCTTGTTGCAAACAGTTATTTTTCTGAGTTGTCTTGAAGGACTTCTCTCTTACTATTTTATAGTTAAATGGGCATTTCAGGATGATAGCACTTTTTCAATTTGTTTCCAAGCTGTGGCCCCTTTCTTCAAATATGAGAGTCCAGATTATGTATGATCTCCATGTCACTGAAAATTGCTGAGTTCATTCCTTTTAACCAAAGAGTTTGAGTGAAGAGAGGTGCCATGACAGCATGATGACTGAGCAAGATTACATGCCTGTGGTGATAAACAAGGTAAACTGTGAATGAAAGGAAACCCTTCTTTTCAGATCTGGGCATGCAGAAACACAAACATACAGTTCATGGTAGCCTGCATAGTAAGAATTCAGCAATGTCGGAAAGCTTGTGGTGTCTCTTACTACTTACTATATTGCCTGGAGAAGCAAAGGAACTTTTGACATCTTACAAACAGTGGTGTAGTGATCATCTGGAGTTGCTCATATCAGTGAATGCGGTGAAAAATCTCCATAAATATTTGGAACCGTGTATATCTTGTCTGCCACCCACAGTGCAGTGCATGTCCCAACATCAGACTCCAATTCCTAATCCAGTATATGGCACTGTGTCATGTTGTTGAAAGGAGTCTGAATCACACAGTGTTTCTCAGTCGAGTTCAGGCACATAACCTGTTTCTCAACAGCTGCCTGCTGCAGGACCAGCAGTTTCATAAATCCCCTTCTTGCTGTCCGTACTGGTCCTTGTTCCCTTCTGAGCTGCTCCCTCTTCTGATTTGGAAACTCAACAGTCATCCAAAATTCACCAGATGAGAAAGAGCAAATCCTCTCAAAAGGAGTTTGGAGATACCCAGCCAGATTGATACAAAGTGTCAAATGAATGAATCATCAGAACCTTTACCAAAGGTTCCAACAATCATGGAAATCAGTCTTCAGTCAATTTAATTCACTCTGCCAGTTATGGGGAAATGGATGAAATAACTGGAAGCAGGATAGCCTTGGAGACTGGAAAACATCCCAGTTGCATTGCTGATGCTTGTTGCGATCATACAGATTCTATCACCAATATGTCTATGTACAGATGGTAGTGTAGGATGACTGTGATTGGCTGAATGTGTGTAGCCACGCCTACTGGCAAATTTTAAAGAGTTGCTCCTAGTCAGACCAGGTCATTCTAGACTGGTCAACCTACATGTGATACGCTCCAGTCTTCTAGTTAATAAAAGCCTTGGTTTGGATCAACAAGCTTTTGATTCTTTCGACGCGCTCTACACTTGTGCTGCAGAGAGAAAAAACCCTTACATCCAATATGGTTGTTCCAACACAGCATTGTATTATACCTAACAATCTGAATAATTACTGAGATTTGTTCTCTCCATACAAAGCAGAAGAAATCCTCTCCCACTAATAGCTGCCTTTATTCTCAGTTAAAAAGAAGAAATGTGTCTTGGAGTCAATATTGATCATAAACTTTAGAGCCAGCCACAAAATCACTGTGGCTATAAGAACAGATCAGAAGCTAGGTATTTGGTGGCCCTTCAACCATTGACAGAGTCCATCAAAGTACTTTGATACTTAACTTGAACTGGTTCATGTATGTGGCTTCCACTCAAAGACGTTAAGATTGAGCAATAAAACTGGCTTCATACATCCATGAAAATAAACTATCTCTTCTAATGATTCACATGGGCTAAACCTGTACAACAAACCTCCTCAAATATTTACATAGAATATAGAACTGAACAATAAAGGAACAGGCTCTTTGGCCCATAATGTTGGAGCTGAACTTGCTTTACTTGAGCCTTACCAAGACTTCACTAAATTATTTCTTCCTGAATGTCCCCACTTCAACAACAGCAGAAACACAAGTTTAAAATCTAATTCAAGTATTAAATCTACATTAAAATGTTATAATTGTTTCAGGTGAATGTTGTATACCTGAGCTAAAATATTTTCATGTGAAACTCTGATGCCAATCCATTATTGCACATTACATTTTGAACTTAGTAAATAGGCATTTTAATTTTGGCCCCTTATGTATGTTTTGGAGTTTACGCATATTGTTGAAGCCATTGCAAGCTTTCTGACACTTGGGAAAATTGAACAACTAGCTTGTTGATTCTTTTCTTTGTACAGTCTTCTTCAAGCATGTTACGAACTCTGGATGATGCGGCAGAAGAGATCATTTTTGCAAGACACGTAGGATTTGCTTTTCACCTGAGGGCAAGAGCTAGGCCTCTTCGGGGAGAGCTACAGAATAATCTCTGCATAACAGGAAATGTTTAATTTCTGACTGTATCACAGTTTCTTTCTCTGTAAGAGGATAAACAACAGGACTTATGTTTTCTTATGGACATGAGTCTATCCTAAATTACAGGAAATAGCCAGAAATGACACACAAGCGACGTTGTTCTTATTGAGTGAGACAATTAAATCCACTTATTGCTTCCATGTGAGATCACTCAAAGGACTACCATGTTGTTCTTTGTTTGAAATGAAGGCTTGTTGTTACATTATGTTTTTCTGCATCGTTAATTGAGAAGCATTTGGAAATCTCCCAGCATTTGGAACTTTGTCAATATTTTGAAATTCTTGGATTGCTCGACAATTTAAACTCTGAAAGAAATACATTTAAATAGGAACATCAAGAAATTAAATTTGCTGAATTAAGGTTACAGCAGTCACAATATGGCAAAAAACTTGGCATAAGCACATTTCCCCCCCCCCCCCCATCAGTGAAAGCTAATGATATAACATATTTAGAAAAAGAAAATCAAATATAGTGTTGAAAATGCTGCCAGGCTGCTTGCCATGCAAAACAAGTGTTCATGATGCACAAAACAGAGTTTTCATTGAAAGCAAAAAATTGCTTTAAAAAAAATCAGATCTCTTTGTGTTTTATAACTTCAACTAAAAGGGGACATTCCTTTATCAGCAATAGTGAAACTGATAATTAACCTGCCTGATGTTATCAGATTCAATCCACTGATGATTTCGTCTGTTCCAAAGTGTTCTCTCCCTTCTTTAAGGACATTAATTCATGCTAAATTACAGTTCCCAAGACACCATCGCAACCTCAGCCGGCTGGACATTTTCAAGTGTAATTTAGTGGGGTAATGAGCCCATTGCTCATTTGATGTCTCCCCCCCACCCCCAGCTCAGCAGACAATGATCAGTTCCAAGAACTCTGGCTGTTTGTGTGGAATTTACATGTGTTCCATGTGACTACATGTGGGGTCGCATTTTCATCCCTCGTGAGAAACTCAAAAAGGTAGCGGCCTGAAAATGAACCTGTGGAGCATCTGTTAACTCTGTATCAGTCTCCACAGAGGCTTATTAGCCTACTGAGTATTTGTAACATGTTCTGGGTACACCAGAGAGAAAATTTGCAGATCAATACTTTGTCAGAATACTTCATATGAAAGATTCAAAATGGAAATGCGACTCTTCCTCTCTCTAAGTATTTTGCCTGACCTCCCGTGTACTTCTGACATTTTCTATTTTATTTCACTTTTCCACCATCTGTAGTATTTTTGATTTGGTGTCCTGAACATGGTGGGCAGTGACCTTATTGGTTTTTAACAATGACAACATTCAGTTGGATTTACTGCCCCAAGTCAGGCAGCAGACTAATCGGGGTCTTTTGTCGTAAATAGCACCCAAATTATTGCTTTTACTTTTAGACTGAGAAGGATAAATAAAGTAAAAGGAGAAAAGGTTTTGTTGTTATTATCTCTTTAAAAATGCCAGGGCACTGTAGGATATTTAGGCAGTAATTTTTCCCATTTATTTAAGCGAGGTGGAATTCCGGGCAAAATTTTCAAGTATCTCTTGTTCTTGTGCGGTTTTAGCATGTTTGTTTGGAAAAATAATTGCAAGAAAGGCTGCTCACCAGAAACAATTCTCTCCCTGATTACCTGCTTACACATATCAAATGTTCTTTGTTCCAAGAACACCAAGAGGAATAAAAATAATCCAAGAAGCATTTTAAGAAATGCTGTGGTTGAAATGTGTTTTGCAAAAACATTTGCCTGCTATATCCTGGCAAGAGACTTTATTCCAACCCAGGTGTTTTGCATGGAAATAAACTACAGAGCTAAGGACACCAGTGTGGATTCCTTTGGCACACACTCATCAATCTCAATCATGGAGGTCAAAAACATATTGTGGGAAATGGAAATATCACACTAATGATACAGGGGTGTATTTGTTTAAGTACAATGTAAGGTCAACGTAGGAAGAGTCTGAATTATGTTTGAACTTTCATACCGCACTTGACCTAGAGACGCTCACACTACTGATAAAAACAGGGAAATAACAATTTTGCAACACTGTTCTCCAGGGAAGTGTTGTGAATCAGCCTTCAACACCAAGTCATAAAATTTGATCACTCCAGATTCATGTGGAAAACTAAATTTTAATTGATAAATAAACTTTTTTTTTCAAATTCAATTAACTCGTTTGTGGATTGCCTTCCACCAAGGTTTTATCTGTGTCAGATGTTCTTCCAAATGTATTTCTGATCAATTACTTACAATGGTAAATAAATCTTAAAATTTTTAAACAGCTAAATACACAATGTAGATTGGCATTAGCAAGCATCAAACATTAAATTCAGTGAGTTACTAGGGCCATCGACAGGCATAAACCTTTTACAAATGAAATGTCCTATCGATGTATAGATCAAAATATATAAGGTACTCAGGTCACCTTTTGGTAACTCGAATGATTGGTGTGATCATTTTCTGTATCTGAGGTAAAGAGTTAATCAGGAATTTTTACACACCACATAAAGAACCTTGCTGGTCAGTGGCTTCAACTTTCTTCTCCTTCTCTATCTCATTTTCATTACACATGTAATGAATCATTCTTGTTTTATTTTAGCACATGGGCCAAAGTATAAGCTAGCACTCACACAAATGCCAATCACAGAACAAAAGTAGTGAGGGTGTAGATTCAGTTGGATCAGGAATTTACCAAAATGTTACATTGTAGCAACTTTTTCAGTGAACTGAGTATAATGTGGTAATGCAGCAACCAGTGACGTTCTTTTCACACAATGAGTTGTGGGAGTATGGAGCCAGCTGCCAGCTGGAGTGATGACCGTGGACTCAATTTTAACATTTAAGAAACATTTGGATGGGTGGAAGGTGTATGGAAGTATGGACTGGATGCCGGTCAGTGGGACAAGGCAGAATATTAGTTCGGCAGGGACGTAATGTTCTCCAGCACTTTCGGGACCCAGATAGAAAGCTGATCTCAGGTTCTGTCTGGATGAAGTTTGCACATTCTCCTGTGGCCACGCAGGTTTTATTGCGTGCTCCAGTTTCTACCCACATACTAAATATGTGCTGGTAGATTCATAGGAATTGTAAATTATCCCTAAAGGAGGTAAATGACAAAACTGTTTAAGGGGAATGAATGTACATGTGAGAGGCAATAAATTACAGAGCAACAAGGAAATAAAGGGCTGGTGGAGAGATGGGGTTGATGTGATTGATGATGGGGACCAGCATGAGCCAAATGTCTTTCTATGTTACAATTTGTACAGTAAAACTATTCATTTAACATGTTTGAGACTTTGGTGGTGTTGAACTAAGATATTATTATTAATACTACAAAACGTTTTAAAATTAATTTTATAAACAATTCTGCCAAGCTAGTAAATTTCAAGGAATGGCAAGAAACAGAACCATGGGTTTAAAGAGAGGGAGGGAACCATGATGGTTGGATTGGGCCCTTCAGCCCAATTCATCCATGTCGACCAAATGACCAAGCTCCATTTGGCTGAATTTGGTCCATATTCTTCTAAACCCTTCCTATCCATAAATCTGCCCAAATGTCTTTTGAATGGAATCTCAGAGTTATGCCTGCTTCTACAGTTTCCTTGGCAGCTCTTTCCAGACATGGAGCCCATCTCTGAGTGAAAAAGTTGACTCTCAAGATCCTTTTAAATCTCTCTGTACTCATCTTAAAACCTCTACTCTTTAGCTTTAGTATCACTCGAGTTCTAGTATCATCGATACTGGGAAAAGACTGAGCATTCACTTGATCCGTACCCCTCATGATGTTATAAAGGTAAGATCACCTTTCTAGGGAATGAAGATCCAGCCAGTCTGAAATTTACTCCTCCAGTCCCAGAAATATCCTCTGCACTCCATCCAATTTATTGATGTCTTTCCTTTAGCTGGGTGACCAAAACTGCAATCAGTACTCTTTGTGTAGTCTCACCTACACCCATATGGCTGAATCTCGAGATCTCAACTTTTGTACTCAGATCCCCACTCAATGAAGGCAATATGCCAAACACCTTCTTCACCACTCTGTCCACCTGAGTTGCCACTTTCAAGGAAATATCAGTCTGTATCGCTAGGTCTGTCTTTCCAGTGCCCAGCCTTTCACTGAGCAAGTACTGCCATGGTTTGATTTATCAAAGTGCAGCACCTTACACTTGTCAGAGTTAAATTCTATTTGCCATTCCTTGGCCCATCTTCCCAACTGATCTAGAGCCTGTTTAAAACTGAGATATCCTTTCTCATTGTCCACACCACCAATTTTTGTGCATTCTGCAAATTTTTTTTATCATGTTAATTTCACTGCCATCTAAATTGTTAGCATAGGAAACAAACAGTAGTGGATCCAATACTGAATATTGCGGCACACCAATGGTCACAGGCCTTGAATCATCAAACATCCCTCCACTACTATCCTGACGCCTTCCACAAAGCCAGTTTTGAATCCACTAGGTCACTAGGCCAGACCCACTTGAATCCCATGTGATTTAACCTTCTAAATTAACCTCCCATGTGGACCCTTGTCAAAAGCCTTGCTAAAGTCTATATACACAACATTGTCTTCCCTGCTCTCCTCAATCCACTTGAAAATTTCTTCATAAAATTTTATCATATTTGTGAGACACAATCTCTCATGCATGAAGCCATACTGGCAACCTCCAATCAGTCCCTGGCTATCCAAATGTTGTGGTGGTACACCACCGGCCTACTGCAGGGAGGCAACACCTGTACCTACAGGAGTGTACTTCTGGCCCACTCCAGGGGGAAACCTCTGTACCTGCTGTCAATCAATCAGCTGAAGGGATCAAGCACCACCCGGTCGGATGTCAATCACCCTCCGGGATATAAACCTGCGCCGGCCTCCCGAAGCTGACTCAGACTTACTGCAGCTACAGCCAGCTTGGCTCTGTGGAAGTCTTTGTGGATGAAAGCCTATTGTACAGTCTTTACCTTGTGTGTGTCTGATTCTGGCTAACAGCGCACCACAATTTAATCCACAAAATTTTCCCACAAACGAGACCCCTCACGAACGTCTGTTCTCATTCCCCAGGAAGTCGGTGACTGGAATGTCCCTCCCAGAATGGCTCATGTCCCCAGGACCGGTACTCCTGCATAAGAACGTATGGACACTCAAGGCCGAAACCCTGGTCGAGCAGGTCTTCCTCCTACATGCAAACCACAACTACGTCTATGTTAGGTTCGGCAGTGGCAGGGAGGACACTGTCTTAACCAGGGACTTGGCACCAGCAGGAGCACCCACCACACCACGCCATCATCCAGCCCAGGACAATGCTGAATGGGCATACATCCACGTCCCCAGCCAGCTATGGGGCACGCAGGACCTCCTTGACTACCAGGGGCCCATTTCAGCCCTGGGAGACGAACCTGCCCCCTCCCACCCATCCAATAAGACCGTTATACATTGACCCCAGACACCCCCCAGCCACCCCTCCGCGTGGCAAGACACCAGTAACACAGACCTCTGCCGCCAGCCCCCCGACTTCCCTTCTGACCAGTGACCAGGAGACAGTCCTATGATGGTCACAGAGACCCCAGCGGCTGCCAGACCGTCTCAACCTGTAAATATTGTATGTGCATGTGTATAGTGGGTACGATTCCTCGTTACTGCCCCCGGGACAATTTTAAAGAAGGGGTGAATGTGGTGGTACACCACCAGCCTAATGCAGGGGGCAACACCTGTACCTGCAGTAGTGTACCGCTGGCCTACTGCAGTGCCAACCTCTGTACCTGCAGGAGAGTAAGGGGACAGGACAACACCTGGCTGACTGTCAATCAGTCGGCCTGAAGGGATCAAGCCCCACCCAGTCGGGTGTCAATCACCCTCCGGGATATAAGCCTGAGCTGGCCTCCCGAAGCTCACTCAGAGTTACTGCAGCTACAGCCACCCTTGGTCTGTGGAACTCTTTGTGGATTAAAGCCTATTGTAGTCTTTACCTTGTGTGTGTCTGATTCTGGCTAACAGCACAACTCAAATGTTGGTAGGTTCTATCCCCCAGAATTCCCTCCAGTGACTTTCTGACTACTGACATCAGGCTCACTGGCCTATACTTCCCAAATTTATCCTTTCTGCTCTTTTAAAATAATGGTGCAACATTACCCACTCATCAGTCATCTGACACTTCACCCTAGGATAAACATGATGGACTGGAACCCAAGCTCTAGTGAGTGGTTGGAGAGCACTGGAACTGGGGTTCCTGAGAGCAGTTGGGAGTGTGGTAATGAAGAACCTGGCGAGCAAGAAGCAAGTGTAGAAACTGAGGACCTTGTGATTAGGGAGGAAGAGAGTATGGGAAACAGGGACGTGGTGAGTAGATATTGCAAATTTCACGTGGTGAACCAGGTGCTGAACCTTCAAGAATTTCAAATGTTTGGATATTGATTGGAGTTTTCTTCCATTTTTTTTTCATTAGTGAGTGTCAGAAGCTATACTTTGTTTCAGGGTCTTCAAATTGAAGTGGAGCATGAATCCTGGTGATTGGTTGGAATCCATTGAAACAGATAGAGCCAGCAGAAAATAAAAAGAAGGGAAGTTCAGTTGGAGTGGCCAGTGGGGAGTAGTCAGTGTATGAATGGCCCAATGTAGGGGTGGAGAAATTAAGGCTTTGGTGAGCAGAGACTCAGGTAGGTCAGGTTGGATGTTTTCATAATAATCTAGACTAGGTAGTGGAGATGGCAGCTAGGGCAGTAGTATGCTCTAATTGAAGGATATGGGAAATCTGGGACAGCACAAATGTCCCTAATAACTACACTTGCAAGAAATGCATCCAGCTACATCTTCTTACAGACCACGTTAGGGAACTGGAGCTGAATACACTCTGGATTATTCAGGTAGCAGAGGAGGGGATTGACAGAAACTATGAGGAGACAGTCATACCCAAGAGGCAAGAGACAGGTAACTGGGTGACTGTTAGGAGAGGGAAAGGGTATAGCTAGTCAGTGCAGAGCACCCATGTGGCCATTCCCCTCAACAATAAGTAAGCTGTTTTGGATACTGTTGGGAGGACGATCTACCAGGGTTAAGTTGTAGTGGTCAAGTCTCTGGCCCTTCAGCTCAGAAAGGGGAGAAAAGAATAGAGCTGTAGTAAAGGAGGATTCAATAGTTAGGGATAAAAATAGGAGGTTCTGTGCACAAGATTAAGTCTCTCAGATGGTATGTGGCCTCCCAAGTGCCAAGGTAAGGGACATTTCAGATCAAGTCCAAAGCATTCTCAAGTGGGAGAGTGAGCAAGCTGATGTCATAGTCCACATTGGTACCAATGGCGTAGATAGAAAAAGGGATGCGGTCCTGAAGAGAGAATATTGGGGGTTAGGAAGGAGGGTAAAAGCAGAACCCACAAGGATGGTAATCTCTGTATTACTGCCTGTGCCACATGCCATTGATGGCAGGAATAGGGAGTTATGGCAGATAAATGCGTGGCCGAAGAGTTGGTGCAGGGGGAAAGGGTTCAGATTTGTGGTTTGTTGAGATTTCTTCTGGGGAAGGTATGACCTGTACAAAAAAAAAGGTTGGGTTCCACCTGAACAAGAGGGGAACCAATATCGTGGTGGGCAGGTTTGCTAGAGCGGTTAGGAATGGTTTAATTTAGTTTGGCAGGGGGATAGGAACCAGAATGTGATTACGGTGAATAGGGCAGAAGATACATAGCTTGTGGTTGAGCTGAGCATAAAAATGGCAATTCTGTATTGGGTGTTGTGTAATGAACCAAGGTTGATAAGAGAGCTGTAGGTAAGGGAATCCTTAGGAGGTAGTGATCATAATATGATAGAATTAATCCTGCAGTTTGAGAGGGAGAAGCTAAAATCAAAGGTGTCAATAGTATACCCCCAGTGGAATAAAGGGGAGGAGAGCAGAGCAGCAAATGCTGGAGTTTCTGTGAGAAATAAGAA
This sequence comes from Narcine bancroftii, assembly GCF_036971445.1. Lineage (NCBI taxonomy): Eukaryota > Metazoa > Chordata > Chondrichthyes > Torpediniformes > Narcinidae > Narcine > Narcine bancroftii. The sequence goes on from NC_091469.1 coordinate 414,053,615, forward strand.
AAGTGCATAACAGATGTATAATATTCCAAAATGAAGAAATATTTGAAAAGAAATATGATGCAACTGTGGCTGACAAGAGAAATTAATAGCCAAAGCAAAAGCAAATGAGAGGGCAAAAAGGGAGCAAAAATTAGAGGGGAGATAGAGGAATGGATTGTTTTTGAAAGCTTACAGAAAGAAACTAAGAATGTCATTAGGAAGGAAACAATGATCTTGGAAAGAAAGCTAGGAAATAATATCAATAGGAATATTAAAAGCTTTTTAAAGTGCACTGAGTAAAAAAATAGTCAAGAGTAGATGTAGGACTGATGGAAAGTGATGCTGAAGAAATTGCAATGGGAGACAAGGAGATGAATAAGGTACTGAATGAATATTTTGGATCAGTCTTCAGTGTGGAAAAGATTAGCCGTGTACTTGACTTTCAAGGGTGTGAGGTGAATGCAGTCACAATCTCCAGAGAGAAGGTGGTTGGGAAGCTGAATGATCTAAGGGTAGATAAGCCTTCAGGACCAGATGGAATGCATCTTTGGGTTCTTAAAGAAGTATCTATAGAGATTGTGGGGTCATTAGTTATGATCTTCCAAGAATCAATAGTAGCATGGGTCCAGAGGACTAGAAAGGTCACTCACTCAGTTATTTAAAAAGGGAGGGAAACATGCAGAAAGGAATTTACAGGCCTGTTAGCCTAACATCCCACTCATCAGTCATCTGTTGTTGGAGTCGATAGTCAAGGATGAGGTTACGGAGTACCTGGAGGTGTATGATAAGAAAGGCCAAAGTCAACATTGTTTCCTTAAGTGAAAATCTTGCCTGACAAACTTACTTCAATTTTTGGAGGAAATTCCAAGCAGACAAGACAAAGGATATGCAGAGAATGTTGTGTATTTGGATTGTCAAAGGGCCTTTAACAAGGTGCCACACATGATACATCTTAACAAAATGAGAGCCCTTGGAATTCCAGGGAATGGGTAGAATACTGACTGATCAGCAGGAAACTGTAAGTGGGAATAAAGGGATCCTATACTGGTTGGCTACTGGTTACCAGTGGTGTTCCATAGGTTTCAATGTTGGGGCCACCTCTTTTTACATTGCGTGTTAATGATTTCAACTGCAGAATAAATGGCTTTATGGCTTTGTATGCAGATAATACAAAGGTAAGTGGAAGGGTAGATAGATTAGGAGAATGGCAAATGAAATGCAATGTTGGGAATGTATGGTCATGTATAGGAAGAAAATTCAAAATTCATAAGTACTTGGGAGTCCTTGTGTAGAATACCCTAACAGTCAACCTTCAGGTTGAGTCGGTGGTGAAGAAGGCAAATGCAGTTTAGGTATTCATATCTTGTGGAATAGGATATAAGAGCAAGGATGTGATGTTGAAGCATTATAAGGGACTGATTAAGCCCCACTTGGACTATGGGATGCAGTTTTGGGCTCCTTTTTTAAAAAACGAGGTGCTGGAATTGGAGAAGGTTCAAGAATGATTCCTGGAATGAAGTAATTAGCATATGAGTAAAATTTGAGGGCTCTTGGACTGTACTCCTTGGAGTTCAGAAGAATGAGGGGGACCTCATAGAACTATTTCAAATGTTGAAAGGGCTGGAGAGAATAGATGTGGCAAAGTTGTTGGTGGTGTCTAGGATGAGAGGGGTCAACTTCAGGATTGAAGGTCGCCCATTTAAAATAGGGATGTGGATGAATTTCTTCAGCCAGAGGGTGGCGAATGTTTGGTACCTTTGCAGCTGTGGATGCTAAGTTGTTGGGTGTATTTAAGGCAGAGATTGTTAGGTATCTGAATCAGGGTATCAAGGGTTATGGGGAGAATGCAGGAGGGTGGGGCTGAGTGGGAGAATGGATCAGCTCATGATGGAATGGTGGAGCAGAATCGATGGGCCAAGAGTCATACATCTGTTTCTATGTCTTATGTTCTTTTACGTTGAGCAGGGTGCCACAGGGGTCAGTGCTGGGCCTGCAGCTGTTCACGTTATATATTAATGATCTGGAAGATGGGTCAGAGTGTAGTGTATCTACATTTGCTGATGATACTAAATTGAGTGGAAAAGCAAATTATGCAGAAGATATGGAGAGTATGTAGAGAGTTATAGAAAGGTCAAGTGAGTGGGATGGGGTCTGGCAGATTGAGTACAATGATGGCAAATGTGAGGTTATCCACTTTGGAGGGAAAAATGGAAGATCAGATGATTATTATTTAAATAAACATTTGGGAAAGTTATTTTTTTAACCTCCATCAATGATACTGGTTATTCAATTATAACCCCTAATCCCTTAACTGCTTTTTTTTGGAATTCCAGATACCTACTTCTGCATATCGAATTGCAGTTTTTTCTACACTATTAGCTAGAAGAGCCATTTTACTTAAATGGAAAGACACTGATTCTCCTACATTATTTCAATGACTTTCACATGTTGTGTTTTTCTTAAATTAAAAAAAAAATCAGAGGTGATACAACTACTAAATTTGAAGAAATATGGAAACCATTTATTGATTACTTTCAGGGGATATGACTGGAATTATTCCATGAATTACCTCTTCCTTTTCAGACGTAATATAATTCTTGCCGCTTTTGATATCTGTAGGCGAGGACTGGAGCTATGCCTTAGACTATTCGACAGATCCTCGAGCTAGGCCACTCTTTTTTTAGTGGATTAGTTGTTTGTTTAATATATATTATAAATATTTCTTCATCTCTGTTTTCTTTGTTAGGAGAATTATTTCTAAAATGCCACATTTTCACTCTTTGGAATTTATGTATGATACTTATACTATGTCAACTTGGACATACCATTTTAATTGTGTCATTTCTATTCTCTTTATGCTGTGTTTATTATGAAATGTTAATAAAAAGATCTAAAAAGAACGATTATAATTTAAATGGCAAGTGATGGCAGAATACTGCAATGTAGAAGGACTTGGGAGTGCTTGTGAATGAATTGCAAAAGGTTGGTTTGCAGGTGCATCAGGCCATCAAGAAGACAAATGGAATGTTGGCCTCCATTGCCAGAGGAATTGAATTTAGGAGCAGGGAAGTTGTGCTTCAACTGTACAAGATACTGGTGAAGCTGCACCTGGAGTACTGTGTGCAGTTCTGATCTCCTTACTTGAGAAATGATGTACTAGCTTTGGAGTTCGCCAGTTGATTCCGGAGATGACAGGGTTAGCCCATGAGGAGATATTGAGTCATCTGGGTCTGTACTTACTTGAATTTAGAAGAATGAGAGGGGATCTTATAGAAATGTTTAAAATTATTAAAGGCATAGATAAGATAGAGATAGTTGTTTCCATTGGTGGGGGAGACCAGAACAAAGGGACATAGCCTACTGATTCAAGGTAGTAGATTTAGGACAGAGATGAAGAGGAACTGATTTTCTAAGAGGGTGGTGACTCCATGGAATTCTCTGCCCATTTAAGTAGTGGAGGCTACCTCAACGAATATTGTTAAGTTTGGATAGATTTTTTAAAAGTAGGGGCATTAAGGAATATAAGGAAAAGGCAGGTAGGTGGAGATCAGATCGGCCATGATCTCATTGAATGGTGGAGCAGGCTCAACAGGCCAGATAGTCTACTCTTGCTCTTATTTCTTATATTACTATGTTCTTTTCATGACAGCCTTAGAGACTGGGAGCGCCGAGTCTCCAAGGGCTGTGAATGTTCATGGGGTTGCAATATTGATTTCAAAGTGAGCATAGAAGGCAGTGAAATCACTTCAGAGAGATGTATCACAGTTCGTAATACCTTATAGGATATAATGGCATACAAGCCCTGCCACAGCTGCTGAGTATTTTGTTACATAGACATAGCAGATGAATTTTTTTAGCAAACCACAACCCATTTCCTCCTATTTCTTTTCATTATGGATATTGTTAAGTTAAAGAAAAAGATAGAGAATGAATAGGGGAATGGAGTCAAAGACCTGGCTCCAACTTACATATTTTTGGGATGTTGGAGGAAAACAGAGCGCCTGAAGGAAACCCACATGGTCAGAGGGAGAATGCGCAAACTCCACACTGATAGCACCCAAGGTCAGGATTGAACCCAGGATACTGACACTGCGAGGTAGTGACTCTATATATTCTGGTCCCCTTTTGTATGATCTGACTGACATGGAGGTGATATTGCCAGGGATAATGTGTGGAACAGGACGTGCCTGTGCTTTCAGAGCGGTCATTCAAATAATTTATTAACCCTTTTTCTTTGTTGAGTTCCCACTACTTTTCTTTAATATGTAATTAATGAATTTAACAATTAATTCATGCTGCGATTCTGAATAAAGTAATGTTGCATGAAGGTGTGAGTAATTGGATTATTGAATTTCTCTTCATGCTTCACTGAAATATGTAACAGAGATTGAGACTGCTCACATTATCTGTCATATATGGAGCATATAAAGAAATGCATGCTCAACCTGAAGGTTGACTGTTAGGGTATTTTACGAATATGACCAAGAACCCATACCCACCACTCCTCCTCTCCCCTGAACATGTCTCAGTAGAAACTAGAAGGCTGATCTTGTTCATCTCGATAACCTTGGAGTTGAATGACATGGATCGGCAGTACCATTAGTGGGCCAGAACTCACCCACCCACAATTGGCGCAGGATCAGAAGAGAAGATATACGAATGCAAATGCCAGGGAATCTCAATTAGTTCCAGCTCTATTGCTTGTCCTAGCATTTGTGCTGAGAATTGCCAGCAATTCCTGAGGCAAAATCAGAGGCAAAAGGTCAATTTGTTGGACAATTTAATTCTTTGTTTTCATTTTAATCACAGTCACAGGGTGGTAGCAAAACCATCATTTATTGCCCAACGTTGTTTTCTATTGAGAAGCTGGTCGTGATTTGTCTTTGTAATGAGAAAGGCTCATAATGTGGTTGGGTGGGGTGTTCCAGGATTTTGACCCAGCAATTTGGGGAAAATGGTGATAGATTTCCGTGTGGCTCTGTTCAACAGTGATCATTTATTAAAACAGTGTAAAATCAGGCAACATACTGACAATTTTCTCAAAAGTTTAGCATAGTAATTTGATGAAGAATTAATCTCTGCAAAGGCAGCTACTTAAACGTGGTAATGTCTCGGATTTTAAATACTTGAGAATTTTGTTCTATAAAGATTGAAAATTCAAACCCAAGTGTACTCTTTTACAAAAGGTTTATGCTTCCAGCAATTTAGTAACTAAATTCTGAATCTATTATTTACATATATACTGAACCTGACAATCAAAATTGACATGACATATTTTACAAATAGTGAATAATGTTAGTGAACTTTTAAAATATCTTTAAACTCGAGGCTGAAAACGATTGATTAATATTCCTCCTTCGGAGTTAGGGGTGCTTCTGGAGGTGGGATACAAACGTATTTGTTCAATGTGCCGAACTAGTGCACGTGATTTAAAAAATCAATGTATAGGATCTGGATACAGCTTAGAAAACATTTTAGTCTACTGATATTTTCCCATTCAAGTCCTATTTTTTTCTAATCATTTCTGTCAATGTCTATGATTTTTTAAAAAATTTTTATTTTTCACGCTATAAACCATACTGACCAAAATACATACAGACATTTTTCTCTTGAATATATACAGTGTCATTTTCTCCCCTTTTTCCCCCTCCCTTCCCTCCCTCCCTCACCCCCCTTCCCATTTATTCAAAGTTCAATCTATAAGATACATTAAACCCGTTAAACAATGTCGTCACTTAATAAAAATAAACAAGAAATTTTTATCTTTTACTTTTATATACTGAGTCAGTTCATTTCGTTGTCTTCTCCTTCTGTCATTTTAGGTGGTGGAGGTCCATGGTAGGATTTCTCTATTGTGTTTCATGTATGGTTCCCATATTTGTTCGAATATTGTGATGTTTTTTGTCTTGTCTTATTTTTTTCATTGCCTTCTCCAATATATTTTCTCTTGTTGTATATCTTAGGAATTTTACTAGAATGGATCTTGGTTTTTGTTGTGGTTGTGGTTTAGGGGCTAATGTTCTGTGTGCCCTTTCTATTTCCATTCCTTCCTGTAATTCTGGCATTCCTAGGACCCTGGGGATCCATTCTTTTATAAATTCTTTCATATCTTTGCCTTCTTCATCTTCCTTAAGGCCCACTATCTTTATATTGTTTCTTCTATTATAATTTTCCATTATATCTATCTTCTGAGCTAACAGCTCCTGTGTTTCTTAAACTTTTTTATCAGATTCTTCCAATTTCCTTTTTAAGTCGTCAACCTCCATTTCTATGGCTGTTTCTCGTTCTTCCACCTTCTCTACTCTTTTTCCTATTTCTGTCATGATCATTTCTAATCTATTCATTTTTTCTTCTGTACCTTTTATTCTTCTTTTTATTTCACTGAATTCTTGTGTCAGCCATTCTTTTAATGTTTCCATATATTCTTTAAAAAAATTTTTATCTATGTACTGTCCCTTCCCTTCATCTGTGTAGAGTTTGATGTTCTCCCTCCTCTTCTTCTGAGTCCACTCCAGGATCTGTGTCCTTTACCTCTGTCTCTTCTGATCTTCTTGTTGGGTTGTTTATTTTATTTTGTTGGGTAGTTTTGTTTTTATTATTTTTATTAGAAGTGTCTTGGTGTTGGTCGTCTTCCTCTGGGTTGGTCATCTGTTGTTTCTTTGATTTCCTTTTTTTATTCTCTTCCTTCTTGTTCCCGTTATTTTCTATGTTTTCCTGCTGGGAGTCTTGCTGTCGTGTTATTCTTGTCTGTTTCAGCTGTGGAGATTTACTCCTCAGCTGGTCCCCCCTCCCGTCGGTGTTGTTGCGCACTTTTGTTTGGCTTCGTGAGCCATCTTTATAGTCCTGAATTCGGGGTTTCCACTGACCTCAGGGAGCGGGCTTCTCTCTCCACGGTGGGCCTCCTCATACAGGTAAGGCCTTCACCTTTCTCTTCCGACGTCTTTCCTTCTTTTCTTCCCTTTGTTTTTGGTTTTTCTTTCTTTGCTGCCATTTTCTCCACACTTTTATTTAATTTGTTATGGTTTCTGTGTTTGTAGCTTTGCTTTTTCTTTACTTTTTTTAAACTTTTCTGGAGAGGGCTGGTATTTACTTACCGGTCACTACTCCATCACGTGACTTCCCCCAATCTCTATGATTGACGTAGCTTTTAAAGAATGGTGTAGATTAGGCATTAAATGTTTTAAAAATTATTTATTAAAGGGAGTCTCACTTCTTTTGAACAACTATCAGTTAAACATAACTTACCAAATACTAATTTTTTTCATTATTTACATATTAGACATTTGTTGCAGTCTCAATTACATGCATTTCCTCAGAGCTTTGATAAGAATTTAATAGATGTAATTTTAATTTGCAACCTTCTTATAATGGTTAAATATTTAACATTTTGATACGTTTTTGGGAATTAAAGAGGCTCCTTTAGATAAAAAATTTAAAAAGTTTGGGAACAGAGCTACAGCTTTTAAACTCTGAAAAAACATCGTATAACAGTTTATGGCTTGGAAACAGGCCATCTCGGCCCTTCAAGTCCACGCCGGTTCACTCAAACAACTCCGCTAGATCCCCCCACCTATTCTCCACCCATAATCCTCCAACCCCCTCCTATCCAGCCTCCTCTTAAATGAGAGAATTAACTCTGCCTCAACTATTTCCTCTGGAAGATTATTCCATTCAGCCACCACTCTCTGAGTGAAAGAAGCATCCTCTAATGTTTCCCATAAAATTTTGCCCCCTTACCCTCAACTTGTGTCCTCTTGTTTCAACCTCCCCTGCTCTCAGGGGGAAGAGTCTACTTGCATCTAGTCTATCTATTCCCTTCATAAATTTAAAGATCTCTATCAAATCCCCTCTCAACCATCTATGTTCCAATGAATAAAGTCCTCACCTCTTCAATCTTTCTCTGTACTCTAGGTATTTTAAGCCAGGCAACATCCTGGTAAATCTTCTCTGCACCCTCTCCACCTTATCTATATCCTTCCTATAATTTGGAGACCAGAACTGAACACAATACTCCAAACCTGGCCGCACCAACACCTTAAACAGTCGCAGCATCACTTCCCAGCTCCTATATTCTACGCTATGATTTATGAAGGCTAATATACCAAATGCCTTCTTAACCACCCTGTCAATATGGGAATCCACCTTCAAGGAATGCTGCACCATAACTCCAAGATCTATTTGTTCTTGTGCATTCCCCAATGTCCTCCCCTTCTCTACATATATCCGATTTTGATTATTTTTTCCGAAATGAAGCACCTCACACTTCTTTACGTTAAATTCCATCTGCCATCTTTTAGCCCAATTTTACAGATAAACAAAATCCCTCTGTTATCCCTGAAAACCTTCCTCACTATCCACCACTCCCTCAATTTTCATATCGTCTGCATATTTACTTACCCAGTTAACCACCCCATCATCCAAATCATTAATATAAATTATGAACAACAGGGACATAGCACCAATCCTTGAGGCACGCCGCTCATCACAGGCTTCCATCCTGACAGACAGTTGTCCACCATGACCCTCTGCTGTCTCTCCTCCTGCCACCTCTGAACCCATCTTAATATTTCTCTATTAATCCTTAGTGACTGAACCTTCCTTACTAATCTTTCATGTGGAACCTTATCAAAAGCTTTGCTAAAATCCAGATAGACTACATCAACTGCCCTACTTTCATCCACCTTTTTTGTCACTTCTTCGAAAAACTCAGCAAGGTTCTTCAAACATGACTTCCCCTTCACAAACTCATGCTGGGTACTCCTGATCAATCCCTGTCTATCCAGATGTTTATACACACCATCTCTAAGAATATCCTCCATAACTTTTCCTACCACTGAAGTCAAGCTTACTGGTCTATAATTACTTGGCCAACACCTCGTGCCTTTTTTAATCAACAGAACTACATTAGCAACCCTCCAATCCCACGGCACCACACCCTCCTCCAGTAATTTTTGAAAAATCACTGACAGTGCCTCCGCTATTTGCTCCCTGACTTCCCTTAATGTCCTGGAGAAAATCCCATCAGGACCAGGGGACTTATCTATTTTTATTGACCCCAGAACCTCCAAAACCCTCTCTTTTCTAATCCCTATCTTTTCCATAACTAAGCCATTTGCTTCACTTATCTCACATAGTCCAATATCCTTTTCCTTTGTGAACACAGATGAGAAAAAAATCATTTAATATCTCTCACATCTGATACGGTTCCTCGCACAGTTCACCGCTCGCATTTTCCAGTGGTCCTATTCTATCCTTAACCCTCCTTTTACTATTCACATATCTGTGAAAACCATTTGGATTCATTTTTATCTTATCAGCTATTGACACCTCATACCTTCTTTTTGCCTTTCTAATTTCCTTCTTAAGGTTTTGTCTGCAATCTATATAATAATCATACATCTTATCCATTTTTTGCTTCTTCAATTTAGTATATGCCCCCCTCTTATCCTGAACCAATTTCCTATTTTTTCCAGAAATCCACAGTTCCCTTGAACTTTTGGCCTTGCCTTTCGATCTGACTGGCACATAAAGATCCTGTACTCTCAATATCTCTTCTTTAAATACCCTCCAAATCTCCTATACATCCTTTCCAAATAAAAGATCAGCCCATACAATTTTCTGCAAATCCCTTCTCATTTCTTCAAATCTGGCCTTCCCCCACTCGAAGATCTTCAACCTCGAACCTGACCTATCCCTTTCCATATTTAACTTAAAGCTAATAGACCCATGATCACTGGATCCAAAGTTCTCACCAACGCACACTTTCGTCACCTGCTGTATTCCGTTCCCCTCTAGAAGGCACCTCAACTTACTGCTGTAAAAAGCATCCCTGAACACACTGTACAAAGTCTAAGCCATCATGCCCTCTCACTGATTGTGTTTCCCAATCAATGTTAGGAAAATTGAAAACCCCAACTATCACAACTCTATTTCTACTCCACATCTCAGCTATTTCCCTGCACATTTGCTCTTCCCGTTTCCTATCCTCTTTTGGCAGCCTATAATATACCCCTATATTTGTAGCCTCACCTTTCTTATTTTTTAGTTCAACCGACAGAGCCTCGCGCGATGAGTCCTCCAGTCTATCTTGCCTCAGCATCTGTAATATCTTCCCTGACAAGCAACGCCACACCTCCCCCTCGTACCCCACCAATTCTATCATGTTTAAAGCAGCAAAATCCCTGAATATTTAACTGCCAGTCACAACCTTCCTTCAACCAAATCTCACTAACCGTGATCACATCATAACCCCACGTGTCAATCCACACCATTAGTTCATCCACTTTATTTACCACACTCCTTGCATTGAAATAAATGCATCTCAGAGATCTTCCACATTTAACTTCCTGCCTCTCACCTTCTCTACAATTGTTACTATGGCCACTATTTATTACCTGCTGCTGTTCCACCTCAGATTGTGTGAAAAAGCCATTTTTCTTCGCCAAAAGACTCTGTTCTTGCTCTCCTCCTTGACAAGAAATCTTGGAATGTAATTTTTAAATTGGTTAATGCCTCATCTATATGTGCCCACCACTCCTCCTACAATTTAAAGTAGTCCATGAATGATGTTATTGAACTTACAAGACAATTCTTCTCCAAATTCTTGTCCACATGTCCAAAGTCAAACTATCTCACTTTTATGCGGATGTATCTCCATGTTATGATAGATGCAATAATGGAGATGCTTCATTAATTCATATGCTCTGGACATGTGTGAGTCTTGGGAAATGCTGGAAGGAAGTATTTCAAATTTTTTCTGTACTTTTTAAAATAAATTTTAAGCTTAATCCTTTAACTGCCTTGTTTGGTATTGTTGGAGAGAGAGAAGCATAACTTTAACAGCGTCTGATTTGCATGTATTAGCTTTTACTTCTCTTTATGGCTCAGCGGGCGGTGTTGCTTAGATGGAGAGACATTGCTCCACCTATTCATATTCAATGGTTACGTGACGTTATGTCATATTTAAATTTAGAGAAGACTCGATGCTCAATTTCCAATTTGAATTTAAATTTTCAAACACTGTGGGAACCCTTTTTGAATTACTTTCAATCTTTGATTTGGTATTAAGAGGTGCTGACTAATAAGATAATTTATTACTGTGACAGGGAATTTTACTTTCTTTCTTTGCCAAACAGCTTCGGTTTTGGTAGTGGGATTAGATTTCTTTTTATAATAAAATATTACCTTAATATAACTTGTTTGATTAAGAATGCAGGGAACTGTGGATGGAATAGTATGATCTGAGTGTAGTGTATTCAGTACTCTTATTTTTTGACTTTTAATATGTATTCTATGCACTCTGTATTTTTTTATGTGGAATTTCAATAAAAATATTCAAAAAAGAAAAAAAAATCAATGTCTGTTTCATCATTCTTCTGGAACATTCTGTTACTCATAATTTAGTGTACATAAATGAAAGATTGGGAACAAATGAATTAGATGCTAATTTACTGAAGTAGGAGGAATTATAGAAAATCAAGAATTGTCTTGTAAGTTCAATAACATCATTCAATATTTTTAAATGCATCAGGTCAATTTTAATCAGTTGGTATAAAGATTGTTGACATAGAATATTGTTCACTAAGTGATGGAAGAATTAACATATTCAAAGAGCTTACAACAAACATGCTTCACTGAGTTTAGATACTTTGATTAGATAGAGGTTTGAGGCCTTATTTGCATTGTCTGGGGCTATCATTTCACCAAAAATCACCTTGCTACTTAATCATTCTACTGTTCTTCCCTTTGACAATAATGACATAATAGCTTGGATTTTTTTCCCTGAAAGTGATTGATGCCTTCTGATATACTTGCAATCCTATGATTCCACAAAGAATATGGTCTGCAACATAAGAATTTTCAAAACCCCAACAAGAAAAAAATTATTAGAACAGTCAGGATGTAACATATCGGAATTTTATACAGAAGGACATCAAAGCTAGTTCCAAACTTCATTTTTAACATACTCACCCAGTACTTCCTAAAAGAGGCTTCAAATTATTTGTAAAAACATTTACGAAGGTCAACTTTAGTAATATCAGTAGTTTACTGTCTGTAAAATGGTGGAAGCAGATTTAATCCTTGATTTCAAAAGGGTCTTTTGGATTGATATATTGCAGGGATAGAGCTGGGAACAGGACTCGCAGGAATTTGGCTCAAGTTCAATGAGACAAATCATCTCTTACCATGCTCTAGACACCTATCAAGGAAAGTGGTGATCCTCAATTGAAAAATAAACCAGTCTCTATTGTGCCTTTATACTTCAGAAAATTAAGTTACAGTATAGCTGGTCCTATTAGATTTCTGGTTAAATATGCTCCCATTGATGACAGGCAAATTGTCAAGGAGATTGGAAACTTCAACACTTATTTGATCAATGGGCAATCAATCAAATGCACCAAACAGTATTTTTCAAAACAACTAAGCCAAGATATAACTGGAATGAGCAACATACTTGAGCATCATTAAAGAAGATAAAAGTAGCTGTGGAAACTCCAGATATACCAATTATTTTTTTTATATATCAAAGCATTGTTATATAACAATTACTTTGAGGGATTTAATGGGCCTCAGGATAGAAAAGACATTGAAGTGATTACTATTATTAAACTCGGAAACTGAAACTGTTTTGAAGTTTCCAGTGTCTATGGTCAATGATCAGTTGCTCTTCTGAAGGGTTGCTCAGTTTGAATTCAAGAAAATAATTTGAATGTCACCTGAATTTAAACCATTCATTAGCTAGCCCAGCTCTAAAATATTCTGAAAATATTGTTTTTTTTGTGCAATTTAATGATATGCTTTGCTGAGATAACTTTTTAGGAAATGATCTGACCCATTAAAAATTGAATTCTATTTGTTTATATTGCAAATTTTCAAGGAATATTTCAAAGAATAAGAGCATTTAAAATATTACTTAAGATACATGTACAACAATTGTTACCTTCATTATTTATATCTCATTTATTTTAAGTACTTTCTACAATGTTTAAAATAAGATGTTGCTCCTCCAATTTATGGATGGTCTTGGTTTGACCGTACATGAGGCCATGGACAGACATGTCATTATGGAAGTGGAGCCCAAACGAACTGTTTGGGCCCAAATGTTGGTGAGGGAGGAGGTGTGTGTAGCAAGTGTGGGACTTCTTATGGAGATCTGACGTCTGTGGTGGGCAAGTTGATGGAAAGTGTTCTGAGGGATGCTATTTACAAATTTTTGGAGGTACAAGGATTGATAGGGAGTAATCAGCATGGTTTAGTCAGGGGTAGATCATGCTTGACAAACATGATTGAGTTCTTCGAGGGGGTTACAAAAAAGGTTGATGAAGGGAAAGCTGTGGATGTTGTCTATTTGGACTTTAGTAAAGCTTTTGACAAAGTTCCCCATAGGAGGTTAGGAAAAAAGGTGGAGGCATTAGGTATAAATAAGGAGGTAGTGAAATGGATTCAGCAGTGGTTGGATGGAAGGTGTCAGAGAGTAGTGGTAGAAAATTGTTTGTCCAATTGGAAGCCGGTGACTAGTGGAGTTCCTCAGGGTTCGGTCCTGGGTCCACTATTATTTGTTATATATATTAACGATCTGGATATAGTGGTAGAGAATTGGATAAGTAAGTTTGCGGATGACACAAAGATTGGTGGTGTTGTGGACAGTGAGGTAGATTACCGTAGATTAAAAGGTGATTTAGGAAGGCTGGAGGTGTGGGCTGAGAAATGGGTGATGGAATTTAATACAGAGAAATGTGAGGTGCTGCACTTTGGAAAGGCAAATTTAAATAGGTCATATACATTGAATGGTAGACAATTGAGGAGTGCAGAGCAACAAAGGGATTTAGGAGTTATGGTAAATAGTACCCTCAAGGCTGATACTCAGGTAGATGGTATGGTGAAGAAGGCATTTGGAATGTTGGCCTTCATAAATCGGAGTATTGAATTCAAGAGTAGGGAGGTTATGATGAAATTGTACAAGGCATTGGTGAGGCCCAATTTGGTGTACTGTGTACAGTTTTGGTCACCAAATTATAGGAAAGATATAAACAAAATAGAGAGGGTGCAGAGAAGGTTCACGAGAATGTTGACAGGATTTCAGGGTCTGAGTTACAGGGAAAGGTTGTGCAGACTGGGGCTTTTTTCTCTGGAGCATAGAAGATTGAGAGGGGACTTGATAGAGGTGTTTAAGATTTTAAAAGGGACAGACAGAGTAAATGTGGATAGGCTTTTTCAATTAAGAGTGGGGGAGATTCAAACTAGAGGACATGGTTTAAGATTGAAGGGGGAAAATTATAAGGGGAACATGAGGGGAAATTTCTTTACGCAGAGGGTGGTGGGGATGTGGAATGAGCTTCCGGCGGACGTGGTCGAGGCGGGATCATTGGTTACATTTAAGGAAAGACTGGATCATTACATGGATAGGAGGGGACTAGAGGGGTATGGACCGGGTGCTGGTCAGTGGGACTAGGAGGGTGGGGATTTGCTACGGCATGGACTAGTAGGGCCGAACTGGCCTGTTCTGTGCTGTAAGTGGTTATATGGTTATATGGCTGCAGGGGATTGTGAAATGAATTCAAGCACATGTAGACAACATCTTGCTTATTATGATTCCTGCTTGAGGTTGCCACACCCCATGTTGCTTACTGGCTGCATGCATCAGCAGGGGACCCAAGAAACTGCAGATGTGGGAATCTGCAGCAAAAATAAATCTGCTGGAAGAAACTTAGCAACCTGTTGAGTACCTCCAACAGATTGCTTTTTGCACTAGCAGGGGGCTCCTTATCGCTCCTGTTAGCACCAGACTGCACTGTCTAAAGCTACAACGGGGTATGTTGTTGCTGTTATTCTGGAGAGAATGTGATCTATAAGGTTTTCAAAGAATTGTGACTGTAGGAGATGGTTCAGTGAAAGAATTGATTTCAGACATAGGACAAGAAACTCTGGATGAACTTGCTGGGAAGGTAGTGGTCAATTTCAGGTGTAAATTTCTAAGAATGAGGGGCTGGGCCATGGTGTGCCACAAAAATTAATCAATCTCAATTAGCATGTCTTTAAATGTTGTGTTCTGATAACTGGACATTAACCTCAGGCACTGTTTAATTCATCAGGTTCCAACCTATCAAACTGTAGTCATTTTAAGAGGTCATGTGGTTTATCTTATTCTTACTTAGCACAAATTGCAATTTATCTCTACTAATCACTTAGATGAATAGGTTGCACAACAATGAGGGCATTATGAGGGAGGTGGATTGGATAGATAGTAAAAATCTGTCTCCATTGGAAGGAATGTCTAAAACAAGAGAAAATAAAATTATAAGGTGAGAGGTGGGAAATATAGCAGTGATCTCAGGGGAAATTTCCAATATTGAGAGTGGTTGGAGTCTGGAATATGAGGAGATGGCACTTTCACAACATTAATAAAGCATTTAGACATGTTTTTAAATTGCCAAGGCATGGAGGGCTTGGAACCAAATGCAGTGAAGAGGATTAGAAGAGATGGATCCACAGTGGGATGAAGAACCTATTTCTGAGCTGCCTGATTCTATGATATAGACATGTACTTGCTCACTTTCCCTGAATGGTTTGGTGTGGGGGCAGGCAGATGACTGCATATTCCAAACCTCAAAGGAGGCAATAAGGATGGATGTCTCCTCAAGCTCAATCTTCCTCATGTTCCATCTCTCTCATCTCACTGTCTTTTCTTTTAAATTGGCAATGTAAATATCAAACTTTTTACTTTGTCCTTTTCCCCCAATACTAGTTCTATCCTAAATATTGAATTCATGGATGGTAGAGGCTCTGCTTATATCTACAAAACACACTGAAGTTACTTGATCAAGTAACTTTCAAATCCACAATATTCACTATCAGGAAGGGCAAGCACATTGGGAAACATTATCATTTATAGGTTCCCACTAAATCACAGCCTTTTAAATGGGAAATAGATTGTCGTTCCTTCATTGTTAATGGGTCTAAATTCTTGAGCTCTCTAACCAATAGCATTGTGAGATTACCTTCACTAGAATGACCGTAGTTCAAAACAATGGTCACCACTATCTTTTCAAGGGCAGATAGGAGAGGGCAACAAATGTTGGCCTTGCCTGTGATCCTTCCCATAAAAATAAAATTAACATATTGCAGCCAAGGGAATGAATGGTTAGGGTGATGGATGGAATACCAGTCAGTCTCTTTTGCCCTGGATGTATTCAACTTCATGTTGTTGGAGATGTGTTGCTCCATGCAAATAGAGTGCATTTTACATCATGCTTCTGACTGGTGCTTTGTGGATGGTGGAAAGACTTCTAGGTGTCAGGCAGTTGCACAATTCCAACATTGTTATAAATATGATTCTAAATGTAAAATAGATTGGATTATTTTGTTAGGTGCTTGTTGATTGCATCACTCAATCAGCATGGCAAGCCTTGACTGAATGTATAGGTTACGCTTGATAAATCTCCAATAAACCTTACAGTGGAGAAATGCAGCAGATGTATGGGATGATTTGGGGTTGTCTGAGAGTCAGCCTATTATTTTATTTACCATCTTCCAATTTCCTGGCAAAAAACCCAAAATTTAATATTTCCTGTTTCTTTGATGAAGCTGCATTTTAAAACAGGTAATACAATTGCCTCTCAGTTTATCAACCAGTTCAACTCAGATCTGTGGCTCTCCATGCTACTGCATCAGCGGCTTTGAAAATACCATCTTCTAAAAATGAAAAATGACAGGTTGCATTAATTAAATTTTCATGAAGGTCATCTTGATCTTTGCTCATGTAGCCTCATCAATGTCCATTTGTTCTAGGCTAAATATTTCACCAAAAGCATAGACTAGAAGGGTGCAGATAAAATAAAATAAAATCAATATAAAAATATTAGTGATAATTAGAGCACCTCATAAAGTATTTTCAGTTATTTGAAAAAAAATCTCTTCTTTCTTCAATATAATTCTACTTTTTTTGTGAACCTGTGTCTGAATGGTTGGTCTTTTAAAATTAATATGGCAACTAGCATTTTGACAAGGACTTACAGGGCTCCTGTTATATGGAATCAACTCTTCTTTATCAAAGTAGCCAGCAATTGGAATTGATGAATCAATTCTGGTAATTGTTCATCAGCTATTCTGAACCTCATGCAAAATTTGACAGGTACAAATAGAGAAACATCAGAGATATCAACATTACTGCCTTTCTACCAGAGTTGAGTAGGAGACTGCACTGGTGCATGGCTAAATTACAAGATATCTAGCATGGGGTCATCAAAAAGGGAATGCAACTTCTATCTTAAAAGCCATGACAATTTGCAGCAACTTAATCTATCAAAAACAAAATCAAAATTTTAGGCACAATTTTTAAGTGGCCTTCAAAATGCATTGAGACACCACAGATATTTATTTATCCATCTATTTATTTATTTATTTACTTACTTATTTATTTGCACAGGAATGTACTATTGCTGCTGATATGTTGAGTCACTAAGTTATGGTGCAAACTACATGTTTGTGGGAGAAGCAACATGCCACAAAACTCAAAATATAAGATATATTGCAATGTAATATGTAATATCTCCAAATTTGCAGATGACACTAAGCAAGGATTTAAGATTTTAAAAAGGATAGACAGAGTAAATGTGGATAGGCTTTTTCAATTAAGAAAGGGGGAGATTCAAACTAGAGGACATGGTTTAAGATTGAAGGGGGAAAATTATAAGGGGAACAGAGGGTGGTGGGGATGTGGAATGAGCTTCCGGCAGATGTGGTCAAGGCGGGATCATTGGTTACATTTAAGGAAAGACTGGATCGTTACATGGATAGGAGGGGACTAGAGGGGTATGGACCGGGTGCTGGTCAGTGGGACTAGGAGGGTGGGGATTTGCTACGGCATGGACTAGTAGGGCCGAACTGGCCTGTTCTGTGCTGTAAGTGGTTATATGGTTATAGGAGGGGTTGTGTGCACGGAAGAGGGGGTCAGGAAGCTCCAGTGTGATTTGGATAAATTGAGGAACTGGGCAGATACATGGCAAATGCACTACAGTGTGGATAAATGTGAGGTTATCCACTTTGGTAATACAAACCGGAGGGCAGATTACTATTTGAATGGCAATAGATTAAGAGATGGGGAAGTGCAGAGAGACCTAGGGGTACTTGTACACCAGTCTCTGAAGGCAAGCATGCAGGTACAGCAGGCGGTTAAAAAGGCAAATGGTATGTTGGCCTTCATATCAAGAGGGTTTGAGTATAGGAACAAGGATACCATACTGCAGCTGTACAGGGCCTTGGTGAGACCCCACCTGGAGTATTGTGTGCAGTTTTGGTCACCTTATCTAAGGAAGGATGTTCTTGCAATTAAAGTGAGATGATGGGGCATTTTAAAGAGATGCATGGAGCATGTTTTTACACAGAGCATGGTAGGTGTCTGGAACATGCTGCCAGGGTTATAGAAGCAAATATGATAGTAACGTAGAAGAGACCTTTTGGATAGACTCATGAATATGCAGGAAATAGAGGGATAATGTTTCACGTGCAGGCAGCAGAGATTTCATTTAATTTTGGCATCATGTATGGGGCAGACTTTATGGCCTGACGGGCCTTTTCTTGCACTGTCCTGATCAATGTTCTATATGAGATCAAGGTGCATAGAAATTATAATATGATGGACAGAGCCAACATGGATTATCTTGTTTGACTATTGATGTTATTTGAGAAAAGAACAGAAGAGGATGATCTAGTTGACAAGATATTTTTGCATTTTCTGTATGTCCCACACAGGAGGTTGGTAAACAAGGCTTGAGCTCTTGGCAATGGAGCATTAGTTAAACAGAAAGCAGGATTTCATGTGTTTGTCTCAGGTTGGCAAGATACGAGCATTGAATACCCTATTTACACCAGTGGTTTGACTGAAGGGACCAAATACAGCAGCAATATGATGAATGATGAGAATGCAAGGAGACTTCTGGTGGATACTGAGTAATTAATTGAGAAGGTTACATGACAAATGGAATACAATATGGCAAATGTAAGAATTCAGTGAAATAAACCAAAAAAAGTTTTTTTGAAGGGTGATGTACTGACAATAACCACACCAGCAGTGTACACTAAAAGGTCTTGTCTCTCTGCAAGACGAATCTGGAATGCTAGACTGTAGCTCTGGACTGCTTTATATACAAGGTCACTGGGATGACCCCTGGTGACCTAATGGTGAAATTACATATCACCACATTCATCCCCCCCTTAAAAAATTGTTATTCCCCCCGCCTCCCTCCCTTGTTTGTAAGTTCATAAGTCCAAAATTTTTCATGGCTTCTGGTGCCTTCTGGACCTCCTTGGTAGTGGTATAGGGGTTTGCCTTTCGGCCTTTCTTGGTGGAGGTGTGGGAATGGGAAGTACTAGATGACCATGTGGCCATATGGGCTGACGATCCTCTTGTATGGGATTAGGTCCTGCCATCAAGCCTAGAGTGGTGATATTTTGTGGGGCGGGCGTACCCAGGCTCCTGATTTCCGGGGTGGGTGGTATAGTCCTCTGGGGTGACTCGATGGATGACTGTTCTAGTGACTGCTGCTGCGCTCCTTGTTGATCCGTAGACATCTGTGTTTTCTCGCGTTCTTCACCCATCTGGCCAGCGTGAGATCCCTGGTGGCCACCAAGTCTTCTCTTCCATCTGGGAATGTGACGAAGGCATACTGAGGGTTCGCGTGCCTCAACTCCACTTGATCCACCAGCAGGTCCGCTTTGTGGGGTCTGCAGTGCTTCCGGAGGAGAACAGGTCCCGGTGTCATCATCTATTTAGGCAGCACTGTACCCATCGTGGCTTTCCTTGTGAAAGAAAAGATACGGTCATGTGGGGTCATGTTAGTGGCAGTACACAACAAAGAACGTATAGAGTGTAGGTCTTCTGGCAACACTTCTTGCCATCTAGTAACAGGCAGGTCTTTTGCTTTTAAGGTCAAGTCGACCGTTTTCCAGATAGTGGCATTTTCCCTTTTGACTTGTCCATTCCCCCTGGGATTGTAACTTGTAGTACGGCTGGTAGCAATCCCTCTCTCGTGCAGGTACTGCTGTACTTCTGCTCTCATGAATGCAGCACCCCTGTCTGTGTGTATGTAGTTCGGGTACCCAAATATGCTGAAGATGGGTTGGAGGCATTTTATAACAGTGGCTGCTGATACATCAGAACACGGGATTGCGAAGGGGAAATGGGAATATTCATCTATTACATTTAGGAAGTAGACATTTCTATTATTGGACGGGAGCGGGCCCTTAAAATTGAGGCTGAGGTGCTTAAAAGGTTTGGTAGTTTTTATCAGGGTGGCTTTGTCTGGCCAGTAAAATTGCGGTTTGCATTCCGCACAGATGGGGCAGCTCTTGTTCACTGACCTCACTTCCTCTACTGAAAATGGGAGGTTTTGGGTTTTTATGAAGTGAAACAGTCTAGCGACCCCCAGGTGGCCCAGCTCATTGTGCAAGCTCTGCAACTGGGACGTGTGGTTAAGGATGGCACAAGTGCCTCTGGATAGTGCGTCCAGGGGCTCGTTGAGTCTCCCAGGGTGGTATCAAATATAGACAATTCTATGCGCCAGCGTAGGATTTTATCATTCTTCATTCTCCCCCTGTTCTGGTTATCAAACATAAAAGCCACAGACCTTTGGTCCGTGATGAGGGTGAAGTGTTTGCATGCCAGATAATGTTGCTAGTGCCTTACTGCTTCCACAATGGCTAGGGCCGCCTTCTCTACTGCTGAGTGTCTTACCTCTGACCCCTGTAGGGTTCACGAGAAAAAGGCCACCGGTCGTCTTTTCTTGGTTTAGAGTGGCTCCCAGAGCCACATCGGATGCATCCGTTTCTAGTTGAAATGAGATCGACTCGTCTATGGACCCCATGGTAGCTTTAACGATATGGTCCCTAATGTCCCTGAATGCTCTGGTGGCTGCTGGGCACAGTGGGAGAACTGAGGCTTTTATAAGTGGGTGGGCCCTGTCGGCGTAGTTGGGGACCTATTGGGCGTAGTAAGCGAACAGTCCCAAACACCTTTTTAGTGCCTTCAGCATGTGTGGCACTGGAAGGTCTAGGAGAGTGGGTCTGGACTGATTTCCCGTTCTGCACTATGTAGCCCAGGATTGGCAACTTCCTGGCGCTAAAGACGCATTTGTCCCTGTTGTATGTTAGGTTCCTTTCCTCGGCTGCCTGGAAGAAATGTTTTAAATTCGTGTCATGAATTGTCTCCTGAGTGTGGCCACAGATTGTCATGTTGTCTAAGTAGGGGAACACCGTTTTCAGTTGGAACTTATCTACTATACGATCCATTTCTCTCTGAAACAGGGACACTCCACTGGTGACACTGAAGGGGAGTTGCAGAAATTGATTCAGCCTGCCGTCTGTCTCAAATGCCGTGTAAATGCGATCGCTGTTTCTAATGGGCAGTTGATGGTATGCTGCCTTCAGGTCTATGGTGGAGAACACCTTATACTGTTCAATGTTGTTGACCATGTCTGCTCTGCGTGGCAGTGGGTAGGCATCTAGTTATGTAAATTTGTTGATTGTCTGGCTGCAATCCACTACTATGCGTAGTTTTTCTCCTGACTTTACTACAACCACTTGGGCTCTCCAGGGGCTGGTGCTCTGGTCTATGATGCCCTCCTGTAGTAGCCTGCGGACCTCTGTCCTAATGAAGGCTCTGTCCCTCGGTCCCTCCTGCTCTTTGTGGCTACTGGTGTGCATTCTGGGGTCAGGTGTGTGAACAGCGGAGGGGGTTCTATGTTCAGGACAGACATGCTGCAGTGTTGTTTCTTAGTAAGGCGTAGTGGGGGGTGAGGCCCGTTGTGCACTATTGTAATGCTTTTTAACTGGCACTGAAAATCTTAACCCCAATAGTACCGGGGCACAGAGGTGAGGGAGTACTAGTAATTTGAACCCTTCGTATTTTGTGCCCTGGATTTCTAGAGTAACCCTGCAAAACTGTTTTACCTCAGCTGCAAGGCTGCTGGCTGCTAATAGGATCCGGTGCTCACTCGGGCATGTGGGGAGGGCAAGGCAGTTGACTAACCCCTGGTCAATAAAACTTTCAATGCTTCCACTATCTATCAAGCAATTTACCCTCACATCATTAATTTTGATGCACACAGTGGCATTAGATAAATTGTGTGGACTCGCCTGATTCATGCATAGGGAAGCAAGTCTGGCGTGTTCTTCATGTACTTCCATCCGATAGTACTCGGCATCATATTCATCTCCTGAAGACTGTGTCCTCTGTTCTGTAGCATTTGTCCAAGATGGCCGGCTGCACATGGCATTCTTCTTCTTCTATTTGTCTGTGGAGAAAGAAGATCTTTCCCACCTCTCATTAGCATGAGAATGAGCCTTGGCTGTGGCCTTGGGGCTTCTGCAGACTTTTGCATAATGTCCACGTTTTCCACAGTTGGAACAGACATTTTCTCTGGCAGGGCAGAGGGTTCTGGGGTGCTTTCTTTGTCCACAGAAAAAGCACTTGGGACCCTCAAGGTGCTGCTGCTGCTGCTGTGAATTCCTGTGAGGCAACGTACTTTTCTTTTCGTGGGGCTAGAGAGTCCAGCAGTGTGACGTTTGTCCCAGCCCCAGGATCCTGTGAGTACTCCTCCAATTCTTTCCTGGTGCTTTCTAAAGCTTCCGCAACAATTCTGTCCCTAATAAGGTCCTCCGCATACTCCTGAGTTGATACTGCTTTAAAGTTGCAGCCTCTCTGCTAGGTCTTTCAGAGAGAGTATAAAGTCTCTGGCAGACTCCCCTACTTGTTGTGACCTTGTCATGAGCCTGCACCGGGAATGGAGTTCACTATGCCCCGTACTCTAATGCCTCTGTAAAGTGCTCATTGCCTCTTGGTAGGACCTGGCACCCTGTATAAGGGAGTAAGGGTGGTCTCCCAGCTGCGCTAACAGCAGCATCAATAGCTCTTTATCCGATGCCTCAGCGCAATTACCCTCCACGTAATTCAGAAGGCATCTCTGCCAGTGGCCGAAGTGCGTGCCGGCTCCGGGATTTCTGGGGTCGAGCTCCAGCCTGTCTGGTCACAGCACATGGCTAAGCCGCAGTCTCTGGTCCCTTAGGTAATGTGGGGACATCCACATGGTCTCTTGGTCTAGGTGTAGCAAGGGTGGACCCTGGGGTAGTGGGAGCTGCTAGTATAGCCTCTGTGGGGGTTTGTGTCTGCTGGAGGAGTAACCTGGGTGCTTGGGGCTGTTGGCTGAGTCTCTGGCTTTGGGACGTTTGCAGCGGGCTTAAGGGAGGATCCCAGCGGTAGCGTCAGGTCTCCATGGTACTGGGGAAACTGCTGCTGGAGGAATGACGGTAGTGGTGTCTGCTTTCCCTGGCTCTGGAGTGGTCGGGAATTCTGCATATATGTGGTGATCGGGAGCACGACTTGTGGAGATCCTTCCACCCGCGCTTGTAGTAGGCCCCTTTCTGATCGGACCGGGGTTTAGGGTTGGTGGCACCTGTACTGATAAACCTATGGGCAGACAGGGCTCTTGGCCATTTCTTACCTGCCCTATCGTACTTCTGCGGTCTTCCCCATATTCCACCACGATTCCAGTACAGCAGTCCCTTACCGTCTCTGTCCTTGGATGCACGTGCGTGCTGGTCGTCCCCGGATTCTATTCCTCAGGAAGGGTCTCCGGGAGGTCAGGAATGCACGTTGGAGCAGAAGCAGCTTCCATCCTAGTAGTTATGATATTAGTTTATTAAATTGTACTGACAATAACCATACCAGCAGTGCGAGTATAAGATAGCTTTAATAAACTAATATGTACACTAAGAGGTCTTGTCTGTCTGCAAGACGAACCTGGAAGGCTAGACTGTAGCTCTGGACTGCTTTATATACAAGGTCACCAGAATGACCCCTGGTGACCTAGTGGTGTAATTACATATCACCACAGGTAAAACATTAGAAAATGCTGTTGATCAATGAGACCTTAAAGTCCTTGCACACAGGCCACTGAAAACTAACATGCAGGTGAAGGAAGTAATTTGGAAAGCAAATGATATGTTAACCTTCTTGTGCAGGAAGATTTTATTTCAGAGACATGGTGAAAACACACCTGGAATATTATGCACCATTTGCTTATTCATGTCAGGTATATTTGCTAAACAGAAAGATTACAGCAGACCAGTCCCTGGGATTGTGGGTCTATCATCCAGAGAGACGAGTAGGCCTGTCTATTAGAAGAATGTGTTCCAGTATAGAAGGAAAGAGGATATTTCCCCTGGCTGAAGTCACACTCTCAAAATAAGGGATTGAGCATTTAGGACTTGATGAGGAAGAAGTTCTTCATTCAAATGGAAATTAATCTTTGGTATTCTCTCCCCTGAGGGCTATGGACCCACAGCCATTGATTGCATTCCAAACAGAGATTAATAGATTTCTGAATAATAAAGGAATTGAGGGCATATAGAGAAGGAACAAACTTGAAGATCCAAATAATATACTTATGCTCTTAGTTGTTAAGTTGTTATGTTCTTAGTATCTAAAATAAATTTCATCTCTATTATTGTAAAGCTAGATGCTTGTGTTGCAGAGTTTGACTGTGGTGTATTTTAGATTTTGCAAAAATCTGACAACCTAATGAATATTTCTTTTTGTCTGCTGATATCAAAGGACTGACCAAGGGTGGATTAGTAGTAGTTTTGAAAGAGGACCTCCCATGGTTTTCCTCTTGAGTCTACAGTTGCACAGTACTGTGACACGAAATTGACCTGTTGAATTATTACACTACTGAAGGGTATTGTCTGAATCATTGCCTTCATTGTAACTTAGCAGGATTTTACTGTGAACTTCAGCTGTGCTGTATACACTGGTGACTACAAGGGAATAGGTACTTTGCTGTGTTTGCTTTTCCTGGAGTGAAAACTGAGATGTTTCAATTTAGTAGACTAATAAATATTACAGGGAAATGTTGCTTTCCAATGTATAATGTTGCTGATGTGCAGTGCCAGCTGAACGGCTGGATAAATTCGCTACAAAGTAATGAACTTCACTTTCTGTTTCAGATGGAGAACAAAATGCTGCCTTGAGTAAGTAAATGGTTGCTGGTAAGTTTTAATACATGTATGTTTACACAGGAAGTGCATTTCAAGTTGAGAAGATTGCTTGGCTGCTAGCATTTATAGTGTACAGCTTAATCAAGTATAAAATGGTGCCTTTTATTTCCAGAAACTTTTTATAGTCTGTTTCCATGGCAATCATTTAAAATGTTTCCCAATGTGTAATGTTCATTTCAGTATTGATCGATAAAATACTTCTTGAGTTTCCAAGTGTGCAGATTTTTAATTCACAGTAATTTTGCATTTTGATTGATTGAAGACAACTGTGTCATCAAGAATTCATAACATATTATTTAAGAATATCAATGAATATTTCAATAAACTGATTAGCAGCCAGCATCACACCATGGGATATCATGCCATTCATTTGCACGATATTTCATTTTAAATACTGTAATATTTTCAAACATCAGCGAAGAACAGTTAGTAAATTTAGATATATAATCATCAAAAGATAACACTGGGATAGAAAAAACCCTGAAGGACTTGCAAAGCAAATTGACAATAAATTTAAAATGAGTGAATAATGGAGTAACTGGAGAGACAAGATCATAAAATCGCAATTTTTTTAGTTTATTGCTACAGCTGTTCAGCTGAAATATTTGGATCTTCACACATTCTGGAATGTGTGAAAATCCAAATTAACAGCACTCAGTATGTAATGCAATATTATGGTTTGAGGGAGGTTCCCATGAAATAATGATAGATCAAATAAATTCTTATTTCTGTTTTTACCTTTGTACCAGATGGTGCTGTTCATTAAGTGGAAGGAATCTGTAGTTATTCAGCAGGAGCATAGGGAGATGAATATTTTTGCAGGTATAAAATATTGTCAAAGGCTTCAGCTGGTAATGGAAATTTAAACTCCAGAAGACACATCTCAGATCTAATCCTGTTTCCCAATGTCTGATCCATCCTTTGGCAAAACTTGTGAAACAATTCCCATCTTGGCTGCTGGAACTTGAAATTTTCCCAGTTCTTAAGTAATAGTTCTTCAGCCTTGGTGAATTTTCAGTTGTTATTAGAAGCTCAACGTTGATACAAATCATAATTTATTAAATATTGCTTGAGATTAAATGGATGTAGTGGCAAAATGACCCACTTGAATCATTCTTGAACGTCGAGGCTGATGAATGCCACAAAGGAACACATTGGAGTGGGAAGCCAATGATGTTGACATTGTCAAATTGGATAATGTTTAATATAATGCTTTACAAAAATTATTAGGCTTTTCTCCAATGTCAAAAGTTTGGTGCTGATTCCCTCAAAGTAGGATGCATTGGATCGGCTTGAAAGCAGACAGGAATTTGCAGCTAGCACAAGCCACATTACTCATTGGCTGTAGAAAGTGTCTGGCATCATTTAAAGCTCATCTGCATGACTGCATGCACCTCCTAAATTAGAAATTCACTGCAGCTATGATGTAGAACAACTCTAAGGGTGGAGAATAACTGAATAAAGTTTCTTGTATGGAGACAGGAATGGGTCCAATATGAAAGTAAGATGCACATATCTGCAGGGGAGAAAGTGGCCTTCCCCACAAGGGAAGCAAAGACAATGGAGGAGAGAGCAGTGGAATTGACACCATCCCAAGATGTGAAAGATAAACAATCTCTCATTTCTTGCCATTGAATGCCAATGTCACCAACAGCACCATTAGCTTCAGACATATCTCAATGCATTAGATTCTGATTATCTATCAACAATCTCTCTCAATCAGAACAAATGCACAATGTTTAAACAACTTATTGTGATGGATTATATTATATTTTATATTGTATATAGATATATATTTTTAAGGAGAGATATTATTTAAAATTCCAGAGCTCTGCTCAAGCCAGACAGTCCAGCTCCGAGTGCCTTTGCAAAAACTTTGAAGAATATCTATAGAGACTTCACAAGTAGGTGTTAATTGGACTCAGAAGATGGGGTCCGGTGCCACAATCTGTCTGAATGCAATTTGCTGTTCTAAGAAGGTCATGTGGTTTTGCAAGTAGAGAGAGAGAGGAGACCAAACAGGCTTTCTCTAAGAGAGAGAGAGAGAGAGAGAGAGAGAGAAAGAACTGGCAAGCTGGCAGTTTGTTTAAAACCCCATTTTGAAGGCAGGTTGTGAGTTCTGAGTTCAACCTATTGAAACAACCCATGTGGTCCTTACAAGGGAAATGGCTGGCTAGAGTGTTTCAGCTGAAATAAGGGAAACAAAAAGGAACTCTGTGGTGACCTGCAGAAGAAGAGGTTATCATTTGGAAAACCCTGATGGGGCAAGTTTCTTCGGCATATTGGAGGGAATCAGTTTGCGTGTGTCCAACAAGCAACAAACCTCTCTCTGAAACCAATGAGAACCTTCCTGAGCAGCAACCAATTACTTTCAAACACCAGAGCTTGGTGAAGATTTATAAATGTTAAATTCTGTGCACAGTATAAGAATTGCCTGATACTAGTGAACTTGGAGGAGTGAGAAGTGAAGTTAGAGTTTGAATCAAAGAACTTTTCTGAACTTATACACTTTACATACACATGTGCTGAGAATTGGAAAGGAGTTAAGTTAGGTTAAGTTAAATTAATAGTAATAAATTAAAGTTTGATCCTGTTTTTATGTTTAAAGAAAATTAAAAATGACTTTGTTTAAGTAACCATTTGTCTTGGTAAATTTCTATTGCTGCTGGGTTTTGGGGTCCTCTGGGCCTGTAACATTATGTCATTGGTGTTCTGTGATTAGTAAAGGATTGCTTAAGATGGTATGTGAATGGAAACAAAAAGTTTGAAACCACTGTTTTAATTGTACCTCATTGACTCGTTATGTGCAGGGTTTCATAACTCCAAAGGAAATGGCCCAATGATAATTTTTCTCAAGCGAAATATTTCAGTAACAATTGGGTCACAACCTCCCCATCCCACCCACATACCACCTTAAGCAATCCCTTATTAATCACAGACCACTTATGGCATAGGGAATACTTAAAGTGGTATGTGAGTGGAAAGAAAGAGGTTGAAAATCACTGCTCTAGTGGGACAAAAGTGTGATGCAGAAACACTAAAAGATAACAGAAAGAATGGTTCAAGTAAAAGTGTGGCACTAGGACAACAAAATTTAGTGTTTGTTTTTGTTCAAACTCACTTACATGGCTGTAATTTGAAATGTATTGAATTTATAAAGGATTTTATAAAAATAGTTTTTTGCCATCATTCATAGCAATTGGATTCTTAATTTACATATTTGTTAATTATGTGCAAATTATAGACAGAGGTAGCACACTGAAATGTCCTGATTACCTGATTTCATGTCTCTTATAACCATTGTTCAGTGTTCATCTGTTCTTGCTGCAGTGGTTTCTGTTAATCTAGTATATCCTCTCTTTCTGGATATAAACATATGGAACACTCTGTCCAAATACAAATTTATGAAAATTATTTATGATGCCTGTCTGCCTAAAGTCAAACTGTCAGTTTTTTAAAACATGCTACTGTGGAAAAGTTTCTTCTTTGTCCAGTGCAGTAGACCAAGCTCTTGAAGGATAAAAATGGCTTTGTGAGTACCACTTTTGTGTACTTCAGATGCCATTGGGGATCCCAGAATGGTGTCCACAACACATACGCTTCCTCCTTTGGATGAAGTCCTCTCTGAATCTCACAGTTAAGTGTGCCTTCTGCACCAGAAAAAAAGCCATGCAACCATTCACAATCCATCCCCATTCCACATCACAGAACCTCACAGACACAATTTAAAGCAATCGACCATTACTTGCAGAACAGTTGCTTGTTTTTCCTTACCTGCTGTTGATTCCAAAGGTGTTTTGTGATGCTACAATGCTTTTCAAGTTGCAGGGGGCATGCAGATATGTCTTTTGATGATGCATTTTCTGCTGACAAAATTTCTGCACAAGCCTGACCTATACATTGACCACTTTGCTCAGGAAGATGGGTTCATTATCCTGTGTCCAAGCTTAGCTGGGAGAATGCAACCCATGTACAGACTAATTTTTCTTGTCATTATTCCCTAAACATTAGAGCAATAACAGCTATTTACATAGCATTTTCATTGTATTAGGTATTATGAGTAATCTTGAGATGATTTAAAGCACAGTTATGTTCTGATAGCTCCACTGGCCGCCCTGTGAAAGCTCCAATGGCCGCGCACTGACAGCCCCGCCAGCTGCCCTGCGACAACCTTGCCGGCTGCCCTGTGACAGCTCCACCGGCTGTGCACTGAGACCCCTGCTTACCACTCTGTGACAGCTCCACCGGCCGTCCTGTGAAATATATCCACACTGATATTAAAACTACCAGACTGTGTGCCCGGTTGAGCGGGTTGAACATTCACAACGGAGCCAAGTCAATTCCAAGTCAACTCGACTGGGCTCTAATACAACCCAGGGAGTTGATTTTTACCTCCCCACCCCCCTGCCTGGTTGGTAGCTTTCACACTGGCAGGTGACCCACTAAATACCCACTAAATTTCCCAGTTCAACCCACATTCAGTAGCAGTGTGAAAGGAGCTATTATACAGAGAAGACAAGGAGAGTGTACACTGGATATCCCTCTTCTACTTCTGAGACTTGTGAGGAATTTAGCTGTTTGCAATTCAGTTTCTGTGTCAGAAACTATAATGCTTTTTCTGCTTTCACCAAACTTACCTTCTCTCATGCAAGGTTACAATTCAGCAATTAAAATTATTACAAAATATTGTTTTTTGTATTTTTTATCTTGTTCTCTTTGTAACAATTTAATTATACTTAAAGTATATTCCTGTGTTTTACATATCTGGGAAACTGCAGCAATAAGATTTCCATTGGATCTGTACATTGTATTTGTATATATGATAGCAAACTCTCACACATTTATTCATTCATTTGTTTAATCATTAAAATAAAGATTCAACATGAATTTTTACATCAAATTTGGCCATTTTATCTAAGGATGTCAAATGGTCACCACTTGCCTTTTCTAGTGATTGATCAGTGCTCTGCTGCCCCAATGTTGTGGAGGTTGGCTGATTGAGTGAAGGAGCTGCAGATGGTTGGACAGGACAGCCATGAGAATCTCTTGTCTGGAAGGTCTAGCTGTATACCTAAAGTAGGCTTCACTTGTCTTGGAAAAGGTCCAACAAAAAAAAAAATCAGCAGTGTGATTCCAGGAGGAGAGATTTGTCTTTTGAGGAGAGGTTGAATAGAATTCATCCATTCCTCAGGTCCACAATCAGGCTAGAACTTGCCAATTTAAATGGGAGTAGGATTATGGCATGTCAATCAATATTGACTTGGAGTGGCCAATGGAAAAGAAAATAAGATAGAATGAAAAATGTGCCATCAAATCCCTGTCATCTGTATCACGCTGTAGACAACTCCGCCACTTGTTCCTCCCTGTCACAATCCTTATTATTTTTATCTTTAAATTTAGACATACAATATGGTAACAGGCCCTTTTGCCCAAGACGCCCAATTACACCCAATTGACCTACAGTGGGAGGAAACCGGAGCACCTGGAGGAAGCCCACGTGGACACGGGGAGAATATACAAATTCCTTAGAGACAGTGCTGGATTTGAATCTGAGTTGCTGGCTCTGTAACAGTGTGTTCTAGCTGCTATGCTAACTGTGCCACCCTTTTATGAAATCGTTTATAAATCTTATACTATGGATAGCAATGGAATCTGGAAAGATGCGGAAGGAGGCATGTATGAATGTTAAGAAAAGAATGTTTTCCGGCACTGTATTTGGCCGGTCACTGTTGCTGGGGGTACTGACTCCAGCTGAAGGAGTTGAGTATGCAGAAGGAGTTGAGTGTGCAGGAAAAAGCTGATGTCAGAAATCAAAATGAGGGCTGATATTCAAGAAATGGTGAGAAATATTAGTGTTACAAGATGCAAAGGTCACCATAGTTACCTTATAAACTGAAACAAAAACACTTACCAGGGATAAGATAAGATAGCAGCAACTGGGTTTACATTTCCCAGAAAGGGAAATGAAAGCAATTACAGATAAACTCTGATAGGTGTTGGTGATGTTGGACTATCTGATTTTGTGTATTATAAGATGTTAACTTGTAAAACACCAATACACTTATTTAACTATATTTTACATCTTGCTCTCAATGTAACCAAGACCAAGGAGCTTATTGTAGATTTTGGGAAGGTGGTGGGGTGGGGGGGAGGAGCATATACTTGACTGCATAGATAGAATAGAGGTGGAAAGGATTGGTACGTTCAAGTTCCTGGGACTCTATATTGGAAATCCTCTCCTGGAGCTAACAAACACACATTAAAGCAACTGTGAAGAAGACAGACCGCTGACTCTACTTCTTCAGGGATTTGGCATGTTGTTGAATACTCTATCAAACGTGCGCTATGGAAAATATACTGACTGGTTGCATCACAGCCTGGTTTGGTAATTCATTTAGCCAGGAACCAAGTCTCCAGCAGAAAGTAGCAAACACAGCCAGATGCATCACATGCTTTGATCTCACATAACTTGATGTCTACGTGAAGCTTGGCCTCAAGAAGGCAGCCAATATCACATCTCCCATTACCCTCAGATTGTAACCTGTTTTCACTGCTACCTTTGGGTAGAAGGTTCAGAAGCCTGAATAACAATCTCAAGGCTCAAGTATAGTTTCTTTCTAACAGCTATCAGGCCCTTGAACCACAAAAAGGCTCGTCTCCACTATGTAAACTTGAATATTTATTTATTTCGTATTTATTATATTTATTATCTCATTTTAATTTCATTTAATGTATACTGTTGTGGTTTTTTTTTACAATGTTTGGCTGCTGCTGAATTTTGGTAAGAATTTTGGTGCATTGTACAATGTCAGCCATTCTCAATGGGAGCCATCTGCTCACCACCTGCTCCCCCCCGCCCCCCCCCCCGCCACACCCCCCGTTCGGGGGCCACAGCTCTTTTAAACGGGGCAGGGTCTGAAATCATGAAACATTTTTTAATGATTTTTATGTTGTCAGTGGGAGAGAAATATGGAAGAAACCATCTAAACTTGACTGCTTCAGACCAAAGGGGACCCATAAGCTTTGAGCAGAATCCTATGGGGGCCATAGCCAAGAAAGGATAAAAATGGCTGATATATATGACAATAAACTCATATTATAATCATGTTATCCAGTGGTATAATAAATTACCCTAGTGAGGGTAAAGGGGGCAGGGAACAAAATCTGGTGAGTTTCAGCTGAAGACCAGTCCACATTCTGGATCCCTGCTTTAGTAGGTCCATGAATAATGAGGAGTTAGGATACTAATGAGTGAGTCAGATGCCAAATCATTTTGATTTCCAATCCTTCAGATACCAGATTATCTGAGTTTTACCATAAATGGCCAGACAAATTGACAAAAGCAAAATTCATGTTGATCAGGTCCACAATATCTAGGTCTATAATAGGAAAAGATTAACACAAATGTTGTTACAAACACATGATCTTAAAAATTACAGGTCTGTTTGTATTGAAATGGAAGTTCTAGTTCATTGCCAGCTGCCTTGATGTTTAAAAATAACTTTCTTAGATCTTTAAAAAAACTCAACATTTAATTTTCTTAGATTATTATTACAAAGAATACTTTCTGTGCCTTGCGCTCCTTATGTTTGTTCATTGTTCAGTTTTTGATGCTTAAAACTTGGAAATACTCTCCTCCAGTCACATGAATATTTTGTTTATTGAGCAGTTGGGTTTCTTTATGATTTTTTAAGAGATAAATTGTGGAATTGAGAGAACAGAGGTATAGTATCAGACAGAGAATAAAAGATACCAGAATCTTCATGCAATGATTTCAGGGACGATGATGCTTTTTTTTCCCAAAATATACCATGAAATTAATTATAGCTGTGAGCAAGGCAACTTGTGTATTCTTGGATTGATGGCACAGGAATGAAAGATTAATTTCAAAGATTCAAGCACCAAGGGCAACATTTATCCACTTAACAAAATTTATGCGAATTGCAAACTGGAGATCCATCAGGGACTGACACAGGTTTAGAAACAGAACAATTCAACAAAAAAAATCAGTAGCTCTTTGCTCGAGGCTTTCCTGCATTGAAAATAAACTATTATCATATCATTGCACAGACATTTAGGATTGATTTGAAGTGAAAATATTTAAGATGAGACCTTGCTTTATTTCTAAAGCAGTCAGCTGTGCATTATGACAGAAAAATGAGAGAATTAAGAATAATTTCATGAGATAATTCTTCATTCCAAACATTGTTATGATTATTCTTGTTTCATTTAATGGCCGCAGAGAGGTCTAAATTGCACATTACAGAGGAACAGTTGGTGACAACAGTATTGGCGCCATCTCCCCTAATATCAGAGGCTTTGGAATTGTTTGGATACAACTGATTACTTAGCATTGTCAGATAAAAATGTAGTTGTGCATTGCTAGTGCCCCCAAATGATGGAGAGGTTGGTCTGAAGAAATACAAAATAGATTGGAGGGTGGAATTGTTATTTAATTCTGACTGTGCAATTTACAGTGATTTAATGTAAAAAAAAACACTCCATCATTGGTTGTGCCCCTCAGAATGAAAAGCAGTTTGTATCAGTAGACAACTTATGACCCAATATCTGAATGGTCACATATTTTAAGATAAAATTATACCTAGGAACTATTGGCTACACCTTGCATGTGACTAAAAATATAATTATATTTAGTACATTTTTACTCTTGAGCTTTGTTAAAATCTGGAATTGTGCAGAGGTGAAATTTTATTTAAGCAACTCGGATGCTGTGAATCTGCATCAAGTTCCGAAATATCTGAACCCTGCAGTTTTTAACCACAAGAGGGCTCCTGTAACAAGAAGTGTTAAGTCTTGCACCAGTTCCTAACTTTTCCTTTCAGAACAGTGAAGCCATTGAAATAAATACTATCTGTTCAATTCAGTATTCATTACCATCTCGATTTATTTGTGTAGATATAATTTAAGTGTATGTTCTATGCTCACTTTGAACTGAAAGCCAACAGGGAGGTGA
Organism: Narcine bancroftii; assembly: GCF_036971445.1. Classification (NCBI taxonomy): domain Eukaryota; kingdom Metazoa; phylum Chordata; class Chondrichthyes; order Torpediniformes; family Narcinidae; genus Narcine; species Narcine bancroftii. Next base: position 414,087,618 of record NC_091469.1, read on the forward strand.
TATCCACATCAATTACTACAAGAAATTTTACACCTTTTGCTGAATTCAGGGCAGCTTCCAGAGGATGAACCCATGGAAAATGACTAGTCCAGATGGAGTCTTCAGACATCCTGAAAGCCTGCATAGTTGAACTGAGGGTCACATTTACAGACATCTTTAATCTCTCCTTACAACAGGCTAAAGACCTAAAGGCCACCATCATGCCAGTACCAAAGAAAATATAATGGCCCCTCTGCAACTGGATCTTGATTTCATAACAAACTGGACTTGGTGAAGAAGAGTAATAACATCTTCTCCACAATCACATTTAACACCGGTGCTCCTCAAGGATGTGAACTCAGTCCTTTCCTATACTTCCTTTACAGCCTGGACTGTACAACTATACTGTTCCAACTCCATCTTCAACAAGACCATATCAAAGGCCAGGTATCAAATGATGATGCGTTAGAATACAGGAAAGAGATTGAAAGTCTGGTGGCATGGAGCCAAGATAACAACTTCTCTCTCAATATTAATAAGATGAAGGAGATGATCATTGACTTCAGGAGAGAGGGCTGAGTCCTCGTCCCTCCCCACATTAATGACACTGAAGTAAATAGCTTCATTCTTAGGAGTACCTTCTACTTTCTTTAAAGACAAAGGAAGTTTGACACGATCTCCATCCCTCAACAAATTCGACAGATGCTCCATTGAAAGCATACTTGCTGGATGCATCACAACATGGTGGGGGAACTGTTCTGCTCAAGACCAGAAGAAGCTACAGAAGGTAGTGACTGCAGCTCAGAACATAATGCAAGCCCTCCCTCCATGAAATCTATCTACATATCCTGCTGCCTAGAAAATGCAGTCACCATAGTGGAGGACCCATCCCACCCTGGACACACTTTTTCCTCCCTCCCATCAGGGAGAAGGCTTAAGAGTGTAAATATATGTAACACAGACTTAAAGACAATTTCTTCCCTGCAGGCATCAAACTCCTGAATTTTCCCATTAACAATGCTATCATGCGGTCGTTTCTTGCTACTGAGTTTCCTTTTCAGTGTATTCCTATACTCTGTAAATTGTGCTCTTTATACAACTGTGTGCAATGCTAGAGATAACCTTTTGCCTGTTCATAAAATAATCCATCTCCCTGTACGAGGTATTTTGTGACAAATAAACTTAAGCTTTGAAAAGAAGTAGAACACAGAAACAGGCCCCTTTGGTTCTTCTAGTCTGTGCTGAACCATTAATTTTGCTTAGTTCCACTGACCTGCACCCAGCCAATAGCCCTCCACACCTCTCTCATCCATGTACCTGTCCAAATTCTTCTCCAATGTTATAATTGAGCTTAGATTTTCCACTTCCGCTGGCAGCTCATTCCATACTGCCACCACTCTATGTGTGAAGAAGATCCCCCTCATGATCGCCATAAAATTTTATCCTTTCACTCTTAACCCATGTCCTCTGGCTTGTATCTCATCTACCCTCAGTGTAAAAAGCCTATCTACATTTATTCTATCTATCCCCCTCACAATTTTAAATACTTCTATCAAATCTCCCCTCATTCTTCTTCTCTTTTTTCTTTGGCTTGGCTTCGCGGATGAAGATTTATGGAGGGGTAATGTCCACGTCAGCTGCACACTCGTTTGTGGCTGACAAGTCCGATGCGGGACAGGCAGACACGGTTGCAGTGGTTGCAAGGGAAAATTGATCGGTTGGGGTTGGGTGTTGGGTTTTTCCTCCTTTGTCTTTTGACAGTGAGGTGGGCTCTGTGGTCTTCTTCAAAGGAGGTTGCTGCCCATCGAACTGTGAGACGCCAAGATGCACGGTTTGAGGCGATATCAGCCTACTGGTGGTGGTCAATGTTGCAGGCACCAAGAGATTTCTTTAGGCAGTCCTTGTACCTCTTCTTTGGTGCACCTCTGTCTCGGTGGCCAGTGGAGAGCTTGCCATATAACACGATCTTGGGAAGGCGATGGTCCTCCATTATGGAGACATGACCTACCCAGCGCAGTTGGATCTTCAGCAGCGTGGATTCGATGCTGTCGGCCTCTGTCATCTCGAGTACTTCGATGTTGGAGATGAAGTCACTCCAATGAATGTTGAGGATGGAAGCAGAGACAACGCTGGTGGAAGCGTTCTAGGAGCCGTAGGTGATGCCGGTAGAGGGCCCATGATTCGGAGCTGAATAGGAGTGTGGGTATGACAACGGCTCTGTATACGCTAATCTTTGTGAGGTTTTTCAGTTGGTTGTTTTTCCAGACTCTTTTGTGTAGTCTTCCAAAGGCGCTATTTGCCTTGGCGAGTCTGTTGTCTATCTCGTTGTCGATCCTTGCATCTGATGAAATGGTGCAGCCGAGATAGGTAAACTGGTTGACCGTTTTGAGTTTTGTGTGCCCGATGGAGATGTGGGGGGGCTGGTAGTCATGGTGGGGAGGACCCACCTGATGGAGGACCTCAGCATCCGATGAAATGGTGCACATCTCCATCGGGCACACAAAACTCATTCTTCTACACTCCAGGGAAAAAGTCCAAACTTGCTTAATGTTTCCCTGTAACTCAGTTCCTGAACTCTGGGCAACATCCTAGCAAATCTTCTCTGTATTCTTTTTTATCTAATATTGGAGTTTAATGGAAATCTATTAAATATTTACCTCTACCTTCGGATTTCCTGAGGCTTTACAAATCACCAAGTGCATGTTGTCTTGAGTTGAGAATGAGTTTAACTTTAGAAGGGATGCTTCTGGCTCCAGATTTTTTTAAATTAAAAATTATATTTTATTAATATTTTACAGTTGAAAGGTTGAACAATATAATTATGAAATGTGCTATAAGACCAAGAAGATTAAAAAAGTTACAAAAGTGTTCATAAGTAAAAATTCCAAAGCACAATCATGATAATAAGATAGAACATAACAAAGGAAAATTTCAAAACCCCCATCCCCGAAACAAGGTTAAAGATTAACGTTCATAAATCAAAGTGGGACAATGCCTTAACACTCAATCTTAAAGTTATAGTAGTAGTCCATGAATGAACCCCATATGATTTGGAATTTAATATTTGAATCATTGATTGCATATCTATTTTTTTCCTTATTTATATAAGACATAATATCCCTTAGCCTCTGTGTGTGTGTGTGTGTGTGTGTGTGTGTGAAGTTTTATTTTTCCATTTCATCAAAATTGCACGTCTGACTTTCAATGAAGTAAACGGTAAAATGCGGCATTGAATTGAAGTTAGTAATGCATCATCTTCTCAGAAGGTTCCAAAAGGAGCAATTAAAGGGCTAGGTTCCAATTTTAAATTGAGAATCGCTGATAATGTTTAAAAAAAACACTTCTTTCCAAATTTTTTCTAAGTTATGGCAGGTCCAGAACATTAAAGAAGCATCATCTGTTTTACATTTATCACATCAAGGATTGATGTCCTTATAAAAATTAGACAATTTAATTTTAGCCATATGTGCTCTATGAAACACTTTGAATCGCAACAATGTCAAGCACAATGGGACGTAGTGTTAATCAGTTTAAAAATAGAGCCCAAACCTCATTGGACAGTGAAAGGTTCAAATCCTGATCCCAGCCATTCTTGATTTTAATTAATGGGGCTTGTCTTAGATCAGCCAATTTGTCATAATTAAGAGATATTAAGTCTTTTTAGTGAGGTTATAGCCAAAAAATGTATCAAGGGTATTTGCCTCGGGATTCCCAGGAAAATCAGGAATCTGAGATTGAACAAAGTGTCTAATTTGTAAATATCTAACAAAATGAGCTTTAGGTAAGTTACATTTTACAACCATTTGTTCAAAATATGCAAAATTATTGTCAATAAAAATGTCTTTAAAACATTTAATACCAAATCTGTGCCAGTCATTAAAGGCAAAGTCTTGCAAAGAAGGTTGGAAAAGATGATTGGATATAATAACACCTGCAAGGGAAAAGCACTGAAATCCATAAAAACCCTTCTAAATTGTACCCATATTCTCAAATTGTGTTTAATGACTGGATTTTCAGTTAATTTTTATAAAGAAGAGGATAGAGAAGATCCAAGAAGTGCGAAAATGGAAATATTCTTAAGGGAAATTTAATTCATTTATACCCATTTAGGGAGGTCAACTCAGTTATCAAATTGTAATAAAAGGATCAGATTACGTAGATTGACCACCCAGTAATAGAATCTGAAATTAGGAAATGCCAAACCACCATTCTTTTTAGAACTTTATTTAAGCGGTGGCGTTTTCCTTGCCATATATATGTAAGAAGATATAAGTGAATCAAAAAAAAGATTTAGTAATAAAAATTGGTATAGATTGAAAAGATATAAAAATTTAGGTAAAATGCTCATTTTAATAGAGTTAATATAACCAATCATAGAAATAAATAAAGGTGACCATCTCATTAAGGATAATTTAACATATTTAAGTAAAGTAGAAGATTTTTTTTCTTGAAAAGATGTTTATAACTCTTTGTAAATGTAATACTGAGAGAAGGACATTGACCTCTCACAATCTTAAAAGAAAAATTAAAATAACTTGGTGTAAAGGTTAAAACCTTGTGTTTTTGATTTGTGAATTTTATGCCTATCCCTTTAAGAAAAGTATTATTTGTAGTGTTACCATAGTGACTATGACATCATATGACATAATATCCAAGCGGACCAAGAGCCTGGAGTTATTCTTCAAAGAATTATGAAGTGAATGTAAGCTTGAGATACTTTTCTTTGAATTCACCTTAATTCATTTTATTTTGTCTTAATTTCATCTATTTCTTGTATCTGTTTAAAGTTGAATATCATTATGACTTTAATTATAGCCGAATGCTTTGTTTATTCATCCTTATGAAAATCTTAATGGAAAGTTATGCAAAATGTTTATCCATTTTTATCAATGAATTGTCTACTTAAAGTTGCAACTAAAAAGTTTGGTTTATTGGATTAATAAGATAGTAATTTGGAATATCGTCGTTCAGATCTCTTTGAATATAACATGTTTTGAAATTGGGAAGTACTAGAACTTGGAAGGTGTTTTTCTATACTTGATATAGGAGCATTTAAAGGTAAAAGTTCACTTTTATGCAGATTCAACTTGTACCCTGAAAAATGGCTAAATTGATATAGCAAGGATAGTAAGAATGGTAATAAAGTATCTGGATTAGATTTCCAGGCCAAACATTTTGGCAGTTTCCGCAAAACAGGACATCAAGCGCTGAAGAGCTGGCTGAGGTCTTCCATCAGCCAGCTCCCCACCATGACTACCAGCCCTCCCACATCTCCATCGGGCACACAAAACTCAAAACGGTCAACCAGTTTACCCTAACCCTAACCCTAACCCTATCCCTAACCCTAACCCTAACCCTAACCCTGATTAATTAAATTCAAAGTAGCAGATTTAGGGGATGAACGATCTAGGACAAGATCTAATCAACACTTAAAGCCTCCACCCAACACCAGTGAGTAAAGACTCAAATCTGGTGGGGGTAAGAAAAACAAACTTTCAAAGCATTCTGCATCATCAATATTGGGGCATTTACATTAGCAAAAACTACCATTTTATTATGTAGTTTGCCTGTAACAATAATGTATCTACTATTTTTATCTGATATAATATTATGGTGTACAAAGGGAATATTCTGATTGACTAAAATAGAGATTCCCCTAGCTTTAGCATTAAAAGAAGAATGAAAACATTGCCCATTCCACTTTGACATAAGACAGGAATAATCACAATTTAGGATACAAGTTTCTTGCAAAAAGATAATCTCAGCTTTCAGATGTTTGACATGAGCAAACACTCACCTGCATTTAATAGGATTGTATAAACCTTTGATATTCCAAGAGATAACTTTGATAAGATTAATCATAATTTTTAATTAATGTTATGAGAAGAATCAGGAACATTCCGTCACCAACCTCCAAGCACTTGAATCCATGCAATAACACGGTTTACACAAAACTTGAAGACATAACAATCCTTGCAAATTGAACACTTTAAACCCAAATGACCACTCTCCCTCCCAAACACCCCAACTCTGAAAGTTGCCATATAGAACGGCAATAGGCTCAAAAAATGCATTTTAAACCTCTTCCGCTTCTGCTGAAGATTCTAAATATAGCTTCTTATTTTAAAAGTATAATTATTAATAATTTTTTCAGTCAATGAAAACTTTACAAAAGAACACAACCAAACTGAAAGAAAGAATTTATAATAAAGATACACAAGGCATGTTCATCCTTGATAAATTCCCTTTTCCATGGTCAGAAATAAAGAAACAAATATACATTAATGGTTAAATTCACAAACATCGCTAAGCAACAAGCATTCAAAATAAAACAAAAAAAAACAGAGAATATAAAGACCAACACACATTCTTTATTTAACTTTGCAGGCTCAGTAGAGCAAATATCCAAAACCTATACATGATTAATTTTAAGGTTTCCCGCATATAATATAAACTATGCGTGTGTGCATTATCATTAGTGTCAACCTTATTTTCCCACTATCATATAATAAACTAAGCGCAAAACATCTACAACACTACTGGCACTATTGATAAAGAAGTAACAAAAGTATGAAATTAAAATCAATATTAATAAGGTAAAATTAATATAATCGACTTAAATCTTTAATGCAAAAAAAAACAATTAAAATAAAACAGAAAAAAAATAGAGAAAACACAAACTTACTAAACTATAAACCAAACAAGAACATTATCCCATCCATTAACAAAAAAAGAAGAAAAGAACCAAACTTCACCCAATCAAAGCAAAATGAAAAACTTCAGCCGTCAAATAATAGTTCATGTGAGACTTGATGTTGAGGGAGACTCATTCAAGACTCTATGTGCCTCTTTCTCCAAGTTCAAAAGCTTCTTGTTGACCATCAGTAGGCAAGCTGGATATAGGAGAGCGGACTTGAATCCTTTTTATACAGCTCAGACATGACATCTTTATATTTTCTGTGCAGATTCATAACTTCAAGGTGAAAGTCTTCCACAAGTCTAACCTTTTGCCCTGATAGTAAAGATTTCTCCTTTGATGAGCCTCACGAATTACACAATCCTTTACTTGATATTGGTGAAACCAGAGAATAAATAAATGCCGGTGGTGTCCCGAAGCAGGCTTGGGAGCCAAGGAATGATGTACTGTCAAGCTCAGGCTTAGTGGAAAAGAACTCCTTTCCAAAAACTTCCAAAAGTTGATCTGAAAAAAAGTTAGTCAGTTGGCAGTTTCGATATCTTCAGCTAAGCCCAAGATTTGTATATTTTGATGCCTGCTTCTGCTCTCCAAATCAACAACTTTCGAAGCTAATTTGAAATTGTTGGCAGACAGTTCAGAACAAAAAACCTCTCATTTGTCCACCGATTATTAACTGTGTTTAAGCCTTCCTCCACAGATTGCTGATATCGACTGCAAAACTTTTTTGAGTGTAGATTTAATTTCCTGTTGACTCTCTTTTACAATTTCAGTTATTTCCCATGTGTGTCTGTTCAGAAGGTCAGAAATAGAGTCCATAGTCAGAGTGGCTGTCTCTTCCTCCTTTTTGCCATTTTTTCCAGCTTTAGCACTTCTTGTCGTCATTTTGAAATAATCAGCAAAATGTTAATTAATAAAGGGGCAAAAGTATAAATCACTTTGGTTGAAAAGTTAAACGTGAATGAATGGAAATTTTTTTAAAAAAGGACAGGAGCACCTAACTACTGCTGCTAATCCATACAGTAGTCAGCCGTAAGTCCAGTTTTATTTTTTTGGTGATCTCTAGCACTGTTTCAGTAAAAGAACATTGGCACAATATTTTGCTCCCAGATAGAAGTGAAAATTCTTTGGAGTTTTTGGAGTAAGCTTAATGATTTGAAGTCAAAGAAATAACTAGTTTTGTGAAGTCTCTATTCCTTCAGATGTTTGAAAGCATTATTAGATTCAGGAGTTTTATCAATGAGGGAATGACATTTGATTGTGTATAAAGTGTATAAAGTGAACTTGATTTACAACTTGCTGACTTTCTTCCATACTGCAAATGCCATGACTGTAACGCTCAGTTTCATAATGAGCAAAGCAATAAGTAATTTGATTTGAAAATCAAGTGTTGTATGGTCTCGCTGTTGGTATCAGTGGACCAGATAGTTGTGGCCTGCTTTAAATTATGTTTAATATATTTTAAAGCAAATGTTAAAAATAAATCTGTGTGGTTATGAAATGAAATTATGAATTAAAACAGGTCAAGCAAGTTCATGGTATTCATATCCTGTTTGAAACTGATACAGCCAGTTTTAATAAAGCCAGAGTAGATCTTATTCACTCACATTAGCTGAGAATCATTGTTTTTAATCTTGATCCACAAGACTGGAGAGGAGAGGGAGTTGTTATATTGACAGCTCTGTTGTTAATGAACCCCTATCTGGGAGGACAGGACAAAAAGTCCTAGGCAGATATCCATTCAGCTGTTATTGAAAATAAAAAAAAATTGCAGATGCTGGAAATCTGAAATAAAAACAGAAATTGCTGGAAACTCTCAGCACATCAGGCAGCATCTATGGCAGGGGTATCAAACTCAAATTCACGGAGGGCCAAAATTAAAAACTTGGACTAAGTCGAGGGCCGAACTAAATATTTATTGAAAATTTTCAACAACATCTGCATGTTTTCTCTTCTTTCAACATATGTAATGTTAAACTTTTTCTTATTAAAATACATTTTTAACAATAGTTTTGGTTAAACTCTTTCCAGAAGAAGCATTAACAAATGAGAAATAAAATATAAAATAATGTTTGCTGTAAAACCAGACTTCTTTTCATCTCCTTCACCTTCTGGAGCTTTTGCTTCTCGTTCAGATCCTTATACCCGTCCTGGTGTTTCGTTTCATAGTGTCGTCGTATGTTATATTCTTTAACTACAGACACGCTGGCTCCACACACAAGACAAACAGGTTTGTCTTTTAAAATGATGAACATTAAGCCTGCCTCCCACCTGTCTTGAAAGGTCCTGTTTTCTGTCTTTCGTTTGGCCATTTTTCGTAAGGGGTTTATTACATGTGAGTTCGGCGACAGGTCGCAGATGCTAATGAAAGTAAAGAGAGGAGGTGGGGGCGATTAGCGGGCTGGCGGGCTGGCACCAACACATTTGCAAAGCATTCTGGGATTTGTAGTATTAGCTGTGCATGCGCTATACTGGCACGGTGGCCAGCGGGCCAGCTCTAATACATATTTGATATGATCTTGCGGGCCAAATATAATTATATCACGGGCCAAATTTGACCCGCAGGCCTGAGTTTGACATGTGTGATCTATGGGAAGTGAAACTGAGATAAAGTGTTAAGTTTCATGAGAACTGGAAGCAGGAATAAGACAGTTGACTTTAATTTCACATATAATGGCAAGTAGAATAGATAGGGGAAAGGGATAATATGTGATATATTGAGGCTCATGCTGTCTTGCCAGCAGCTGCAATTGTTTTGATTTTCATCAGTGAAAATATCTCTGAATTCCTATGTAGCATTTATTAATTAGCTAACAACAACAATGGAGAAAAGATTATCCCGTCATTATTACATTTGTCTGCATATGGTATCTTAATTCTGGATAACAATGATGAGGCTTTCAAAAGAACATCATTTTTATTTTAGAGATATTTACAAATTAGACACTTTGTTCAATCTCAGATTCCTGATTTTCCTGGGAATCTTCAGGCAAATATCCTCGATACATTTTTTGAACTACAACCTCCCTATAAAGGCTTAATATCTCTTAATTATGACAAATTGGCTGGTCTAAGACAAGCCCCTTTAATTAAAATCAAGAATGCCTGGGGGCAGGATTTGAACCTTTAACTGTCCAACGAGGTTTGGGCTCTATTTTTAAATTGATTAACAATATCAATAAAAATATTTTTTTAAAAAGAAAGAGGTAACAGGTCCTTCTGGCCCACGTGTCAGCACCACCCAAATGCACCCATCTGACCAATTCATTTACTAATCCTGTACATCTGGATTGTGGATTGAAACCAGAACACCTGGAGGAAACTCATTCAGACACAGGGAGAACATACAAACTCCTTACAGACAGCACCAGATTCAAGCGTGGGTCACTGGCATTGTAATAGTGTTGTGCTAAACACTACACTAATCATGTTAAAGCATTTTAAATTTTTTTATTTTTAAAATTTAAACATACAGCTTGGTTACAGGCCATTTCGGCCCACGAGCCCATGCCATCCAATTTCACCCAAATGGCCTACCACCCCTGTATGTTTCAAACGGTGGGAGGAAACCAGAGTCCCTGGGGAAAACCCCTTAAAGACAGCAAGGGATTCAAACCCCGGTCCTGATTGCTGGTGCTGTAACAGCGTTGCACTAACTGCTATACTAATCCTGCTGCCCCAACATCCTGAAAGGGATGTGTGCGGTGGAATATAAATTTCTTAATTTTCCTGCCTTTAGTTCATCCAAGAAGTCAAGTTATTGGACAACTCAGATTGAGAACTTGAAGAAGTCCACCTGGATGTTGCCTGCTGACACCTCCGTCTGCAGATGATGTAGCAAGAGGCAATGTAATGTTGGGAATAAAGTCTAAGGAGGGTTTTAATAAGGGGTCGTAAGGGTGTAGAGATTTGAAAGATAATTGTGTTGGAATGAGAAAAGTCACCTCATGGGATTCTCTGCTGATGAGATAGGGAAAAATAGAGCAAAGGAAAGTCCAAAGAGCATAAATGATATTGGGGATGTTACAATTAAACTGCTTAAATTTATGAGAAGTAGAGTGAAAAAGATAAGGAATAAGGTGAGAATCAGTTCCATGTTACATAATATAGTTTCCAGGGTTAGAAAATGGTCTATCTACTGGACTTTGCTAATGCAAACCAAAAAAACTCTAGTACAAATACCTTTAAAAATGGTGCAATTGTGTACATTTCCAATCATATCACTGTCATACTTGGCACAGGCTTATTATCTTTGAATTAACTTATTTAAGGAATAGCTCATACACCTGGCAGGCTCATTTGCAAGTCTTTTCACCTGATTAACTTGTATGCAAATTCTTTAATTTCCTATCAATCAGCCAGCAAGAAATCACAACAGAAGCCGCAATCACAGATATTTCTCAGTACTTTTAAAATTTTCTAATTAATGTTATGTTCAATATTTTCTTCACAACTGGATAGAAAGAAAAAAAACACTCAAAATAAAACTGAAGAGACAGGACAGGACATTTTCCATTTGAATTGCATAATGATGTCTGATTAGGCAGCAAATACACCATTTTTAACAAAAAACATGAAAGTTATAACATTTACAATGGAACATGTTCTCAGGACTACTCATTCTCACTGATTGGATCAGATCACATCAGTCATGGAATAATACCCCTGTAGGGCACTACCAGTTGCCCAATAATTGCAAAGACAAAGACTGAGGGGAACGATAGGCTTTATTGTACATAAGACTTGAGCTGGCCCAGATCCAAGCTAGGGAAGTGCAGAGAAGGGAGAGGTGGCTCGACCTTTAAGGCCCAGGCCATAAGGGGAGGAGTCCAGGGGAGAGTGTCAGCCCGTGCCTTTACCGGCCAATGACTATATACAATCCATACATTTACATTCACCCCTCTTTTTAAACAGAACCACCCCCCACCTCTTTTCCAAGGTGGGACCCACAGACAAAACAAAAAAAATAGTCTAACTAGAGGTTCAGTCGCACCGGTGACTTTCTCCTTCTGCGGGACCGATGGGGGCAGGCGTGTCTGTGCTCTGTTGTTCAGGAGGGGAGGCTGTCCCGGGGTGGCGGGGGGGGGGGGGGGAAACAGTCTGCGTCGGGGTGCTGATTGAGGGCTCCTGGGAGGAAGGGGGGTTCGATGTCTCCTGGGGGATTGACTTGGAGAGGAGAGCCGGGCGGCTAGGCCTCGTATTGTGCTCCCGTGTGGGGTGGTCTGCTCCGTTGTATGGTCATTGGCGGGCAGGGCAGTTACGGGATCTCTGGCCCATGCCAGGTCTCGGATAGGCACAGTGTCCTCATGACCATCGGGGTATCTCACAAACGCGTGTTGCGGGTTGGCGTGTATGAGGTGTGCCACTTTGACCAGTGGATCCATCTTATGGCCCCTCGCGTGTCTCGTAGTAGGACCGGCCCTGGAGTTGCCAGCCAAGGAGGAATGGAAGAACCATTCACCGATCTCCTAGGGAAAGCAAGCAAGTGTTCATGCGGGGTGGTGTTAGTTGCGGTGCACAGGAGCACTTCGGGCAAAATGTCCTACCAGCGGAACACTGGCATGTTTTTGGACCTAAGGGCCAGGAGCATTGCCTTCCAGACGGTGACGTTCTCCCTTTCCACCTGGCCATTACCCCTGGGGTTATAGCTGGTGGTCCTGCTGGTGGCTATGGCTCTGGCCAGGAAGTACTGTTGCAGGTCCTCACTCATGAACGAGGACCCCCGATCGCTGTGGATATAATTGGGGTACCTGAACAGGGTGAAGATGCTGCACAGCACCTTGATTACTGTCGCTGAGGTCATATCCGGGCAGGGAATAGCAAAGGGGAACCTGGAGAACTTGTCCACCACCGTCAGGAAGTAGGCATTCCTATTTGCGGTGGGAAGGGGGCCCTTGAAATTGACACTGAGCCATTCAAAAGGGCGTGTGGCCTTGATGAGATGTGCCTTTTCAGGTCGGTAGAACTGCGGCTTACATTCCGCGCAGATCTGGTTGCGTCTGGACATGGACCTAATGTCCTCAATGGAGTACGGAAGGTTCCGAGTCTTGATAAAGTGGTCCGACCTTGTGACTTTGGGGTGGCACAGATTGTCGTGGAGGGCCTGGAGGCGGTCAAGATGTGCGCTGGGGGATCAATGAGTTTACCTGGTTGGTACAAAATGTCATAATTATAGGTGGAGAGCTCAATCCTCCACCTAAGAATTTTGTCATTTTTGATTTTACCCCGCCGTTTAGCATTAAACATGAAGGCCACAGCCCTCTGGTCTGTCAGCAGGGTAAACTGTTTATCGGCCAGGTAATGTCGCCAGTGGCGCACCACCTCAATGATCGCTTGTGCCTCCTTCTCGACCGATGAGTGCCGTACCTTGGGACCATGCAGGGTGTGGGAGAAAAATGCTACTGGCCTGCCTGTCTGGTTAAGAGGGTGGCTAGTATGAAATCAGAGGCATCGCTCTCCACCTGAAATAGGATGGACTCGTCCACGGCGTGCATCGTGGCCTTCACGATGTCCCCTAGGATCTGATAGAATGCAGCTTGGGCTTCTGCCAATCACGGGAAGGTTGTGGACTTAATCAGGGGATTATCGGTGTAATTGGGCACCCATTGTGCATAATAGAAAAATAGCCCCAAGCACCTCTTTAGCGCCTTTAGGGTGTTTGGGACTGGGACGTCAAGTCGAGAGACTTGACCGTATGTAAGAACTTTGCGAGGTCCACGTCGTGGTCCTGCTGGTCATGGCTGGATATGGTGACATTGTCAAGGTATGTGAACGTCGTTGTCAGCTAATGCTCCTCCACCATCTGATCCATAATCCTCTGAAAAGCAGAGACACCATTAGTAACACTGAAAGGCACCCACAGGAAGTTAAAAAGTTTGCCGTCGGCCTCAAAACCCGTGTAGAGCCAGTTGCTCAGGCAAAGGGGTAGTTGATGATAAGTCGACTTGAGGTCAATGGTGGAAAAGTCTATTGTTGACTAAGTTGGCTTTCTGGGGTAGAGGGTACGCATCCAACTGGGTGAAGTGGTTGATGGTTTGACTGTAGTCAATCACCATCTGGGGCTTGCCTGCCCCTTTGACCACAAGGACCTGTGCCCTCCAGGGCTGGAGCTAGGGGCTATGTTCCCACCCGCACAGAGTCGCTGAACCTTGGCCCGGATGAATGCCATATCCTCTGTGCTGTAGCGCCTGCTCTTGGTGGCGATCGGTTTACAGTCCAGGGTGAGGTTCGCAAATAGTGATGGAGGGGCCACCCGCAGGGTGGTGAGGCTGCAGGTGGGTGCCGGAGGCTGGGTGCTCATTTATGGGGGGGGTCCGTAAGCTGTGGGTTGCAAATGGTGAGAAGCTGTTGGGGGCCCCCGAACACTATCGTCACACTCCTGAACTGACTCTGGAAGTCGAGGCCTAGGATGATCGGCGTGCAGAGCTGGGGCATGACCAACAATAAACAGTCATAATAACATTCCGTCCCCCCACCGTCAGAGACACCACACAGTACCCCTGGATACAGGTCAGCAGGTCTTTCACCGCCATCAACACCGATCTGGTCATCGGCCAAGCCATCTTGGATAAAACTTTCGGTACTGCCTCTATCGAAGAGGCAGTTCGACTTGTGCCCATTCACCTCGATCTGCATCATGGAGTTCGTGATCGGGTGAGGGCTGACTTGGTTCAAGGTGATCGATGCCAGGATGGGAGCATTGTCTTCATCGTTGGTGGGGAGGCCCAATGCCCAAGATGGTGGCCTCCATGTTGACCACACTGCCAACGTTGATAAAGAAGGTGGAAGTGGTGTCGTTGATGAGGGCAGCCACTGCGTAGAGAATGGGGGCAGCAGTGAGTAAGATGGTGCCCCCCTTATCGTGCATGCAGCTGACACCGGAAGCTCCTCAGCCATACATCCTTTGGGATGGGGGTCTGGACCTGCAGGCTCGTTGATAGTGCATTTTTCCCACAGTCCAAGCAGGTAGCTCCTTTGCGGGGCAGAGATGTCGTAGATGTCTTGCCTGCCCACAGAAGTGGCATCTTGTGGATCCTGGCGCCACTGTAGCCACAGTCGGGTCAGCCATCCCCGACACCGACTCCCAGAATGGCGGCTGTCATGGCAGCGCGTACTGGATAGGCCTGTTTTTGCTCGCGATTGACTTCATGTGGCATTGGGCCGAGTCTAAAGTCCTGGCCAGTTGGATTGCCTGTTTCAACGGGGTTGATCCTCCTTGAGGAGACATTATCGGATATAGTCCGACCTCAACCCCGACACGCAAGCGGACCGGACCAGGTCTTCCACGTACTGAGTCCCCAGCACAGTGACTGTGGGGTTCCCCAAACAGTCTTTTCCCAGTGTGGTCAGGCTCGGATGAACTCTTCCACCGACTCACCATGCTGCTGTTTTCTGGATGCCAGGAGGTAGCGGGAGTAGACCTTGTTGATTTTGGGCTTGTATAGCGCCTGTAGCTCAGCCATCGCCTCGGTGTAGGTCGTGCAACTTCAGATGGCCTGGAAAGCCTTCTGGCCGACTTCTGCCTGTCGGACTTTCAGCCTCTTCTCATCCGAGTTGACCACACCAGCAGCGGCCTCCAGAAAGTTGTTAAAAATACTGATCCACTGTTTAAAGAGTCCCAATGCACCCGGGACTTGGGAATCTACCTTGAGCCGATCGGGGCGCAGCAACTTCTCCATTACCGGAGACGTTAAAAATTTATGTACAATAAATTGTTGGGCACTACCAGTTGCCCCAATAATTACAAAGACAAAGACTGAGGGGAACGATAGGCTTTATTGTACTTGAGCTGGCCTGGATCCAAGCTAGGGAAGTGCAGAGAAGGGAGAGGTGTCTCGACCTTTATGGCCAAGGCCACAAGGGGAGGAGTCCAGGGGAGAGTGTCATCAGGTGTCGGGCCAGCCCGTGCCTTTACCGGCCAATGACTATATACAATTCATACCATTACATTCCCCAGCCCAAGCAGAGAAATTGTATTGTGATGGTTGAATTTTGCCATGTTTGCCCTGGTCCCTCTTTTCACACATTCCTGGATGGAAAATGTCCAATTCTGGTTCAGTGTCAGGTCTCAAGTTTGCAGAACTAACAATTCCAAGCTTACTCACAAAGCTCATGTCATCTTTATTTGGGAGAATTCAGGAATCCCTTCATTGTTGCTGAGTCAAAGATCTGAATTTCCTATCCAAAGAGCATTGAAATCCTTCACTGAGTTGCTTGCAATGGAGCAAGAAGGCAGCTTCCACAACCTCTCAAGAATAGCCAGGGTTAGACAATTAATTCTGGTTTTGCTTTGACATTCACTTTTCGGAAAGACGATGACAACCTAAAGGGGATTGTGAAATTAATTATATAATGACCAAGAGGAAATGCACGACATACACAGTGAAAATAGGCATAAAGTAAATGTGTCAAAAAAATCAATCCCACAGAATATAAACCAGCTTTTGTTTGTAGATAAATTGATGGGTTGGAGGCTAAGCTTTGTGAAAAGTAGGAGATGCACAGATTCCATTGTAAGACACAGATGTATGGTAGTACACAGTTTAGAGCCACAGAATATGGGCCAGAAAATTCAGCATCTGAAGAAAAGCTGGGACCTAGAAATTCAATCATCTTGTGCATCACCTTCTTTTGTCGTTCACTTTTAAATTGAAGTTTTTAAACAAAATTGATTGTAAAACAAGATAGACAATGTCTGATAAGGTGGTTGGGGCAGGAGCATTTAAGGGGCAACTGGATGAGTACTTCATTCACCATGGTTTGGGGAAATATAATTATTACAGATAAATACTTGACCATCAGCATAAATGTGATGAGCCAAAGGGCATCTTTCTGTGCTGTATGAATATGAATTCTTTGTGATCATGGTGCATAAAGGCTTCCTGCTTGTCCCACACTGCATATGCAGGCTTTTTGGAAGGAAGCAGGTCTAGTTGGATTTCTTACAGAGGCAGATATTATTGCAAAGCATAATGTTCTGCTGGAGATTGCAATGATTTCAGGTTTGGTGTAACAGTGAAGCAGATTTTGCTGCATTTTGTTGGTGAGGAATTAGCTATGGAGCTTGCTATCCCTCCGTTGCTCTCCATTGGTATCCACCTCTACCTCTACAAAATGGGCTTCTATTCTTCAATCTGTCCCAGGATTCTTTACATCAGATCACCTGTGCCTGTCTTACTAGTAACACCAGCAGTTCTATTTGAGAGCTGTTTCTCAAAAATAGTCTGCCATGGTGGAACATGAACAGGTAGTGTGTACAACTAGGCAAACACTCCACAAATCAGACCACTTATGCATGAGTAGTCTAGGGCACACACTATGGCTGAATCTACCCTATATCCCCAGTGAACTATTTTTTTTTACCATACATTTTTATGATCTGTTGATTTCTCATCTTAATTCACAAATCCCAGTCTTAAGAGAGTTAAAGGACACCAAGCGTGGCTGGTAAGATTCAAGAGCAGAACTTTTAACTGTTTCACTAAGTTAAATAATTTAGTTCTATACTGTATTATCTTATTTAGTGTTTGGAAACATCATGTGAAGTTATTGGACTTCATTTTGTTTAGATGTACAGCACAGTAACAGGTGATTTCGGCCCACAAGCCCATGCCGCGCAATTACATCCAATTAACCTACAACCTTCCGTACGTTTCGAACAGTGGGAGGAAACTGGAGCCCCCATAGGAAACCCACGCAGGCATTGGGGGAATGTACAAACTCCTTACAGACAGTTGGGATTCGAACCCTGGGTCCCAATTGCTGGCAGTGTAATAGCGTTGTGTTAACTGCTGCAATAACTGTGCCGACCCTTCTGTTCTTTTAACTTCTGTTGAAAGCAGATGGTTCTCTCTCTTGGTATCTCATTGGTATTTTTGTGCCAGCTCAATATGTTATCTTTCATATCTGTTCATTCATTATTTATCTCCAGATTCTTTCTCTGCTGCATAGCATTATTTCCAACATCATTCAGTGACAGTAACTTCTTACTGTTCAGTCTATACGGAACTAATTTTGCATGTGCAGCACTTGATGTGTGATGGCGGGTCCAGACTGTGCTTAATTATGTGAGCTTTGTATTCTTGAAACTGATCATTGATTTAATGACAGGGAGCATGCAAGTGAGGCTGAGACATCCATTGTAAAAAAATTAATAAAGAAGGCTTGCAAAAAATGCCTTTAGTCCACGGTTGGTGTTCTACCAGGTGAACAACCATCTCCAAACATTTCATGAAATGGTTCCAAGGAATGCCACATATTTACCTGTTTTTCTTCTTTCACAATGATTCTAATTTCTGTTTGGTAACATCACAAGCAACACTGAGAGTTTAATCCCTCTTTTAATTGCATGTCCAGGTCAAGGTTGGATTGGGTATTTAAAATGTGAATTCTTGATCTGGATCACAACACAACTCAAATCCGGTCATTGTTGAGCTTAATGGATACTGATTTAGAAGCTTTTGCGAAAACTACTTATTAAAACTAAGGATTTAATTATGACAGGTCAGTGGATAATTATTAAACCAATTAATATTGTTTCAAATGTGCAGCCATGCCTTCCTGAGACTTGACAAAAATCACCAGGGAGCTGAGTTTCAACAGCAGTTCACACACAGACATTTAAACTTTTGTTGTGATCACCAGATGCATCATGAAGTAAGCTGACAGCATGTTGGAGCTGTGCTGTAGGTGTCTCAATAAATCTGGAGATATCATCTGTGTTTGTTGCTGAAGGTGCCAGAATGATCATGGTACACTACATACATTCGTTCACTGTCTGCAAGTGAAGTGAATAACTGAATATCGCCCAGTGGGGAAAGAGAAGAAGGGAGGAAAATGAAGTAAAGCTGAAGCACCCATCAAGACATTAATGTGGTTGCCACAATGGCTGAACATTCAGATCATTCCCCAGACCTGAAATAGGAGATTAAATCCTGTGGGCCGCTCCCATCACCATGATCATGGACTTCCCATCACCATGATCATGGACTTCCCCCACTTTGCAGCCTCACATCACCTGCTGCAATGGAACAGGAGGAAAGGTACCACTTCGAGATCATGAGCCGAAAGCTAATTAATAATGTTTATTTGGCATTGGCAGAATGGAACATTTACCAACATAACAATCCTTGTTGCATTATTGAAGGGATATCTTCTACTGGAGATGGCAATAATTTCAGGTTTGGTGTAAAAGTTGGGCAGATTTCTCTGCATTTTGTTTGGCGGACCCTCCACTGCTCTCCATTGATATCCACCTCTGCCTCTATAGAATGAGCACCAATGCTCAGGCTGTCCCAGCATTCCTCAAATCAGATCACCTGTGGCACTCTTACTAGTTCCACCCATGATGAAATTATGTTTAGCTTGTACTTCCTACCATCTCTATTTGAGTGATGGGGTCTTGCAGGCAGCTCAGATCCCTGTCCCTGTTGAAGAAATATGGCATTCAGCAATCCAAAATGAAAACATGGAATACTCAACCATTCATAACATAACATAACATAACAATTACAGCACGGAAACAGGCCATTAGGCCCTTCTAGTCCGCACCGAACCAAACACCCCTCTCTAGTCCCACCTCCCTGCACAATGCCCATAACCCTCCATCTTCTTCTCATCCATATACCCGTCCAACCTTTTCTTAAAAAATACAATTGACTCCGCCGCCACTATTTCTCCCGGAAGCTCAACACTTGGAAAAAAGAACCAAGAAGCCATTTCAGTTCAGGTCATCATGAAGAATGCAGCAAGTTTCAAATTGCAGATTATGCTTCTCTCTACCTCCCCTCTTTTCTCACTGAGATAGATTCATGATTTGGTCATTTGGAGGAAGCCAGCCTTTGCACATCTTTCACTCATCCCTATTGTTTGTGTGAGTCTTCTCCATTTTTTTTTTGCTGCTGAATTATCATGGCCCTGCCTATTGAGACTTAGCTCTGTTGATGACTTGAGTTTGAAAATGCATGCCACCTGATGTGTTTCTTCCCCACAGTTACCAGACAATTGAATGAATATCTCATTAGTAATATTATGCTGCCCTTGCATTGTTTAAATGAACTTTTTTCTCTGTGACATTATACTTTGCCCTTTCATTTTATTTTGGATCACTTATATTTTTGGCTCCGATAGCTCAGTGGTTTGAGCACTGGTCTTATAAGCCAGGGGTCACAAGTTCATTCCTTGCTGGGGCTTAATTTCTGTGAGGGGTGCTTGACAAAGTGCCTTCATTAAGGTAGATAAAGTTAAAGAATTTCATAATGTATGTTGCATTCTAAATGTAGTATTACGTGACAATAATGAAACCTTTACCTCTACACTCAAGAATAAGTTGGCTTGCTTGGAAAGAATGCAAAACAGTTTTTCCTCTTTCTCGGTGCTTT
Source organism: Narcine bancroftii (assembly GCF_036971445.1). Classification (NCBI taxonomy): domain Eukaryota; kingdom Metazoa; phylum Chordata; class Chondrichthyes; order Torpediniformes; family Narcinidae; genus Narcine; species Narcine bancroftii. The sequence continues at coordinate 414,107,670 of NC_091469.1, forward strand.
TGACAATAACCAAAACAATCTAAGAAACTCATGTATAGTAGGCATATGGATGTAAGAAAAATGGAGAGCTATGGGTGCAATGTAGGGAAGGATTAGATTGTTGTGGAGTAGATCAGCATATCCTTGTGGACTGAAGGGACTGTACGGTGATGTTCTAGGTTTTGTTCTGTGAAATTCAATAATTCTACAATCATGCCTGTCACTCTTTATGCACAGCTGGCTTTGCCACCACATGCTTATTTGTGGAAGCAGAATTAATTGTTTAAGTGATTCACCGGGGTGCAAACCATTGTGTGGTTTTCAGCCTTATTACAGTGCACAACTTGCTGCAGTTTTCCCTTTGATATGAGTAAGTAAAACACAAAAAGCTGGCACACATGAGCTGCAAGTAATGGAGCACTGGCCTTTATGGCAAGGGAGTGGAATGTAGACGAGTTATATTCTTACTTAGATGAAAATTTAGGGGAGATGTCAGAGGTATTTTGCCTGGGGGTAGTGATTCAAAATGGTAGAGTTATTTAAAAACTCTTAGGCACATGGATGTAAGAAAAATAGGGGTAATAGACTGTGAGGGAGGGAAGGGAGAGATTGATTGTGGGGTAGGTATATATAGGTTGGCACAACATTGTCAGTTGAAGGGCCTGCCCAGTACTGTGTTCTAGAAAGTTCACCAGGCTGATTCCTGGGATTAAAAACAAAGAAAGGTTGAGCAGATTGTGCCAATACTTTTAAAGATATTACATGATATTTTGGAGGGGGGAGGGTGTTAACCAGATCAATGATGAAAAAAAGCTTCATCTAGTGAGATAATATAAAACTAGGGTCTATAATTTTGAAGCGAAGATCGCCTGTTTCAGACGGAGATGCAGAGAAATTTTTACTCTGAGGCTTGTGATTCTTTGGAGTTGTCTACCCCAGGAAGTTCTAGATAGGGAATAATTGAATGGATTCAAATGATATTATTGAATGATGAAGTAGACTCAGGAAGCCAATTTAAGCAACTTAAGCAATATTTATACAAGTGCAGTCAAGGACAATTTGAGATTTAAGGCTGTGAGTTGCAGGTACATTGCATCACAGCAGGTGAACAGGACACATAAGGGTGCTTCTACTGAGCTGGCCAATATATTAGGTCTGGAACAGTGGTTGACTACAAATCACCAAGATGACTGAGCAGACAACAGTCTAGATTGTTTTCTTGGTCCCGCAGACAGGGAGATTGTCTTGTGGTGCACTTTGCTTTATCTGCTGCAACAGCAAGGACTTCCCAGTAGCCAACCATTTTAACTCTATGCACCATTGCCTCATCAACATATCTGTCCAAGGCCTCATGTACTGCCAAATTGAATTCACCCATAAATCGGAGGAATAACAACTTATTTTCAGTTTCAGTAGTCTCTAGCCATAGGGCATCAATATCGACCTCAAGTTTCCATTAACCCCCCCCACTGTGTCTCCCTTTCCCTACACTTCTGTCTCCTTTTGTTCAGTTTTCCAACCACTTTCTTCCTTCACCTCTCACGGAGCTACCCTTTTTTGCCCTCTTCCCTCATCACTTCTCAATGTCTGCCCTCCTACCTATTCACATGTGCTCCTCTCATTTCCTTCCTTCTTTCCTTTTCTCCTCCCCTCTCCCTCTACCTTTTTATTCAGCTGTCAACGTGTTTTTCCAGATTCCTGACAAAGTGTTCTGACTTTTTACTTCCAAGGAATTCTATGTAACCTGCTGAGTTACTGCAGCATTTTTGTATATTATACTCAACTCCAGCATTTCCAGATTTTCTTCTTTAACCCCAGGATGTGAATTCCTGTTTCTGATGGCCAAGGCATTAAACTTACATATTCTAGAGTTTTTTTGTGCGTTTGAAGATTACTGTCTAGCTCTCATTTCTTGATACAATTACATAAAGCACACATGGTTCATTTTTACCCCAATGTCCTGTATTAAAGGTCGCAATGTTAGATGTGGACCACAATTTGCATGTTTAAAAATTCAAAGAACAGTTTCTTGCTGGTAACCTGTGTAGTGATACAGTGTTGCCACCAGGAGGAGTTGGAGATGGAGTGTAGCATTTGGGGATGCTGTTGTATCCTGATTAGATCCAAGATGGATTCCTCCATATGAGGTCTGTCATGTGTATGTTCCGCCCTTAAGGCTGTTTGTTTAGTTAATAAATCTAGTTGTTTTAAAAAGAACCCAAGTTTCTTTGTTGTAATTTAAAAAATCACCTGGTACCAGGAGTGGAAGAAACAGCCAAGTCCTGCTGTCCACAGAAGTGAAAGAAAAAAAAACCACAGAGTGCATAGTGAGTAACAGTCAATATCAGCATAGAAAATATGGAGGGTTTAAAAGCTCCTAACGCTATAAATTGGACTGGAAATATTGACCACGTGGAACCTGTTGAAGTAAAGGTTTACCTGCAAACAATTAAAGTTGATAGCCAACCAGATACACGAAAGATTGCACTGCTGCTCCCAGTGGCTGGACCTCAAACTCTAGATCAGTGGTTCTCAACCTTTTTTCATTCCACTCACATACCACTTTAAGTATTTTCTATGCCATAGGTGGTCTGTGATTAGTAAGGGATTGCTTAAGGTAGTATGTGAGTGGAAAGAAAGAGCCTGAAAACCACTTTTTTAATCGTACTTAATTGACTCATTACGTACACAGTTTCATAACTCCAAAGAAAATGGGCCAATGACAATTTTTCACAAGCAAAATATTTGCGTAACAATTGGGTCTAGAGCAGTGATTCTCACTTTCCCTTCCCACCCACATACCACCTTAAGTAATCCCTTGCTAATCACAGAGCACTTATGGAATAGGGATTACTTTAAGTGGTATGTGAGTGGAAAGAAAAAGGTTGAGAACCATTGCTTGAGAGATTTTCAACACATTTGTTTTTGCCAAGGCAGAAAACCAGAGCAATTTCAACAAGTTTATCAAGATATTTGATGAACACTGTTCCCCAAAGAAAAATGAAACCTTCAAGAGGTATGTGTTTTGCTTGCGCATGCAGCTGCAGGGAGAGAGCTCTGATACTTACTTAACTGACTTAAAATTAAAAGCAAAACATGTAATTTTGATTTGCTGCAAGATTCAATGATCCGTGATCAAATTGTGTTTGGGATTAACGATAGAGAAAGAGGTTGCTGTGAGAAACAGAGCTTACCATAGCTGGACCTCTGAATTAGCTCTACAGCATGTGAAAAAATTTGGTGATAATGTAAAAGCCAGTGAAAATGAAGGCATAGTCATAGCCACAGTGTCTGGACACACACGCAAACAAAATATGAGACATAGGAAATAACAAAAAGATGGAGAGGCATTCAATTGTAAATGATTTGGCACTAAGCATGCACCAAAGCAATGCTCATCTTGTGGAAAAAACTGTAAGTGCAAAGGGCAGAATCACTATGCAAAGCTATGTTTTACCAAAAGGAAACTAAACAGAAGTGCAAGTGTATACACTATAGAAGAAACTGCTTTTTATGATACTCTTTTCATGGCATGGTGGTGTATGAAGTGAACAGTGTCGAGCAGCATAAATGGACTGTGTCATTGCATACAAATGGGACAAATATTCCTTTCAAGTTAGACACAGTGGCAAAAGTCAGTCTGATCTCTGAGCGCAACATCAGGGCAATGAAGATAAAGCCATACATCCAGGCAAATCTTATACTGCTCAAACCTACAATGGACAAAGCGTCACCATGAAAGGTACATGTAAACTTAGGGTGAAAGTTAAAGATAAAGAGCACCATCTCAGGTTCACAGTAGTCCCAGATGGTCATGAATCACTGCTTGGTGACAAAGCATGTGAAAACTTAAACCTAGTCATGAGGGTGCATCATATTAACAGTGACCATGCACAGAAGAGTGGATCTATTTCCTGACATCTTCAAGAGTTCTACCATTCACCTATAAGATACAGTTAAAGGAGGACACACAGCCAGTAGTGCATGCCCTGAGGTGGGTTTCAGCATCACTAAAAGAAAAGCTCAAGCAGGAACTCAACTGAATGACGTCACTAGGGGCCATAAAGAAAGTGCAGTAGTCCATAGAATGGATGAATTCAATGGTGTGTGTCAAAAAGAAGAACATGACCTACATTTATACATGGACCCAAAAAACTTGAATGCCAATATAAAGAGGGAACATTATCAGATTCCAACCAGGGATGAAATTACAAGTGAGATGGCTGGTGCAAAGTTTTTCACTAAATTGGATGCATCTCAGGGCTTCTGGAAAATAAAACTGAATGATGATAGCACAAAATTCTGTACATTTAATACACCAGTTGGCCAATAACCCTGTCTGAGGATGCCTTTTGGAATTTCCTCAGCTCTGGAAGTGTTCAACAGGACAATAGAGAACATCATCGAGGCATAAATGGTGTATGTGTGTTCATGGATGACATGATCCTATGGGGATCCACACAAAAACAACACAATGAAAGGCTCATGAGAGTGCTACAGCACATCCAGAAGTATGGATTTAAGTTAAACAGAGAAAAATGTCAAATTGGTGTGAAGGAAATCACCTTTTTGTGAGATAAACTGTCAGAAGCAAGTGTTGAGCCAGATAAGAGCAAGGAGAAAACAATTTTAGAGATGTCCAGAGCAACTGACAAAGAGGGCGTATTGAGAGTGCTGGGAATGATCAATTTCATTGGTAAGTTCATTGGTAAATTCATACTAAACCTGTCTTCCAAAATGATGTACAGGACAAATGTAAATTAAGTGGACAGACAACCTCAAGGAAGAATGGGGACAACTGAAGACCATTCTAACTACAGAACCAGTGTTTTTAACATTCTTTGACACATCCAGAAAGGCAAAAATATCCACGGATGCTTCAAAAGATGGAATAGGTGCCTTATTACTTCAGGCTGTGGGAGATGATTGGAGGCTAGTAGCAGACACATAAGGACGATAACAACATCTGAATGTCCATGTGCCCAAATTGAATCAGAATGTCTAGGTCTGGTCTATGGACTGAAGAAATTCCACAGTTATGTGTATGATCTACCAACATTCGTGGCAGAGACAGACCACAAGCCATTAATAGCAATAATCAAGAAAAGTCTCAGTGAAACGTTGCCAAGAATCCAAAGACTGATGATGAAGCTACAACATTATGCCTTTGAATTAGTGTATGCACCAGGGAAACTTGTTGTGTTAGCTGATGCATTATCTAGGGCAACGGCGCAGAGTGAAGCACGCAATGAGAGTTCCACAGAGACAGATATAATCTCCACATGAATCTGATCACTGAATCTCTTCCTGTATCTGACATGAAATTCAAACCGATCACAGCTGAAATGGAAAAGGACACAGTTCTATGGAAGATCATCAAGAATCTGATTCTTATCTAGGCATAGAGTGCATGCAGAAATACAAAAGTCCATTTCATTGGAAAAAAATTACATATAATTTGAGAAATAAATACGATACATACCTACAAATATGGAGCCATATATACATAAGCTACGTACTGTGGGTTAGTTTTATTCCTTTCGAATCACCGTTCCTTATGACCTCACCAGATAACACAGATAATATTTGATAGTTAAGTCCTCGGTGCTTCCTTACAACAATCCAGTAATTCTATTATTCTTTTTCTTTTTCTTCTTTATCATATGCTATTAACATTTATAAGTAATGATTGATTTGTTTTTGGGGGTTGGGTTAGGGAGGGTTTTATTTTTTTAAGGGGAAGGGATATATATTTGTTTTGTAATCAGTATTAATTTGTATTAAAATGATGGATGTATATGGAATACATATACTACATGTATGAAAACTTTAACATAAAGTATTTTTTAAAAAAATAATCTGAATGAAGAATGGCCTGGAGGTGAATGTCAGCTATACTACATCAGAGATGAGCTGAGTGTTGTCAATGGGCTTTTACTCAGAGCAGAATTGTCATTCCTCAATCACTGTGACAAGAGATGATGAAAAGGATGCTCAAGAACTGAGAATTATTGGCCAGGGATAAATGCTGACATTGACAGGATGATTTCAAGCTGTGAGACCTTTTTGAAACATCACACAAAGCAGGCAAAGGAACCCATGATCATAACTGATGTACCAGCAGAACCATGGCAGAAAGTTGGGACTGATCTGTTCCACATGGATGGAAAGATGTGTGATCAAATATATGAAATAGATCTTTGCAAGACACGGAATTCCTCAAATTGTCTTCAGTGACAATGGACCATTCTACAGTTGTAGAGAATTCCAGAACTTTGCAGAAGAGTATGACTTTCGACATGTGACTTCAAGTCATCTGCATCCACAGACAAAAGGCAAAGCAGACAAAGGAGTTCACATAGCTAAACAGTTGCTCAAGAAAGCACTAGACAGTGGCTCAGATCTGTATCTAGCTCTGCTGAGCTTCTGATGGGACGTAGACTATGCACCACACTTCTCTACTCTGCAGGCCCAAACAAGAACCAAGATGTCGAATAGAAACAAAAGCGTCTGCAAGAGAGACAAAAGGCAAATTACGACAAATTAGCAAGAAGCTTAGGGCCACTGGCACAACATGACACAGTGAGACTCAGAGATTCTAACGCAGGACAAAAAGGTACAGTTCTGGGAGAAATAAATCCAAGATTCTAACACTGTCAGAACAGAGCAGAGTCGAATACTGAGGAGGAATCAAAGGAACCTGCTGAAAACACCAGAGATACTGAAGGAACAGATAAGTGCAAAGGATTCAGCCTGCACAGAAACAGAGGAAACATCACCCATGCTAGTCAGTAATGGACCAGCAGAACTGACACAAGCATCTGTGTTAAGAAGATTCACACGAGTTGTCAAAGCACCTGACAGACTGAATCTATAAAGGAAAAAGATTTGCACACTTAAAAGTTTGTGTTACATTTATGCTTATGTTACGTTTTAAACTGAAAGATATTAATGTGTTATGTTTGATTAAACATCTCAAGGAAAGGGGATGTAGTTCTACCACCTGGAGGAGTCAGAGATGGAGTGTGTAGTATCTGGGAAATGTTGCATCTTGGGAATGCTGTTGCATCTTTGGTAGATCTAAGATTGATGACATCACATGAGGTCTGGCATGTATATGTTCTATTCTTAGTGCTGTTTGCTTAGTTGATAAATCTAGTTGTTTTAAATAGAACCTACGTTTCTTTATTGTAATAAAAGAAACATCACAACCTGATTAACTAAAAGCCACTAGAAGCAATATACAATCTGGTCACTACCTTTTCTGGTGAGGCAGTCTACAACACAAATTGTGAGGTTAGAAATTATTGCTAGAAATGCCAAAAGAAAATCCTAGGGTGATATTAATTAACCATCTTCTAGTAACTCTGTGGGACGCCATGGTTAGAATAGCGATTAGCATAATGCTATTACAACACCAGTGACCTGGGACTGAATCCAGCACTTTCTGTAATGGGTTTGTACGTTTTCCATATATCCTGCATGGGTTTACCCTGAGCGCTCCAGTTTCATTCCACCCTCCAAAATTGTAGGTTAATTGAGTGTCCTGGGTTTCAATGTCTGGAATCGGCTTATACCATTGTAAACAAAAAATAAATAAATAATGTGCTTTTGTTAAAAAAGGATAGTTAAGTAGTAGATATATTTTAAATGAAGGAAGTCAACTGCAGATTTACAGAAATTGAATAATTTGCTTTTTGTATTAGGTATCTGTTTGTCATTGAGAAAAGAACATTCAGGATGAAATTTCTGATCAAATGCGCACACAGTGCTGATGTTGACTGATAACCCCTCCATAAGCTGCAGAAGGGAAAGACCATCTGCAGACATTGACTTCTGCTTAAATGTCATTGTGTTGAGAATAGGTGAGTGGAAAAGAAAATGAAGTGCACCTTTTGCTGACTCAAGATGTTTGTAAATCTGTAATAGATGTTATTGAATTATTATGAAAGAAAATGGATGAAAATACAAAATGTTAATTTGGTCCAAGAGGTTCTTTACCTATTTTTTTGGAGAACTAGTGATGGCAATCAATATTAACTGTAATCTATTCAAATGCATTGAATTAAGTGTAGCGTATGAGGTTTCTTCAATATTGAAAATAAACACACTTAATCAGGACCAGTATTATTTTTGCAAAATGATGGAAGAGCTGGAGCTCAATCAATAAATGAAAATAGAAGTCATGGATGTAAAAATTCCCAGATGTATTGTAACTATGACTGCAGGCATGATGAAAGAGTTGAGGTCTACCCACATACATTAATCAAAATATTGCTTCTGTGTAGTTCATCTAAATTGATTAATATCATAAGTTCATGGAGTTAACCTGCCCAAATTTGTGAACCTTGCATTTTCAATCAACAACCAATGCAATCTTAGAGGTTTGTGATACTCTTCCTCTTTTCTTGCGGCATAATTAAATATATAATTTCAGAAAATCTTAGGAAAATTAATGTAGAGATTTTGGTTTGTGAAACAAAGGGTTAAACAGAAGTTGCTTTTGTATATTTCAGTATTTTTCATACCTTTATTTAAATATCATGGAAAAAAAGTTTTGAGACATCATACATAATTAAATATTTTGTAAGCAAAAGGGTATGTTCTTTTCCAGGTGGGGAAAATATTGCAAAGTTACAAAAAGAACCAAATAATTTAAATAATGAATGTGAAAATATATGTAGAGGAGCAGTGGTGTGATTTGCTGTTGTGTGACATATCACTTCTTTCATAAGATTATTGACAGTTTGCTACTAAAAAATGTAAAATCTCATTCACAGTTTTTAATTATTCTGAACCACATGCTTTCTCATAACTAAATTTGGCTACAGTTATTGTAGGATAGATAGCACTGAAGTTGATTTTTTTAATGCTAATATTATCTATTAATTACTCTATTTTTTAATTCATTTAAAATCATGTTTGGGCTTCTGTTAAAAAAATAGATATTTCAATTTACTTTGAGTTCTCTAAACACATTTCTGCAGTGAAAATTATACTGACTGGAGTAAAACACTAAAGATTGCAGACACCGTGATTGACACAATTCTGCAGAAACTCAGCAGGTCAAACAGTTTACTTTGTGTATCAAAGATAAACATGCATAACCAGCATTTCAGACTTGAGCCCTTCATCGAGGTATGACAAACTGTAGGCAGGTGCCCAAACAAAATGGTGGAGGGGAGGGGCAGGGGGAGGAGCACAGTCCTGCAGGGAGGGGAAGGGGGAAAAGCTCTGTGAATGGAGAGGGAAGTGGGTGGAGAGCTGGAGAAAAGAAGAAAAAGGAGGAGAATGAAGATTAGGCTAGCTGAAACCAGAGAAATCAATGTTTATGCCATCCAATTGGAGAATGCTCAGACAGAAAAGTCAGACAGAAAAGTTAAGTATTGGTCCTCCAATTTGCAGGTGGTCTTGGTCTGACAGTAAATGAATCCATGGACAGACATATGAGCATGGGAGTAGGATGCGAAATTGAAGGAGTTGGCCACTGGGAGATTCCTGTAATATGCAGACAGAGTAAAGGTGCTCAGTGAAGCGAGTTATTGACTGTAATTTTGACTCTGATGGGGCATAGCTAAAGCAGTTTAATTTAGTTATTCTTACTAGTGGAGGATAGGGCAATGAGGGGAACACAGCGAGTTGGTCTCACACCCCCACATGAAAATAGATAATAAAGCATATAGAAAAAAATGGGCAGGGTGATTGGTATCAGATCCCTGCCCCCACCCCCAAATTATTCCCTCTACTATTTCCTGCTTGGCAGTTACAGTTAAAACCAATCCCTTTCTTTCACTGAAGAGTGTTTTTAGTAACTATAATTTGTCATTCATTTTGCAAAGACTTGACTGAGTTGCAAAGAAAATAAAGTATTTGAAGCTTTTAGTATATGTTACTGTAATGTTGCTTGGGAATCTGATCTCAGTGATGAAACAGTTTATCCTAATACTTCCCTAGCAACACTATTCACTTTCTTGATCTCTCTGTCTCCATTTCAGGAGACAAACTCTCAGCAGACATTTTCTACAAGTCCACCCCACCAACTCCCACAGCTGCCTTGACTACACTTCTTCACACACTGTCCCCTGTAAAGATTCTATTGCTTTAATTCAATTCCTCCGTCTCCATCGCATCTGATCCCAGGTCAAGGTCTTCTATGCAAGGTATCTGAGATGTCCTCCTTTTTCAAAAAATGTGGCTTCCTCTCTACCACCATCAACTTGGCCCTTACCCGCATATTCTTCACCATCTGTGCATCTGTCCTGGCCCCCTCTGGCCCCATGCGCAGTAAGGACAGGATGTCCCTGTGTTCACCTATCACCCCACCAGCCTTCACATCCATCATATCATCCTTCACCATTACTGGCACCTACTACATGATCTCATTACCAGACACATCTTTCCCTCTCTTTCCCATTTCACCTTCCACAGGCACCTCTCCCTCAATGACACCCTAGTCAAGACCTCCTTTCTCACTAATCACCCCCTTGGCACTTATCTTGTGACCGCAGGAGGTGCCAAACTTGTGCCTAAACCTCCTCCCTCACCATCCTTCGGGCCCCAAATGGTCCTTCCAAGTGAAGTAACATTTCACTTGTGGATCTGCAGGGGTCATCTACTGCCTCTGTGGTATCCTTTACATTCGAGAGACTGGACGGAGACTGGGAGGTTGCTTCATTGAGTACCTCGGCTCTGTCCGCCACAATAGAGTGGATCTCCCAGTGGCAACCTATTTAAATTCCCACTCCATTCCCATGCTGATGTGTCTGTCCTAGGTCTCCTGCACTGCTGGATTGAGGTCACACACAAATTGGTGCAACATCACCTTCTATTCCATCTGGGCACCCTCCAGCTGGATGGCATTGACTTTTCCAGTTTCCCTGTCTCTCCCCTTCCCTTGTCCCTATTTCTCCTTTCCTCTAGCTCTTGTTTCCTTTCCCTTTTTTTCATTTCTCCTGCTCTGTATTCACAGAGCCACCTATCCTCTCAATCAATTCTCACCTTTTCTCTCCTGTCCTCCTATCCATGTCCAATTATCTGTCCTGGCCACCTCTGCCCCCATACGCGTCAAGGACAGGTTCCGTTGGCCTATGCTCCTCCTCTGCCCTTTCTTCCCCTGGATTTTTTTTTTATTCAGGCACCTGCCTGCTTTTTTAATCATACCGTGAAGAAGGGTTCAGACCCGAAATGTTTGTTATATATCTTTACTTCCTATGGATGTGGCGAGACCTGCTAAGTTCCTCCAGAATTTTTGTGTTTTTATTAGAATCACAGTGTCTGCAGACTTTTGTGTTTCATTCGGTCCTAATACATTAGTCTCTCTTGCCACCAGTCAATTCCTATAGATGCTTCTCATCTACTAATACATTTGGTCATGAGTTACTATGTGCGTATATGTTTGTATTTATGTTCTTTTTGTTCAAGTTTATAAATAAAATGCATAGCTTAGAATATAAAGGCCCAGAAAGGTGATGCTGCCATTTAAGGTGTTATATACCTGAAAGTCAAATATTTCCAGAGTGGAATGCAATTCTGACCATTTACAGCAGTGGTTCTCAATCTTTTTCCACTCACATACCACTTTAAGTATTCCCTATGCCATAAGTGCTCTGTGATTAGTAAGGGATTGCTTCAGGTGTTATGTGAGTGGAAAGGTGTGGTGAATGTCTGCCAAGCTGTCTGTCTCCCTCTGGTGAGCCTTGCTGTACTAACATTGGCTGTGCATTAACTCTACTGTTAAGGACACTTGGATATAACTGTATATGCATCTATTGTCTTTCATTATTGTACCATGAGTTTCTGCTAATAAAAGCCATGATTATTGTTTGACCACATTGTCTTTGTCTACTTCATCAACTGGTACTTCAGAAGAGAAGGTTGAGAACCACTGCTCTAGACTCAATTGTTACTGAAATATTTTGCTTGAGAAAAATTGCTCTGGTGTTTTTTCTTCAATTTAGGGTGGTCTTAGTGAGATAGTACATAAGGCCATGGACAGACACACATATGAGTGTGGGACTGTGACACAAAACTGAAATAGTTAGCTACTGGGAAATCTTTGGCCACCTCCCCATTCAAGCTCCTGAAACTCCAACCACCAGCCCACTGGAGTTCACAATGCCCTGACCACGAACCACTGCCCCTGCCACCTGCCCATCCAAGCTCCTGATGCCTCAACAGCGGATCCTTGCCCTGGCCACCTGCCCACCACCTCGGCCACAGACTCTCTCTATGACTCCGGCTGCCCACCCACCCGAGTTTCTGATGCCAAAACATGGACTTACCACCTGGATCCAGCTATCCGATATCCCTTGAATGACACACGTACATACCATGATTAAAAGTAGAAACAATATAAAATTCAACCTCCCCAAACTTGACCCAAAATTTGTTTAGAAAACTCGACTATTACACAAGTGTATCCAGTATTTAAAGCAGAAAAGTGGGCTTCAAGGAGTATGAAAAACATTTGGAATTAGATTATATTTTTTCTAATAAAAGACTGCTTCTGATACAGAACAGACTTCCTCTAAACTGTGAACATTGATGGTTCTACCTTGAGGAGTCAATGGTTACCCAGCAGAGATGAGAAAATGCTGCAGTGTTTAAGAATTGACCTGTTAAGTTACTTCTACTTGGTAACTGAGAGCAAGGACAGGCATACTTTTTATTATCTCAAACCTCTGGTCATAGCATGTGGCCTGAGAGTTATAACGTGGAACAAGACGACACAACAGTAGAAATTGAAAATAAAAGGTGAAAAGAGTAATTGACATGAAATGTTGCATCTGGTTCTCTCTCTGTTGAAGCTGTCTGACATCCAAGTACTTCCAGCATCTTCCTTTTCAGTATAAAATGTGGAGTATAGCTAAAGTTGGAAGTTGAAGGAGAAAAGTAAATGGTGAGATATCTGCTCCAGCAAGAATGAAATCATCTCCAAAAGTACATTTAAAAATAGTGACAGTCATGAACTGGACAAAATTTTCTTTCAGAAGGTTTGGTTTCTGAAATAAAAATTGGAGATTATGATAATCAACTTCAAGCTGAACACAAAAGATAATTTCAGATATGCTGTATCACATAGGAAGTTGGTGAAACATTAGCTTTTATTGTATTTAGCATGTTTAATTGAATAATGATATTTAATTGAATATGTTGCACAACAAATGTGAGGAGCCCAGGTTTTGTCTTGGTCACCAAATTTACAACTGAAGTAGAGCTCAGGCTTTCTCAGTAAGTGTAGTCATGCTGCGTCTTTGAGCCTTAAGAATATACTCGCTATAAATGTAACAAAATGTATTGCAGTTGTTGCAATATTGACGAGATATTTCTGCTGTATTGAATCCTCCTGAAGACGATAAATGCTATTGTTAAGTACACTCACTATGCTATTGTCTAAATAAAATGTGTTTAATGTGCATTCAATCAACGTCAATGTAATGTACAGTATCTACACTGTACAGAATATATGTGAGCTGCTTTTGTAGTCTGCCTTCATCTACCTGACTAAGCATGCCCAGGCCTAAGACAATATTTGCATAGTACCTGCACTGAGTGGATGCCCAGGCATTCCTGGACTGACTAAAACAGCTAGCTTTGTGGGCAGTATATAAGTGACAGAAAAATCACAAAAATAGGTTAAATATTAAAAAAAGTATGTGATCAAAACATTTTAAGGAGTTTTTTGTGATCAGCAGCTAAAATTCCATAAAATACACACCCAAAAGCATTCAGGAAGCAAAATCCTTGTGGTCCAGTGTATAATTAGCTATAATTATACATAATATAATCAAGAGATGCCTTGATGGCACCTGAGATCAGTTGTGGTGGGTGAGTATGGAGATAAGGTGTTGTAGTCATTTTCAGTAACTTGCACATTTTTGGAGCTTGAACATTCACTGTTGAATAAATTTACTTCAGCTTATGTAATATGATCAAAATCAATCGATTATGAATCTTAACAAAATAATTTGTTTCAATTATGTCCAAATGTTTGAACAATATAATTTTTAAAATACCTTTCCCATAATATCACTGCACAAAATTATGAAGGTGAGGTAGGCATTGTGTGGAGACAGGCAGAAGGGATGTGGTGTAAGGAATGAGGTAGAAAACCAGATGTGAAACTCAATGATGAAGTACCTTCAATGTAATTTCTCTTTTACAATGAAGATTTGGTTACTGTTTCCTGTTATTCAATGAGTGTAGACTGAAGTTTTTTCTAACTTATTTGTTTTAAATATGCAGTCAAAAATGGTAAAAATATAAATAAGTCTGTATTGTGATCAAACAGGAGGGCTCTGGACAGACTCCATGTTGTATGCTGTGATCAATGTTGGTCATCGAAAAACAGGTGAGGGATTCATGCTTGGTGAATGTGCAACAGACATCTTCTTGGCCTTTGAGGTTGGTGTTATGAGGAAGAATGAGAGAAACAAATGAACCTTGACAATATACCTGGGAGGCAATTTTGTAGAGGATTTAAGATGGGAAAAGACAATTTGGAAAAGACAAATTCAGGAATTGTTAATGATAGAACTAATGGTTGCAGGTTCTTATCAGAGAAAAGCAAATTTTGGATGACTTGTCAGTTTTCCACAGTCCCTTTATTAAGAAGTATTTCAAAATTTTTAGTGTTAGACACGACAATTGAAAACTATCGAAACAGGATCAAGTTCAACAAAGATACCATTGCCTTTTGAGGTGAGAGCTCTTGGCATTTTGAATTTGCAGTTGCTCTTTGTGCATTTGAGTAGAAAGTATATGTTCATTATAGAGTTGGACTTTCCCCTGCCCAATAATGATTAGTGGCTTCTCTCAGCTCTTCATCCATCAGGAAATCATCACTCTGAGATAACTGCTTGCTTTTGTCCTAAGCTGCCATCAGCAAAGATTTCTACCACTTAACAATAGTGATTAACTTTTTTCAAGTTTTATTGCTGATCATAAATCCTTAAAGCCATAAAACTGCCTTCAGATACAGAGCAGCTGCAAGCAGAAATAACACTTCAGGCAGCAGACATATTGCTTGGAAAATTCATGTGATGTTGCCACCCCCTGAAGGAACCTGTCAGTTTACAACAGCTGTTCTGTCCCCAGCATCACCCAGCTTTCACTTCCACTTTAATATTAAATAAGATAAGTCTTCTTCCCACTCCCACTGTATCTCACCACCATGTTTAGTCTGGAGAAAAGGCTGGACTGCATAGAAGATATTCCTACATTGGTCATCAGACCCACTTTGAAAATAACCAGCAAGGGATATAAATAAAACAATGGAATTTTAATTACTTCTTTCCTTTCTTTGACCCTGAAAAAAAATGATCTTGTCATTGCTCCAAATCAAAATAAGGGAGAAATACGTTCAACAAATCTGAGATGGTTTTGTGTGAGAGCCGAGTGAATCTGAATATCCTGAATATCGCAGAAATATAAAAAAGTCTATATATCTTCAATTTGTTGGCCACTACAAAGCAGAAATTGTATTAAACACAAAGGGATATTTGGTCATTTGAATATTTTTTCAGGTCAGTTTATCCATTTTGGTAAAGAAAATAGAAATAATAAGTAATACTTTAAATGGAAATGCTGTTAATCAAAAGGATGTGGGCGTCCTTGAACACAAACCATAGAACATTAGGAACGTTGGTCTTGAAAGATAATTTTATCATAGAAGTATAAATTCCCTACTAGAATCACAGTATATAGATCTTTGGTGGAACATGCCCTGATATAGTCTGTAGACTTTTGATCTTTCTACATGAACAAGTACAGTAAAACCTCGCTAGAATGCAGTAGTTGGGTCCAGCCGAGTCGCGGAACAGATGCATTTATATCAGAGTGCCCACGGATAACCAAACCCAAATATTATCAGTTTTTGAAGGATCTGCTATCTATTACTAACAATCTCAATGAAAGAAAGCAAGCACATCCTTTTAATATTGGTATTCTGAATTTTAATCAACTTATTTGCAAAGTTTGGGGTCCACAGACACCCACGCTAAAGGCGATTCCGTGGATTAACAAATCACATTCTAATGAGGTTTCAGTGTACATACCTGCTCTAAAGTGAGTGAAGTGCAGGTTTACTTGGGATGTAACTTAAGAAGAGATCGAACGGGCAAGCCAATGGTCTCTATTGATACAAGTAAGAGGAGACCTCTTGAAAATGTACTAACTCAACAGAGTGAATCTTTGAATTTCCACATATTGATGGACTGTAGAAACTCAATCATTAGTTGCTTTCAAAGCAGAGAATGATTGATTTTTAGATAGTGGGGGAATTGTACTTCGTCAAGTTCAAATTTATTTATCATCTGATTATATAAGTACAACCCAATGAAACAACACTTTCTGGTCCTTGGTGAAAAACACTGCAAACACATATACAGTCATAACTTTTTTTTATTGACAAACAATACATAAGCACAGTACAGATATACAAATAAATAATATTGTTAAATAAATAGTTGAATCATGGAGAGGTTGTATGAGCATTTCATAAGTACCTTGATATGCCAAAGAGCCCACCCCTCATATTTCTTATGTCAATTTCTTTTTAAATTTGTTAGTAATCGACAACTATTAGACCCAGTTTATCTTCACAAAATATAAAATTTTGAGAGAGGATGCAGAAGAGATTTTTTAAAAATTCAGAATATGGTAGCCAGAAAAGGGGTGATCATTCTTCTTGAATCAAAGAAGTTTGAGGAGATTTGATGGACATGTAGAAAAGCACAGATTTAGACATGACAGAATAAAATGATTCCCATCAGTGGAAGTTTTTCTTTCAGAGGGCATTAAGTTCGAAACTCATTGCTGCAGATCACAATGTGAGAAAGAGTTTTGTGCCTATTTAAGGCTGAGATAAATTTATAATTAGTACGGGAATCCATCATTATGAGAAAAGGGCGGAAAAGTGGACGAGGAATATCAGGTTAACGATGATCCTATTGAATGGTGGAGAAAAGTTAAGGGGATAAATGGCTTGCTTATGTTCCCACTTTTTATGTTCTAATCATTCAAGCATCAGGGGATTTAGGCTCAACGATGGGAGATATGAGGAAAAGTCTTTTCATGGTTGTGATTCGGAATCAGCTGCCTGTAGATGTGGTGGATATTGAGTCAATCAAGGCTTTTCAATGGCTGACTGAATATGCACAAAGAAAAACAATTTCCAGAACAATGGGGAAAAAACAGGGAAATATTATTGAATAGAATGCTTTACATGAACCAGTCTGACTTTGATCAGCCAAATAGACTCTTCTGTTTCATGAGATCCAATGATTCCATGGCTGGGTGGCACGGTTGGCATAGCGGTTAACACAATATCTTTGCAGCGCCAGCAATCGGGACCGGATTAGGGGTCAAATCCCACGTCTCATACCATCATAATTCTCTTTATCTAAATTCAGGACCTTAGTCTCGGTTTTAATTTCTTCACTCTCCATGTCGAGTGAGAATTCGATCATATTGTGATCGCTCCTACCCAAAGGGCCTCGTACAACAAGATTGCTGATTATCTCCTTTTCATTGCATAATACCCAGTCTAAAATGGCCTGCTCCTGAGTTGGTTCCTCGACATATTGGTCTAGATAACCGTCCCGTAAACATTCAAGGAATTCCTCCTCCTCAGTATTTTAACTAATTTGGCTAGTCCAATCTATATGTAAATTAAAGTCTCCCATGATGACCGCTGTTCCCTTATTGCACGCTTCTCTAATTTCTCTTTTTATGCCTTCCCTCACCTCTACATTACTATTTGGAGGCCTATATACCACCCCCACTAACGTTTTCCACCTCTTGCTATTCCTCAGTTCTGCCCATATAGATTTCGCATCTTCCGAGTTAATATCCTTTCTGTCAATCGTGTCGGTCCCTTCTTTCACCATCAATGCTACCCCACCCCCTTTTCTTTCTTGCCGATCCCTCCTAAATATTGTATACCCCGGGATGTTAAGTTCCCAGGCTTGCCCACCTTGCAGCCATGTTTCTGTAATCCCAATCAAATCGTATTTGTTTGACTCAATTTTTAATTTGAGTCAAAGATTAAATTGTCTAAGATTGTATTCGCTCGAGTTCAGAAGAATGAGAGTAGATCTTATAGAAACATATAGGATTATGAAGGGTATGGATAGGATAGATGTAGGAAGGTTTTTTGAGCTGGCCGGGGAAACTAAAACCAGAGGACACAGTCTCAAGATTCGGGGGAGTAGATTTAGGACAGAGATGAGGAAAAATAGTTTTTCCTAGAGAGTAGTGAATGTTTGGAATTCTCTAACCAGGGAAGTGGTTGAGGCTGCCTCATTAAACATATTTAAAATTCGGTTAGATAAATTTTTACATGATAGAGGAATTAGGGGATATGGGGAGAAGGCAGGTAGGTGGAGTTAGGTCATAAATTAGATCAGCCATGATCGTATTGAATGGCGGAGCAGGCTCAATGGGCCATTTTTGGCCTACTCCTGTTCCTACTTCCTATGTTCCTATGACTCAATTTCCACAGCCAATTCATCTACCTTGTTCCGAATGCTTCTTGCATTAAGATATAAAGCCTTCCGATTTGCTTTTTTCACCCTCCTTGCTCTGATTTTTTACTTTAGCTGCCTAACCTAACTTTTCCTATTTTATCTTTCCTGTCCTTTGCCCTATCATACAGGTTCCCATCCCCCTGCCAAATTAGTTTAAACCGCATTCGACGGCTGTACCAAACCTAGCTGCCAATATATTGACCCCTTTTGGCTTTAACCCATTCTTCTTGTAAAGGTCATGCCTTCCCTAAAAGAGATCCCAATGGTCCAAGAACTCAAAACCCTGTCTTTTACACCATCCCCTCAGCCACACATTCATTTGTCTTAACCTTCCATTTTTGTCCTCAGTTGTACTTGGCACAGGTAGCAATCCAGAGATCACTACCCTGGCGATCCTGTTTCTTAGCTTCCGTCTTAGCTTGCTGTAATCCTTTTTCAGTACCTCCTCACTCTTTTTATCTATGTCATTGGTACCCACATGTACCAAGACATCAGGCTACTCGCTCTCTCCTTTTAGAATGCTCTGGACCCGATTTGAGATATCCCATACCCTTGCACCAGGGAGGCAGCACACCATGCGGGTATACCTATCTGGCTCACAGAATCTCTTGTCTGTACCTCTAACAATGGAGTCCCCAATGACCACTGCATTCCTCCTTACCTTTTCTACCACTGTGCCAGGCTCAGTGCCTGGTCACTGCGGCCAGCTTCTGTTAGGTCATCTCCCTCAGCAGCATCCAACACAATATACCTGTTGCTGAGAGGGGTAAGCAAAGAGAGAAAATAGTTTTAATTTCTCACCTTTCAAATTATCAGTAGTGTTAGTAACATTCTATTTTCACTCTAGTTGAAGGTTAGGATCGGGTTGATAGGGTGATCATTTTCTTTTAATAATTAAACCCACCTCTCTGGCCCTGATCTTTAGAGGGTTGGGATTTTGAAGCAGAATAAAAGTTCAGGGTGAGAATCTGGAAGACAAGAATTCCCAAGTGTTGTGGAGCTTTAACTTTGTAGTGAACAAGAAACCCAGAAGCCAGTATGATGAACAGTGATGCCAAGCACACTGCTGTAGGACAGGGAAGTCAACAGCTCAACAGGAATGGGGTAAGATGGTTTCCTGCTGATTGGCTAAAGGTTGTGAACTTGAGTTGGGCAGAGATCATTGGAGTATTTCAACAGGTCGGGTAGTTATAGTATGGTTTGGGGGCAAGACATGGAGTGAGTTTGGTGATATCAACAAGTTCAGTAGGAAAATAGAATGTGTCAACGATTATGGGAGGGAGATTAATGGTATCAACAGGTTTTGGGCAAATGTGGGGGAGAGGCACTGCTGTACATTATAAGATAAGAAACAGGTTCTTTAGGAATGTTGAGTAGATAACCAAGTCCATCACAGGCTCTAACCTCCCATCCACTGAAGACATGCATGTGAGGTACTGCCTCAAGAAGGAAGCCAACATTATGAAGGACCCCTCACTACCCTGGTAACAACTTTTTCTCACTGATACATTTGGGCAGAAGATACAGATGCCTGAAGACTAGGACTTCCAGGTTGAAGGACAGTTTGTCTCCAACACTTGATCACTTGAAACTCCTCTTGTTACACGAAACAGAATCTGCTCCCACATCACAAAAGGATTGCCTGCACTATGGTAAAGTCTCTTCTTGCACTAGAATAACTGTGAATATTTATTATCTATCCACATCATTGTCTCTTTTTAATTCAATTTATGTACACTATTCTCGTCTTTTTTTAAAATGAAGTACCTTTTCAGCTGCACCAAGTTAGAATTTCAGAGCATAGTACACTGTATAATAAACTTGTTATCTTTATAGAAGTACTCTCACTCTGCCTGAGCCAAAAGAGTGCCTCTGCTTCCAAGCTGACCTTGCCTCCTTTTGAATGGCTGGGGCTGCTCGCCATTCAGGGCTAAATTTAAAATGGAGCTAAACTATGAGGTAGGCATACTCACTGAAACATTTAACGGGCAACCCGATCACTGGGAGCTGTCTGACTGCACAGAACCCCTTCCTGCCTCTGCTAAATCATTCTGCAGATAGAAGAAGGGTTGGGTTTGGGTGAGAGAATTTTTAAAAAAACTGCATCAAACTGTCTCAAATTGATTTTTGTTTTGGGTGAAATGGTGTGAGAATAACAACTTGAGTCTCAACGTGTTCAAGACAAAGGAGATGATTGTGGACTTCAGGAGGAACAGGGAAAACCATCCTCTGCTCAACATTAATAGCTCGGTAGTGGAGAGCACCAAGTTCCTTGGAGTTCACTTAAAAAGTGATCTATCCTGGACACATCACATCTCACTTGTCAGGTAGCCGCAATAGCAACTGCACTTCCTTTGAAAGCTGAGGCGGGCAAGGCTATCGGCCACTATTCTGGTCACTTTCTACAGGAGCTTTATTGAGAGTGTCTTGGCCACCTGCATCACAGTGTGGTACGCTGTCTGTAGAGCATTGGATTGGAGGTCAATGCCTAGGTCCATAAAAGCAGCAGAGAAGATATCTGGTGTTCCATCCCCTCCCTACCCTCATCGATAGGATTTATCAGGATCATTGTTTAAAGAGGGCTCTCAAAATCAGGGAGGATCCCTAACACCTCACACGCAGCATCTTCCAGCTACTCCTGTTAGGAAAATGATGCAGGCGTATCAGAGCCTGAATCACCAGGCTGAGGAATAGCTTCTTCCCATGGGCAGCGAGTGTGCTGAATAATTGCTGAAACAATTCTCCATAACTCCACTATTTATTAAGAATATTTTAATATATGTACATATGTACTGTGTATATGTATCATTTGTCTGCACTGTTCTACACCGTGGACTGGAGAACACCGATTAATTGGGTTGTACTGGTACAATTGGATGACGAATAAATTTGAACTTGAAAACTCCCCTCTTTGTTTTGGCCACTATTGGGAAAAGGTGTTCTTTAGGTGTCAAAGCCAAGGTTTATCTCTGCTTGGAGAAAGAGAGGGTGTATAAAGGTCAACCTATGCTCAAAATTGAAAGAAGTGAATAAAATTCTACACGAGGATTTGAAATTAGTTAGGGTATAAGCACACTGAGTACAAACCCTCGAGAGACTAAGTATTGGAGTAAGCTAAAATAAATCTGCTCCCTTCCAATTGGCAATGAGACAGAAGCATTAGAAATTCTACTAAGGAAATGAAAGACATTTGTCAGTCTGCTTATTGCTCATTTTAGCAAATCTTTCTACTCTTCACTTTCAGAAATATTTCATAGACTTTCCAGTGAAATTTAACTGCAAGACATTGTCTGCCTTGAATGGTGAATACTTTGCCACTGATAAAGCATGAGTGGGCACTGGATTCATTGCAGAATTGTATCACATGCATAATTGCAAAATCAGCCCAGCAATTTCCTACTACCTAAATGGTTGCAGCAATCCTTTATAATCATTGTCTCTTAGCACTATGCATTATATAGGTTTTGAACAACATGTTGTGGAGCATTGAACAAGTCATGAGATAAATTCTGAATTCTTTTGGGTTGTTTCTTGTGGGTACATAAGATGCTGCAGGGTAACTTCAGAATCTTATCTTGTAGTGAATGGTTGAAAATACATTCCAATGATTGCAATGTGCTGGAAACAGTCCAGAAGATCAGATAAGTTAATGTTTTTAATGATAAGAACTGGAAGATTCTACATTTAAACAGTATTTAAAAAGAATGGGTCAAGGTGGGGGGGGGGGAGGTAAAAGATACCCCAAAACCCAAAAGAAAGATAGAATGATAGTAAATGCTTCTGTTTAAAAAAAATAGCTGTACCAAAACAGCTGTACAACACATTATAGCTATGCTAGATATTTGAAAATGCTCTTAAAGGCCTCACTCCCCTGTTCTTTCAACAAAGCTTTGCAAATGTTTCCATGCAAAGTATTTATGGTCCCCTTTTTGAAATCATTATTGAAGCTGTTCACAATATCCCCCTGAGGCAATGCATACAAATTCATAACTGCCTGCTCTCTGGAATAAATTCTTCTCTGGTTCTTTGCCAGTGGAAACAGCTTCTCATTTATTCTAATAAAATCTTACTTCATTACCCAACCAGTTATTTGCCACAGCACCAGCTAATGCTGTTTTTTTTTGTTAAAGAACAGGGATAAACCTGGGAACTACAGGCCAGTGAGCCTTGTGTCAATAGAAGTAATATTATTGGATAAAATCTTGTGATAGGATTTATGTACATTTGGAAAGGTGGGGACTGATAATAAGCATTGCTTTCTGCAGGAGAAAACCATGATTTTGATTGAATGTTTTAAGGAGGTAACTGAGAAGATTGATGAAGGCAGGATTATGAAATCATTGTCTTAATAAGACATTTTACAAAGTCTTGCATGGTAGGCTGGTCCAAAAAGTTAAACCACATGGGATTCAAGGCAATCTGTCTAATTGGATCCAAAGTTGGCATGGTGATAGGAGGCAGAGGAGAGTGGTGGAAGAATTCTGATTGGAAACGTGGCCAGTGGTGCACTGCAGGGATCAGTGCTAGGATCCTTGTTGTTTGTGATTGGATGTAGATGTAGGAGGTATGAATAATATGTTTGTGATGGCGTGACATTAAGTGGTATTGTAGATAGCAAGGAACCTTGACTACAGTAGACTACAGTAGGATATTGATCAGATGGAAAATTGGGTGGATTGTTGTCAAATGGAATTTAATCTGAAACAATAGGAGCTGACCCATTTGGGAGGTCAAATAGAGTAGGACATACAATAAATGGTGGGGCACTAAGGAAGCTTGATGAATAGCTTGATGGATCTTGAGTTCAGGTTGCAATTTAGGCCCATATATAACTTGATGATTCCATGATTTTATGAGCCCCACTGTCTCATTGCACCATTCCTCTCCAACCCTTCCCAATCCATGACCATTTGCACTGGTACATCAATCCTACATATTCGACACTTCCTGCCAGAGAGAAAATAGGAGCAGTGACTCAGGCAGAATATCAGAATGCTGCAAAGGTAAATGAAAAGGCGAAGTAAGAATGGAGGAAGCTTGAAAGGAATATTAACACCAGTTGGCTGACCTCTATGTTTAAAATGCACTGTATTGTCTATAAAGCCTGCATTCATCCTCATTGACAATGTAATATTCATTGTTGCAATAGGAGTGAACATTAATTACAATTCAGAACTAATTTTTGGAAAATTAAACATTTTATATTAAAATATTTACAGCTGAGATTGTTTAAAATTTCAATTTTGAGAGGTGGAAAGAAGGAAAAAGAAAGGAGGAGAGAGGAATCAAGAGCAAAAGGTTTGTAATGCTGGAGTCTCATGTTGATGGAAAATTTTAACTATTTGCATAAACTTGGCAATTATGCAGAAGAAAAAAAATCTAAATTAACCAGCCAAATGCTCAGTCCCACAGCTGAAGCAGACCACGGGCCAAACTCACTGAAGCACCATATCCATGGTATCTGCCTTAGGGTAGCCATCTCTCCTGTGCTTCCAGGGCCCTTGATACTTTACCTAGCCATATACAACACCACATCACTTACAACTCATTATTCATTATTGTTGAAAATTGCTCCCCACTGCCAGCTTTCCTGTGGTGAATGGGAAGTCTGCTGAATTGTCATTTGCATGTCCAATGCACTTTCTCTTGAAAAGCTTCTGCTGTTTCAACTTTTGTAAAGCACAATTCTTCCCTTCTAAATAGTCCAAATAAAATGAAATTGAATATTCCCAATAAATCTGTACATAATTTTATACATAAAAAATTTTAAAACATTGAATTACACTATGATTTTATTTTTAAATTTGCAAACTTGATGGAAGTTAATGTTAGGTTTATGACAGGAGATACATTGGAATCTGATGGTGTATAAAATTCTCCAGACATGGCAATGAATTGTGTTACCACATTATGGTTTACGTGAGATAACTAAACAAAAGAAACAGAATTTAAACAACTACCTCCAAAGAGTTGTAACTGATATGATTTTTAAATAGGAATCATTGTTTCCTGATCCATTGTGATAACTACCTGCAGTTTGAGCTAAGTTGAATCATGCACATTAGTTTGATCTGATCAAGGGAACATTAATTTTGTTTGTGATTTTCTTTTTAGAAATGTGTAGTAATATGAACAGATGTTAAAACATGTCATTAAAAGTTTCTCTGTCATTGTGTGAAGCAAGTATTAAGCATTAGCAAAATGGATAGGGTACTGTGCCATTTGTAGATTATATGCACTACAAAACTGGCTTGTGCACTTTGCTATGTGCAGATTAAAATCTTTCCATAATGGCTGGAGCTCCGAATACTGCAGTTAACTTGATCTATGTTAGGCGCCAGGATTATTGAAGTAACAGAGAAAGAAGTGACATTGAAGGTGAAATGATGGAGTTTGCCTTCCTAACTCAAGGTTCAGATAGGTCTTGTACTAGGGAGGTGACCCTTCCCTTCCTAAAGGATAGTGCCATGAATTTCACACTACCCCAGTTGGGGTTTTCCTTGTCTCTATTAATGTAGCTAATAAAATGAAATTGAATATTCCCAATAAATCTGTACATAATTTTATACATAAGAAATTTTAAAACAATGAATTACAATGAGTTAGTGTTAGGTTTATATACATTTCAGGAGAAACATTGGAATCTGATGGTGTATAAAATTCTCCAGGCTATCTTCACTGTGAAGTCAACCTGGGCTTCACTTTTATATAAAATGTGAAACCACAGTTATATTTTTATTTTATAGTAAACTGCTTGCAGGTGAAAAAAAGTAAATGAAACTATTAGATCATTTACAATTTTAAAGTCGTGATTTTTATTTTGGAACAACAGTTGCAGAATTCATCTAAATAAAAACAGGAAATGCTGGAAAAACACAGGTCATGCAGCATCTGTGGTAAGTGAAAGAGATACTGCCCAATAAAAAAGCACACTTTTTTATTTTAGATTTTTAACATTGAACTCTTTTATCCCGTCCAATTTGGCTTATTCCTCAAGTGGGGAATGACAGCTGATGGGCAGATGGTCATGAAATGTCTTTAGGAAAGTTGTTGCCACCAAGGACTGCTGGTATTCAACCCAGCCCCTGCATAAGGAACTGAGGAATCTCAGGGTCTGAGAGACAAGGAGCCCACAGATGGATTTCTCATTTTTTCGTAATGGACTGCATAATGAAGTCAATTATTGGCAAAAGATTCACCTCTTTGAATTTCCAGAGGACACCTGTCTGCATTGGAAGAAAGTCCGCAACATAAGGTAACCCCAAGAGACATCATTAGCAGAGACCCTCAGCTGGGAGTCTAGCACATCAGGACACCTGGAATTGTTGGACCCAGGAGAAGCACAGTTCCTTCTGATCCACTAAGACGTTATTCAAATATCTCTGCGAGACTTATTAATGAACAGTTTGGACCTAGATTGTCTGACCATTTTCTTCCAGCATATCCCTCTGCTGGAATTGTCATTTGAAACCTTGATTCATTGCTTGTGGGAGTGACAGCAAGACACCTTTTACTTCATGTAAATAAAAGTCTAGTCATTTACCTCAAAATTTGCCTGGCTCTTGAATTATTGAAACCAGGCTTTGACTCGATAAAAAGTTTTTTCTGACATCCACAATAATCATAATTGGGTTTTATATTTTCTTTTTTTTTTTGGCATTTATCCCCAGGCATTGTCTGGACTTTAAGATCAGGAAGGAGCAGGGGGGTGTTGAAGTGCCACATATGGAAATCCCACTTTTTCCCTAGTAGAGGCAGAATTAGGAAAACTGTGCCCCTGGATCCCAAGCTCAGGTAACTAATACGTTCCATACAACAGTAACCATTTATGAAATCTTCCAGAAGTTAAGAGTGAGCCATTTCTGGCTCTTTAGCCAGAATGATGTTTCATGGATTTTGAAACAAAAAATATGGACCCTAACAAACAGTATTGAAATGAAAATCGCTGTAGTCATAAAAAACTGATTCCAAGTTCTAGAATCTTTGTATTTTTACTACGATCACATCATCTGCAGACTTCCATGTTTCACTTCCTGATGTGACAGTAACACCTGAGAAGTGTGATGTCATTGAGAACAAAGCAATTTACTTGATTTGAATGACTTTGAATATCTAATTCTTCCACAATCAGAATACAGTGGTGTCTTTGTTCAGATGAGTAAATTACAACCACTTGCCTCCTAGTCACACACATCATTCCATCCTTTTCTGCCAATAACAATAGATCTCCCTTTTGCCCAGTGATCTGGTTAAAAAGAGGGCAACTGGGAGTGATGTGACAATGTGCTAGCCAGTGGTGATTAACGGCTCTTTGTATTTCTTAGAGGAGAGATACATTGTGGCAGAAACTAGTTCCAGATGTTTTTCAAGTTTTTCAGAATCTCTGGTTGAATACTTGTGACAGTGGATACTCAGATTATGTAAAATGATGCTGGAGACCCTTGATGGGATGGGAGAGGAAGAAAAAGCCCTCACGAGGGATTGGGCCAGATCATTTTTTTCAGGTCACTGTAATGTTGTAAAGGAGGACTGTGTGTTATATTCAGTGCCAGGGATACCAAGAATCTTGAGTCAGTATAGCACAGGTTTTTTTAAACAAAAAATAGACATTATTCTCAATAAATTATTTACAAAAAGGAAACTGTTGAAAGTCTATGCACCCTTAGTGCAATACTCCATCACTGTACATTGTTACATTCATTTTCTATTTAACAGCATTGCCAACACTGTAGCATCTTGCCATTCCTCCCTCTTCTGTTTGTTGTTTAAGGGGATTACCCTTCGGTCTCAGCTCCTCAATGCCCAGAATGGAAGAATTCTTCTTCTCAGAGGCCTTGCTGTGCCAAACCTCACTGCATCCCTCAGCACTTACTCCAGCAGACTGGAATGTTCCAGTCAGCAATAGGTTTCCAACAAACCAAATTACATCTTTCACTGAGATAATGTCTTTCAGCAGTTCTAGGTGTCTGACTCTGTGTGCATCCTGTGTCCTCTCTCTCACTGCATCCGAACCGTGACAAGGACCCTTGCACCTTCTCCATCTACTCTTAGAGAATCTGAATACCGCAAAGAGGTGAACAATTGCCTCCTCTCCACCACAGTCATCCCCGGGACAATGTGCATTGTGGATGATGTTCCAGTTGTAAAGGAAGTATCTGACTGGAGGACTCCTTTCACTGCCTGGTGCTTGTTTGTGAGCACAGGTGATGAGACATTCTGCCAGAAGACCTGGACAATCTGCTCAGGATATCGCCCCAAGTGTCTATCACGCCCTCCTCTTTCAGAGTCTGCAGGATGTTCTGTGCTGACCATTGATTGATGGCCTTGTGACCAAAGGTGTTTGTCTGGATAAACATTTCCATGAAGGATAGATGGTATGGCAAATACCAGCTAACTGAGACATTGCACGGCAATGGGACCAGGGCCAACTTTTGCAACACCTGGAACATATAGAACCTCAGCACATAGTGGGATGATGCCCTCATACATTGATTTTATGCACAGCCTGATTCAGCCACAAACTAAGGTAGTCATCAGGATGTGCCACGTTGGTTATGTCTTTGCCTCATTGTCTGTAAACTTGTGTATGTTGACCCTCAGAACCTCTTCATCTTGGATCACTATATGAACTGGAAGACTGCTCTGGTGACCATCAGGGTGGAGGTGGAGGTGGAGGTGCGGGGAATGGGCCATACCTGTGCCACGTACAGCAGTACTGAGAGCACCTTGCACCTGATGACCCTGTTATTGAGAGGAAGTGCTGTGCCCACAGACTCAATTTCTGGTCAACCTTTGTGATCCACTCTGACTAATTTTTGTTGCACACTTGACCCCTCCAAACTAGATCCCCAATACTTTCAGGTATTCATATCTGACTGTGAATGGGCTCGCTCTTCTTCCAGTTTATTCTGGTGCCTGATTCAGATTCAAATTGGCTGCAGAGGCTGGTCAATCGTTGGACTGGTCATGTGTCCAAACAGAAATCGGCAAAGTCATCCACGTACTGGGAAGATTTAACCTGAGTGCTTCCACTGCTTGGCAATGTCACCCTTGTGCCCTTGCCCTTCCTGATGAATTCAGCAAAGGCTTTATGCAGCACACAAGAAAGTCTGGAGAGAGCCAACTCTGCCTGATTCCAGACTTGATGAGGAAGATATCAGTTTCCTCCAACCTATTGATTTGAACTTTGTTATGACTGTCCATGTAGAGCAGTTTAATCCAATTTCATTTTCTCACCAAAGCCCATCTTAGGGAGCACATCTATTATGTTCATATATGATATCCAGATGAAAACCTTCTCCTGGTCGAAGCTGTCCTGCATGGAGGCGATGAGCAGAGCAGAGTGAGACTGCCAGATATTTTTCTGCTCGAATCCATGCAAGTTTAGTCTGGGTGGATCACCTGCCCTAGTACAAACTTGACTAAATTGGCAATGGCTTTTGACAGAATTTTGTAGTCAATGTTTAACAATAATAGCTTTAGTGGACCAATTGATTCACAAGGAGAGTGAGTTACACACAGGTTGGGGAGAAGTGTTTAAAGATGAGCATTCATAGAACATTGCATCACAGAAACAGACCCCCTAGGTCCTTCTAATCAGTGCTGAAGCATTTTTTTTTTGACTAGTCTCACTGACCTCCACCCAGACCATAACCCTCCATACATCTCCCAACCATGTACCTGTCCAAATTCTTTTTAAATGTTAAAATTGAGCACGCATTCACGACTTCAAATGGAAGCTCATTCCACAATCCCAACACTCTGTTTATGTTCCCCTGCACTATTCCCCTTTCACTCTTAGCCCATGTCCTCTGGTTTGTATCTCACCTACCCTCAGAAGAAAAATCCTATCAACATTTACTCATAATTTTAAATACCTCTATCAAATCTCCCCTCAAAGTCCTAACCAGTTTAACCTTTCCCTGTAACCCTGAAGTCCAGGCAACATCCTAGTAAATCTTCTCTGCACTCTTTCTATCTTATTGATATCTTTCCTGTAGTTAGGTGACCAAAACTGCACACAATACTCCAAATTTGGCCTCATCAATGTCTTATACAACTTTAACATAACATCCCAGTTCCTATACTCAAATATTTGATTTATGAAGGCTAATATGCCAAAAGCTCTCTTTACAAACCTATCCAACTCTGATGCCACTTTTAGGGAATTATGTACTGGTGCACAATCTTTTATGAGAAATTTTCAAAACCGAACATTTTTTCCATGGACTTTGTCTGCAACCCAAAGCTTGCATTTGGCACCAAACTTTACCCAATGTGAACCACCCCAGTCTAGCTCCGTGTCTCAGTGCACCTACCAGTCAGACATGCATGCCTCTACTGCTCACAGACTTTGGAGACTGTGCTCACAGATTTTGAAGACTGTGAAAATGTTGTCCCTTACTGTCCTTTTGCTTTTAATATACCTGTAGAAACCCTTAGGATTTTCCTTCACATTGTCTGCCAAGGCAACCACATGTCTTCTTTTAGCCTTCCTGATCTCTTTCTTGAGATTTTTCTTGCATTTTTTATACTCCTCAAGTACCCCATTTCCTCCATGTTATCTATAGCTGCTATACACCTCTCTCTTCTTCTGCACCAGGTCCCCAATATCCCTCAAAAACCAAGAGTCCCTATGCCTTCTAACCTTCCTTTAATCCTGACAGTAACATATAGATTCTGTACTCTCAAAATTTCACCTTTGAAGGCCCTCCACCTACCTCATACATCCTTGCCTGAAAACAACTTGTTCCAATCCACACATTCTAAATCCTTTCCCATTTCCTCAAAATTGGCCTTTCTCCAGTTTAGAATCTCAAGCCAGGGCCCAGACTTATCCTTCTCCATAATTACTTTTTAAGATATTTTTATTTATTAAAGTTTGCAATAATACAAAAATTAAACAATACAATTATATATTGAAATAAAAATTACAAGAAAAATAAAAAAGAATACCCCTACCACTATACAAGGTTGGGAAAAAGCTAACATGTGGCAATAACCCAGAAATAGACAGCATGGCATTGAAGCTTATTGCAACCCTAAAACTTGAAAACGTGGTAATGGTCCATAAAAGGGCCCCATATATTTTAGGAAATTAGTATTTGAATCTTTAATGGCATATCTAATTTTTTTTCTAAAATTAAACAAGACATAATATCATTTAACCATTGTGTATATGTAGGTGGAGTGTTATCTTTCTATTTAATCAAAATTGCACATCTGGCTATAAATGACGTAAAAGGTAAAATTCGGTTTTGAGTTGAAGTCAATAAAATATCATAATCTTGAAATGATTCAAAAAGAGCAATTAAAAGGCAAGGTTCCAATGTAACTTTAAGAATCACCAATAATGTTTGAAAAGTATCTTTCCAAATTTTTTCTAAACTAGAGCAAGTTCAAAGCATGTGAATCAAAGAAATCGCAGCAATTTTACATTTGTCACATGGAAGATTTATATCAAAGTAAAAATGAGACAATTAAATTTAGACATATGGACCACTTTAAATTGCAACAGTGTTGTACACTAAAGGAGGTCGTATTAATCAGATTACAAATAGAATCCCACATCCCATCTGAGAATGAAAGATTCAAATCCTATTCCCAATTATTCTTGATTTTTAACTGACGAGGCCATTCTTAAATCAAGAAAATTGTTATTAATAAAAGATAACTTTTACCACCAATTGTTCAAAGAAGCAAAATTATTTTGAATAAAAAGTTCATTGAAGCATTTAATACTCAATCTGTGCCAATTATTAAAAGCTGTATCCTGCAACAAAGGTAGAAAACGATGATTAGATATAAAAGGACTAGCAAGAGAAAAATTCTGAACTCCAAAAAACCTTCCAAATTGTGCCCCTATTCTCAAACTATGTTTAAAAATTGGATTATCAGTTAATTTATATAAGGAGGAAGATAAAAAGGACCTTAAAACTTTCAAATAATATTCTTTGTAAAATTTAATTCCATTTCTACCAATGAAGAGCGATCAACCAAATGATCAAAATGCAAGAAAATAATTAACTTATGAATAATGACTGCCCAATAATATAATCTACAACTGAGAAATGCCAGTCCACTATTCTTTTTAGCTTTTTGAAGATGAGCTTTATTTAAGTGAGGGCATTTCCCCTGCAATATGTAGGAAGATATAAGCGAGTCAAGTGAATCAAAAAAAGATTTAGGGATGAAAATTGGTACGAATTGACAGAGTTACAAAAATTTATGTAAAATGTTAATATGACCAATCATTGAAAGTGATAAAGGTGACCATCGCAATAATAATAATTTAACCTGATTAAATAGGGTGGAATTTTTTCCTTAAAAAGATATTTATAGCTCTTAGTAATTGTAATGCTGAGATGAGCAAATTGATTTTGCACAATCTTAAAAGGAAAATTAGAATAATGATATAAAACCATTTAAAGGTAAAAGTTCACTTTTATGCAAATTCAACTTGTAGCCAGAAAACTGACTTATATGAGAAAACAAAGCCAGTATGTTAAGTAAAGGAGCTCTGGATTAGAAACAAAAAGCAAAAGGTCATCTGCATATAAGGAAACCTTATGTTCATTACCATTCAAAAGGATCCCAATAAAATTTCTACTTTCACTAAGAGCAATTGTTGAAGTCAAAAAGTAATAGATTTAAAGGAAAACTTCGATGAAAACCGCACTGAATATTAATAGATTCTGAGATTTGTAGATTAGAAAGAATTGAGGTAGTGGGATATAGATATAATAATTTAATCCATTTAATAAAATAAGGTGCAAAATTAAATTTTTCAGAAATAGCAAATATATAACCCCATTCCATTCAATCAAATGCCTTCTCTGCATCTAAAGAGAGAACACATTCAGGGGCAGAAGTGGGACATAAATATAGAATAACGATGTATATTAAAATAAGAATAATGAAACCAGTTTGATCTTCTGAAATGATAAATGGTAAAATATTCCCCAGTTTATGGGCCAATATTTTAGACAAGATCTTCATATCTACATTAAGAGATAGGCCTATAAGAAGCACATTGAATTAGATCCTTCGCCTTTTTCAGAATAAGTGAAATACAAACTTCATTACAAGATGAAGGAAGACTCCCTTGTTTAAATGAATCATTAAGTACAAAATTTAATTGGGACACCAGCACTTTGGAAAAGGATTTATAAATTTCCACAGCGTATCCATCAGATCCTGGAGATTACCAGATTGTAGAGAAGAAATTGCAAAAAAGTATTTCCTCTTGAGAGAGAGGTGCCTCCAAACTTGTATGTTTATTCTGAGAAAGTGTAGCAAACTAAGGCAGTCCAGAAAATCCAACATTGAAGTATTATCATTATTGGATTCAGAAGTGTACAATCTAGAATAGAATGCTCTAAAAGTATCATTTATTTTAAAATGATCAGTAGTATTCATATCATCTTCCATCTGAATCTTATTAATTTGTCTCTTAGTAGCCATTCCTTTCAATTGGCAAGCCAAAAGTTTACCAGACTATTCCCAAAGGATGTAGAACTGACTCCTACTCCTCAAAACTGGCTTCGACAATTATTGGTTGGGACAAGCCCAGAGGGTAGTGGTGAATAATTGCTTCTCAGACTGGAGGGTTGTGACTAGCGGTGTGGCTCAGGGATCAGTGCAGCAACCATTGTTGTTTGTCATCTATATCAATGATCTGGATGATAATGTGGTAAATTGGATCAGCAAGTTTGCAGATGACACTAGGATTGGAGATGTGGTGGATAGTGAAGAAGGTTTTCAAAGCTAGCTGAAGGATCTGGACCAGCTGGATAAATGGGATGAAAAAATGGCAGATGAAATTTAAGGCAGACAAGTGTGAGATGTTGCATTTTGAAAGGACAAACCTAGAAAGGACATACATGGTAAATGGTAGGAACTGAGGAGTGTGGTAGAATAGAGGAATCTGGGAATACAGATATATAATTCTCTGAAAGTGGCATATAGGTTGATAGGGTTGTAAAGAGAGCTTTTGAGATTGGTCTTCATAAATCCAAGTATTGAGCAGAGGAGTTGAGATGTTATATTAAAGTTGTATAAGACATTGGTGAAGCCAAATTTGCAATATTGTATGCAGTTTTGGACATCTAACTACAGGAAAGATAGCAATAAGATTGAAAGAGTCCAGAGAAGATATATGAGGATGTGGCCCAGACTTCAGGAACTGAGTTACAGGGAAAGATTAAACAGGTTAGGACCTTGAGCAGAGAAGAATGAGGAGAAATTTTATAGAAATATTTAAAATTATGAGCGGTATGGACAGAATAAGTGCCGATAGGCTTTTTCCACTGATTGTAGGTGAGGTACAAATCATAGGACATGGTTAAGAGTGAAAGGGGATTAGTGTAGGGGAACATAAAGGGAACTTCTTCACACAGAGATGGTGGGATTGTGGAATGAGCTTCTATCTGAAGTGGTGAATGTGGGCTCAATTTTAAAATTTAACAAGAATTTAGACATTTACATGGATGGGAGAAGAATGGAGGGGTATGGACTTGGTACAGGTCAGTGAGACTAGGCAAAAAAAAAGTTTCTGCACAGTGTAGAAGGGCCAAAGAGGCCTGTTTCTATACTGTAATGTTCTATGGTTCTAGGGACTACTGGACAGCCGACAATACAACCCCTTTGGTGTGGTTATAACATTCCCGTTCCTCAGCTACACCCATATAGTCTCAGTAGACGAGCCCTCTGGTTTGTCCTACCTGACAATATTTCCCCTGACGAATAATGCCACCTCTCCCCCTTTCATTCCCACAATCACATCTAAAGCAATGGAAGCCCGGAACCTTGAGCTGCCATTCGTGCCCCTCCTGCAACCAAGTTTCATTAATGACAACAATGTCATAATTCCTCGTTTCAACCCAATGGTACAAAAACAGCTTCTTCCCCTCCACCATCTGATTTCTGAATGGACAATGGACCACAGACATTACCTCACTTTCCCTCCTTTTGCATTGATTTCTTTTTTTAAAAATATGTAATATGTAATTTATAGCAATTTTGTACCTGTAGCACTGTCGCAAAACAACAAATTTCATGACATGTTCGTGACAATAAATTCTGATTCTGATTGTACAGATTTGTGGATCAATGGGATCTCTTTGTGGAAAGTATGACCTGTACAAAAAGAACAGGATGAACAGAAGGGGGACCAATATCCTGGTGGGCAGGTTTGCTAGAGCTGTGGTGGAGGGTTTAAACTGGTTTGGCAGAGGGATGGGATTTAGAATGAGAGAGCAGTGAATAAGCAGGAGATACACAAGTAGATGCACTGTGTAGAGAGATTGTGAGGAAGAATAGGCAGGTCAATAGGGCAAAATAGTAAGTGTAAGGTGAAAGATTTAACATGGGGTACTTTGAAAACAAAATTGAAAAGTGTGATTGTGGTGTTGGGAATAATATCAGGTTTGGTGGGTTCACAGAGAGACAAGTCTGGATACAAGTGTCACAATCAGAGGTAACTTTAGTGTACACACCAGAATTAAACGGGAAGACATCAGATAATATCTGTCCATACACTCTCACTACTTAATAGCTATATGGCCATTCACATTAGATCCAGGTTGGACTCTGATACTGGTGCAGCCTATCTTCTACATGGTACAAGACAAAAATTATAACGGTGTAAGCAGGCACATCAGGTGCAAGGGTCCTCAATATCAGTGGCTGCTTACCCTACCATACCCTCCTGCACGTGTACACACTCACAGACGGGGACTTCAGCAGATATTCCCAATCCCTGTGCTGGGGTGGAGCTCAGTGTTAAGTAATATACGATTACTAACACACTCTAACAAGCCAGGGTCTTAAACGCACACTCCTGGTTCCCTGTACCAAAGGGAAAGTGGTGTCTCAATGTTAAGTACTGCCAAGCAATACTACAGACCCACTCTAAGTGTAGTGCACACCTTACCAATGACTCCTCCAGTGTTGTCCACAGTTAAGTGACCGGGCATACAGAAGTGCTCATAGTCAGGACCAAGGAGCAGAGAGAGAAACCTGTCACGTGTTGGAGTTTATACTGTTTCTGAGCTGGGCACCTGGCGAATGGTGACACTGAATTATTTAAATGAGCCACTGGTAAGTTGTGCACTAATGGGCAGGTGATGTGACTTCCAACTAGGGACCAGAGAGGGAGGTCACATGATCCTCCTCCATCCACAAGGTTCCAGAAACAGAGGTCACATGATCCTCCACAATCCATATATAACAGTGAAAAATGCAGCACTGAAGGTCTTGTCTTTAAATGCCCATAGTTTAAGATACAGTAAAACTTCAATAGAACGCGGTAGTTGGGGTCCAGGATTTCATATCGCATTACAGCTGAGTTGTGGAACAGATGCATATATGTCAGAGTGCTCACGGATAATCAAACCCAAATATTACCAGTTTTCAAAGGATCCGCTATCTATAACTAACAATTTCAATGAAAGAAGCAAGCACATTCTTTTAATATTGGGATTTTGAATTTTAATCAACTTATTTGCAAAGTTTGGGGTCCACAGACACCCGCGCTATAAGCGATTCCACGGATTAACGAAACATGTTCTCGTGAGGTTTCACTGTATAAGCTTGATGATCTTGTAACGCACCTGAATGTTGGGAGGTATATATTGTGGCCATCACTGAATAGTGGCTGAAAGATAACCACAGTTGGGAACTAAATATCTGTTGGTATACAGTGCATCGGAAGGACTGAAAAGTAGGCAGAGGGGGTGGGGTGGTTCTGCTAGTTAAAAATGGAATTAAATCTTTGGCGAGAGGAGACATTAGATCAGAAGCTATAGAATCTATGTGGGTAAAATTAAGAAACTGTAACAGTAAAAAGACTCTAATGTATATATTCCTCCAAAGTGTAGCCAGGATGTGTGCAAATTGCATAGAAAAATTAAGAAGGCATGCAAAAAGGGCAATGTTACAATAGTAGTAGGGGATTTAAATAATGCTGCCCCCAGGTTAAGAACGAGGCCCGTTCCTAAGTCTGTCTTTAAGTTAAATTTGTAGGTAGCATCAGCTAGTCAAATAGTTGTCTTTGTATATAGTATATATTTTACATTTTACATTTCTATACATATAAAAGTATTAGAGTCAATTTCTTGAAGTAGGCATCAAGGGAGGTTTGTTCAGAGCTTTTCTTCTCATCACAAATGGCCTTGTAGCAGCTGAGGCCTTCCGTAATAGTATGGTAAACTGTGGTGAACCTCTGGATCTTGCTGTTCTAACTTTGCAATTCCTGCTTCAACTCATCAAAAACTTCTTCAGTTCTGGAGTTTTTAGGTCCCAGTGGTCTTCCTCAAATGCTATGATCTGCTGCTCTAGTTCCATAAGGTCTTCATTGGTCAGATCTTCAGCATTGAAGTTGAGTAACTTTATGACATCATTTTCACTGATGTCTAACTGCAGCTGATTACCAATATCAACCACAACTTGCTTGGCTTTAGCGATGTCGTCAGCTGTAAACCCCTGAAAAGCATGCGTGAATTGGGGGCACAATTTGTTCCACACACCTTTCATATTTGACTGCTTCACTTCATCCCAAGAATCAGCAAAATTTTTGATGACATCATAGATGTTATAATTCCTCCAGAACTCCCTTAAGCTCATCACATCATCTTAGGTAGCCTGACTGCTTGTGAGAAGCCTCTTAGAAGAGGCTATGACTCCCTGATCCATTGGCTGAAGTAGCGATGTGGTGTTGGGGAGTAAAAATATGATCTTTATATTGGGGTGAAGATCATTTAAAGTGCTTGGATGTCCGGGTGCGTTGTCAAGTACAAGGAGAATCTTGAAAGGAATTTTCTTGGCCAAGCAATAGCATTCAACAGGAAGGACAAAATGGTTCAAGAACCAATCTTCAAAGGTGGCAACTGTAAGTCTTTGTATTTGCCTTCCAAATAACGGGAAGAATTGCCTTAATGATTTGGCGAAGTGCTCTCGGATATAAGGAGTGATACACAAGCAAAGGCTTGAGCTTGAAATCCCTGCATGCGTTACCCCCCTCACCCCCAAACAATAACGTTAGCCTTTCCTTCGGTGCCTTATACCCTGGCGCTCTTTTTTCCTCTCTTGAAATGTAGGCTCTTTCAGGCATTTTTTTTTCGAAAATAAGCCAGTCTCGTCTACTTTAAATATTTGGTCTGGTAAATAACCTTCCTCCTCATTTCAACATTTCAGGAAAATTACTTGCAGCACTTAAATCGGCACTCTCTGCTTCACCTTGTACTTTAATATTATGTAAATTTGCCCTCACTTTGAAATAATTGAACCAACCCCTATATACAACACATTCTTCATCACAATTACCTGCATTTGTTGCATGAGCAGCTTTTAAATCCTTGAAAAGGCTTTGAGCCTTTTCTTGCAGTTCTTTTCTTTGGCTTGGCTTCGCGGACGAAGATTTATGGAGGGGTATGTCCACGTCTGCTGCAGGCTCGTTGGTGGCTGACAAGTCTGATGCGGGACAGGCAGGCACGATTCCAGCGGTTGCAAGGGAAAATTGGTTGGTTGGGGTTGGGTGTTAGGTTTTTCCTCCTTTGTCTTTTGTCAGCACTGGCATACCTCAGGGCTGTGTGACTGTATGTGCCACAATTTTGCCATATTGTGATATGGTACGAGAGTAACAACCTGAGTTTCACCATTGATAAGATGAATGAGATGATCATGGACTTCAGGAGGACCTGGAATGAACATCCTCCACTACACATCAACAACTCTGTAGTAGAGAGAATAGAGAGCACTAAGTTCTTTGGAGTCCACTTAACTAGTGACCTATTGTAGATACACATCTCCTCACTTGCCAGAAAGGTCCAACAGTACTTGCACTTCCTGAGAAGACTGAAGCATGTAAGGCTTCTGGCCTCCATCATGTCAAACTTCAACAGGAGTTCTACTGAGAGCCCCCTGGCTGGCTGAATCACAGTGTGGTACGGTTGCTGCAGAAAAATAGATTGGAAGTCAAGCCACAGGACCAGAAGAGAGGCAGAGAAGATCACTGGAGTCTCCCTCCCACCCCCCCACCCCCATCTCATTGACATGATCTACCAGGATCATTGTCTGAAGAGGGCATTCAAAATTGTTGAGGACCCCAACATCTTTCAGCTGCTTCTGCCAGGAAAGTGATACACCCAGCACCACCATGCTGAGAAACAAGTTCTTCCATGGGCAGTGAGAATGCTGAATGACCAAAGGAACTGCTCATGGTCACCATCCAAGACTGTGCCTTGAATAACAAGAATCAAGCCACGTTCCCCTTCTCCTGGAAGTCCTAGAACATCCTCTGCCATCCATCTGGGGTCTTTAATGTCACATCAAAGTGACAATTAACTGAAAAGTTCTGGAGGCTGTAGATGTTCTTTGGATCAAATTTGCAACATTCAATCAATCCATCCATGAAGAGCTCCTGGGAAAACAGGGAAGCTTTGCTCATGTCCTTCATTGCATTGCTGATGGCATTTTGGATTTTTTTGTCCTTTCAAGGAGTTTACTACCATGGCCATCCTTGTGAGGCTAGTGGAGGCGGACTTACTGCTGGCAAGGACCTTAGATTAATCTCCCAATTATCATGGATCCACCTCTGCATCAGCAGGCCAGCTTACACTGGATGATGTCTTCTGCTCAAATAGACCTCTTCATTGTCTTCCTCTTCTTTCCCCTTCCTTCTCTTGGATCCAGTTGATCAGCTCTCAGTCGGTGAATACTTGATCTTAGCCAAAAGGCTGTGAATAACTCACGCACATTTCAAGGACAATACATTTTCAAATACTATCTTCCATCAACCATCTCCCTAGCCATTTACCCTCCTCTAAACAGTACACCCCTGTCTCTCACTTACCTAGTTCTTCAAAAATACCCTGCAAAATTTGGTTGCAAGTTCTCCATTGATTTGTTTACATTCACCATGGACTCTATATGGCCATTGGAAAGGTATATGAATAAAGTACATTGATTTGAATTGCTGATAAGTGAGAGACAGGGGTGCAGTCTTTTGTATAATACCTACATTTGGATGCATGGCCCATGAGTTACATATTATGTCTAGCAATGAATTTATGCAGCTTATGAAGAAACAGACTGTGACTAAAAGGATTGAGTCTGAACTGACAGTTATACAATGAAATTATTCTCTTCGGTCCTGCAGTGCAGATCTAAATTTAGCCTTGGGGACCCCTGCAAACAAATCCACAATGTTATAGTTTCCAAGTTATGCACACCTGCGTGTGATTGCTGTAACATGGCACCAAATATTTGTAAAATATGCTCAGGGGAGACAAACAAATGTCATGGGGTTTCTTTTTCACTATTGCCTCTTGGCTTGGATCAAACAAGTCTGAGTATGCATGTTACATTCTTTTTGTCAGGTTGGCAACATTTAGTACAAAACCTCTGACATCTGTGAAAATATAATCAGTGAAAGCAGTGAAATAAGGCTGAGAATGACCTGCAACTGTGGCTACTATGTACAGGTCCATGGTACCTTCTCTTTGGTTACCAGAGATGCCAAAGTCCTTTCAGCATGATGCTCTATGGGGTTGCATTTATTCCTGGTGTTTCAGATAGGTCCACATGCTTTTGAGGTTATGTAGGCAATTCAGACAGCTCATGATACCTATCATAATATGACGTTTATTTTATGCTGCCAAGAGTTCAGTTCATTCCTCCAACTAGTGCCTTCTCTGGATGTAGTATGACTGAATGTGCAGTCTGCAGCTTAAGTGACCATTCTCCAACCCCAATGCAATCCACAGAGGATTTGAAGGGATAATCAACAATATTCAGCTTAGTCACTGAATGATTTTTGTGGTTTTGTCAATGTTTCTGCAGTGTTTGGTGATTTCTAAGTTTCTTTGAATTTGCTACAATATCAAAGATTGGATTGATTTCATCTTGACCAAATCTTCCGCCCAAAGTGGTTACTCTCAGGTAATGATCCATGAATAGCCATCAGGAGAGTGAGTGCAGGATTCACAGAGCAAGATAAACCTCCAGAGCAGAGAGGGAGAAGGTGAAAAACCTTCAGCAGGAAGCCATAGCTACCTAGCATCAAGTAGAAAGTATATTGGACCTCTGTGAGGGACTATGTGTGAGGCATTGTGCTTATGTAGAGTTGCTGTCACCAATATTTACTATCACATTAGCAATCTCAGAAAAGGGACAAGAAAGCACTGCCACTGACCGCCAAGGACATCAGGACATAAACATTTGTTTGTAAGATCCTTCCAGGTCATGTATAGAGGAATTTACAATACCTTTCGGTTTACAATCATAGAACACTAGAGGACAGAAATAGGCCCTTCGGCCATTCTAATCCATACCAAACTATTATTATTTTATCTAATCTTCTCTTAAATGTCAAAATCGAACTTACTTCCACCATCTTTTGCTAGCCATTCATTCCACACTCTCACCACCCTCTGAGAGAAAAAATTCCCCCAAATGTTTCCCATAAGCATTTCACCTTTCACCCATGATCCATGTCCTCTTGTTCTTGTCTCACCCAAACTCAGTGGAATAAGCCTGGTTGCATTTACCCAATTTATATTCCTCATAATGTTTTGAACCTCTGTCAAGTCTCTACTCATTCTATGACACTCCAGGAATAAAGTTTTAACCTATTCAATTTTTCCCTATAACTCACCTCCTCAAGTCCTGGCAAAATCATTGCAAATTTTATCTACCCTTTTTCAAACTTATTGTGGTCAATAAAGCATTCTTTACATGACTACGGGAGGTCGTTTTTAGCTGATTAGCAATCCTACAAGGTGGTTCTCAAAAATAAAAAAAAAACATATTTTGAGCCTTTTATTCTCCTGTTTATAGTTAAGAAAATTTATTTTTGTCAACTTTTCCCTTGATAAAGTTCTCATAGATTGGAGCAGCATTCAGTATCAGAGAAGATAGTAATAGATGATTGGAATTGATTTAACTACCTACAAATGTTTGGACTTTGCCAATCTACCATAATCTTGATAAATATCCCCTTTTACCAGCCAATATGCCTTTTCTTCAGCAGAACTTTCAAAAATGTCATGACCAGCAAGATTGAAGACTTGGTCATCATGCAGAATTCTCTGTGGATTGCATTGCTGAATTCCAGTGTGAGTTTGGCAGGATTTGGTGGGGCATTGGCATATAGTATTGGACAACCTGGCTCACTGCAGTCAGAGGGTACCTGCTCACTCACTCAGCCATGCTGCGAGGGGCAATTGTGACTGCCAATCACAGAGTGGAGTCAGTGTTTCTAGCAGACTTATTTTGAAAGAAGGGGCATAACTTTTAAATCCTGTTTTAAGTTTATTTGTCATAAGGTATTTATCACCATGAGAAGGGTTCACAGACCATGGAAAGAGGGAAACAAGAAAATTTGTCGATGCTGGGATCCCATACAAAATCCATTTGAAATTTTGGGCCTGAGCTCTTCCACCTGAAGTAGTGTGGGAGGGGGAGGGGGAGGGCTGTGTGTGGTGAGTGAAAGGAGAATGGGAGGAGCACAAGCTAAGAGGTAATAATCTTTTTCTTCTGCCTATCCATCCCATAGGACACTGATGATTCCTTTAGTTAGTTTGTGGGGTTTGATATGTGCGTCCTGGAGTGGATGTGCAGGCCAATCCTTCACAGGCACTGCTTGCTACATACTTGGCAGGTGAGGCCTGGAGGGGCCACAGGGCAGAAGCTCTGTTGTGGTGCTTCCTGCGCCTTTCCTCTGTTGCCTCTTTAAGCCTTTTCTTAGCAGTGTCCACACTTTTTCTGATGGTGTCCCTCCACTGCGAGTGATCTTGATTCATATTCTCTCATATTGATGGGGCAATGTTAGCTTTCTTGAGGCTCCTGAGCAGAACATCTGTATACCGTAGTTACTTGCCTCCTCATTTTTGGATACTACTGGGCAGTTGACCGTACAAGATGTCCTTGGGCAGTCTTCTGTCAGGCATTCTGACAACATGTCACAGTTGGACTGACATCACCAAGGTTGAAATGGCT
The DNA here is from genome assembly GCF_036971445.1 of Narcine bancroftii. Classification (NCBI taxonomy): domain Eukaryota; kingdom Metazoa; phylum Chordata; class Chondrichthyes; order Torpediniformes; family Narcinidae; genus Narcine; species Narcine bancroftii. The sequence goes on from NC_091469.1 coordinate 414,150,173, forward strand.
GGTATTCGGCTCAAGAAAGGACCTTGATATTGAGGTAATAATAGGTGGATACTGGTGGGAGGGTAGAACAAAAAGAACCCATGAAGCAATAAGTGGAGAAGGCAGAGGGCTAAGAAAGGTGGCTCTCTGATAGTGGAATGAAGGGAAGGGGTGGGAAGCTGAAAAAAGGATCGCCCATTCAGAAGCCTGATGGCTGCAGGGAATAAACTATGTTTAAGCCTGTTGGTGCTTGGGAGGAGGGTGGTGCCTTTCAATATGTTGACTGTCTTTCCTATGCACCAGGAGACATGGAGGAGAAGGAAGTTTATGTTATGTTCTGAGCTGCATTCACTATCTTCTGTGGCTTCTTCCGATCTTGAGCAGAGTAACCTCCAATGAATCTCACAAGTATGCATTCAATGGTGCACCTGTAGAAGTTGATGAGGGACAAGAGGAACATGCTGATCTTCCTTTATCTTCTTAAAAAAAGTAGAGGCGTTAGTGTGTTTTCATGATCGTCAAGTCACTGTGCTTGTCCCAGGTCAGGTCATTGGAAATATTTATTCCTAAAAGAATTGGAGCTACCTACTCTTTCAACTTCAGTCCCATTAATGTGGACAAGGGTATATGGACTTTATCATGTCTCCTTAAGTCAATCAACATCCCTTTCATTTTATTGATGTTGAAATTGTGGTTGTTATCTTGTCTTTCAATCTCTTTTCTGCTTTCCATCTCATCATTATTTGACATTAGCCCTCTACAGTAGTGTCGTTGGCAAATTTGAAAATGGAGTTGGAACAGTATTTAGCTGAGGGGGTAGAGGGAGCAAAGTAGGGAACTGAGTGCACATCCTTGAGGGACAGGTAGTGGAATTGGTGGAGGATTATATGTTGGATGTGGAGGCTGGTGGGATGGTAGGTGCGGACAAGGGTAATCCTGTCCTTGTTGTACATAGGGACAGAGGGACCCAGGGCAGTTATGTGGATAATGGAGAATATGCAGGTGAGAGCCTAGTCGATAGTAGAGGAGGGGAAGCTATGTTTTTTGAAGAAAGAAGTCATTTCTGATTATCTTGTCCTGAGAGCAGATGCAACATAGAGGAACTGAGAGAAAGGAATGGGATCCTTACAGGGGACAGGGTGTGAAGTAATGTTGACCCATCTTCACTGATTGAACAGTTGGACAGGAAGTCAAGGATCCAATTACAAAGGAGGCCTGGATATAGAAGATTCAGTGTGAGTCTATTAGGGATCGTGGAATTGAAGGAAGACCTGTATCCTTTAAACAGTAATTCAGCATGGATGTTGTTGGCATCAGGTGTTCTTGGTCCAAGTGGAAAGCCAGGAAGATGATATCTGGTCAAAAATGGTGCTGGTGTAACTGAAGGGTGAAGCAGAAAGAATCAATTTTACGTCACCTATGCACCAAATGAAATCATGTTAGGAAAATATTAAGTTATCCCAAGAAAGTTATTTCCAAAACACTATGCACATGATATTATTAATTCTCTCACAATGGACAGGAGATGGACGAGGAATGGAACAATGGCTAAAAGACTGAGTAAATGTAACTAGAAAGGGCCTTGCATGAAGCTTTCCTGAAGATGATGGGCGTCAAATTATCCAAGTGTCCCACTGTGGAGCAAGAGTTCGAACTTCACAGCTGCTGCTACTTTCTCAGCACTCTGAAGAAGAAAATTATCAAGGGAATAATTAGTTGAAATGATTAATCCTCCAGCTGTAACTCCAGCAGTAAAAGAGAGGCAGATACTGCCAAAATACTGCTTTTCCCAGTCACTCAACAAAACCTTCAGCCATCTCCAAACCCAGTTATATCCAATCTGTCCCCCTGTCACATTGATTGTCATTTTAGGCTGATCCTATTCCCCTGCAGAAACAGGTGATTTTTCATCCTTTACCTGCCAAAGCACCAGTGGTCATCTTTGCAAATGCAAAGAAGTGGAGGAAAACAAATTTAAAGTGATTTGCCAAATTGCTAGTTTTGAAATATGGCGGTTCTTTTTAACTATTGTTTGTTGCAAAATAGCAATTCACTTGTTGAAAGAGAACATGTAGTGAGGCTATTCTGCATGGAAGTCAGAGGGAGGATTCTGTTGGAAATTTGTGTCTAGCAAAATAAACACAAACAATAGAAAAGGGTCCCAACCCTTAATGCTGACTTTCTCCATGGATGTTGCCTGACCAGCTGAGTCCCTCCAGTTTCTCAGCATGGTGATAGGGTGGTGAATAAGGCATATGGGAGGCTTGCCTTCAGGTGCCATGGCAGAGAATATAAAAGCAGCAAGGTCTTGATACAACTTTATACATCACTGGCTAGCCCCCAACTGAATATTAAAAAAAAAATACTGAAATGCTGGAGGAACACTGCAGTCTGTGATAGTGTGGATCTCCCAGTGGTCACCATTTCAATTCAGTGCGATGTTACCTGGGATGTAATGCTTTAGTTTTGTGGCGAGATGGGATAACCTGGATTTATTTTCCCTAGAAAAGATGAGTCTGAGGGGGTATTCAAAATTATGAGAGAATATTAAGAATTTTCTCCCTATAGCAGAGCTATCTAGGACAGGAGAGCATACATTGAAGGTAAGAAATAAAAGAAGCTTAGAGAGGATTTGAGGAAGAATTTTCTCATCTCATTTCATCTCATCGAGAAACAATAAAAATATTGGAAAGAGAAAATCATAGAGTTTTGTTTCCCAAAAATAGATTCTTTGTCACACCATGTCTATGCTGACTGTCAAGTACTCATCTATATTAATTCCATTCACCAATACTTTTCCAAAACATACTATCCCTTGGTGATTATTATTATTACCTACATGTGAGCATTAAAAAATATATATAATACATATATTTATGCTCATACATAAGTAATAATAATAATATAGATCCAACAAATAGCTGTAAACAACCTATGAAAGAAACAAATAAAACCAAAATGAATATAAAACAAAAGCTATCCCTTGTGAAGTTATGATTACACATAAATGTTCCATTAATGCATGAATGAAAGGACAATCAAACCGTAAAATGGGATCCAATAATCTTATAAATTCTGAAAATAGTTAAAGAAAGGACCTCATAAATTTAGAAAATTAAGGTTCATTACATTAGTAGGGCATATATGATTCTGAACATAATATAATTAGAGGGCTGGTGAAGTATTTACATTAATCAATGTTTTGACTGTGATGTTAGTATTCATCTTCACATAATAATTGAAGTAAAATCAACTCAAGTACAACTGTTTTGTAGTATTCTTTCAGAGCATGATTACATTGCTTCATGGAGATTCACTATTTGATGATGATAAGTTTAATCAGATTATTCATTTATTTCATGTGTATGACCAGATAAGTGTGTGTATTCTTTAAAGATAAAGGTTTCTTTTACAAAAGCACCTCATTAATAATGATGAGAAAATTATTTAGTTCTTTGGCATTCAAAATCTCAGTGGTAAATTTGTAAAAGATGTGGTGTTACAGGTGTCCCTTTTTAAAAGACTGTTCCTGAGAGTTGAGGATAACCTGAAAAGTTACTTCTATGTCTGTTGGGTCTGAAGTTGCTGATGAGCCAATGTGGAAGCTACAGCCTTCACACAGGTGCTAGATAGGGTGGATGGGAGTGGATAGGGGTGATTGGGAGCTGCACTCTCCATCTGTCATTAATGCCAGGCTTTAAGGTAATCCCAAAGGGATTTGATATTCTCAGTGTCAGGATGAATACTCCTTCTTTGTGATGACTTGTCACAGATTGAGGATTTCCATGAGTGAGTGGGATATAACACTTTCCCAAGAATATCCATGAACTAATTCCTCTCTTCACTTGATAAGTTGTTGCTGAGATGAAGCTTGGAGTCCTCTATCTTTCAGGAGTCAGGTCATGCTTAGATCAGAGAGCCAATGAGGACTCAGTACTGGGTATCTTGGCCTGGGTACAAGGAATGGACATTGGTTCACTTCTTCTGCCAGTGTATCTGAAGAAATTTGCAGAGAGAGTATTTTTCCAGTGCCTTTAGTTGCCTAGTATCTGTAGTCCAAGTCCCAAGAGGGCAGGAATCATTGCTATCCAGGAAACCACAATTTTTGTGTGGCTTTTGAATATTCAATATTTCAACATGCGAATCCTCCTTCTCAGACTGCACTGGTAAATTTTATTGTCAATTTCTGCTTTATTTAAGAGATGGCTTTTGTGATATGGAAAGTAGCCTATGATTTTCAGATCCTTTGCATATGTTAAGTGTGAGGACCAGCGTGTCATCTATTTCAATGTCAACATCAATAATGATGAAGATCTTAGACCAGTGGTTCTCAACCTTTTTCTTTCCACTCACATCCCACTTTAAGTATTCCCTATGCCATCGGTGCTCTGTGATTAGTAAGAGATTGCTTCAGGTGGTATGTGAGTGGGAAGGGAAGGTTGCGAATCACTGCTCTAGACCCAATTGTTGCTGAAATATTTTGCTTGAGAAAAATTAGGTTGATTAAAACAGTGGTTTTAAACTTTTTTCTCTGTAAAAACTTATTGTTAGCATTGTTTGCATGCTGTAGCTCAATGACTGAAGGTGGGTTGATCTTTGTTCTTGAGAACTGATTCCAATCTGTTTGGTAATTAGCTCCAGTTCAGCCAAGACCTTAATAGTGAGGGAGAGCACTGTAGTGAGTAAGAGTGAGAAAAGTGCTGCAACAGCGATGCAACTTTGTCTGACACCCTCAGAAAGTTTAGAATGACAACAGAGGTACCAGCTACTTTCAAAACTTTACTGTGCTTCGTTTGGAAGTGTGGGGTTGTGGTAAGGCTGGACCAAATATTTTGCAGTGAAATGGATTCAAGGCCTCTAATGTCATGGATACAGTCAATGTTGGAGTTCATCGAAGTGTGTAGCTTTGATTAAGAGCTGACTGTCTCTTTAATTAGCTCCAGAATTCCCTGGTCATTCCCATCAAACTACACCCCCTGTCTTTTGCTTAAAAGCTCCTTTTTTTTTCATAGTTACTGACTTTGCTGAATTTCATACCAGTCCCAGAATGGCTGACACTTTGCAGCTCCTGTTGGCCGGAATTGTCAGGATGTATCAGTAGTGCTGCTTCAGAGGAGCTGGATTTGAAGGGTTCTTGAGAATTCTACTTTCATTTTCTTGTCACAGCATTATATTGAATTCTTTCACTGTTGGACATATTGCTATTGGGACTGACCACGAGGTCTTGATGTTTCAGGTCCTGAACTTCATGTGGATGAAATGCAGTTGTCTGCATGTGACTTCAATGAGAGTGGGATTGCCAACGGACTTGCCGGAATGGAGTCCTGGTCCAGTGGCAGGGGATTCATGACAAATGCTGAGTAGGTTCCTCTGCCTGGACACACTATTGTAAATAAATGGGCTTGGGCTCTGTCACAGAAACATTGCCCAGTATTTCCACCTTGTACCCCTCACCTACTCTCCCTTTCACCCGTCACATCCTTGTTGCTCCCCATCTGTGAATCTCCTCCACTGACCTCTTTGGCCCTGACTATCTCCCAATCTCTATCGACCTCTTTGTCCAACACATAAACCCCCCCTCCAACTCTCACATCCTGTCTTGGTTTCTTCCATCCCTTTCTGCATCCACCACAATCTTCTAACATCGGATATTACCAGATGGGCATTTGAAGGTTCCCTCTTTCTTTACACCACAGCTTCTCTTCTCCGCACTTCACACTACCCTCCCACATCCTCATACATTCTCCATCTCTGATTGAAACCTGTACCCCTTCACTGAGAGTATTTCTTTGACAATGGATTGCACTGTTGGTGGTTTTTGGAGGCAGGTGGGTACTACAAGATATCAGTGGGAGGGGTGGTATAAAGCCCACGTCAAGTCAAGTTTATTGCCATCTAATTGTATATGTACAACCCAATGAAACAGGAATCTCAGTGCAAAACACACAGACACACAACCAAGCATAACACACATATGGACAAACAATACATATTTTGCAATTATTTCATCTATACAAATAAATATTGCTTTGGAAGTATGAGATCTTGTATGGTTAGTGTGAGCAGTTCCTTTGGTTGTTCAGCAACCAAAGAGGGAGAGCTGGTCTGGTAGCCCTTTATCACATTCCCCTTCACTTTGCTCAGAAACCCCTTCCCCTTCTTTTGTCAACCCTAGCCTTTCCTCACAGCAGCAATACAGCTGTTGCTAAATGTGAGTCAAAGCCAAGACTCTGAACCTCTACCAGAGTCTTCAGCTGACCCTCCAGAGCTGCCTGACTTTGGCCAATTGGGAATGCCTGGTGTTCTCCAAGTGAATCCTGACCCACCATTCCCAGTCAAAGGAGGCAGATATGATAAGTGAGAGCAGGAGTTGGAGCACTTCATTCAGCTACCATTAAACTTATGATTAAAGAAAATTGACACAGTTTAAATGGATTCCAAAGGCTGATATTGACTAAACCTTCTTATGCTGCTTGAGAGTTATTGAATTGCTTATCTAATTGGCAATATGCAATTTATATCCAAAACTCTAGTGGCAGACCGCAACATGAACCTACTGGTGTATGAGCTAACATCATAACCTCAATTTTTACAAAATCCTTTAACTTAAAAACTTAAGAACTGAGGTTCTTTTGAAGCATAGGAAATCTAAAGGTCGCAGGTGCAATCTTAAAACCAAACAATTTTGGAAATTCAATATTCACTGAATTAATCTACTTGAAGGTGGATGATCCTTGGCTGATTTTAATTAAAATGCCAAATAAGGTCTCTATTACCAATATCTGAAGTGGGAGAGTTCAGATACAGCCTCACTACCATAAATGTCTTAAGAACTGTCTAGCTTGACTGACAAATTGTGCATTAATTTGCTTCCATATCTATAACAAACAACCTGCTTTTGATAAATTTTAAATAGTTTTTGAATTGCTCAAGTACCTCCAGTGATGATCCAATCCAATTAATTGATTCAGTAACTATTAAAATGAATCAATTAATTGATAGTTACTAAAACTGTAACAATTAATTGATATAGTTACTTCAGCAAATTGAATGCAGACTATTGAATTTACAGCACCAATGTTTTGCAAAGTGTTGTAAATCTGTAAGGTGTACACTCAGACCTCTTTACTGTAAACTCATCGGAAATGCAAGGCAATCCCTCTTCTCTAATTCATAAAGGTTCGTTTATTGAGAGCTGAGTTTCTCTAATGTAAGGAAAGTAATTTTCCCAGGATGAAATCGCTTACTTTAAACATTACATTTACTGAGTAAACAATGGAGACATATTTCAAGGTTTGACTACTCAGTAAACTCAAAATACACACTTGAATCATCGAGTGAGCCATTGTGCAATTATAGATCGCACTATATGCAAAGGTTGACCTTGTATTGGCGACTCTAACAGGAATAATCTATCTTTAAATAATTGCATTTATAATTAATGATTTGGTTGCATATTTAAACATTCAATCAAATGCAGGTCATTTCACAGTTTATGAACTTGGAGCCATTTATCTGAACCTTCTGATTATTTGTCCCTGAAGCTCTGCTGCATTTTAGAGGACTAAAAATATTTGAAGAAATATTGGTCCACTTTAACAAATAATGTGGAGCAAATCTTTTCAAATATCACATTTAAGATTGAATAATTTCATCTTTTTAAGATTTTAAGTGGTTTTCTTGAAAATATATTTTAATGTTTATAACATTGTATTGAATATATTAGCTCATTTGTTCTGTGTTACTGTATGACATATTTTCATTATATTTTAACCTGTCTGATTTCCATAATTTATCATTAAATGATACAGCACCTATTTTTCATTATTTCTGAAAATCCATTATTTTCAGGCCTTAAATTATTGCTACATTAATCATTACTTGGTCACCCTTCAGCCACACAAAACATATTGCTCACTTTTTCCTGCAATGAGTTGAATTCAAATAATCGGCCTCAGACTTGCCTCCATTGTCTCCCAAATCTCACAATTTCAGGAAGTAACCACTTTCTTGGCATGAAACATGACCCTTTCCGGGGCTGAGGGTTTCAGCATCGTAAATCTTGCTGCTTCCTGTTGATTAACAGCTTCACTGTCCTTAGGACCATTAGATATAGGAGCAAAATTAAGGCATTCGGTACATCGAGTCTGCTCTGCCACTCATAGTTGATGTATTTTTCCTCTTAACCCCATTCTCCTGATTTGGAGATTGTTCATTCCTATCTTTGTAGATTAGAGGAGGATAAAACTTCCAAATCTCTCACTTTGTGACAGGAAACAGTTTTCCTCTTCAACCCTTATCCCCATGCATCACTTTTCAGTCTCTCTCTCAGATATTTCCACTCTGTTTATTATCAACCTCTAATACTGTCCTCCTCTACCAATAGGATTTACAGTTACATTCTCTGACAGTGATTGATTTGAATACATTTATATTCATTACCATTGGTATATCTCTATATCAAAGTTTATCATAAGCTGGAGAGACCATATTTTCCAAACAGAATCCAGGGGCATACAGGATAAAGCTCAGCAAGATAGCAGGAGGATTTCCCCTGCTACTAGATACTTCATCCTAGTTTCAATGAGGCCTCCAGCATCTTGATGTCCATTAACATCAGGTTCCTCCTTTAGTCCTCAGGAGCTTGGTGCTGCTTTGCCCTTCAGAAAGCTGCCATACAAGCTTCCTTTTCCCTTTGGCTAATGCCAGGCAACATATTTGGTAACTAAGCATATCCAAGATCTAGCTCTTTGTCCTATACTTCATTACGACCAATAACAGGGCGGGTGGCTTGGAGGGTCAGATTGATAAATTGACTGCTTCTTGTTGCTCAGCAACAAAGGATGGCAAAGGTGAATATCTGAAAGGAGTAGCACCCTTGAGGTATGTATTTTAGCGACCAGAGAACATCATTGAGTAATAGGAGAAGTGGATTTTGTGAAGAGGACTTAATATGAATATACTATCACTTTCCATGATTTTGGCATTGATAGTAGCATTAACCTATGATGTCTATTATATAGCCACGGGAGATCTTTTGGGCAGAGCAGAGTCTGATGGTAGGTGATAAGGACTTCCACATGAACAGGTTCAGGCACAATCATCCATAATTATGGCAGCAGGGACTCCAAAATTGTTACCTTGAATTGTGCACCAATATGGGCAAACAGGCAAATGGTGCACATTTTCCTGCATGATTTAATTTCTTATAAGACCATAAAATATAGGAGCAAAACCAGGCCATTCAGCCGATGGCGTACTCAGTACCTACGTGGCTAGTTGCCTCAGTCTTTGTGAATACATTTAAGCAGCACAGTGATGAGCAGAAGTACTGCCCTACAGCTCCAGCATCTGTGATTCAGTCCTGACCTCCAGGGCTGCGTGTGTGAAGTTTGCATGTTGCTTCTGTTACTGTGTCCTCCAACCACTCTGGTTTTTTTTCTCACATCCCAAAAGGATGCAGATTGGTAGGCTAGTTGGCCACTGTTGATTCTCCCTGGTGAGCAGAAGAGTGGCCGAATCTGATGAGAATGTGGCGTGAATAAAATGGGATAAGCAGGATTAATGTATATGGGTGCTTGATGGTCAATGGAGATGCAATAGTCTAAAGTGCTTGTTTCTGTGTTGCATGTCTCTATGATATTTTTCCTGAACCTATGCAGTAGATTCAACAAAGCTAGGTCCTATTAGACTATGTTGACCCACGTTACCCCGCCATGTAAACTAATGATCTGGGCAATACAGCATAAGAACTGAGAGACCGCCAAACATGTTCATGTTATGAGCTAATTCGTTGCACTAACTAACAAAATAACCCTCTGTAAGCTATGAAAAAAAACAAAGTGAAATTTTTTTATCCCTATTCTGAGAAACTGGTGGGTAACTCTCACTGATCCTGAATTCTGTCACTCTGTCTTAAAAAGAGGGAAACCCTTGAGAAAAAAATATGGTTTGTTTTTAGGGCCTGATGAAATTAATTAAAATAATTGCCACAGGATTGTATGAGAAAGCAAGTATAAATGGACAACAAAGTCAAATATGTCAGCATATGTGGACCATTTTAAGTTGCTTTATTAAATACATGCAAACCATGAATGGAAGTAAAAATGGACATTCATTTCAGCAGGCAAAGTGCGTTTCAGGGGAGAAAAATATGCAGGAGTCATCAGGTCAGGAAGTATTTGCTATAGAGCCAACACTGCTTGAAATCGAAGTCCACACTTTGTTAATGGTGATGTTGTGAAAGGCATAATTGACCACACATAATGCACAACCTAGAGCAAACTGCTGTGTCCCTGCCAAATAGTTTGGGAAACAAGAACATCAGTAATATTTGTGGAGATGTACCTTGTTATGAGCTCCTCTGCTAGCAAGTTAAATCCCAAGTAGCTATAACCAGTGAAAAAAATTATGAAATTGTTCAGTACCAGATAAACACCTAAACTCTTGCTATCCTTCCCTTTGATAAATGAAATTTGTGATGATCACACAGAGCTCTATACCTTTAACAGTGGAGCAGAAAAGAATACATGGCTGGTAATGATTTGAAGCTCATCTCTCCACCACGTAGAATGCTAAAATTGCCCAGGGTATTTAGCTTCTCTTGAGCCATTTGTATCCCATTGACTATATGGTGTGGCACATGTGTATGGAGGTTGACTAAGCCCCTTGGTCAAAGTGCCAGATTCTTTATTATAAGATGGGGTCCTCAGGGGTCAGTGTTTTAAAGGTAATCTGAGAAAGGAAGCCTCTGCGGCCTTCCTATCAGGAGACTGGATGAGCTTGTATGTTATTTTTCACTTCTTTTAAGAAGCCAAGAGAATCAAGCACTCGGCAAGAAATGTTCCACCAAGACCACGCCTGATCTTAGGTAGGACTTGGATACTGATCTGAACCTGGGAATATCTTATGGTATATGCATTGTGAAATGCGCTGGTGTGGGGAGGGGAGATAGGAAAATGAGACTGAGCCCAATAAGTGCCACTGAAGGTGGTCTATGTGGCAATTTAATAAAGCAGTGTATTATGCAATTCACTCTAAGTAATGATAGGAGAGTTGTATGCCTTGCAGGCACATGTCAGATTCAGATGTCAGCATTTGTTAAAGATGCAAAACAATCTTAAAAAGGAAAGAAACCTGCCTTTGACCTGGAGTCTTAAATATGCAAGCAGTTACTCTTGCCCTGTGAATGACCTCAGCAATTTAACCAGCTGCAATTACTAAGATTTGTCCATTTAGATGACTGGATTTAAAGGCACAGCCCAAGAAACCATGATCAACACTCTACAAACCTCAGATTACTTGTAAACTCTGCTATGGATGATCTGCAAACGATTACAAAAAAAATCCACTAAAGTCTGAAGACAGCATGGTTGAAGTAAAAACACAATGCTGGAGAAACTCAGCAGGTCAAACAGTGTAGTTTATATAGCAAAGATAAAGATACATAACTAACGTTAAAAAAAAGATGCATCTTTACGATAATTGCCCATACATTAATATAAATGGAATTATTCTGAGATTCAGATGGCGTTAGCATCTCAGAAATGTCACATGATCACCCTGGGAGGAAGCAGTTCCAAAATGACCTGTCTCTGGGGAAGCAGGAAAATCAAAGGAGTTTGGAAACAAGCATGAATAATTTTATAATTATAAATATTTTTGCTATGCTTTGGGGAATAGTTTGACTGTAAGGCATACCTTTACAGAATTTCCTTCCTTTTTAATCAAAGACAGGTTAAAGAGATGCATCTTTACAACTTGAGAAGAACAGTCAGGGTAACTCTGTTAGGTTAGTCCACCTCTTCATCCACTAGTATAGAAAAGACCATCAAATGTGCATTTCTAGAGCAAAGAATAATCCTCAATTTTTTTTTACATCAGTGCATACAGAAGGTTGTGTAAAAAAAGAGACATATTAATTTAGACCACTTTCCTAATGTCTACCTCACATGTACAGAATTACTTTACATATGAATTTCCTTTTTAAATATGTGATTTTTAACGTTAGATCAGGGTGAACTGATTACAATGCTGAATGGATAATATAGAGCAATGGACATGGTGATAAAAATGTTTCATATGAAAACAAAATAAGAAAATAGAAAGTGAGAATATAAGAGTTTGGTTCCCAGGAAATACAGTACTCTAAATATTTTACTCAGCAATAAAAGTTGAAAGTTCAATCAGTATATTATGTGGTAGCCTTCTCTATCCTGAGGTTATATTCTGTGAAGTCCCAGGTCCTGAATGCCAAATCTGAGGGCTAGCAAGATGTTGTACAAAAGAACCTAAAGCATCAAAGAAATTACCAGTGTCAATGTTTGTCAAAAATTCATTAAATACTGTCTGTCTACCAGACAGTTTATAACACTGAGTAATTTGATCACAATCTTATAATTTACAGAGAACTATCTAGTATCCTCTTTGTAAAAGGTACAATACACCTCTAATGTAGACAATGAGAAGCAATATTTGCAGGAGTGAATTTTAACAGAATGTGTTGTCTTAAATATAATTCGTTGGGTAACAAAAATGTGAATAATATAAGTTAAATGAATGTGATTTTTCATTGGTATGGTCTAAATACAGACTTTTCCCTTTTGAAATTGTCATATGTTCCTGACCATTTTCCAAAACCCAGAATTAGGAGCACTTGCTTTGTAAGAAAGGAAAATAATGCAACAGGGAACAGGAATAATTGGGAACACTGGGTATATTGTAGTTTCAGTGAGTTGTGAAAGTCAAGATATTTTAATGTATGTTTGAATGCCCCTTATTTAAGAATGAGTGCAAAAACTGGTGAAGTTGATGACATGAAGAAAATGAGTTGGAATGCTGCAAAGTACCTAAAAATTCATCTGGGTTTTGAAATCTTTGTCTGTGAGGTAAAAATTTCTGTTTTTTTAAACAAAACATTGGCATTTTGAAGAGAATATTATATGAAAACTACCTTCATCCTCTGTAATATGTTCAATTCTCACATTATGTCGTAAGATTTTAACCTTTTTGTTTTTGCAATATTGACTGGAGTGGATCTTGGCTTGATCTAGTTGGGTAAAAGTGAGATAATTATCCTTCTTCGGTCCTGATTTTGAAGTCAAACAGCTCACTGGTTTGCTGCCATAAGTGGAAGGGAACATTTGTGCCTGTGAAACTGCGGTGGGACTGAATGGAAGAAAAACAAACAAAAACAGGTCTCTTTCAATCTCTAAGATAAATTTCACTAATATTAATTCTCTCCCTAAAGTCTCACCAAAGGACAGAGAGAGCGGGCACGTGCAAATGCCATCATCACCTGCAGGTTCCCCTTTGAGTTGTACACAATCCTGTCTTGGAAATATATAGCCAGTCCTTCATCATTACTGGGTCTAAATCCTAGAATTCCCTTCCAAATATCTCTATGGATGAGAACGATGGCAGTAGTTCAAGGGCAGCATGGTTAGTGCAGCGGTTGGCACAATTCTATTATAGCACCAGTGACCCGGGTTCAAATTTGGCATTTCTGTTCTCCTTGAGTCTGTGTGGGTCTCCTCTGGTGCTCTGGTTTCATTCCATCCTTCAAAACGTACGGGGTTTGTAGGTTGATTGGTACAGTTGGGTGGCACGGGCTTGTGGGCTGGAAGAGCCTGTTCCTCTGCTGTATGTAAGAATGTAAATTTAAAATTGTTCACCACTACCTTCTCAACAGAAAAAGGGAAGGCCTTGCAGATCACAAAAATGAATATGAAGGATCCTGGATGGTTTCTGTTGTGTTTATTGGGCTGGTCAAAAATGTCCATCTTATGCTCCCATCACTGCATCCCCAATATCTTGACGAAGGGCTCAGGCCCAAAACGTTGGTGCTTTATCTTTGCCTCCTGTGGATGCTGTGGAACTTGCTGAATTTCTCCAGTGATTTTGTTTATTTACTCCCCTGGAATGCCCTGGCAGCAAATTAATAAGTAAAAACCAGGTAGGAAGACAGAATAGAGAGCAGTATTTTGATACAAATGTTAAGCTCTTTCCAACCATTTGGGACCAGAATAGTTCTTGTTAAGTCAATGTATTCCTCTGCTGACCTGAAATTTCAACTTTGCCAAACCTGACTCTTATTCTTCATCTGCCACTGTTTCAGCACCAACTTCTCTTGATTAAAACTTTTTTCTTTGGCTTGGCTTCGCGGACGAAGATTTATGGAGGGGGTAAATGTCCACGTCAGCTGCATGCTCGTTTGTGGCTGACAAGTCCGATGCGGGACAGGCAGACACGGTTGCAGTGGTTGCAGGGGAAAATTGGTTGGTTGGGGTTGGGTGTTGGGTTTTTCCTCATTTGCCTTTTGTCAGTGAGGTGGGCTCTGCGGTCTTCTTCAAAGGAGGTTGCTGCCCGCCAAACTGTGAGGCGCCAAGATGCACGGTTTGAGGCGATATCAGCCAACTGGCGGTGGTCAATGTGGCAGGCACCAAGAGATTTCTTTAGGCATTCCTTGTACCTCTTCTTTGGTGCACCTCTGTCACGGTGGCCAGTGGAGAGCTCGCCATATAACACGATCTTGGGAAGGCGATGGTCCTCCATTCTGGAGACGTGACCCACCCAGCGCAGATGGATCTTCAGCAGCGTGGACTCGATGCTGTCGACCTCTGCCATCTCGAGTACTTCGATGTTAGGGATGAAAGCGCTCCAATGAATGTTGAGGATGGAGCGGAGACAACGCTGGTGGAAGCGTTCTAGGAGCCGTAGGTGATGCCGGTAGAGGACCCATGATTCAGAGCTGAACAGGAGTGTGGGTATGACAACGGCTCTGTATACTCTTATCTTTGTGAGGTTTTTCAGTTGGTTGTTTTTCCAGACTCTTTTGTGTAGTCTTCCAAAGGCGCTATTTGCCTTGGCGAGTCTGTTGTCTATCTAGTTGTCGATCCTTGCATCTGATGAAATGGTGCAGCCGAGATAGGTAAACTGGTTGACCGTTTTGAGTTTTGTGTGCCCGATGGAGATGTGAGGGGGCTGGTAGTCATGGTGGGGAGCTGGCTGATGGAGGACCTCAGTTTTCTTCAGGCTGACTTCCAGGCCAAACATTTTGGCAGTTTCCGCAAAACAGGACGTCAAGCGCTGAAGAGCTGGCTCTGAATGGGCAACTAAAGCGGCATCGTCTGCAAAGAGTAGTTCACGGACAAGTTTCTCTTGTGTCTTGGTGTGAGCTTGCAGGCACCTCAGATTGAAGAGACTGCCATCCTCCATTCTGCGGTACCGGATGTAAACAGCGTCTTCATTGTTGAGGTCTTTCATGGCTTGTTTCAGCATCATGCTGAAGAAGATTGAAAAGAGGGTTGGTGCGAGAACACAGCCTTGCTTCACGCCATTGTTAAATTAAAACTAATTACCGTTTTAATCAAGTGTGAGTGTGATGTGTACATTAACATAGATTCAGAGTAAGAGAGAAGATACAGAATGACACTTCAGCTCAATAATAACGTTGAAAACTTTGCTAATTACCTGAAGACATTTTATATAGTTTCTATTTAATGTTAAAGAGAAAGATGTCTGTCACATAAAGCGCAGCAAAGTGTAGTCACATTATAACTATATACATCTTTACATTAATGTTGACTTATGCAGACGTACTTTCTTACTTATTTTGGAAGTTACATAAAAGAGGATGCAGAAGGAGAAAATGAGAGATTATACAGTTAGCATCAGATATTGCATCTGGCTTTAGGTTGTGTTTTAATTTCCCGAACCTGAAGCTTGCCATTTAGTTCAAGATTCAGTATGACAGTGATGTGAGCAAATGGGTGACATTTTTGTATTTCCAGTTATTTACTTTATATCAGAAGTTTATAGAATTGACATACTTGGTGACTGACTCATCTGGGTGTGATATCTTAACATTTACTAGAAATTGTGTGGTTTTATAAAACTATAGGAGAAAATGTTTCATCTTCACCTCAGGCAATGACTAGACAGAGTGAGGTTGTCAACCAGTTATAAAGGCTGGGTGGTGCGCTGTCACTCAGAAGCAAACACACAAAACCAAGACTGTACAGCAAGCTTTATTCGATGTAAATTTCCACAGAGCCAGCTGTGAGGAGAGCTGCTGTAAGCTTTGAGAATGTCTTCGAAGGGCCGGCTCAGGCTTATATCCTGGAGGGTGATTGACACCCGACTGAGTGGGGCTTGGTCTGTTCAGGTCAGCCGATTGACAGCCGGCCAGGTGTTGTCTTGTTCCCATGCTCTTCTGCAGGTACAGAGGTTTCCCCCTGCAGTAGGCCAGTGGTGTACCACCACAGGCTGGACCATTCCCAAAGTAAAGAAAAATGGTCTGGTTTGATAATGGGTAGGCTATCCAATCCATTTGGTTTTTGTCCATGATTAAAGGGGAATATACACTGTATATCCAATTTTCATCAAAGGGCACAGACCAATAGAACTTGAGAATTTACTTTGAAAAAATTGTTCTGCTTGCTATTGCAAAACCCATCAGGGTAATACATCAATAAGAATTGGTAAGAACATCTCCTCGATAATTTCCAGCAGTACCGGAGCCCCATAGGGGCTCTACACCTATGACTATGTGGCTTTGTACTACAACAACACCATCTACAAATTTGGTGATGATACCATGGTAGAGGGTTGTATAAGAAAGAGCGATGAGTCAGCATACAGGACGGAGATTGAAAACTTGGCTGAATGGTGCACCAACAACAACTTTGCACTCAGTGTCACCAAAACTACGGAGCTAATTGTTGACTTCAGGAAAGGAAAGCCAGAGGTATACAACCCAGTGATAATTGGGGGATCAGAGGTGGAGAGGGTGAGCAAACGTAAGTTCTTGGAAGTCACTATCTCAGAGGATCTTTCCTCAACCCAGTACACTAATGGCATCATGACAAAAACACTTCCTCAGGAGCTTGCGGAGGTTTGAAATGATGCCAGAAACCCTGGTAAATTTCTACAGATGTGTGGTGGAAAGTGTGCTGACTGGCTGCATCATGATCTGGTATGGACACACCAAAACTCTGAGTGTAAAGTCCGCCAAAAGGTAGTGGACACATCTCAGCATATCACAAGCAAAACTCTCCCCACCATCAAGAACATCTATGAGGAATGCTGCCATCAGAGAGCAGCAATAACCATCAAGGATTTACATCACACAGCACATGCTCTGTTCTTGCTGCTGCCATTAGGAAAGAGGTCTAGGTGGCATAAAATTTGCACCACCAGGTTCAGCTCCTTTTGCTCCACCATCAGACTCCTCAACAAGAAACTAAATCATGGACTCATTTAAGAACACTTACTTTTGTACTTTATTTATTTTTTTCTCTCTGTATTGCACCAGTTTGTTTATATTTATTTATTTGTTTACATGTGTATGTTGAGTACAGTTTTTTGTACTACCAATAAGTGGTAATTCTGCCTTGCCCGCAGGAAAAAAGAATCTCTGGGTTGTATTTGATGCCATGTATATACTTTGATTATAAATTTGAAATCGTTAGAAAACCAAGTGTCAATAGCCTTCTTTGAGAGAGAAAGAAAAAAAAACAAATGCCATTATTAGTTGAGTTTATTTCTGTCCTTGAGTTTGTGTTATTATCGAGTCTCGTCCTGGAGTTATGAACGTCTGCTAAGTAGACACATTCAGGACATCTCCCCTAATAGACAATATCTTGACTGCTGGAATCAAGTTATTTCACGGTGCCATTTTTTTGAAGGGCAAGGGAATTCTCCTGGGCTAAAATTATTATTCAATCAACATCACTAAGAGAAATTTACTGCTTTAGTGTCTCATGATCATTTGTGGAACCTTGCTGTGTGCAAATTGGCTGCTGCATTTCCTCAAACAACAATCGTGCCCACACTTAATTTGGCACACAGCATTTTGGAAGGTCTTGAAAAATATTTAATTTATGCAAGCTCCACCAAGCTCTTTCTTTGAATAGAAACTATCTAAACAAAAGGCAATTTAAAAAAAATCCAAATGTTGGAACTGAGAAATTATAACAGAAAGTGGAGGAACCTTTCAGTGTATCAATCAGAATCTGGTAAGAAAGTAACCATGGTAATAAGAAAACCAACGGTGACCTAAAATGGAAGATGACTTCACAGACTGATTCATTGGGCTGAGGCTCTGGACTGTCATTTTAATCTGTTTGCCACAGAAAGTGTTTTCAATGATGACATAAATTTTTGGGTGTTGCTTCTCACTGTGACACAGCACTTCTCACTGGGTATTCAGAAATCCAAAACAATGGGATCAAGCACTCCAATCCACAGTTAAGTATTACGGCGGATTAGACATCTTAAGTCTTCCCACGCAGCCAGCTGTGGTATTAAAAAAAGGCAGCTACTGTGGATAAATAAAAATAGGGCGAAAGGGCTGGGATAAATGTTGCAAAAATCAATGAGAACATTGAAACTAACAGTGCATATCATTTGAGGTTTAACTTGCTTTCAACAAAGTCAAAACAGTGGGTGCAATGCCTCACAAGATGGATTTTCCCAGTGAAATAAAGTCAGGCAACAGGATATTTTATTTCAGTCTGGAAAGTTCTGTTTTGACATGTTTCTGAAACTGTTCATCAACAGGCCACTCCTATATACTGTAGAACTAGTGTTATTTCTAGTACCTCTGAACCCCCATGAAAAGGGTTAGAGTTACAGTGTGGTACGTGCTGCTCTACTACACCACAGATCATTCTATTCCCAGGTGTACGATGTGTGTGTTCATCGGCCAAATGTTTAAGTTTGTCTTGGCACATTCCCAATCACCAAATTCTGAAAGCTAAGAGAGAAGCATTTTAATTTCTAATCTGTGGTTCTTCCAAGCTTCTCAATTGCTGGGTTTGAGGCATGCATTAAATAGCGATTTAAGCATGGACTTTTTTTTCATTTCCATACCCTGAACTAATTGTCATCTCAAGAAGATTGGTGTGACATTTTACTGCTTTTGTTGCACAAAGAAACCTGTGGAACGTAGAGTTAAATTGTTTGGTACAGGCAGAATAAATGGCTTTGAAAGGCTCTTGTATGGTACACATCTGGAAGCAATTTCAGACATTCCTTCTGTATTAACACATGTTTTTATTTTAAAAGAAGTTAAATTGCCAGGTTTAGCTTTAGTGAGTATAGCTGTTAAAATTGTGTTGTTATTGATACCAATGTCTTCTATTCCTTATTATTCTCAAGGAACACTGAGTTTGGTTGTTAAACTTGAGGATTTAATACAGTTACAAAGTGAACAATAGACTATCAGCTTCTTCAGTACTGGGAACTGTGATAAAGATGGCAGGCTGCTACATCAATGGCAAATACTAAAAGGAAATGGTTCTGCATGTGCAGCTATGTGTTGGAGCTTGTGGAGAAGAGGTAGGTTAATCATACAGGCTCACTGCTGATTTTAAGAAAGGAGGGAAAATTAACAGGAAACAATTCCAGTTGTTGCCCAGGAAGTATTTCCAGTCAAGAGCTCAAATAATCATGCCATTCTTACACAAGGATTGGTGAGGTTTATAAAGAAAATTCACCAGAGAACAACAAATCAAAGTAAAATAATGCTAATTTTTAAATGAAACTTAAGAAAATTCTTCCTCGATTCTACAGATCAGAGTAAGTAGAAAAGAATTCATTAACAGAAGAAAATAGTTGGAGAGGTATCTTGTTTAAGACAGGGGCTTAAGTAAACTCTTTAAAAAAACAGAGAGGTGAATCCCCAGTGATGTCTGGTTTCCAGTATAGTTCCTGCTTTTGAGCTGGTGTTGATATCTTGAACTCCCTCCCTTGGAGTCTGCTGGGATAGGGATTGGAATTATTTAAATAAAGACCTGGTATTATATTGACTCAGGACGTATATTGAATGCTTTGCAGGAGTCCTCGACGAATTAACCCACAACCTGCCCGGTCCAAATGTTTTCCCACTTAACCTTTGACTCAAATATTTAAATGCAGACTACTTGTACATTTTCACACTATACATAAACTTGGTTAAATTGGAAAAATCTGTTCTGGTGCAGTCTCAAGATGAAATTTTGCCACAACACAATTTAACTTTTAATGGTTAAATAGTATACAGCAAAGCCAGTCACATGAAACTCACTCAAAAATAAAATTGAAAGAAAAAGTGCAGAGGAATAAGCAAATTGTGCCTGGCATGATTAATGTTATTATGTGAAATCATTTGCTGTGATAATAGAGCAGTGGTAAGATAAAGAGGCGGAAGGATGGGTCAGTAAGTTTGCGGATGATACAAAGGTTGGAGGAGTTGTGGATGGTGCTGAAGGTTTTTGTAGGTTACAAAAGAATATAGACATGATGCAGAGTTGGGTGGAAAAGTGGCAGATGGAGTTCAATCCGGATAAGTGTGAGGTGATCCATTTTGGAAGAACAAACTAGAAGGCTGAGTACAGGATTAATGGATTGGTTACTTAGGAGTATGGATGAACAGAGGGACCTAGGGGTGAAAATCCATACATCCCTTGAGGTCACTGCACAGGTTGATAGGATAGTTAAGAAGGCCTATAGGATGTTGGGCTTCATTAATGGGGATTGAGTTCAAGAGTCAAGAGATCATCTTTGGTGAGACCACACTTAGAGTATTGTGATCAGTTCTGGTCACCTCATTATAGGAAGGATATGGAAAATATGGAGAGGATGCAGAGGCAATTTACCAGGATGTTACCTGGATTGGAAAATAAGTCTTATGAGGCAAGGATAGCAGAGCTGGGACTTTTCTCGTTGGAACGTAGATGGATGAGAGGAGACTACAAGATTGTATTAAGTCTACAAGATTATGAGAGGCATAGATAGGGTGGACAGCCAGTGCCTGTTTCCCAGGGCAGGAATAGCAAACACCAGAATACAAAGTGAAGGGAGAGAAGTTTATGGGAGACATCAGGGGTAAGGTTTTTTTTCCACACACAGAGAGTTGTGGGTGCCTGGAATGCCTTGCAGGGGATGGCTGTGGAGGCTGAAACATTAGGGGCACTTAAGAGACCCCTAGACAGGCACATGGATGGAAAAAAAATGGAGAGTTACGGGGTAGGGAAGGTTTAGTATTTTTTAAAGGAGTATCATTCATCAGCCAGCTCCCCACCATGATCACCAGCCCCCCCCATATCTCCATCGGGCACACTGAACTCAAAACGGTCAACCAGTTTACCTACCTCAGCTGCACCATTTCATCTGATGCAAGGATCGATAAAGAGATAGACAACAGACTCGCCAAGGAAAATAGCGCCTTTGGCAGACTACACAAAATAACCTGAAGAAACACACAAAGATCAGCGTGTACAGAGCCATTGTCATACCCACGCTCCTGTTCGGCTCCGAATCATGGGTCCTCTACCGGCATCACCTATGGCTCCTAGAACACTTCCATCAGCGCTGTCTCCGCTCCATTCTCAACATTCATTGGAATGACTTCATCACCAACATCGAAGTACTTGAGCTGGCAGAGTCCGCAAGCATCGAATCCATGCTGCTGAAGACCCAACTGCTCTGGGTGGGTCACGTCTCCAGAATGTAGGACCATCGCCTTCCCAAGATCGTGTTCCATGGCGAGCTCTCCACTGGCCACCGAGACAGAGGTGCACCAAATAAGAGGTACAAGGACTGCTTAAAGAAATCTCTTGGTGCCTGCCACATTGACCACCGCCAGTGGGCCGATATCGCCTCCAACCGTGCATCTTGGCGCCTCACAGTTCGGCAGGCAGCAACCTCCTTTGAAGAAGACCGCAGAGCCCACCTCACTGACAAAAGACAAAGGAGGAAAAACCCAACCCCAACCAACCAATTTTCCCTTGCAACTGTGCCTGCCTGTCCCACATCGGACTTGTCAGTCACCAACGAGCCCGCAGCAGACGTGGACATAACCCTCCATAAATCTTCATCCGCGAAGCCAAGCCAAAGAAAAAATATGGGTTGACACAACATCGAAGGCCAAAGGGCCAATGTTTTATGTCTATGTCCTATGTAATTGACAATTGGGCACTTGGTCATCAGTGATTGAGGGCTGTTCAGTTGACAGTCTGATGATGCAAAGAAAACAGAGTGAATGATCTTAATGATCTGCTTGGGTGAATTGCCCATTGAAATTCCAAAGCCAATTCATTGGAAGGGTTGGAAAATGGAGAAGATCAAGTCATCCGATCTGGGATTGCCATTTTTCCCAACACAGTTACTAAAGCAGGTCTGGTGCCAGATTTGGGACAGAGAATTATTTTCTCTCTAATTCATGTGGAACCAGGCTTGCATCTGGCACCCAGCATGTAGATGGGTATGGTATACTGCATTGGTTAAAGGAGTGGACCGAGACGCCCAAACAAACCATTCAGAGATTATGGTAGATTTCAAATTGAATGTCCATTAATAATCTGGAATGATATGGATGATAACGTAATATAATGACCTGTTGTAAATCCATACATGGTTCACCGATGTCCTTCAGAGAAGGAAGCCTGCCATCTCTGCCAACTCTAGCCTACTTGTGAATCCAAATTCACTGACATAGGTGACTCCTAAATGCCCTCTGAAATGGCCTAGCAAAAAAAAAAACAGTTCACAGCAATCGGCTTCGTCAACATTTACCAGACACTGAAAGATGAAGAATTGAAATATATCCCATCGTGTAAGGAGACCCTATAGGACAGGCAAGAGTCTGGATCATAAAAATACAGAAACTAATTTATTTTAAATTACAATGTTGGCTTCCTTTGTAAGAATGAAAGGAAGATCTTTCACAGGAGGAGACTGGCTGTCATGAATTGATGGGCATACAATAAACCCATTTTAGCTTGAAGACTTTTGTTAATGATTTGGCTTTAACCTAAACTTCACTTGGTATGAAAGCAAAGTGCCCTGAAGACAAATTAGGTGCACTTGGAAAATGACATTTGCAAAGTCAGCTATTGGTATGTGCTTGATATGTCTCACATTTTTTTTAAAGGCAGCCTTTGTTCTTTATGTCCTAAAAGCTAAGAATTAAATAAGAACTTTTCTATGAGTAAACCATACTAATCATCAGAATAATAAGGACATTTATATGGGCACATGCATCGAAGAAATATACCAGTGTGAGGTAAAGAAGAATTAGATAGTTATTGTCAGCGTAAGTCAGCACATCTTAGGCCAAAGGGCCTGTATTGTGTGTAAGACTTTATGTTCACATCTGTGGTATAGTGTAACACAGTCAGCAACAATAAGGGAATTCCAGATGGTTTTAACCTTCAAATAAAAAAATTACACTTGTAGATCTCAGTGATCATTTAAAAATATATGTAGGGAATGCAGTGTCATCTCTAAATTAATGAATGATGTTGGATTCTGAAACTTTGGAGGATAGCAGGTAAGAATGTTGTTTCAACTGTACAAGGTACTGGTGAGACCGCACCTGGAGTACCGTGTCCAGTTCTGGTCTCCATATTTGAGGAAGGAGATACTGGCTTTGGAGACGGTCCAGAGGAGGTTTACTAGGTTGATCCCTGGGATGAAGGGGTTGACTTAGGATGAAAGATTAAATCGTCAAGGATTGTATTCGCTCAAATAGCGGTCACTGCACAATCAGTTGACGCTTGCGAGTGGATTCGCAAATCCAAATGGAGAGGGGAGATGTGGTTGTCCGACAAGGGATAAAGGACAACTCAGGAGGTGAAGGGGAGATTGGGGATAAATAAGATAGAAATAGGAGAATAAGGAAAATGTTAGATGTTGTAGGAATGTTGTCTTATGAAGAGTTGAAAATAAGAAAACAGAAATGGAAAAGGAGGAAAGGTAATGATGGAAAAACGGAAAGAGAAGATAAACAAAATATAAAAGGGCTACGTTGAACTATATGTCTTTAAATATTAATGGAATACATAACCAAATTAAAAGGAAGAAACTACCAAATTTAAATGAATAAATGTATTCCATTAGAAAAAAATAACATATTGGTTAAGAAATAATATTGAAATATTCGAACAAGTATAGGAGCCTTACATTAAATACAATAGCGAAAACCTACCGGGGACAAACATTACCTAAGTTGATAGAAGGAGAAGGAAAGAAAAGAATGGACTCAGTAGAATTTCTGGTGTAATTTTGTTGAATGACAACATTGTCTGACTGGATTAATGCAACCTAGATTGTATACCTAAAATGGATGAGAGGGGGGGGTGGGGGGGTGGTTTGGGAGGAAAGGGGGGGGGGAGAAAAAGTCACTGTATATGTGTGAAAAGAAATAGTGTATATCATGGCTAATGTGATTTATGGTGTGAAAAATAAAAAAATTAAAAAAAAAAAAAAAAAAAAAAAAAAAAAAAAAAAAAGGATTGTATTCGCTCGAGTTCAGAAGAATGAGAGGAGATCGTATAGAAACATATAGGATTATGAAGGGTATGGATAGGATAGATGTAGGAAGGTTTTTTGAACTGGGCGGGGAAACTAAAACGAGAGGACACAATCTCAAGATTCGGGGAAGTAGATTTAGGACAAAGATGAGGAAAAATAGATTTTCCCAGAGAGTAGTGAATGTTTGGAATTCTCTAACCAGGGAAGTGGTTGAGGCTGCTTCATTAAATATATTTAAAATTCGGTTAGATAAATTTCTACATGATAGAGGAATTAGGGGATATGGGGAGAAGGCAGGTAGGAGGAGTTAGGTCATAAATTAGATCAGCCATGATCGTATTGAAGGCGGAGCAGGCTCGATGGGCCATTTTTGGCCTACTCCTGTTCCTACTTCCTATGTTCCTAAAAGAAAGAAAATGAGCAGAAACAAATGTTTTTTTTACACTGAAGTAATAGGGCCAAAGTTATCACACCTGAACTGGATGAAATTTGGTAGCATGGCTACAGTGTAAACTAACTGCAAGGTAGAACATGGCAACTTACCTTCAATAATACCTCCCTTCACCTGAAAGTCACAAGGAAAAAAATGCATGAGGATGCAGCCTTTTCCAAGTTTCTTCCAAATGACAGCTGAAATGTAAATACATGATTCTTTCTCCAGTATTGCAGGGTCAATCAAGGTAATAGCTACTAAACAACATGTAAAAACAATTCACTATGTCAGTTGTGGATCAGCTAGTGGAATCTTTCCCTTTCAGATTTGTGAGTTCATCTTTTCATTCCAGATACTAAACCATGTAAATATAGGTCAAAACTAATGAGTATTAATGAGGAGGTGTCACACTATTAAAGGACTATCTTTTTGACCTAGTGTCAACATTTATTTGCCAAGCATATAAGATCCAATGGAACGACTGTGAACAAAAGCAGTGGAGTTATTCATCATTCCTTATTTTCTCACTCAGCATCTTGAGATGGTGAAAAGTCCCTTCTTTGCTTTTCAGACACTGTAACAGTTCTAAAAATGTACCCTCAAGAAAATTCATTTTCTTAGCAATTGGAAGCTGTCTCATTCTTCATCAATAATACTTTTTCTTACTAATTTTAGTGCATTAAGCATCTATTTGAAGTTGTCTTGGAATGTTGTTTTGTTCATTCAAGAATAGCAGGATGAAAGACATCTGCCTCATGTAATTGCAAGGGTGCTACCATGAAATAAGTTCATGGACTCTTAAGCTATTTATTTGTCGCCATAATTACACCAAGTAACTGGTTTGAGACTTCCTGACCTAATTTCATACATTAGGATGAAGTACCCATAATTCTGTACTAATTGTAATTAAATTGCCAATCGCACTTATTGAGGCAACAAGAACAATTGGTGCAGGAAACATTTCTGCAGGGATTTAGTTTTTCTGGTTTGGGTCGGAAGAGGACTATTGCAATGACACGACACTGGGCCTGAAGTAGCCCCAGGCTAGATACAGATTGCAAGTAGACCATTGTGGCATTATATTTCTTGCTTGCAAGTTAATGGTGTGTGAAGCCACTTTATAGGATGAATTCTATTTGTTGCTGAGGAGTGAAGGATTTTTGGTATCTTAAACTGACTCAGGAATGTAACATGTGGCTGCCAGCTTTTAAATGATTTCTGCAATTGCACATATTATCTAATCAGTCTGCTGTTTTCCCTGACAAAGGGGCTGATATTTTTCAAGCCAACAATTAGTACATCATGTTGGGTTAACAGTTCACAGGAAATGAACCCAATATGGGCAGAAACTGACATGAAGAAATTTTCACAAAAGCACTTTGCACAGAGAGCCTTCTGGAACATTAGTTTGCAGTGTTTTATGAAGGAGTATTTGTATGCAAGCGTATAATCAAAGAACCCACATCTTATTTTTTAGACCATCCTTGAAATGAATGATTCAAATGATTCTTTGACTAATGTCAAATAGAATAAAAATTAAGATTTTTTTTGAATTTTATATCTAAAATTAAAACAACAATGTTTTGCTGCAAAGTAGAAGTGCACCAAATCTTTGAATACAAGGTAAGTAACAAAGCAAAACAGCCAATAACTCCGGATAATTTTGGTGACAAGTTTCAACTGTATTCTGGCTACCACAAATTAGATTCCATCAGACAAAAGTAAAAATGAAACGCAATAGATTTGCTTCATTGAGCACCATCATTCTGTCTTCTGCAACAGCAAGGGCCTACCAATGAGCAACCACTTCAGTTCCACAGACTTGTCAAACAAGTCAACTGAGTTGACTCTGGTCAATCCAATTACAGTATCCTCTAAGTGGTTTGTTACTGTGTAGTATATTCCAGCATTATTCCTGTGACCTGGTTTTATAGTTCCAATTTTCTCTCAGCCTCCCCTGAGTAACGCATGCAGTTACAACCATGTTCAATTTCATCCAGATCTCCAGTTAGATTATTGGAGTGTTTACCCTGATAATAGCCCTATTCTGTGGCGTTCTTGGTTGAAACTCAGTAGTGCACTCTCGACTACATCTTCAAATGCTGCTGGCATGGTTTGGTTAGTCAGCAGAACCATATTTTAACCTCCAATGGGCAACAAAAAGTGGATGATGAGAAACGGTAGCTGGTAGGGGGAGTAGTACAGGCAGATCAACCCTTATCATAATGCTGACCTCTGGAAAGGTCACCTCTGACATGAGTGTGTTTGGCTTGATCATCCCTTCCCTCCCGAGTAACTCAACAAAAGTCTCAACACCAGCATAACCTTAATTGTCATTGGAATGTATTAATATTGTCCAAATTCTGAACATGCCAAGATCAGCAGGAGATCAATAAATACAACTTTACATATGGTAATAATACATTTAAGCTTTATATTGTGACAGTTAAAATGTGAACGGCTAAAACATTTTGTCTCCCAATAACTGCACGACTTCATGTCTGATTTGCACTGTTTCTACCCTGAGGACCTCTGGTTTCATTTTTAAGAAGTCTGGTCATTCTTCTAAAAAACTCAGCAGCTTTTTGGCCAGACCCAGAATGGAATGGATCAGAAAGAGCATGCTGAGTTTCCTTCCAGAGGAGAACGAGTGGACAGCTCTTCTGGTGTATTCAGGTCACTGTGCTGTCAGGAAATATTGTATACTATCTAATGTAATACTTAATGATGTGTAGGTAGCTTACTTTATATAGGAGTACTTGTGCTTCTTAGTTCTCAAGTCAAGTTTTTAACAGATCAACAATGAAGACGCTGTTTACATCCGGTACCGCATGGATGGCAGTCTCTTCAATCTGAGGCGCCTGCAAGCTCACACCAAGACACAAGAGAAACTTGTCCGTGAACTACTCTTTGCAGATGATGCCGCTTTAGTTGCCCATTCAGAGCCAGCTCTTCAGCACTTGACGTCCTGTTTTGCGGAAACTGCCAAAATGTTTGGCCTGGAAGTCAGCCTGAAGAAAACTGAGGTCCTCCATCAGCCAGCTCCCCACCATGACTACCAGCCCCCCCACATCTCCATCGGGCACACAAAACTCAAAACGGTCAACCAGTTTACCTATCACGGCTGCACCATTTCATCGGATGCAAGGATCGACAACTAGATAGACAACAGACTCGCCAAGGCAAATAGCGCCTTTGGAAGACTACACAAAAGAGTCTGGAAAAACAACCAACTGAAAAACCTCACAAAGATAAGCGTATTCAGAGCCGTTGTCATACCCACACTCCTGTTCAGCTCCGAATCATGGGTCCTCTACCGGCATCACCTACGGCTCCTAGAACGTTTCCACCAGCGTTGTCTCCGCTCCATCCTCAACATTCATTGGAGCAACTTCATCCCTAACATCGAAGTACTCGAGATGGCAGAGGCCGACAGCATCGAATCCACGCTGTTGAAGATCCAACTGCGTTGGGTAGGTCACGTCTCCAGATTGGAGGACCATCGCCTTCCCAAGATCGTGTTATATGGCGAGCTCTCCACTGGCCATCATGTCAGAGGTGCACCAAAGAAGAGGTACAAGGACTGCCTAAAGAAATCTCTTGGTGCCTGCCACATTGACCACCGCCAGTGGGCTGATATCGCCTCAAACTGTGCATCTTGGCGCCTCACAGTTCGGCGGGCAGCAACCTCCTTTGAAGAAGACCGCAGAGCCCACCTCACTGACAAAAGACAAAGAGGAAAAACCCAACACCCAACCCCAACCAACAAATTTTCCCCTGCAACCGCTGCAACCGTGTCTGCCTGTCCCGCATCGGACATGTCAGCCACAAACGAGCCTGCAGCTGACGTGGACATTTACCCCTCCATAAATCTTCGTCCGCGAAGCCAAGCCAAAGAAAGAAAAAAGAATAAAACAGATGTAATATTACATGAAATTGCATTTAGTCTGCCCAGTTTCCCTTTCAGTCAGAAAAAGAGAAGTAAAAGGGAGTCCTTTCAGTCACTGAGTGTCCATATATTCACCTCCACAGTCATACACACTTCACTCCAAACTATTAGAAACCCAGGTTCCAGATCCAAACCTTCAATATAATCAGGAAGCCTTCAGCACCTGAGGCCGCTCAGGACCACTTACTGCCCTTGGCACTCTCTTGCACCCTATTCCTATTCCTGGTATTACATCAGCCAGTCTTGAACCAATCTCCAGCACTCCTTAGCCTGGTGTGAATCCTTTGACCACAGGTCACCAACAGGCTGCAACCTGTATGGGTTCCTCGCCTCAAGTCACCAACAACCTGCCACCTGCATTTTCTTCACCTGTAAAACCTCTCGCTGGTCACCATTGCTGTGGTCACTATCCTTTAGGTTAATCTCCTCTGCTTCCTTATTTCAAATGGGGGATATTCTCTGTGCTCAATCCTCTGCTTCCTAGGAGTCTAAAAACCCTCAAGGCCACCATTTTAGGCCCAGACCTCACAGTCACAAGATATAAAAATTAAACACCTGTTGGGTCCTTTAACAGTCCGTTAACACCCTGTGTGGAGCCATTGGTGGTTGGACTGGTGGTAGATCCCTGTGAAGGTGCACTGTCTCTCTGCTTCCCGGTCACTCTGGGTCTGCACCAGCTGTAGCCCTGCCATTGCAGCAGTTATAGGATCATAGGAAGTAGGAACAGGAGAAGGCCAAAAATGGCCCATTGAGCCTGCTCCGCCATTCAATACGATCATGGCTGATCTAATTTATGACCACCTACCTACCTTCTCCCCATATCCCCTAATTCCTCTATCATGTAAAAATTTATCTAACCGAATTTTAAATATGTTTAATGAGGCAGCCTCAACCACTTTCCTGGTTAGAGAATTCCAAACATTCACTACTCTCTGGGAAAAACTATTTTTCCTCATCTCTGTCCTAAATCTACTCCCCCGAATCTTGAGACTGTGTCCTCTGGATTTAGTTTCCAGCTCAAAAAATCTTCCTATATCTATCCTATCCATACCCTTCATAATCCTATATGTTTCTATAAGATCTCCTCTCATTCTTCTGAACTCGAGCGAATACAATCCTAGTTGATTTAATCTTTCATCACGTCAACCACTTCATCCTAGGGATCAACCTAGTGAACCTCCTCTGGACTGTCTCCAAAGCCAGTATAACCTTCCTCAAATATGGAGACCAGAACTGGACACAGTACTCCAGGTGCGGTCTCACCAGTACCTTATACAGTTGCAACATTACCTCCCTACTCCTGAATTCCATTCCTCTAGCGATGAAGGCCAACATTCCATTTGCCTTCTTAATAACCTGCTGCACCTGCAACCTAACTTTTTGCGATTCATGCACAAGACTCCCAAGTCCCTCTGCACAACAGCATGCTGTAGTTTTTCACCCTTTAAATAATATTCAGCTCTTTTATTTTTCTTGCCAAAGTGGATAACCTCACACTTACTAACATTGTACTCCATCTGCCAGACCTTTGCCCACTCATCCAGCTTAACTATATCCCTCTGCAGACTCTCCACATCCTCATTACAATTTGCTCTTCCACTCAATTTGGTGTCATCCGCAAACTTGGCTACACCACATTTTGTCCCCTCCTCCAAGTCATCAATGTAAATTATGAACAGTGTGGGCCTAACACCGACCCCTGTGGCACCCCACTTACCACTCTCTGCCAACCTGAAAAACTCCCACTTATCCCAACTCTCTGCCTCCTGTCAGACAACCAATTTTCAATCCAGGCCAATATACTTCCCCGGACTCCACTTTCCTGTAACTTACTGATAAGTCTCTTGTGCGGCACCTTATCAAATGCTTTCTTGAAATCCAAATATACAACATCAACCTGTTCCCCTCTATCCACCGCACCCATTATATCCTAACAAGTTTGTCAAACAAGATCTTCCCTTTCTAAAACCATGCTGCGTCTGCCTTACATTCTAAAGTTTCACTATTTCATCTTTAATGACGGATTTCAAGCATTTTTCCAACTACAGACGTCAAGCTAATTGGCCGATAATTTCCAGTCTTCTGCCTACATTCCTTCTTAAAAAGTGGCGTGACATTTGCTGTCTTCCAGTCTGCCGGGACCTGCCCAGAATCCAAGCAATTTTGGTATATAACTTCTGCCATTTCCTTCAGAACCCTTGGATGCATATCATCAGGACCAGGTGATTTGTCTGGCTTTAGTCCCATTAGTTTCTCCATCACTACTTCCTTTGTAACAACTATTTTATCAAGGCCCTCCCCAACATTCGCATCCTTAACTCCGCACTTGGGCATGCTGGACGTGTCTTCCACCGTGAAGACTGACACAAAATATTTGTTTAATGCCTCGGCCATTTCCTCATTTTTTGCTATGAGTTTTCCTTTCTCATCCTCCAAGGGTCCTATGTTAACTCTGGCCACCCTCTTCCGTTTTATATATTTATAAATTTTTTTGCTTTCTGTTTTTATATTTTGTGCCAATTTACTTTCATAATCCTTTTTCCCATTTCTTATTACCCGCTTTGTAACCTCTTGTTGTCTCTTAAAGTTTTCCCAATCTTCCAGTTTCCCACTGCTCTTTGCAGCTTTGTACACCTGCGCCTTCAATTTTATACTCTCCTTTATTTCCTTTGTTAACCACGGTTGATTTTTCCCTCCCTTGCTGCCCTTTTTCCTGACCGGAATATATTTTTGTTGAGCACTACAAAATATTTCTTTGAAATTCTTCCATTGTTCCTCAACTGTTTCATCAATTAGCCTGTGCTCCCAGTCCACTCTGCCCAATTCCTCCCTCATCCTATGGTAGTCACCCCTGTTTAAGCATAATATATTAGTTTTAGATCTAACTATTTCCCCTTCCATCTGAATGAGAAATTCAATCATATTATGATCGCTATTTCCCAGATGGTCTCTGACTATTACATCATTTACTCTACCTATCTCATTGCACAACACTAGATCCAGGAGAGCATTTTCTCTTGTGGGTTCCTTAAGTTATCGCGGATGCATTCTATGAAGTCCTCTTCCAGACTCCCACGACCAACTTGATTTTCCCAATCTATGTGTAAGTTAAAGTTCCCCATGACTACTGCCGTATCATTATTACATCCCTCACTTATCTCTCTATTTATTTCCTGTGCCACTAAACGATTGTTATGTGGTGGGTGATAGATAACACCCACCAATAATTTTTTCCCTTTGTTATTCTTTATCTCTACCCAAATGGACTCAACATTATGCTCTTTTGATCTTATATCATTCCTCACTACTGCCTGGAGCTCATCTTTGATTAAGAGTGCAACAACACCTCCCTTACCATCCTGTCTATCTCTTTGCACCACCTGATACCTTTGCAAGTTTAATTCCCATTTAGGGTCACCTTGTAGCCATGTTTCTGTGATGGCTACCAAATCATAGGCATGGGTACCGATTTGCGCTTCAAGTTCACTAACCTTATTTCTAATACTGCAGGCATTCAGATAAAGTGCCCTTATGCTCTTTGTCCTTTTAATATCTAGTGACTTCTGTAACCTTTTCTTTTGATTTTTCTGCCCACTATTTTTCTTTGTAACTTTCTTAACACTATTATTGACCCGAATTTGCAGCATCTGAATTTTTACTTTCTCTTCCCAACATTACTTTTCCTATTTTACTTTTCCTGGCCATTACTTTATCTTCCCTACCCTTTTCCCTATCACTCTGGTTCCCATACCCCTGCCAAATTAGTTTAAACCTTGCCCACTGCTGTACCAAACATTCTTGCCAAAATGTTGACACCTTTTGGATTTAGGTGCAACCTGTCTCTTGTAAAGTTCATGCCTTCCCCAAAAGAGATCCCAATGATCCAAGAAGCCAAATCCTTGCCTTGTACACCAGCACCTCAGCCACACATTCATTTTCCTTATCCTTACATTCTTTTCATCACTTGCATTTGGAACAGGTAGTAATCCCGAGATCACCACCCTAGCGTTCCTGTCTTTCAGCTTTCGTCCCAGCTCACTGTAATCCCTTTTCATTACCTCCTCCCTTTTCTTGTCAATGTCGTTTGTACCCACATGTACCAAGACATCAGGCTGCTCTCCCTCTCCTCTCAGAATATTTTGGACCAAATTTGTGATATCTCGTACCCTTGCACCAGGGAGGCAGCACACCATGCGGGTATACTTATCTGGCTCACAGAACCTCCTGTCCGTATCCCTGACAATGGAGTCCCCAATAACTACTGCATTTTTCCTTTTCTTTTTAACCATATAACCATATAACCATAACCATATAACCACTTACAGCACAGAACAGGCCAGTTCGGCCCTACTAGTCCATGCCGTAGCAAATTCCCACCCTGCTAGTCCCACTGACCAGCACCCGGTCCATACCCCTCTAGTCCCCTCCTATCCATGTAACGATCCAGTCTTTCCTTAAATGTAACCAATGATCCCACCTCGATCACATCTGCCAGAAGCTCATTCCACATCCCCACCACCCTCTGCGTAAAGAAATTTCCCCTCATGTTCCCCTTATAATTTTCCCCCTTCAATCTTAACCATGTCATCTAGTTTGAATCTCCCCCTTTCTTAATTGAAAAAGCCTATCCACATTTACTCTGTCTGTCCCTTTTAAAATCTTAAACACCTCTATCAAGTCCCCTCTCAAAGCCCCAGTCTGCACAACCTTTCCCTGTAACTCAGACCCTGAAATCCTGTCAACATTCTCGTAAACCTTCTCTGCACTCTCTCTATTTTGTTTATATCTTTCCTATAATTTGGTGACCAAAACTGTACACAGTACACCAAATTGGGCCTCACCAATGCCTTGTACAATTTCATCATAACCTCCCTACTCTTGAATTCAATACTCCGATTTATGAAGGCCAACATTCCAAATGCCTTCTTCACACCATCTACCTGAGTATCAGCCTTGAGGGTACTCTATTTACCATAACTCCTAAATCCCTTTGTTGCTCTGCACTCCTCAATTGTCTACCATTCAATGTATATGACCTATTTAAATTTGCCTTTCCAAGATGTAGCACCTCACATTTATCTATTAAATTCCATCAGCCATTTCTCAGCCCACACCTCCAGCCTTCCTAAATCACCTTTTAATCTACGGTAATCTACCTCACTGTCCACAACACCACCAATCTTTGTGTCATCCGCAAACTTGCTTATCCAATTCTCCACCCCTACATCCAGATCGTTAATATATATAACAAATAATAGTGGACCCAGGACCGAACCCTGAGGAACTCCACTAGTCACCGGCCTCCAATTGGACAAACAATTTTCTTCCACTACTCTCTGACACCTCCCTTCCAAGCACTGCTGAATCCATTTCACTACCTCTTTATTTATACTTAGTGCCTCCAACTTTTTTCCTATCCTCCTGTGGGGAACTTTGTCAAAAGCTTTACTAAAGTCCAAATAGACAACATCCACAGCTTTCCCTTCATCAACCTTTTTTGTAACCCCCTCGAAGAACTCAATCAGGTTTGTCAAGCATGATCTACCCCTGACAAAACCATGCTGATTACTCCTTATCAATCCCTGTACCTCCAAAAATTTGTAAACAGCATCCCTCAGAACACTTTCCATCAACTTGCCCACCACAGACGTCAGACTTACAGGCCTATAATTCCCAGGTTTGCATTTGGACCCCTTCTTAAACGGAGGACCCACATGCACCACCCTCCAATCCTTTGGCACCACCCCTGTGGCCAGTGACATCCTAAATATCTCTGTTAATGGCCCCACTAACTGTCCACTAGCCTCCCTGAGTGTCCTAGGGAATATTTTGTGCGGTCCGGGAGATTTATCCACCTTTATCTTTTTTAACACAGCCATCACTACCTCCTCGGTTATCCTTATATGCTTCATGACCTCCCCACTATTTTTCTTTACTTCAACTGGTTCAACATTTTTTTCCTTAGTGAATACCGAGGCAAAGAAATCATTCAAAATTTCCCCATTTCCTCAGACTTTTCACTCAGCCTACCCTCGCTTTCTACAAGGGGTCCAATTTTATCTCTCACTAATCTTTTATTTTTATTGTACTTATAGAAACCCTTTGGATTTATTTTTACTCTGTCAGCCAAAGCCTCTTCATGACTTCTTTTGGCCTTTCTAATTTCTTTCTTAAGATTCCTTCTACACTCCTTGTAGTCCTTCTTCAACTTCTCAGCTCCCTGCTCTTTATACCTCTTGTACACCTCCCTTTTTCTCCTAACCAAATTTCTAATATTCCTCGAAAACCAAGCCTCCCTATGACTTCCAGCCTTTCCTTTGATCCTCTCTGGGACATAACTACTCTGTACCCTCAAAATTTCTTTTTTGAATATCCTCCATTTTTCATTAACATCCTTACCTGAAAATATCCTGTCCCACTCAATACTCCCCAAATCCCTTCTTATTCCTTCGAAATTTGCTCTTTTTCCAATCCAGAACCTCAACTTTAGGCCTCTCCTTGCTCTTCCCTAAAACTACCCTAAAACTAACAGAATTATGATCACTAGACCCAATTGGTTCTCCAACAATAATGTCCGCTACCTGACCTAGCTCGTTCCCTAACAGGAGATCCAGTATTACACCGACCCGAGTCGGTTCTTCTACTAACTGATTTAGAAAACAATCCTGAGCACATTTAACGAACTCCAGCCCATCCAGCCCTCCAACCGTATGGGTATCCCAATCAATGTGTGGGATGTTAAAATCTCCCATGATCACTACCTTATGATTTTCACACATATACATTGTCTCCCTACAAATTTCTTCCTCTAATTTTCTTGGCCCATTTGGTGGTCTGTAATACACCCCTATTAGCACCCTCTTGCCTCCTCCACCCCTCAATTCCACCCAAACAGCTTCACTGGTCGATCCCTCCATACCATCCTGCCACCTCACGGCAGTAATGTCCTCCTTAACAAGCAGAGGAACTCCTCCTCCTTTTTTACCCCCTGATCTATCACATCTAATACAAATGTATCCTGGAATATTAAGTTGCCAGTCCTGCTCCTTCTGTAGCCAGGTCTCACTAATTGCCACAATATCGTGACCCCAAGTATCTATCCATGCTCTCAGCTCATCTACCTTGTTCACTATGCTTCTTGCATTAAAATATATGCATCTCAGAGAATGACCCTCACATATATTCTCTTTTTTACCTTCTACCCTAATCTCCATCCTACCTTTGTTATCTTTTTTATTCCTATCTAGGTGGCCATACTCCCTGGACACTGCTCTCACACTCTGTTCCCCACCCCCCTGCTAAACTAGTTTAAACCTTCCCCCACAGCTCTAGCAAATCTGCTTGCCAGCACATTGTTCCCCCTACCACTCTGCCAGGCTCATTGCCATTGACCTGATGCCCGTGGCCATCTTCTGTCCGGTCATCTCCCTCAACAGAATCCAACACAACATAACTGTTGCTGAGTGGGATAGTCACTGATGTGCTCTCCGTTTTTCTCTCTTTTTTCTTTCCCCCCCTGATGGTTTCCCACTTACCTGACACGGGTTCTGGAGTATTTATCGCCCTGAAAGTTGAGTCGATTAACTCCTCACTCTCCCTTACAAGCCGCAGGTCATTAATCTGCAACTCCGTATCCCTAATTCGCTCCCTTAGTAACTGCATCTCGGTACACCTGGTGCAGATGTGGCCATTTGGGAGGGTGGAGGTCACCCATTGTTCCCACATCTGATACCCAGTACAGAGCACTATCCCTATTGGCATGACTCTGAATATGAAGGCAAATAACTTTTCTCCTTGCCTGCTTTCGCCGAAGCCTGATAAGCCAAAGCCAGGAAGTCTCACTCCTTCACTGCTCCACTCACTCACTGAGCCACTCCTCGCTGGCCACTCCCTCCCCTTTCACTCCTTTTATTGGCCCCTTGACCAATTAACCCTGTCACTTTCAGCAAGCTCCTCCTTCTCTGATTCACAGCCCGACTCTCTCCAAGCTCCTCCTCCGACTCCCAGCTGAACCAAGTAGCAAAACTTGCTTCTGGCAGTGTTGCCATTTATTTATTTGCTCTTGTTTTGTAATTGTTCCTGCAGACATAGAAGATACTGCAGTGAAGTCAGGAGTTTTTTGGGGAAAAACTTATACTTTATTGAAGTTTCTCCTTCATTCAAAACTAATGCCCATATTTACTGGCCATTCATTTCCTTATTTTTGCTGGTTCTCATGTGCAATAAATGTCTGCTGCATTTCCCAATAGCTCAATGACAAAAGATCACATTTCATTAATTGGAGGCAAACCTCACAATCATCTCTGAGGAATGCAATACATACAATGTACAAATATCATCTTGATATAAAGTAGAACAAAAAAAAGCAATTGATAAAAGGCAGGCCAGAGATATTCTGACATGTAAAATACTGTTCACATCTGCGTCACCAGATGGTGTATAGATTTTCAGCTATGTTTTATGTTTTCCCTGCCAAGGAAGATTACAGTTATTTGATGTTCAACAGGGGGGCTATCAGCAACATTTTATGAGTTTCTGATGTTTATTGAACTTAGGAGACCTAATAACAATTTACAGGGATATTTATTTTCACTATGAGGATTCATTTACATGTATAAATACCGTGAAAATATTTTCTATCATCAATGTTCATTTTCACATTTTCCTTTCTTTATGTTGCTGCAGAAGACATGCGTTCAAATCTCACCCTTAATCACATGTTAAAAGTGCAATATTGTAGCTGAATTTCAGAAGTGAAATGCAATGTGCAAAGTTTGAAATATAGGTCTAGTGTACATGCTCCACTGGATTGGAATTTAATGGGAAACACTAACAATTTCTGTTATTTCCCCTTGCAAATTTCAAGACACTCAGAGCACACGTAGTGATTTTTTTAAAACCAAAAATAGACTTTATTACCTATTTACAAAAGGAAAACCATTCAAATTCTCTTCCCACCTTTAATTTCTTATCACTGTACATTGTTACATTCATCTCTATTTACACCATTGTCACCACTGTGGCATCTTGTCGTTACATTCACCTCTGTCACTGTTGTTTCAAGGGCTTCTCCTTGGTCTCAGCCTCTCAATGCCCAATAATGGAAGGACTCTAGGCTGTGGTCCTTTTCCACAGCACCCTTGTGTTAGCTGGACCAAGCCTTAGTGCATCCTACAGCTTAGAATGTGCCATTTGGCAGCATTCCCTCACTGACATCTCCACATGCTGAAAGACCGACAGGGTTTGGGCAGACCAAAGTGCGAGTTGCCCCGAGTTGATGGTCTTCCATTAGTTCTGGAAGTCTAACTCTTTGTGCATTCCTGGGAACAGCCTGTAAATCAGAGTCCTCTGACATGCTGCTGTTGGGAATGAACCATGACAAGGATACTTGCATCCTTCTCCTCAGTGAATCTGCATTCTGCAAAGAGGTGGCCGACTGTCTCCACTGTATGGCAGTAATCTCAGGGACAAAGCGCATTGTGGATGGTGTTCTAGTTGTACAGGAAGGATCTGACTGGGAGGGGTCCTCTGACCACAAGCCAGATGTTCTGTGGTTAGTGAGGGATTACTTAAGGTGACTGGGGAAAAAAGGTGGAAAACCACTGACAGTCTGGTCTGGGAACCACCCCTCTGTGTCCATAGAATCCTTATCTCAGTGTCTGCAGGACATTTTTAGTTGACTGCCTGATGGCCTTATAGTCAAAGGTGTTTGTCTGGAAAACCTTTTCCATGAAGGGTAGATGGTGTGTTAAAATCCGGCTGACTGGGACACTGCGTGGCAATGGAGCCAGTCCCATCCTTTGCAACACTGAGGACATGTAAAACCTCAGCACATAGCAGAACTTGGTGCATATATACTTTGGTTCTACACACAGCTTGATCCAGGCACACATGAAGGTGCTAATCAGAATATGGGTCAAGTTTGGTACACCTTTGCACCCATTGTCTGGCAACTTGTACACCCTGACCCTTCAGACCCTTTCCATCTTGGACCCCAATATGAACTGGAAGACTGATCTGGAGACTGACTGCCAGTGTGGAGGTGTGGTGGTTGGGCCACACCTGCACCACGTACGAAAGTACTGAGAGCACCTCACACCTGATGACCAAGTTCTTACCTGTTATTGAGAGGGAGTATCACATCCACAGATCCAATCTCTGGTGGATCTTTGCGATCTGCTCTGACAATTTTTGTTGCATACCTTAGCTCCTCCAAACCAGATCACAACACATTTAGGTAGTCGATTCTGACTATGAAGGTGATGGTGAACCAGTCAGATCAGTTACCAAAGAACATTGTCTCACCCTTCTTCAGGTTTACCGTGGCCAGTTGGAGTCTCAAAATGGCCACATATGCTGATCAGTCTGCAGACCGATTGTGTGTCTGAACAGAAGATGGCAATGTTGTCCATGTACAGGGAGGCTTTGACTTGAGTGCCTCCACTGCCTAGCAACACCACTCCTTCCTGATGGATTCAGCAAAGGGCTCTATGTAGTGTACAAATAAGACTGGAGAGGGGGCCTGCCTGACTCCAGACCAGATGGGTAAGCTATCTGTTTCTCACCCATTGATTTAGAATGTGCTACCGATATCTGTGTAAAGCAGTGTTCCCAAACTTTTTTGGGTTGCCTCCCCCTTAGCTCCCAGGCCACATCCTTAGCAACCCCACCTGCCATTCACACACACATACAATGAACCTCTTTCTTCGTATTAAGTCTACTGTAAATTTAAAACAACTAATCTAACACTATAAACAAGCATATATATTTCACAAATAAAACATAGTAAACCAATTTATTTAGCAATATGAAAGGGTAAATTTACATCTCACGTATAACTACATTGTCTTCACAGTTTTAATGGGATGGATGTGCTTGGTGCAGCAATATCAGATTCTCAACATCAGGCTAGAAGCCACTAAGAAGTCTTAGATTCCCGTATTCAGTCATTTTCAGTTTGTTTCTTTGCTTGGAAAGATGCTGGATGACTGCACTGAACCCTCAACTCTACTAAATATGATGTTGGGAAGGCAACAAAGTACATCTTGATTTTGTTTCACAGTGCAGGGTAGCGGTCAGAAATGTTTTTTTGTAACAAAAAATCTTGATATGATTTTTTTGAACTTTGGCCTCAGCTCAATGTCATTTTGGAGGGAAATCAATTCTTCCTCCACCATTCCTATTTCATCATGTTGATATCTAGGAATGGATTGATCACCCAGTCACTGATATTCAGACAGAATACCTTCCTTCCCCTACTACTCTCTGCTTTCTTTCTACAAGCCAATTTTTTATCCACCCGCCAAATATAAGTATGGTAAACCACTATGTATATATTTATCTGCCTGGGCACCCCCATTGGCTGACTGTACCTGTGGCCACTCCCACAGGCTCCTGAATAAAGGTGACTGTCCCTCAGCCCCCTCCTCAGTTCAGGACAGTCGACTAGCAGGGATGTGCCTTCATTGTATTGTGAATAAAAGCCTGTCAGTTTTGCTCACCTTCAATCTTTTGAGTCATTGATGGTGCATCAGTAAGTAAATCAGTGCATGCTTCCCACAGAGTTCAGTAGTAAACAGAAAAAATTGCTGATGGCAACAAATGCTGACCCATTGTTTTTTCACTCATTCATTATGAATACAATTGATAGAAATGACTCCAATACTGACTGGTTTGTGGAAACAATTATATGAATCTCTTATGTTTCAAGCAACCAATGAGATTAATTATTCCTCATTCTGACACATAGCTCCTGCTGCAGATACTCAAAATGTTATTGAATGCACTTGTGTCATAAGATGTTACGGGCCACACTTTTCAAAATGCATGAATAGTTTTAAAATGATAAATAAAATATTAGTTGACATAAAATAATCTTCTCACTACTCCAACCTGCAACATGTACTGAAGAATATAAGACTCTTAAACCAGGGATTCATTTGGTAAATACACTGCCCAATGTGGAAATGAGATAAATGTCTGCAGATGCTGGAAGTGGGAAATGAAAGGATGAATTGCTCTAACATGCAGAAGGTCAGACATCGAATGTTGACAGAGTAAGAGAATAAATGTTTCTGGTTGATGACCTTTCAGGACAATAAGAAATGAGAGAGTTAACACTTCATTAAAAAACACAGAAGGAGGCAACAAGGTTGGATCAGGGCAGGAGTCATTAAGTGGCTCGAGAGACGTCAGTTAAAAGAGAATTGCTTTAATATGAAGCAAGAGACAAAAGTTTTTTTAATCAAAATCTGAAAATGGAAACATCAACTATAATCTAAAATTGATAAAATATGGTCTAAAATGATCCAATATTATTGAACAATAGTGAAAGGGGAGGGGAGAGGAAGGAGTATAGAATTAGATTGCATGGCATTTATATTCTTAGAGGCTATCCAATCTAATTTTGATTTAGCTGGAATAGTTGTCATTTCTGGGTAACAACACACTGGTTTGTACATGTTGTGTTCCATTTTAGCTCTTCAAAACTATCTCAATGCAAGGGGCAGGTCAAATGGCTTCACCTCCCATATAACTTTTATTGCCTGAATTAATTGGAGCAAAAAGCCTCTCCCTACAGCCATCATGGAACAATCTTTTTAAAAAAAATTTTCACTCTATGAACCATATCAATCAAAATACATACAAGCATTTCCCTCTTAAATATACACAGTGGCATTTTCTCCCCTTTTATTCCCCCTACCTTCCCTCCCTCCTTCCCACCCCCCTACAACCCCATTAAACGTTCAACATATACAATACAATAAAACCATTAAACAATGTCATTACACAATGAAAATAAACAAGAAAATTGTGTCATCTACTTTTACACACTGGGTCAGATCATTTTGTCTTCTCATTTTATCATTTAGGGGGTGGAAGTCTGTGGTAGGCCCTCTCTGTGGTGTTCTATGTACGGATCCCAAATTTGTTCAAATAATGTGACTTTATTTTTTAAATTATATGTTATGTTTTCCAATGGAATACATTTATTCATTTCCATGTACCATTGCTGTATTCTCAGGCTCTCTTCTGATTTCCAAGTTGACATTAAACATTTTTTTGATACAGCTAAGGCTATTATAATAAATCTTTTTTGCACTTCAACCAATTTAAGGCCTAATTCTTTAATTCTTATATTACTTAGAAGAAAGATCTCTGGATTTTTTGGTATGTTGCTTTTTGTGATTTTATTTAATACCTGATTCCATCATGGAACTATCTTAATGGAAGTAGAATTAAAGAGATAATTTGATGACATTATGAGACCTAACTGAAGTGACTGAAGACCAGTTGAAATCCTTCACAATACAGATTCTTCTCAGCAACGGAATGCCTTCTCCTGCATTTTGCTGTGACC
This sequence comes from Narcine bancroftii, assembly GCF_036971445.1. Taxonomy (NCBI): domain Eukaryota; kingdom Metazoa; phylum Chordata; class Chondrichthyes; order Torpediniformes; family Narcinidae; genus Narcine; species Narcine bancroftii. Next base: position 414,192,191 of record NC_091469.1, read on the forward strand.
TACTCATTCCACATTCATCTCAGCAGTGACGCCACTGGGACTTCATGACTGGGAGTATCGTGCTTTTTCACTTGGGGTATGGGACATACCTCACTGACAAAAGGCAAAGGAGGAAAAATCCAACACCCAACCCCAACCAACCAATTTTCCCCTGCAACCGCTGCAACTGTGTCTGCCTGTCCCGCATCGGACTTGTCAGCCACAAACGAGCCTGCAGCTGACGTGGACATTTACCCCTTCCATAAATCTTCGTCCGTGAAGCCAAGCCAAAGAAAAAAAAGAAAAAGATGGGACATGGACCATGGGGCAGGATACAAACATATGGCGACACAGGGTCAGGTCAAGCTTGGTGTCAGGTCGACAGCCTCTCCCTCAATGACACAAAGGCTAAGGGGCTGGTCATTGACATCACGAAGAGGAATAAAGCTCACTGCCCTGTTTGCTTCAATAGATGCGAGGTGGAGATAGTAGGCAGCTTTAAGTTCTTAGGAGTACATATCTCCAATGACCTCTCCTGAACCAACCATGCCAATGTGATGGCTAGGAAGCTGCACCAGCATTTCTACTTCCTTAGGAGGTTGAGGAAATTTGGCATTTCCCCAGCATACTTCAATAACCTTTACTGATACCCTATCAGGAGTATCCTGTCAGGGTGCATCATTATTTGGAGTGGGAGCAGCTTTATCTAAGAATGCTGGAAAATGCAGAGAATTGTGAATGCAGCTCCATCCATCACACAAATCTCCCTTCCCTCTCTTAACTCCATCTATATCTCCTGATGCCTTGGAAAAGCAGCTGACATATTAAAGGACTCGCCCCACTCCGGCCCTGTTCTCTTTGCCCTCTTCACAACAGGAATAACATTCAAGAGTGTGAAAGCACACACACACCAGATTTAGGGACAGTTTCTTTCCTGCCACTGTAAGACTAGTGAACAAACTTTACACCAGCAAAATAGTACTCCATTCGGAAGTCTGTCTGGCATGCCAACTTTGAAGAGATTTCTTTTTGTCTTCCACAGGAGTTAGATTTTTTTTTCCTCACTGCTTGTCCTCTGTGGTTTCAGAAACCCCTGTCCATCATCCTTTACCCCTCCCTGGCTCATTAATCCCCACTGACCCCTGCCCAATCCCTCCTGCTCTGTCCACAATATACTAGATATCTCCCCTCTGCATTAGTACACAGTTCTGACCTGAAATATTGACTGTTCTTTGTCTCCCACTGACCACTGATGCAGCTCAACCCACTGAGTTCCTTCAGCAGATTGTTTGTTGCTCCAGATTTCGTCATCTGTAGTACCTGTGCATCACTAGTAAAATAATGTTGCTCTTATTCCATTTAAATTGATCATTCCCTGTAACTCTACTCTCAGGTTTGCATATTATTCTGGTTTCCTCTATCCTTTTTGCTTTCAGTTGTTGGCAACTGTGTTCTGGGAACCAAATAAATGGACCTGGATTTATGAGGGCACTGACTTCAAGCAGGATTCTAAAAGGCATCGGGCACTGACACTCTTGAATCGCTTTGGGGTTTGCAATGAGGAGCTGAGGAGATCGAGTTGGATGCCTCAAGCTTGAATGCACAGCTGGGCGCAACAATAGTCCATGTGGCTACAGAATTTCTGGAACATAGGAGAAGGTGTCAAGATCCATGGACATTCTATGTCTTAGAAGAGATTCTCTTTTTCTCCTCTTTCGCATTTTGATAGTGACACTGGACCAGTAGCACCCCTGAGTGCCTTTACAGGGCAAACAAAGGAAAAAGATTTTGTGTGCTTCTTGTACATAATAGAATCTTGAACCTCAAGTCTCTTCGTCTGTAGTTTTGTGTGGAAAGACAGTGGGTGGAAAGCAAAATAATCCTTGCACTGTTCTTTGGCACCTGTTTACATATTTGTGCTGTTTTTCAGTTTTTTTTTCGCACCACCAATTAATAGTAATCTGTAGCACCTGCAGGAAAAAGGAATCTCTGGGTTGTATGTGATGTCATTTATGTTCTCTGACAATAAATCTGAATCCTAACAAACTATTTTGTTTAACTTCAGTGCTATATTGGGAAAGGTTCTGGCCATCATGTGACAGGACTGCCCCCTACCTAGTTGGAGGACACACCAGCTGCCAATCAACATTTGGTTCCAACCCACCCATTAATGCACACCTTCTGTTGGACCCATGTAAATTACCTGGATTGTAAATTACTCCAGCCTACCAGTACTTGGCCTTGGGTCATTGGTTGTTGCAATTGGATTAACCCTCCTGGCTCTGAGGCATTGTCTCCCTGTAAATAATCTGGACTGGACCTCCAGCACTATAAAGGTGCCATGTGCTCTTTGTTCTCTCTCTACCAGCTTGGGACCACCCTGCTTCACTCCAGGCCTAGAAATGTGAAAGGGTGCTAGAGAAACTGTTGGCAAGATGTGCACTGTTAAAAGGGTTGGGAGCATTTAATTAGTGCCCCTTGTAGCATAGAGCCGTGACTGCATTGAGTCAAGGGATGGTGGGGCCTCATAGTGATTTCTCCTTGATCATTGTATGTACCAGTTTATATTGTGTGTGTGCGCATGCGTATTTTATTCCCATGCTATTTTCCCCACGTTCGTTATTAATTGTCCGCTACTTCTTTCCCACAGCTGCTGTATCAGTTACCATTTCCCACACTTGCCTCCTGTAAATAAAATAGTTCCCCATCAAAACTGCATTCTGAGTCCTAGCTTTTGAGACCTACCAAACCAGTTTCCTTACTCACAACAAGTGCTCCACATCTCACCAGAACCACTTGGTGAATGTAGTATTTAAGCACTGCCGCTGGTGCAGACTGGCAGAGTGGGAAGCAGAGATAGAGTGCTGCCCTCCAGGGCTCTACTGCCTGGTTCTGATGCCAACAGCTCTGTATCTGCTTTAAATGGCCTGTTAAAGCAGTTGATGGTGATTTTTTAAAAAATTCCTGGACTCACACAGGCTGCTGGAGAATGCCTCATAGGTATTGGAACCAGGACTTGAAAAGGTGCTGAGCGCAAGAGGGCTCCCAAAGGTCCTTGGGTACTTAAGGCTTCCTGATCGTATCAGAGGTTTGGATCTGGAGCTGGAGTTACCAATGGTTTGAACTGGAGCCTGTGTGAAGTGCTGGAGGCAAATCCACAGTCACTCAATAGGTGCTTTCAAACTGCCTTGTAAAATGGGGTTAACCGAGCAATTTGCCTGGTTAGCACCCCACTCACAAGGTAGCTTGAAAGGGTCCGACTCAGTCAGCATCATCCAAAGACAACCGGGTCCCTGCCCTCCCTGCTTACGCACTGGCGTCACAGGGAAACCCTGGCTGAAGTGTCTGTGGTGATTGGGGGAGAGAGGGGTCATTGCCAGGGCCTGGGGTGGAAAACTGGGGGGGGGGGGTCACAATCCACGAGGAGGAGAGATGGGGTGACAATCGAGGGAGTGAGGTTTATGTCGCAGGGGGTGCCATGATCAGTGGGAGAGGGGTCAGCTGCCGCAGGGGTAGACGGGTCGGCTGCTGCAGGTTGGGGGGGGGGGGGGGGAACGATTGATGGTGGGAGGGAGACTGACAGCTGGTGGGAGGGGGGACAGGGGAGACTAGTTTGTGTGACGCATCGCTTATCACATCATCGCAGGGACAGAATCCCCCTTAAATCACTGGGTTGGCAATTTACTATCCACCCCCTCAGCTTAAAAGGTGCTGGAGGCACCTTTGCCTCACTAGTCACACCTGGGTCCCAGGAGAGCTACCAAGGTGCTGAACCTTAAAAGCACCCAATGACTCTGAAGGGGCTCTCTTTTGCTTCTCTTTCTCCTATTGCTAGGGGCACTGGGCAATGTTCAGGGTGACTCAGTTTGCCATGCAGCAGACAAAGGTTAAGTATATCATATTACTATGGACCATGGACTGACCTTTTGGATTCTGGACTGTCATCATAAAAGATAGAATTCTGCTGGCAACTCTTGTGTGACATGTGGTGCAGCTGGGTTGAGCTGTGCAGACAGAGGGAGAATGGAACGTTTGGAGTGACAGTTGAAGTGGCGGAGACCAACTGGAGAGCTGTGTGAAAGGCACATGCTGCATAAGTTAATGAATGGTCAAAGAAACCCACAATTTGAGATCTGAGGGGAGTCATCTAAGGAAGTCTTGAAAAAGGATTTGTAAACTTATGGCAATGCAACATCAGTCATTTCTCTCTCCAGTGTTTAATACAACATCCTTTTGTTATTCATTAAAGAAATGAATTTGGACATTGAGCTTTGAGATTGAATTTAGTGGACGTATTTTTGGACACTTACTTGACTGACTTCGGGGGTTTTGGGGATTTTTCTCTTTTTGAATATTGGGCACAGACTGTATGGTCTGGGTGTTTCTTTTACATACACACTTTATAAAGATATGATTCAGTATATTTGCTATAGATACTTACAGTGGACTTGATTGGGTTAAGACATTAAATTTATTAATGGCTATTAACAATAGAGTTAAAATTTAACCCTTTTGAATTACATCTTCTGTTGTTGTGGTTTGAGGTGTAAAAGTGGGGACTCGTCTGGGATCCAACAGATTGAGGCTGCGTTGAACTGCTTTAAACTTGTGGCAGCCCGCAATTGTGGAGATCAGGCTGGCACATCGCGCAGCAGCAGACGCAGACAGAGATCGCTAAAGCGACTCCCAGGACAACGAACCAGTGGGGGTAGAAAATGGGGCAGCATCCTAAAATGGCGTTGGTCAAGCTGTCCAGCTAACTCAGCAGAAACGGGTTGGGGAAGAAGGGCATTCATATGCATGGATGTTCCCGCTCGCTGTTGTTATTCATTTGGATGGCTCAGTCAATCAGCAAAAACAGCAGGAACTTGAACAATAGAAAAGTGTGTGTGGGTGTTGAATTGTAGCGATCAGCTACAATTGGTGACCTCAACGGTTTAGAAGGAATCTAAACCTAGTGATGGAGAACAAAGCAGCAATCAGCAGTCAGCCTGAAGCTCCTGACCTTCTGGACAGTTCGACCTGGCGGAGGCTCAATTCCAGATTCGGGGCATCACAGCAGAGACCACCCGGTACTACCATATGGTCAGCACCCTGAATCCACAAACTGCAGACAGAGTGGCCAACTTTATCCACAGGCCACCATCATAAGGCACTTACACTGCCTTCAACGAGCTATTAACTGAGACGTTCGGACTCTCGGGGCGAGAGTGAGGATCACGCTTGCTCCACTCGGATGGGCTTGGAGACAGATCCCCGTCAGCACTCATCAACGAGATGCTGGCCCTCCTGGGAGATGAGCAGCCCACCATCATGTTCGAGCTTGTGATCCTGGAACAGATGCCTGAAGACATCCAACTGCTCCTGACGGATGCGGATTTCACTGACCCCTGGAGAGTCGCAGCACGGGCAGACATTCTGTGGAAACAGAAATGCTTGGCTACCGTGGGGCTTGTAAAGAAGTCCCGCAATCAGACCAGAGCAGTCCCAAGCAAGGAACAGCAGACAAGAGGCAGGAGCGAGTCCAGCGACAGATGGTGCTTCTACCACCAGAGATGGGGCACCGAGGCCCGCCAATGCCAGTCCCACTGCAAGTTCTATGGAAATGACAAGGCCAAGCTGTCGCTGATGGCCTCGACAACTGGCCACCAAGAGAGCCACCTGTACGTCCGGCATACGCTTCCTGGTGGATACAGGAGCAGAGGTCAGTGTGATACCTCTGATAGGGTTGGACACTGGGGCTGCCAACAACAGCAGTATACAGACCTATAGCACTCAGGGCCGAGCGAGCTGCAGTTTGTGGACAGTCACTTCTCGTGGGAGTTAATGCTGGCTTTCCTGCGAACCCACAGCCTCCTAGTGGACCTTAAGGGTAAGTGACTCATCCACACTGAGACCTACCAGACGATCGCACTGAAGAGCATTAGATTTCCAGCAATGCACGTGGACTCCATCCACAGCTTGGTGGACAAGTTCTCCAAGGTGCTAATGGGATTCATGGCAATCCTTTCACCTCAGTTCACAGCGGAGATGCCTTGACACGGCATCAGACATCACATCCTGACCAAGGGCCCACCTCTCCATGCAAGGGTGATGACTTCAACTGGAGAAGCTCCGACTGGCCAAGGAGGAGTTCCGCAAGTTCGAGGAGTTGGGTGTTGTTCAACAGTCAGACAGCCCATGGGCCTCACCCCTGCACATGGTGACTAAAGCAACTGGGGGCTGGAGACCATGTGGCAACTATTACCGACTCAACGAGGCCACCACCCCGGACTGTTACCCCGTGCCACACATCCAGGATTTTGCGGCAAATCTGCACAGGGCAACAGTATTCTCAAAAGTGGACCTCGTGCGAGAATATCACCAGATCGCAGTGCATCCCTAAGATGGCGATCATCACTCCATTTGGGCTATTCGAGTTCCTGAGGATGCCATTCGGGCTCAAAGATGTGGCACAGGCATTCCAGCGACTGATGAACGCAGTGGGCCGAGACCTGGATGGCCCCTACGTCTACCTCGATGATATCCTCATGGCAAGTAGGACCCAACAGGAACTGCTTCAACACCTCAGAAATCTCTGTAGTCACCTGCATGAGTTCAGCCTCAACATCAACTTGGCCAAATGCCAGTTTGGGCTGAACACCATCGATTTCTTGTGCCACAGGATTACAAAGGACAGGGCCACACCAGTGCCCGATAAGGTAGAGGCCATCCGCAGCTTCCCGAAGCCTAGTACGACCAAAGGTCTGCAGCAGTTCGTGGGGATGATAAACTTTTTTTGCAGGTTTATACCAGCAGCTGCCTGAGTGATGCGCCCTCTATTCATCTTAATGTCCGGCAAGAAGGACCTGACCTAGGACGGCAAATCCACACGTGCATTTGTGGAAACAACCAACTTTCTCCCTGGCTAAAATCTCCGATCCCTGGTCAGCCCACTCGTCTTGCATCTCAGAGTACACCACTGACGTCAAGCTCATCTCGGGCAAAGACAAGCATCCACTCCCTGGTCAATGGTCTAGACTTCGCAGCACTGGCAGAGCCACAGCAGCAGGACGACGAGATCCCGCAGTACAGGACCACTGTCACAGGCCTTCGGCTTCAGGATATTCCAGTCAGTACAGGTACTACCACCCTCCCGTGTGACGTGGCCACCGGGCAGGTTCATCCTATTATCCCAACGGCATAGAGGCGACGAGTTTTTGACTCCATCCACGGGCTGGCGCACACCCATCCATCAGGACTATGATCCGGCTGGTGGCCAGCAAGGACATTGGCATGGATTGCAGATACAAGTCCGGGGGTGGGCCAAGGCGTGTACGCAGTGCCAAACAGCCAAAATGCAGCGATACACCAAGGTCCCCCACACAGCCTTTCGAGCCAACGGAGCACAGGTTTGACCACATTCACGTGGACATAGTGGGACCTTTGCCAGTCTCTCAGGGTTTACACTACTTGTTCACAGTGGTCGACCGCTTCACCCGATGGCCAGAAGCAATCCCCCTGCCCGACACATCCACCAGGTCCTGTGCCAAAGCACTCCTCTCGTCCTGGATTGCAAGATTCGGACAGCCACAACACATCACTTGTGACCGAGGCGCACAGTTCATCTCCAGTTCATGGACTGACATTGCCAACCTGTGGGGTGCTCAGCTACACCACATGACAGCATGCCACCTGCAAGCCAACGGCATGGAGGAACATTTCCATAGGCACCTGAAGTCCGCCCTCATGACCAGACTAGAGCCCCAACTGGGTTGACGAGCTACCATGGGCACTACTGGGCATCTGAACAGTGCGAAATAAGACCTTTATGCATCCTCCACTGAACTCCTCTATGGAGCCCCACTCACAGTTCCCAGGGATTTCGTTCCACAGGCCAGAGGACAGCAGGAGGAGACGACCACCTTCTTGGACATGCTGCGCAAAAAGTCGGTAACCTGGCTCCGATCTCACCCTCCAGACACAGACAAGCCAAGATCAACATCCCCAAAGAACTCAAGGACTGTGAATATGTGTTTGTAAGCAGAGTACCCCACCATTCACCACTGCAGAAGCCATACGAAGGTCCCTTTCAAGTCATCTGGAACAACGGAGCCACCTTCATGCTGGACATTGGTGGTAAACCAAAGGTCTTCACTACAGATAGATTGAAGCCTGCCCACACAGACCCAGTAGAACCCGTGGAGACACCAACACCTCAATGCAGAGGCAGACCACAAAGGACTTTGGGGACTATACCTACAGACACTATAGATTGTTATGCCGGTTCTGGGGGTGGGGTGTTCATGTGACAGCCCGCAATTGCAGAGATTGGGCCGACACATCACGCGGCAACAGACACAGAAAGAGATCACCAAAGTGACTTCGAGGACAATGAAGCTGGGGCAGCATCAGACCAACAGCCCTAAAATGGCATTCGTCAACCTGGCCAGCTAATTCAGCAGAAAGAGGCTGGGGAATAAGGGCATGAATATGCATGGATGTTCCTGCCCGCTATTGATATTGATTATGGAGACAGAAACATCAGCAAAAACCGGCAGGGACTTGAACTCTCTGCGCGTTAATCTGGCTCTGCCCCATCCTGTGACTGTACCAATGGCTCCTCCCTCTTGACCCTGTATAAAGGTTCCAACACCATAACCCCTCCCCAGAAAGCCTGGGTCACAGCACATGATGACCTTCAAGTTTATTGCTTGTTTATGAGCAGTGGTGATGAGGCAGTCCACCAGATGACCTGCACGTTCTTCACAGGAAATTACCCCACCTTGTCCATAGAGTCTTTGTCTCAGTGTCCACAGGATGTTCCATGCTGACCACTGCCTGATGGCCTTGTGGTCAAAGTTGGCAAAGAATGGGTCTGGCCCCTTGTGGCAAAGGGATCAGGCCCATCTTTTGCAACACTTGGGACAGGTAGAACCTCAGTGCACAGTACCATTTGGTGCCCTCGTATATTGATTCCACAGTCTGATTTAGCCACATACTAAGGTGGTCATCAGGATGAATATCATATTGGGTTGCCCTTGCCCCCATTCGACCCCTTTCCATCTTAGCTCCCCACATGAACTGGGAGACTGCTTTGGTGATCGCAGGGGCAGAGGTGCACGGATGGGTCATACCTTCTCCACATCCAGCAGCACCAAGAGCACCTCACACCTGATAACCCACAGTCTTAATTTCTGCTGGACTTTTGCGATTCACTCTGACCTTTCTTGTTGCATGCCTCTGCCCCTCCAAACCAGATCCCCAACATCTTCAATTAGTCAGAACTGACTGTAAAGGGGAAGGTGGATCATTGGGCCAGTTACCAAAGAGCATCGCCATGCTCTTCCAGTTTATCCTGGCTCCTAATACACACTTAAAATGGTCACAGATTCTGAGCAGTCTGCAGACTCTTCATATGTCTGAATAGAAGACTGTGACATCATCCATATTTAGGGAGGGCCTTGACCTGAGTGCTTCCGCTGCTTGGCATCATCACTCTTCTTATGCCTTTGTCCTTCTTGATCAATTCATCAAATGGCACTATGCACAAATGGCACAAGACAGGAGAGGGTGGGCAACTCTGCCTGGCTCCAGACTTTAAGGGGAAGCTATTTGTTTCTCACCCATGATTTGGATTGCACTACAGATGTCTGTGTAGGGCAGGTTTTTTTTTTTTTTTTAATTTTTTATTTTTCACACCATAAATCACATTAGCCATGATATACACTATTTCTTTTTCACACATATACAGTGACTTTTTCTCCCCCCACCCCTTTCCTCCCAAACCACCCCCCCACCCCCCCCCCTCATCCATTTTAGGTATACAATCTAGGTTGCATTAAGCCAGTCAGACAATGTTGTCATTCAACAAAATTACACCAGAAATTCTACTGAGTCCATTCTTTTCTTTCCTTCTCCTTCCATCAACTTAGGTACTGTTTGTCCCCGGTAGGTTTTCGCTATTGTATTTAATGTAAGGCTCCTATACTTGCTCGAATATTTCAATATTATTTCTTAACCTATCTGTTATTTTTTCTAATGGAATACATTTATTCATTTAAATTTAGTAGTTTCTTTCTTTTAATTTGGTTATGTATTCCATTAATATTTAAAGACATATAGTTCAGCGTAGCCCTTTTATATTTTGTTTATCTTCTCTTTCCGTTTTTCTATCATTACCTTTCCTCCTTTTCCATTTCTGTTTTCTTATTTTCAACTCTTTATAAGACAACATTCCTACAACATCCAACATTTTCCTTATTCTCCTATTTCTATCTTATTTATCCCCAATCTCCCCTTCACCTCCTGAGTTGTCCTTTATCCCTTGTCGGACAACCACATCTCCCCCCTCCATTTGGATTTGCGAATCCACTCGCAAGCGTCAACTGATTTTGCAGTGACCGCTATTTCCCCCCACCCCGCCTCCCCCAGAAAAGATTTCACTTTTCATATGTCACAAAGGTCACTCTTTTAATTCCCTCCTTATTCTCTCTATTCCATTACCTTCCCTTATTAATTCTTGTCTATACTATCTATATTTTCCTCTAAGTACAGATACATTTATGTATGCTCATTGTCTCTATTCACTCTTATACCTCTTTACCCGCAAACATATCAATCGTGATCATTTTTACTCTCATTACCCGTCTTCATCCCTCAGTCTATTTTTGTCTTTACCCACATACATATCAATCGTGATCATTTTAACTCTCATTACCCGTCTTCCTCCCTCAGTCTATTTTTGTAATTGTTCTGCAAATTTTCGTGCTTCTTCTGGATCTGAGAATAGTCTGTTTTGTTGTCCTGGAATAAATATTTTCAATACCACTGGATGCTTTAGTATAAATTTATACCCTTTCTTCCATAAAATCGCCTTTGCTGTATTGAACTCTTTTCTCTTCTTTAGGAGTTCAAAACTTATATCTGGATAAATGAAGATTTTTTGCCCTTTATACTCCAGTGGTTTGTTGCCCTCTCTTACTTTTTCCATTGTCTTCTCCAGTACCTTTTCTCTTGTAGTATATCTTAGGAATTTTACTACAATAGATCTTGGTTTTTGTTGTGGTTGTGGTTTAAAGGCCAATACTCTATGTGCCCTTTCTATTTCCATTTCATGCTGTAGTTCTGGACATCCTAGGGTCTTAGGGATCCACTCTTTTATAAACTCCCTCATATTCTTGCCTTCTTCATCTTCCTTAAGGCCCACTATCTTTATGTTATTTCTTCTGTTATGGTTTTCCATTGTATCTATTTTTTGAGCTAGCAGTTCTTGTGTCTCTTTAGTTTTTTTTATTAGATTTCTCCAATTTCTTTTTTAAGTCTTCTACCTCCATTTCTGCTGCTACTGCCTGCTCTTCCATCTTGTCCATTTTCTTTCCCATTTCTGTTAAGGTCATCTCCATTTTATTTATTTTCTCTTCTGTGTTGTTTATTCTTTTTCTTAAATCCTTAAATTCCTGTGTTTGCCATTCTTTAAATGACTCCATGTATCCTTTAATAAGAGCAAGTATATCCTTTACCTTGCCTTTCTTTTCTTCTTCTATTTCCCTGTACTCTTCCTCTTCCTCTGGGTTGACCATCTGTTGTTTCTTTGGTGCCCTTTCCTCCTCTTCTTTCTTGTTTCTATTGTCTTCTGTGGTCTCTTCTTGCTGCAGGTGTTCTGCCGCTGTCGTTGCCGGCTGTGGAGATCGACTCCCCAGCTGGTCCCCCCTCCCGTCGGTGTGTTTTTTTTCATTCGCATCGCGCATGCGCGAAGTATCGCGCATGCGCGGTTGCGCACTTTTACTCGGCTCTGCGAGCCATTTTTGTAGTCCATTATTTACCGACCTGAGGGAGCGGGTTTCTCTCTCCGCAGCGGGCCTCTTCGGACAGGTAAGGCCTTCACCTTTTTCCTCCTTTGTCTTCTCTTCCTCTCTTCTTACCGTTGCTTTCGATTTTTCTTTTTTTGTCGCCATCTTCTTTCCACCTTTATACTCACTTTTCTGTAACTTGTATTTCTGTGCCTTTGTATTTTCTCTTGTTTTTCCCGACTTTTCTGGAGAGGGCTGGAGTTCACTGTCCGGCCACTACTCCATCACGTGACTCCTCCTGTGTAGGGCAGGTTAATCCAATTTTGGATCCTCTCCCCAAATCCCATTACAAGAACATGTCCATCATGAACAGTATGTGTGCAATATTTGGTCAAAAGCTTTTTCTGAGCAGTTTATCAAATTCATATCATCATTCGATATTTACTGACAGTACAACCGACCTCCTATACTAAATACAAGCAATAGTTTGGAGCTCACAAACTCATGCCCTCTTTAGTTAGCTCACATCAAAAACAGAACACTTGGATATACAGTAGTATCCTTAAAGTGTGTCGAATGGAACAGAATTATGTAACTTTCCTGGCTTGACCAGATGGAGTAATATACAGTGTAGTGACATGCTGGAACTATAAACAATTACACAGGTGATCTTTTGCAATTAACCATCTTATTGTCAAATATTTTCAGAAAATTGATGCAAATTTTGATCTTCCAAAAAAAATGAGCAGGTCTGTTATTGCGTGCCTGCTAATTTTGCCATTAGACAAGAAACTTATCATCATATTGACTGGTACTGTGTTCTTCAGGATCTCCTGGTCACAAGCTATAGAGTGCTGGTCATTCCCAAGGCTTATTATTGGTGTCTGCTCCAAACCATATTGGACCAACAGAATCTGGCAGTGAAAAAAATAGGTTCCATGTTGTTTCAGAACTGGAAATACATCCATTATGGCCTGATGAACAATGCTGAAGATTCTTTCATAGATCGAATCACACAATCTCAACAAATATCAAACAATTTGCTGGAACTCAGACCCAAGGAATACTTTGGAATGAGTTCTTCACTTGCTTATTTAATATAAAATAGTACCTAGTCATCCATAAGTTCAAGTTCATTTTTCGTGTGTACTGAGGTGCAGTGAAAAGTTTGTTCATTTTGGGTGCTGTCCAGAAAGTCAACCTATAACTGTAGCAAATAAAACAGAAGTTATAGAGAGAGGCAGGCAAGAATGGAGCAAGGACAACCCTATTTTGCTAGTGTGAGGTTCATTCAGGATTCTGATAGTGGAAAGAAATAAACCATCCTTGAATCCTGTGGTGCAGGATTAATCTTCTTCCCAATGGGAGGAGGGAAAAGAGTGCATGGATGGGGTAGGATGAGACTTTGATGAAGCATATATGAAGTCAGTAGAAGGGAAGGAAGATTTGTGTGATGATCACAGCTGGGTTCATAAAGAAACAGATGATAGGGTATTGTAGCACCTTAGGAGCTTATCTTGAACTTGATTGAGAATGAATGAAAAACAAATCAATTCAACAAATTTCACCCAATAAGTCAAAACTATTTTCATCACTTTTTCTATATGCAACCAGATACATACTGTATTTAAATCAATGTAGAACTCTAAAATATTGGGCATTCTGTAATATTTTCTTTTCCTCATTGGAAATTAACAATGGCGTGAAGCAAGGCTGTGTTCTCGCACCAACCCTCTTTTCAATCTTCTTCAGCATGATGCTGAACCAAGCCAAGAAAGACCCCAACAATGAAGACGCTGTTTACATCCGGTACCGCACGGATGGCAGTCTCTTCAATCTGAGGTGCCTGCAAGCTCACACCAAGACACAAGAGAAACTTGTCCGTGAACTACTCTTTGCAGACGATGCCGCTTTAGTTGCCCATTCAGAGCCAGCTCTTCAGCGCTTGACGTCCTGCTTTGCGGAAATTGCCAAAATGTTTGGCCTGGAAGTCAGCCTGAAGAAAACTGAGGTCCTCCATCAGCCAGCTCCCCACCATGACTACCAGCCCCCCCACATCTCCATCGGGCACACAAAACTCAAAACGGTCAACCAGTTTACCTATCTCGGCTGCACCATTTCATCAGATGCAAGGATCGACAATGAGATAGACAACAGACTCGCCAAGGCAAATAGCGCCTTTGGAAGACTACACAAAAGAGTCTGGAAAAACAACCAACTGAAAAACCTCACAAAGATAAGCGTATACAGAGCTGTTGTCATACCCACACTCCTGTTCGGCTCCGAATCATGGGTCCTCTACCGGCATCACCTACGGCTCCTAGAACGCTTCCACCAGCGTTGTCTCCGCTCCATCCTCAACATCCATTGGAGCGCTTTCATCCCTAACGTCGAAGTACTCGAGATGGCAGAGGTCGACAGCATCGAGTCCATGCTGCTGAAGATCCAGCTGCGCTGGATGGGTCACGTCTCCAGAATGGAGGACCATCGCCTTCCCAAGATCGTGTTATATGGTGAGCTCTCCACTGGCCACCGTGACAGAGGTGCACCAAAGAAAAGGTACAAGGACTGCCTAAAGAAATCTCTTGGTGCCTGCCACATTGACCACCGCCAGTGGGCTGATATCGCCTCAAACCGTGCATCTTGGCGCCTCACAGTTTGGCGGGCAGCAACCTCCTTTGAAGAAGACCGCAGAGCCCACCTCACTGACAAAAGGCAAAGGAGGAAAAACCCAACACCCAACCCCAACCAACCAATTTTCCCCTGCAGCCGCTGCAACCGTGTCTGCCTGTCCCGCATCGGACTTGTCAGCCACAAACGAGCCTGCAGCTGACGTGGACTTTTACCCCCTCCATAAATCTTCGTCCGCGAAGCCAAGCCAAAGAAAAGAATCAGACAAACCCCTTCAAACTACTATAGTGTCCCAGAGGATTCTTTACATTAAACAAGTGATTTTCCTTTGTCTTATTCAACTCAACTGGATACACGTCCAACTTGCTGAAGCTGAGAACTTGAATGATTTTCATTTGGCCAGTAGCAACGTTTTCCTTTGTCCAGATGAAATTTAAGTTAGTCCCATTTTACAGATGGTGGTTCTGATTCACTATAGGTTTTTGTCTGCCAGAAACCCATAAATTTAACAATTAACTAAACCACTTGGTGCATTTCAAGTCATCAGAAGAATTGCTTGTACCCATCACAAATCCAGGTTTTCCAAGTAGAATGCCAGTGTGGTCAGTGTGCTGTGCAGTGAACAAAATAAAACCACACAGAAGCTGTGAGTGAGTTGAACCAACCAACTTTACTGGAACTCTCCAAGAGCTTATCAGCACCACTTCCATGATCCTTCCACAGGGACTACTGTGATCCCAGCCCAGTTTGAGCCTGCACCTCTGTGACCCGCTTCACTTCTGGATCAGTGCAGCTCGCTACAGCAATCACATTAGAGTTTGGCCTGCTATTTGGTATGCCATTCGAACTGGAGTGCTTAAAAATGGTAAATGGAAATGGCAATGTAGCTGGAATGAATCTGCCTGGTCCCTCAATATTGTTGTGGAAAAAAATCTCAGACACAGAGGAATGCTGCTTACAGCAAGCCTTTATTTTAAAATGTGACACCACCGAGTGTCTGTCTCCTAAAAGCAGAACTGAGTCTCTCCTGAGTAAAAGAGACAAGTTTGTGTAACTTGTAATCAGAAAACAAAAGAAAAACAGTTGAAAGCAAAGGACAAAGGAGTCATTACATCGTGCCCCAAGCAGTAAGCAATTTGCAGGTTGCTTCCCATCATCACCCTAGCAGGGTGACAATGGGGCCTCATCTCCCAACTTTATCCTAGTCAGCCTGAGGCTACGGTTACCTGAGCTTACACATTCCCTCAGCTATTTAAGACTGAGAACCCATTCTGTAACCATCCTGCCAGGAAAAAATGTTTTAAATGTCAGCAATCTATGCTGGAAGATATGGAAGGCATGATTTTTCCTCCACAAATATAGTTCAAAGCACCAGACTCAGGTGAAATCTCTTTATGGCCACCTGTAACAATATTTGGTGCTGAGGTTAATCGTCTGGAGCCTGTCCCACAACTGTAAAAGTAAAATCATTATTATTTTATCTAAGAATAGTGTGAGATGCAGCCACAAGCCTCTATCTTTAGAAATATGAGTGATCAAAATTATATACAAATCAGATTAAACAGCTTTCCTTCCATTTCAATACAATGTTAAAGGACTCCACCATTTTAATAAAAATAGATATTTTTACCAAAACAAAATCATTCATATAAAGAAAAACATTTTCTTTCCCCCATTTGCTTGCATCTGAATGCTAAATAAGCACTTTTATAAAGAATAGATAGATATCTAACTTTTCCATGCAACAACTCTACCTTTTCCTTTTGTCATGTTTGGTGACCAAAGAAGTTGATCAAATCACACAAAGACTGATTTGAGATGAGCACAGTGCTAGTTTTGAAAGAGGGAAAGATTGCATCATACTTTAGAATGGATTGGGGTGGAAGCAGCCAGCACTTTATTCCCACCCATTCTCTCTTCTCCCTCCTTCCATCAGGTAAGGAGAGGAGCTGCTGGTTTTAGAATTTAAATGATTCATGCTCAATCCACCTTTTGTCCCAGCAATTTAACCAACATTCAAACTGTTGGCAACTTACCAAATGGGCAAGTCAGGAGGTCACTTTGGGACCTCTCTTTTAGAGATTATCTCCCCAATAGCAATAGGAATTTCCCATTATTTATTTCAATGAGTGGATTAATATTTTCATTGGGACTCTGGTTGTGAATTTGGATGGTCCCAGTACTGGCATTCAATTTTTGAAATTGGGTCTGTATTTTTGGAAGAACAGCCTGTGACTTGCCTCGTTAGTTGGACATTTACCTGTATTTTTCAATCCAGGACATTTTGCCCCATTAGTCACGGGGCTGAGAACTTTAACGATGACCATAGGCAGTTGGGACCATGAGGATGATGAGGCAAATGCAACATTTTACCAATATTGAGAAATAAAGAGGAAGAAACAGGAAAATGGACACATTCATTGGAACCTATCTAATGACAAATTGGTACAGTACAGAGATATAAAGCCAGCATAAAAAAAATTGGAAAGGGAAGAGAGAACTAAAATGATAAAGGAATTTAAGTTTATTCTTAGAACTGTTTCTTCTCAAAAAGGTTGATAGAAACTAACAATTATTTAATAATTATAAAACAACAATATTAATAAGGGAGCTTGCAATATTATTTAGTATATTGTTATAGAATTATGTTATTATTAATCATTACGGTATAAATTATTTTTTTTTGGGTTGAAAAAGGGAAACACACATACACGCACAGACATCACACATTTGTGTGACCAGATGAGAAAGGTCTTCTCGAGACAAAGTGTCTGCTAATTCAAAGTCAAGAAAGCCATAAAAAGGCTTATGATTGTTCTATTATATTGAAAGTTTGAAAACAATGAATGTTTGTTTAACCAAGTGTCTCTTTAGCAAACACCCATTTGCTACATGATCTATGTGGACAAGTCCTAGACCACTACCATGAGTCATAATTTTAGAAAAGAGCCAGTGATGATCAAAGCAAGTCAAGTAATTAAAGACATTTGAAAAAACTGCATTTTAAGTATTTAACCAGATTAATGTGAAGTCAAAAATGCAGTAACATTATCTGACAAAATAACTGCTACTATATTCTCCTTGTCAAGGGAGGAATACAGAATCAAAGTGGCTTTGGGGAAAAATGGCTACTTTGTCTTTCTTTGTTAAGAGAAAGCCTATTAGTGGGGACATTTGTAATGATCAATTCATCTAAAACCCTTCCCTGGGTTTGTGAAATCATCGTGGAAATCACCAGTTCCATAACCTCCAAGCAAGAGAGGAATTGTGGAAAAATCATTCATAGGAAGAAAATTTCTCTGAAAGCAACTTTACAAGAATTCATGAGTTTTGAGAAGTCTGATAACTTAGCACCTCAAGAGTCATAATTATTTTTGAATAACAGTTTAAAGATCGAGTTTCAACACAAAAGATTTCTAAGACTTAAATTTGGATTATCTCTTCAGAATTATGCCTAAACTGTAATGGTTTGGGATCTGCCACACACATTTGTGCATAGAGAGCTTAAGTTTAGAGTTAAGTAATAAATATATTATTAACAGTTATTAATGAAAATATTATTTTTAGGAAACCATTGACGATGAATTTCTATTGCTGCTGGTTTAGGTCATAATAATATTAAATTTTTGTGTCGGTTTATTAAATAATTAATGCACAAATACTGCAATCCTACAACTCATGGTGAAAGTGGAGGGGTTCTGCAAATCTAATGACAGAATGGCATAAATCATTCATGGATGTGTTAACTTGCATGCTACTGTTCATCAAATTCTGTCCAAATAATTGTAACTACCCTGAATAATTCAGGGTTCCCCTTTTGTTTCCAATTCTTGTTCAGTGAACAAGATGAATTTTCAATGATCATTTCATTTTCCATAGGTTGAACGATGTTATTGCACTTGAACTTAAAAGTGTCCTTCATGATGTTCAATAATGTTTTGTGTTGTCATTTGATTCCTTGCTTTTGTCTCCATTTCCAGAGGTTACATATTTACTGTGTTTGATCTTTATATTTTACACCAAGGAGAATTATTCTGTTTTTTAAAAACTAAACTTATTTATTGGTAAAAATAATCTGGCACTTCAATGTTTTTGTGCATCTGAACCCTTAGGTGATGAATGGAATCATTATATAATGTATGTCAATCTAGTGAGGCCCAAGACACACTGTACATCCCTTGACTGCTAGCTTTACTTCATTTAAAGGCAGGCAAATTTGTCACTGCTTCTTGATATTTACAAGACAAATATTAATGAAACCAAGGCTTAAGCTTTTGTTTACTTACTGATGCGAGAAATCAGACTGCTCAAACTACAGGGGAATCACGTTGCTCTCCATTGCAGGCAAAATCTTCGCTAGGATTCTACTAAATAGAATAATACCTAGTGTCGCCGAGAATATTCTCCCAGAATCACAGTGCGGCTTTCGCGCAAACAGAGGAACTACTGACATGGTCTTTGCCCTCAGGCAGCTCCAAGAAAAATGCAGAGAACAAAACAAAGGACTCTACATCACCTTTGTTGACCTCACCAAAGCCTTCGACACCGTGAGCAGGAAAGGGCTTTGGCAAATACTAGAGCGCATCGGATGTCCCCCAAAGTTCCTCAACATGATTATCCAACTGCACGAAAACCAACAAGGTCGGGTCAGATACAGCAATGAGCTCTCTGAACCCTTCTCCATTAACAATGGCGTGAAGAAAGGCTGTGTTCTGGCACCAACCCTCTTTTCAATCTTCTTCAGCATGATGCTGAACCAAGCCATGAAAGACCCCAACAATGAAGACGCTGTTTACATCCGGTACCGCACGGATGGCAGTCTCTTCAATCTGAGGCGCCTGCAAGCTCACACCAAGACACAAGAGAAACTTGTCCGTGAACTACTCTTTGCAGACGATGCCGCTTTAGTTGCCCATTCAGAGCCAGCTCTTCAGCGCTTGACGTCCTGCTTTGCGGAAACTGCCAAAATGTTTGGCCTGGAAGTCAGCCTGAAGAAAACTGAGGTCCTCCATCAGCCAGCTCCCCACCATGATTACCAGCCCCCCCACATCTCCATCGGGCACACAAAACTCAAAACAGTCAACCAGTTTACCTATCTCGGCTGCACCATTTCATCAGATGCAAGGATCGACAATGAGATAGACAACAGACTCGCCAAGGCAAATAGCGCCTTTGGAAGACTACATAAAAGAGTCTGGAAAAACAACCAACTGAAAAACCTCACAAAGATAAGCGTATACAGAGCCGTTGTCATACCCACACTCCTGTACGGCTCCGAATCATGGGTCCTCTACCAGCACCACCTACGGCTCCTAGAACGCTTCCACCAGCGTTGTCTCCGCTCCATCCTCAACATCCATTGGAGCGCTTACATCCCTAACGTCGAAGTACTCGAGATGGCAGAGGTCGACAGCATCGAGTCCACGATGCTGAAGATCCAGCTGCGCTGGATGGGTCACGTCTCCAGAATGGAGGACCATCGCCTTCCCAAGATCGTGTTATATGGCGAGCTCTCCACTGGCCACCGTGACAGAGGTGCACCAAAGAAAAGATACAAGGACTGCCTAAAGAAATCTCTTGGTGCCTGCCACATTGACCACCGCCAGTGGGCTGATATCGCCTCAAACCGTGCATCTTGGCGCCTCACCGCAGAGCCTACCTCACTGACAAAAGGCAAAGGAGGAAAAACCCAACACCCAACCCCAACCCACCAATTTTCCCCTGCAGCCGCTGCAATCGTGTCTGCCTGTCCCGCATCGGACTTGTCAGCCACAAACGAGCCTGCAGCTGACGTGGACTTTTTACCCCCTCCATAAATCTTCGTCCGCGAAGCCAAGCCAAAGATGCATTTTATTTGGTCCTGTTGACTTGTTCAGCAAAAATTATGTGAAAAGAAAAACGACTGAACAGAAATGGCAATTTTCTCTGTGCTTGTATATTTCAAATGTGTTATATTTGAGCAACATACATTTGGCAGTGTTCATTTAAAGTTACTTGGCCTTAATGCATTTATTCGCTTCAGGAAAGGTACAGCCTAAGCAATGTATTTGTACTATAATCTGTGGCTGTGTATGAAAATAGAGCATGCGTGGCAACGTCCAAATGCTAGTTACATTTTTAGCATTAGTAAAGAGGCAATAGGTTACGTAGCTTTATATTTTCTACTTTCAGAGCAACAAAGGGATTTAGGAGTTATGGTAAATAGTACCCTCAAGGCTGATAATCAGATAGATGGTGTGGTGAAGAAGGCATTTGGAATGTTGGCCTTCATAAATCGGAGTATTGAATTCAAGAGTAGGAAGGTTATGATGAAATTGTACAAGGCATTGGTGAGGCCAAATTTGGAGTACTGTGTACAGTTTTGGTCACCAAATTATAGGAAAGATATAAACAAAATAGAGAGAGTGCAGAGAAGGTTCACGAGAATGTTGACAGAATTTCAAGGTTTGAGTTACTGACTAGGGCTTTTTTCTCTGGAGGGTAGAAGATTGAGGGGGGACTTGATAGAGGTGTTTAAGATTTTAAAAGGGACAGACAGAGTAAACATGGATAGGCTTTTTCAATTAAGAGTGGGGGAGATTCAAACTAGAGGGCATGGTTTAAGGTTGAAGAAGGAAAATTATAAGGGGAACATGAGGGGAAATTTCTTTACGCAAAGGGTGGTAGGGATGTGGAATGAGCTTCCGGCAGACGTGGTTGAGGCGGGATCATTGGTTACATTTAAGGATAGACTGGATAGTTACATGGAGAGGAGAGGACTAGAGGGGTATGGACCAGGTGCTGGTCAGTGGGACTAGGAGGGTGGGGATTTGTTACAACATGGACTAGTAGGGCCGAACTGGCTTGTTCTGTGCTGTAAGTGGTTATATGGTTATAATATTAATAATTTAATGATGAACAAAAGAGAATTACTTTTCAGTTTGGCAGCATCTGTGGTGTAAAAAAACCCTAATATTTCCGGTCAATTAGCTGGATGAAGTTATCATTAAGTTTTAAGATGCAGAGAAAGTGAAGAGGGAAGAGGTAGAAGAAGAAAATTACACTAAATTGAAATTGAGATATTGAGGCTTTAGTTCAGAAAAAAAAAGTAGGTGCTTAACAGGTATAGGCAGCAAAGAACAAATGATAAGTATAAAAAAAATAAGAAAACACTTAAAAAAGCAAATCAAAAAGGCTTAAAAAAGGCACTGGCAAATATGAAGGAAAATTCCAAGGGCTTCAACTGATATATTAACAAGAGTTGGTTGATATCTGGAATTAACTTTCAGAGGTGATAGAATTGGATACAATTGTTATATTTAAAGGCATTTGACAGACACTTAAATAGGTAAGGCATAGATAGTATCATGCAGATCTATTGCAAGGAGGATGAATGTAGATAGGGCAAGATTGGCACTGTAAGTACATTTTATGTTGTACAAGACCTGAAAAGTATGAACAGTGAACAAAGGAAGGAGGGAGCAAGAGGGCAGTTTCCAGAACTCCTGTGATTGCATGGGTTGGTGTCATGGGAAGGCAGAGGGTTGGTGGACTAAATCTGAACTTCACAGAGAATAAGCATTTGGCAGTGGCATTAGGTTGGTGATGACAGAGACAACAGAGGACAATGCATTAAATACAAAAGTCGGTGACGACGAGGGAAAGCCAAGCATTATTATAGGGTCCAGGGGTAAAAATGAAGAGGAGACATTTAGTGAGGAATTGGGAGCAGAAATTCAGACAATTAAATAGTTGCAGTTGAAAAAAGTTGTCATTAAAGGTAGAAAGATGCCTTGTGATAAGAAATTAGGGAAGACATATGGAATGGAATATGCATCGCCAATAGAAATGTGATGCAGATGCTGGGAGAGTAGAATGGAGATTTTACAGGAAGTGTCATGGGAGAAAGTACAGTTAAGATCACTGTGTGAGCCCATGGGCTTATGGAACATACAGGTCACCAGCCTATGCCGTGATATGGATATAGAAAAAAATAAAAGTGAAACAATACAAGGGTATGAAATGGCAGCAAAGTTGCTGTTATTTTAGGAAATAAAAATTTATTTTTCTTTCAGTTCCATTTTTACAGCAGGTAATTTGAAGGTAGAATGTTTAATAGAGCTGGTTTCATTTCAATGGAAAAAGCATGGTACAACATCATTGGTTATCTTTATTTACTTGTTACACAAGTATTCAGGGATGCTTTGTGAAATTTTCTACCTTCAAAGTCAGACATAAACCTCTTATAAATCTGAACCTTGAGGAAACACATGTATGTCAGATAGGATTGATTTGTTGTTTTGTGTCAGATTAAATTTTCTCTGACGTAATAATTGGAACAATGATCTAATATATATTTATAAGCGCATGTCTTTTCAACCAGTGATGCTAATCAAGGCTAATATGTTCAGCAAAAATGTAAGATCCTTCTGTTTGGCAATTTACTCAGCAGGAAAATGGAGATAAATTCATACATAAAAGATAACAATTAAACAAGTGTTCATAAATCACTTTCACAGAACACCAGTGAGTTGATCATTTTAAAAAAATACGAAAAGGCTAGTCTTTGGTTCCTGGGAAACTGAAACACATCCTTGTCAATTCTTACTTAATTTGCAAAGGTTTACTTTATTGCCATTAATTATTTCTCAGTGTTGCGAAAATTTGTGAGGAAATTATCTTTTCTTTGATTGGACTAGAGAGGGTAACTTTAGTTTAAACTCTGAACCCTTAAAAGTATCCAGGTCACTGGATTAAGCCTCACTATAAATAAAGTTAAGTTCAGATGAGGAGAAGAACTGTGAATTGGATCTTATTTCTTCAAATGAACAGGTATTGTGCCACATCAATGTTTTCTATGAGCATAAACATTGAATCAATGGATTTGAAAGTCTTCCAATTCATCCTATGTACTACTTCTATTCAACTGAAATGGATTAGAAAAGATATAGTAATAAGATTAAAACCAGTAGACATAAAATGCTAAATTTTTAGCTTTATAAAATATCGAAGATTGGGAAAAACAATCCAAAAGTGACATTTAGATCAAGCCACTACCAATAAGGGCAATTGGAGGTTGGTCCATGACACTAAGAGAGAAGTGGACATCACAATTGTGCTGGGAAAACTCGTGTTTATGTACTGCAATACAGGACCTGCTGAGTTTCTCCACCACATTTGTGTATTGCAATAGTCCCCTTCATCTGCAGACTTTCATGTTTAACTCCATTAAGAGAGAGATGCTTGTTCTTAGCACATTCTGAACTAGATTTATTAAAAAATGCTCTGTGCAAATTGGTTCTATTTCCAACTTGCAAGAAATCATTATACAGAAGAATAAATAAGTTACTTACAATATTCTACTTCAACACAGGGAACTCACGAAAGGGCACACACTCACAGAGTAAACCAGAATCTATCTTTCTTTGGCTTGGCTTCACGGATGAAGATTTATGGAGGGGGTAAATGTCCACGTTAGCTGCAAGCTCGTTTGTGGCTGACAAGTCCGATGCGGGACAGGCAGACACGGTTGCAGGGGAAAATTGGTTGGTTGGGGTTGGGTGTTGGGTTTTTCCTCCTTTGTCTTTTGTCAGTGAGGTGGGCTCTGCGATCTTCTTCAAAGGAGGTTGCTGCCCGCCGAACTGTGAGGCGCCAAGATGTACGGTTTGAGGCGATATCAGCCCACTGGCGGTGGTCAATGTGGCAGGCACCAAGAGATTTCTTTAGGCAGTCCTTGTATCTCTTCTTTGGTGCACCTCTGTCACGGTGGCCAGTGGAGAGCTCGCCATATAACACGATCTTGGGAAAGCGATGGTCCTCCATTCTGGAGACGTGACCCACCCAGCGCAGCTGGATCTTCAGCAGCGTGGACTCGATCCTGTCGGCCTCTGCCATCTCGAGTACTTCGATGTTAGGGATGAAGTTGCTCCAATGAATGTTGAGGATGGAGCGGAGACAACGCTGGAGGAAGCGTTCTAGGAGCCGTAGGTGATGCCGGTAGAGGACCCATGATTCGGAGCCGAACAGGAGTGTGGGTATGACAACAGCTCTGTATATGCTTATCTTTGTGAGGTTTTTCAGGTGGTTGTTTTTCCAGTCTCTTTTGTGTAGTCTTCCAAAGGCACTATTTGCCTTGGCGAGTCTGTTGTCTATCTAGTTGTCGATCCTTGCATCTGATGAAATGGTGCAGCCGAGATAGGTAAACTGGTTGACCGTTTTGAGTTTTGTGTGCCCGATGGAGATGTGGGGGGGCTGGTAGTCATGGTGGGGAGCTGGCTGATGGAGGACCTCAGTTTTCTTCAGGCTGACTTCCAGGCCAAACATTTTGGCAGTTTCCGCAAAACAGGACGTCAAGCGCTGAAGAGCTGGCTCTGAATGGGCAACTAAAGCGGCATCGTCTGCAAAGAGTAGTTCATGGAAAAGTTTCTCTTGTGTCTTGGTGTGAGCTTGCAGGCGCCTCAGATTGAAGAGACTGCCATCCGTGCGGTACCGGATGTAAACAGCGTCTTCATTGTTGAGGTCTCTCATGGCTTGGTTCAGCATCATGCTGAAGAAGATTGAAAAGAGGGTTGGTGCGAGAACGCAGCCTTGCTTCACACCATTGTTAATGGAGAAGGGTTCAGAGAGCTCATTGCTGTATCTGACCCGACCTTGTTGGTTTTCGTGCAGTTGGATAACCACGTTGAGGAACTTTGGGGGACATCCGATGCGCTCTAGTATTTGCCAAAGCCCTTTTCTGCTCACGGTGTCGAAGGCTTTGGTGAGGTCAACAAAGGTGATGTAGAGTCCTTTGTTTTGTTCTCTGCACTTTTCTTGGAGCTGTCTGAGGGCAAAGACTATGTCAGTATTTCCTCTGTTTGTGCGAAAGCCACACTGTGATTCTGGGAGAATATTCTCGGCAACACTACGTATTATTCTATTTAGGAGAATCCTAGCGAAGATTTTGCCTGCAATGGAGAGCAGCATGATTCCCCTGTAGTTTGAGCAGTCTGATTTCTTGCCTTTGTTTTTGTACAGGGTGATGATGATGGCATCACGAAGGTCCTGAGGCAGTTTTCCTTGGTCCCAACAAAGCTTGAAAAACTCATGCAGTTTGTCATGCAGAGTTTTGCCGTCAGCCTTCCAGACCTCTGGGGGGATTCCATCCATACCTGCTGCTTTGCCACTTTTCAGTTGTTCAGTTGCCTTATATGTCTCATCCCGGGTGAGGACCTCATCCAGCTCTAGCCTTAGGGGCTGTTGAGGGAGCTGGAGCAGGGCGGAATCTTGGACTGAGCGGTTGGCATTGAAAAGAGATTGGAAGTGTTCTGACCATCGGTTGAGGATGGAGATCTTGTCGCTGAGGAGGACTTTGCCGTCTGAACTGCGCAGCGGGCTTTGGACTTGGGGTGAGGGGCCGTACACAGCCTTTAGAGCCTCGTAAAAACCCCTGAAGTCGCCAATGTCCGCGCTGAGCAGGGTTCGCTTGGCGAGGCTAGTCCACCACTCATTTTGGATCTCCCGGAGTTTGCGCTGAAGATGGCTGCATGGGCGACGGAAGGCTTGTTTCTTCTCTGGACAGGACGGCTTTGTAAGGTGAGCCTGGTGGGCAGCTCGCTTCTTTGCCAACAGCTCCTGGATTTCCTGACTGTTATCGTCGAACCAGTCCTTGTTTTTCCTGGAGGAGAAGCCCAGTACCTCTTCAGTGGATTGAAGTATGGTAGTCTTCAGCTGATCCCAGAGTGTTTCAGGGGACGAGTCCGTGAGGCGGATTGTATCCTCGAGCTTTGCTTTGAGGTTTGCCTGGAAGTTTCCTCTCACTTCGTCTGACTGCAGGTTTCCAACATTGAACCTCTTTCTGGGGGCTTTACTGTTCCTGGACTTTGGCTTGAAGTGAAGGTTGAGCTTGCAGCAAACCAGCCGGTGGTCAGTGTGGCATTCCGCGCTGGGCATGACCCTGGTGTGGAACACATCTCGTTTGTCTCTTTCTCGCACCAGGACGAAGTCCAGGAGGTGCCAGTGTTTGGATCGGGGATGCATCCAGGTAGTCTTCAGAATAATATACAAATAATTATACATCGGGTGCAAATAAATCACTGCTAAACATTCTCAGCTCCCATTTGGGAATGCAAGGTTTGAGCACACAATACCCACTCACCCACAGGACCAGCACACTATGAATAGTAAATTAATTACAACTAACAAGTATATCAACTGAACCTGGTTTCCAGCATCAATCATGGCTCAGAATCTGGGATGAGCCAATTGCATTCATCCATCCAATGACCGCACATGGTCTTTAGTGATGGTCTTGAGGCAGCAGCAAAAAAAGACTAGCAGGCTCCACATGTAGCTTTTTAAATGCAAGACCCATTCATGTGACCTGTTCTGACCAATTGCACATCAGCTTCACCTGTGGACAGATCTAACAATTGATTGACAACCAGAGGACCAATCACATGTCAACTGCAAAGGCCAATCATATATCAACCTCACAGGTGGGCAGATCTAACTTTTGATTGGGGGGTGAGGTGACTTCTGATCTCAGCCTCGCTGAAGATGTCACATGACCCTCCACAATCTACACTACATTAGACCCCTCAGATGTCACAACACCATGCCAATCCATTTACAAGCTAGTACCCAGCAGATATATTTACATTACACAGAGCCCATACCCACTGATGGTCTGTTGACTTCCCTCCAGCCCCACCAACTTCCCCATGGGAAGTATGTTCAAGAGATTGGCCCCTGGCTCATTTAATTTATTCACTGACTCTCATGTGCAGTGAGTGAGTGGTATTCCCTGACTGGCCTGGTATGCAAGTGTCCTGCTTCTTACCAACAATGGCATTGGTGTTTACCTCCATCTTCAAGCAGGTAATCCAAGGCCATCCTGACTCCTCCTTATGCCAAAGCATCTGGGTGCTCCTTCAGATTTAAGAGGTATATGGTGGCTCGCATCCCAGAAAGAAGCCACCCCGTACTGTCCCATGGTTAACTAGGGATTGGCCCAGCAACCTTGCATCAAGGATGCAATATTTAGTCCCGAGAGAGCACACACCTTTAGCTGCACTGTCGGCTGCAGACACCCTCATACCTGATATTGTTCCTGCTTGCACTCCCACCAAAGGCTTGGACCTGTGCTGGTTGTACTGTGTACATGACATTCCCAAGACCTGCTCACCATTTGGGGACACACTCTGAGAGTCAGGAATTTGTATTGGCCAGATTGTGAACAGGAAAGAACCACCCTTAAGTCGAGCCACTGATCCCACTGAGGATTGCCAAAAGTGTGGGGTGAAGCTGATTGGCAATCATTACCTTCCCAACACAGGAATATCAAATACTGGGAGCTGGACAGTTTCCCCCCAGAGTCTCTGTTTTCAGTGTCACCAGGGAACAGTTTTCATGGCAGTCCTTTGGTAACTTTCAAGTTGTTGGCTCTTTCGGCGTATTCATCAGCCACGCTTCCAACCAGTGCTGCCATCACTGCTTCCAGCAATTGCAGATCTGTGTGTGTGTGTGTGTGTGTGTGTGTGTGTGTGTGTGTGTGTGTGTGTGTGTGTGTGTGTGTGTGTGATACCACCCATTGTATATCTCCCAGTCTGTGCACTATGAACCTCATCCCTTCTCAGTGCCCCTTTCCCAGCCAGGAGACTTGATGCTCTACTTGCCCATAGGCTGCTCCAACTCTCAGTAACTGAATGCCATGGAACTGTAATGGCCTCAAGGCAGAAATAAAAAGAGGATAAACAAGCTCCATGTGTCACTTTTCAATGTGGGGCTTAGACCAATCACATATGAGCCTCACCTGTGGCCAGATCTAATAATTAATTGACACCCAGATGACCAATAAAATGTCAGCTGCAAGGGTCTCACAAATCAGCCTCACAGATGGGCAGATTTAATATTTGATTAGCAGGTGAAGTCACTTCAGATCTGAGGCTCACTGGAGAGGTCACATGATTCTCCACGATCCACATGACAGACGACTGGAGTGAAGGTAAGACTAGTTAAGGATAAATTGAACCTGGAGGTTCTAAATGAAAACTTTGCTCAGAGTTCACTAGAAAGAGGGGCTTTGGACAATATAAAATCAAAATAGAAAAAGTTTAAGTGCTGGACCATGTTGAGATAAAGAAGATGTGCTAGGCCTTCTTAAATATTTAAGTTGCTATGTCCCTGGGTTGAGATGAGATATTCCCCAGGTTACTAAAGCATGTGAGGGAAAAGATTGGCAATGATCTTTGTGTCCTCCCTGACCACAGAGGAGCTACTGGAGGATTTGAGAATGGCAAGTGCTGTATCCTTGTTCCTTTTTTTAAAAAAAAAAGTAACAGGGAGAATTCAGGGCCAGTGAGTCTTACATCAGTGGTGTGGAAACTATTAGAGAGGAATGTTAGGGACAGGATTTCTGAGTGTTTAGAGAAGCATAGTCTGCTCATTTCTTTGTGATGAGCCTAATGTAATGTGCGTCGAAAGAACCAAAGACTTGTTGATCCAAACCAAGGCTTTTATTAACTAAAAGACTGGAGCATATCACAAGTAGGTTGACCAGTCCAGAATGACCTGGTCTGGCTAGGAGCAAACCTTTAAGACCTGCCAGTCGGTGTGGCTACACTCTCAGCCAATCACAGTCATCCTACACTACCATATGTAAATATACACATTGGTGATAGAATCTGTACTATCACACCTAACTGAGTTTTTTTTTGAGGAAGTAACAAAAAATTGTCAAGGTGGGGTAGTAGATGTGGTGTATATGAATTTTAGTGAAGTATTTTGTAAGGACCCCATGAGAGACTTGTTCAGTAAGTCATAAAGCATGGAATCTATAGAACCCTGTAAATTCAGAATTTATTTACCTCCAGAAAGCCGAGAGTAGTAGGAGATGGAATGTATTCTGCTTAGCGGTCAGGTCAAGTAGAGTTCTATAGAGATCTGTTCTAGGACTCCTGCTTTTTGTGATTTTTATAAATGATCTGGATAAAGAATTGGTTGGTAAGTTTTCAGATGAAACGAAGGTTGGAGGTGCTGTGGATAGTGTAGAATGTTGTTGTAGTTTACAACTGGATATAGACAGGATGCAGAGAAGTGGCAGATGGAGTTCGGTCTGGATAAGTGTGAAATTATGCATTTTGGAATGTCAAACTTAGACATTGACTTACGGTTAATGACAGCATTCTTGGAAGAAGAGGGGTAGTTAAGGCTTATGGTATGCTGGCTTTGATTTGTAGGGGCATTGAGTTTAAGAGTAGAGAGTTAATCTTGCAGCTCTATAAAACTCAGGTAAGACCGCACTTTGAATATTGTATTCCGTTCTGGTTGCCTCGTTACAGGAAGGATATGGAAGCTTTAGAGAGTGCAGGGGAGATTTACCAAGATGTTGCCTGGATTGGAAAACATGTCATACAAGGCAAAGTTAACAGAGCCAGGGATTTTCTCTTTGGAGAGAAGGATGAGAGAAGACTGAATAGAGGTCTATAAAGATAATAAGAGGCATAGATACAATGAATAACCAACACCTTTTTTTCCAGAGTGACAGCAGCAAATACCAGAGATCATCTGTATATGGTGAGGGAAGAAAATTTAAGGGAGACGTCAGGGGTAATTTTTTTTTTAAACAGAGATGTGGGAACCTGGAATGCATTGTCAGGTGTGGCAGTGGATGATGGTCCAATAGGAACATTTAAGACTCTTGGACACATATGTGGATGCAAAAAAAAGAGTTGTGGATGTGAGGCAGGGAAGGTTCAGATTGCTGAGTAGGATTATTAAGGTCAGCATAACGGATGGCTTAAGGTGGTGGGTGAGTGGAAAGAAAAAGGTTGAAAACCATTGTTTTAATTGCACCTAATTGACTTGTTATGTGGATGGTTTCATAACTCCAAAGGAAATGGGCCAATAACAATTTTTCTCAAGGAAAATATTTCAGTAACAATTGGGTCAAGAGCAGTGATTCTCAACCTTCCCTTCCCACTCACCTACCACCTTAAGGCATCTCGTACTAATCACAGAGCACTTATGGCAAGAGATGGCTTAAAGTGGTAGGTGAGTGGAAAGAAAAAGGTTGAGAACCACTTCCTGTATTATGTTGAATGTTATGCATTCTATGTTCACAATTGCTACAAAAATGCATGATTTCTCATTCTAATTCTGACGCTTATTTTATAATACCTAAAGGTATTGTAGGGTACAAAGCAAAGAAAGGTACAAGCATTGAATTATGAAAAATGGAAAACAAGCAATTAAGTGTTTAATTGTCCATAAATTCAACTCCCTGTCAATCAATACTCTATTCAAATTTCCCTGCTTCACAACCTTGCTCTTGATCATTTATCCATTGCCATTTCCATCCTAAACAGTAATCTAGGCCACAAAAATAGAAAAACTAAAAGAGTATGGATGCTTGAAGTATGAAAAAGAAAGTATTAGGGAGATCTGCTGGGATGAGCAGCATCTGGGGAGAGAGCCCCTTCTGATGAAATTTTAACTTTTTTTCACTGATGCTGCCTGACCTGTTAGTGCCGCCTCAGCATTACTGTTTTTATTTCAGGCCACACATGCATAACTTCAGCATGCTTAAGGCTTACCAAACCTCCTGTGGCATAATTGTTCCCAATGTGGGATTCTGTGTTCACTGGAGGCATCGCTCACATTACTGACAGATACTTCACCCGTTTTCTCACTGAGCTTAGGTGGAAAAATGACTCCATGAATACCCTAAGCTTTCCATCAAACTCCTTTTCTTCTCCTGACCACTTTCATTTGTTTCTCTATTCGGTCTTCCCCTTGCACTGTTTCAAGGGGAATTACCAGTAATACATCCAAACATGGAAGAATTGAGCCAGTGCAGAAGACAACAAAAACTCTTCAGTTCCTGACACGCCACTCCTGAAAAGAAAGCAAACACTCAAGATAGTGGGTACTGACAGATGAAAGAAAATGACCTGCAATTAATTCTCATGTATTAAAGCAATCCAAATAATACCTTTGAGGGTATTTTAATCACTCTTCTTGCCCATTTGTGTAAATGGTCAGAGTGATAATATTTGAAAGAGGATATTTAAAAGTTGGTGTTTTCATTCACAACTTGCAAACAGCCAACCTTTGAATGGTAGCGAATAGTTGGTCAGGAGTCCTCTGTTGTGTGCTTTAAAGACAAAGTGACAAATAATCCATTAATGTCATGAATGCCATCAATTCCTGGATCACCTGGGGTTTTCTGTGATATTTCCTAAAATGTATACACATGCTATCAGAATTATTATCGTCACATAACTGCTCTCATACCAGGTTTTTGTAAACTAATTTAAAGATTTTTTAATGATAAAAATAATTTGTAGAAATCTAAACACGAAGTCTAAAGTATAATGTACCCAGAAGGCATCTCAGCAGGAACAGTTAATATTGGAGGGAGAGAAAATATGTTGCAATGGCATATAACACAGCAGGATACAGCCTGAAAGATTCATAGGAATCTTAGGGTGAAGCTAATGAAGCATACATTTAATTTGAATTTTAAGGGAACAAACAAATTCAAACATTTTTATATATTTTAAATCAGTATATCATTCTAATATTTAATTTGAAAAATCTGTTCTGGAGAAATTGGATTGCTGGAGTTCCAATGCAAAAATGATCCACAACTAGTCTGTTGCACCTGAAATTCATTCAGGCACATTGTTCACATTAAGCTAGAACCTTTTGTGCATTACTGTTAATTTACAAGATATCGTTTTGGCCATTGCCAACATCACCTGCTGTAACATAGTACCAACTGAAGTCCAAGCTCCACCCTTGAAAGATATTCTGCTCATTCCCCCTTGCTACTGAAAGTTACTGTGCAGCTGTGGGAAGGTGGCAACAAACATTGAGTTGGATCTGATTTTAAACGTAGCTCTTTGTTAGCCAAAGAGTTCAAGAGGGGGACAGAAGCCTTTGACATCTAGGATACTCAATATTTGATAATCAAGGTTGATGATCAAGTGACAGGGGTAAAAGGAGGCTAAGGAAATCAATACAAGGAGTGGAGCAGCCAGGACACAGAAGCAGTGTAATTAAGTGAATAAGATGATGGTTGTTTATCATCTATTCGCATAAGTACAGACACACAACCAGACATACATGCAGACAAACCATGCATATGCAGGACAAGTATTCATATATACAAATATATATATATTGTGAATATGAGAGTCTCAGGTGGTGAATGGGAACAATTCCTTTAATCATTCAGCATTCTCACAGTCATGGGAAGAACCCATTTCTCAGTCTGATGGTGCTGGCTCTGATACTCCTGTATCTCTTTTCTGACAGGAGCAGTTGAAAGATGTGTGCAAGGTGGCAGTGAGGAGATGTTGTGTCCATGATAGGTCACTAGTTAAGTGAACTCCAAGGAACTTGGTGCTCTCTACTCTTTCCATAACAGAGTTGTTGATGGGTAGTGGAGGGCCCATGTTGAGACTTAGGTTGTTATTCTCACACCATATCCTGAGATTTTCCATCTTTTCTCAGAAGTGCAACTCATCATTGTTGCTGATGAAGCCAACTACTGTTGTGTTATTTGCAAAATTGATGACACTGTTGGAACTGGATCTGGCGATGCAGTCATAGGTCAATAGCAGGAACAGGCTGAGCACACAGCCCTGAAGCACTCAATGTGACGGTGCTTGACATTCTGCTACTGACTCGGGCAGACTGTGGAATTTCTACAAGTCAAGAATCCAGTTTAGTGAGATTACATGCACTTCTGGTTGGTCAGCGAAAGCAAGGATGTCATTAAATCAAATCTGAATTTATTGTCATGAACATACCTCAAAATGTGTTGTTTTGTAGCAGCATCACAGTGTGAATATTTCCATAATTACTCTTCAGAAATAAATAAATAAACAAATAGTGCTGGAAAATGGGATAAAATGAGGTAGTTAAATCACACAGAAATGCTGGAGGAACTCAACCACTCTGGTAGCATCAATGGGGGTTTTGGGCCTGAGCCCTTCTTCAAGGAACAGGAAGGTGTAAGAATAAAGAGACTTAAGATTGGACCAAGGAGGAGTCCAGACCAATAAAAGGAGTTAATCAGATATGATGAGAAGAGAGGTGAGAATTGATTTTTTTGGCTCTGAACTAAAGTCAGTGAACTTGTGGCACAAATCAGCACAAAGGGTTATGATTTAGTGGCCATTATAGAAATGTGGTTGCAGGGTGGAGAGGTTTGGGAATTAAAATCCAAGGATGTCAGGTAATGAGGAAGGACATGCAGGAAGGTGAGGGAGGTTGTGTAGCACTCTTAGTTAAGGATGAGATCAGGGGAATAGTGAGAGATAATGTAAGATCTAAGGAGCAAAATGTTGAGTCCATTTGGTTGGAGATTAGGAATAGAAAAAGGAAAGGTCACAAGTAAGATTTGTCTATAGGCCACTCAATAATAACATTAGAGTGGTACAGGCAATAAACCAAGAAACGTGGGAGGCAGGTAAGAATGGAACAGCAATTATCGTGGTGGACTTTAACATGCACATAGATTGAGTGAATCAGGTTGGTTGAGGAAGATTTCATAGAATGTATATGTGAAGGCTTTCTTGAACCACTTGATACTGAACCTATAAGGGAACATGCTATCTTGAATCTGGTCCTGTGCAATGAGACAAGTAAAATTAGTGATCCTGTAATTAGGGATCCTCTTGGAAAGAGTGATCACAGTATGACTGAGTTTATCATACAAATTGAAGGAACTATAGTTCAGACTAAAACAAGTGAGTTATGCTGAAACAAGGGAAACTACAAGGAGATGAGGAAGGATATGGCCAGGGTACATAGGGAACACTGGCTATATTGGAAGATGGTTGTGGAGCATTTTAGAGATTTTTCATGGTGCTCAATGAAAGTATATTCCATTTAAAAGCAAGAACAATAAGGGTGAGGGCAGCCAGCCGTGAATAACTAAAGAAATCAAGGAAGGAATCAAACTAAAAACTTATGCATATAGTGTCACCAAGAGTAGTGGGGAAACTAGAAGATTGGGAAAACTTTAAGAAGTAAAAAAAAAAATCACAAAGCGAGCAATCAGGAGAGGGAAGGTAGACGATGTGCAAAAGATTAGCACAAAATACACAAACGGACAGTAAAAGTTTTTATAAGTGCAAAAGGGTGTTTAATGTGAAGGTTGTTCCCTTGAAAGATGAGTCAAGTCAAATCAAATTTATTGTCACCTGATTGTACAAGTACAACCTGAAAAAACAGCGTTCTCTGCTCCTTGGTGCAAAACATGCAGACATACAATCAGACATAACACACAGACAGATAATACATATGCAGGACAGGAAATGCTAAAGGGTTGGGATAGAACATTGAACATTACAGCATAGTACAGGCTTTTAAACCCATGGTGCAGATACGTAAACTTATTCCACAGCAATCTGAACCTTCCTTATCTCACACCCATGACCCTCAATTTTTCTCACAACCATGCACCTATCTAAGAGTCTTTTGAATGTCCCTATTGTACTAGCCACCACCACCACTCCTGATAATGCATTCCAGGCACCTCGTCAAGTTCATTATCATCTAATTGTATAAGTATTACCCGACAAAACAGTGCTCTCCAGTTGGTGCTAAACACGCAGACGTTCAACCAGACATAATTCACGTACAGATGAACAATACATATGCAGGACAAGTATTTCACCCATACAAATAAATAAATATTGTTTCATGAATACGAGGGTCTCGGAGGATTAGTGTAAGCAGTTCCTTTGGTCATTCAGAATTCTTACTGCCCATGGGAAGAAGCTGTTCCTCAGCCTGGTGGTGCTGTGTCCAATACTCCTGTGTCTCTTCCCCAGTGGAAGCAGCTGATAGAAACTGTATGCAGGGTGGAAGGGGTCCTCAATGGTTTTGCATGCCCTCTTCAGACAACTATCCCATGAGATCATGTAGATGGGGGCGAGGGAGACTCCAGTGATTTTATCTGCCACTTTTATGGTCCTGTGGATTGACCTCTGATCCATTTCTCTGTAGCAACTGTACTACTCTGTGATGCAGCCGGCCAGGACACTCTCGATAGAGTACCTATGGAAGCTTGACATAATGGTGGCTGGTAGCCTTGTCCAGTTCAGTCTTCTGAGAAAGTGCAGTTGCTGTTGCGCCTTCCTAACAAGTGAGGAGATGTTGAGTGTCCACAATAGGTCACTAGTTAAGGAAACTCCAAGGAACTTGGTGCTCTCCACACTCTACTGCAGACTTGTTAATGTGTAGTAGAGGGTGATCATTCCTGGTCCTTGTGAAGTCCAGGATCATTTCCTTTGTCTTGTTCATATTGAGACTTGGGTTGTTACTCTCGTATCATCTCACAAGATTTTCCACCTCTTCTCAGTAGAGCGACTCCTCTTTCTTGCTGATGATTCCATCTACTGTTGTGTCATCTACAAATTTGATGACGCTATTGGAGCTAGATCTGGCAATGCAGTCATGGGTGAGTAGCATGAACAGATGTGGGCTGAGAACACAGTCCTGTGGTGTGGCAGTGTTCAACGTGATGGTGCTTGACGTTCTACTTCTGACCCTGACAGACTATGGTTTTCTTTTTGGAAGTCCAGGGTCCAATTGGATCCAGGAAATGATGGAATTCTTCAATGAAGTGTTGAAGATATCTGTGAATACCTCCATCAATTGGTCTGTGCAGTCCTTCAATACCCGACCAGGTATGACGCCTGGTCCATCCATCTTGTGTGGGTTCACTTTGGAGAGGGATCTCCTCACCACATTCATCAGGGGTACACAGAGCTTTCTTTGGTATCATTCTGTTCTTCTCATCAAACTATCCGGAATGGGGACCTTGATATTGGATAATGAGGAAATGGTTGAGGCTTTGAATAACTATTTTATCTGGATATTCATGGTGGAGGTCACATCAAACATGCCAAAGGCAGCTGTTGTAGATGTGATGGGAGGTGAGCTGTATGGAGTAGCTATCACTAAAGAGGTCTTTACTCAGAAAACCTGAGAGTCTAAAGATAGATAAATCTCCTGGTCCTGATGGAATGCATCCCAGGGTACAGAAAGAAATGGCAGAAGTTATATTCGAGATTTTGGTGATAATTTATAAAAAAATTCTCTGAACTCTGAACTCTAATCAGTGAATTAGAAGATGGTGAATGTCACACCACTATTGAAAAAATGATGAAGGCAAAAGTGAGGGAATTATAGGCCAGTTAGTTTAATATCTGTAGTTGGGAAAGTGTTGAAACTTGCATTAAAGAAGAAATAGCAAGGTATTTGGAGTGAAATGGATCCATCAGGCGGCCACAGCTTGGATTCGCCAAAGGCAGGCCCTGTTTGACAAATTTCCAGGAGTTCTTTGAGGGTGTAATGAGGTCTGTATGTAGATGGGAGTAAGTGGACATTGTTTACCTGGACTTTCAGAAGGCATTTGAATGATGCTGCATAAAAGGTATACAGAAGATAAAGATGCATGTAGTTGGCATGATGTAGTAGCATGGATAGAGGTTTGGTTAAACAATAGAAAGCAAAGTTGGGGTACAGGGGTGATTTTTCTGGTTGGCAATTAATGGTGAACGGGGTGCTGGGGATTGGTCCTGGGTGTGAAACTGTTCACAATATACATAATGATCTGTAAGAAGGGAGAGAATATAGTTTATCTAAGTTTGTTGATGCCAATAAATTGAGTAGAAAAGCAAATTGTGCAAAGAATGCAGAGACTCTGCAGAGAGATAGAGATAAGTTAAGTGTCTGGGTAAGGGTCTGGCAGATGGAGTACAATGTTAGCAAATACGAGATTATGCCCTTTGGAAGGAAAAATGGTTAATCCAAATATTATTTAATAGCAAGCATGCAGACATGCAAAAGGTCTTGGGAATGTTTGTGCATAAATCACAAAAGGTTGGTTTGCAGATGCAGCAGGCTATCAAGAAGGCAAATGGAATGTTGGCCTTCATTGTCAAACGGATTGAACTTGAGAGCTAGGAGGTAATGCTGCAACTGTACAGGGTTTTGGTGAGACCACATCTGGAGTACTTTGTGCAGTTCTGGCCTCCTTACTCGAGGAATGATGTACAGGCTTTGGAGGTGATGCAGAGGAGGTTCACTCAGTTAATTCTAGGGATGAAAAGATTAGGCTATAAAGAGAGATTGAGTCATTTGTGACTGTTGTTGCTGGAATTCGAAGAATGAGAGGGGATTTTCTAGAAACGTAAAATTATGAAAGGCACAGATAAGATTGAGGTAGATGAGTTGTTTACATTGGGAGGGGAGACCAGAACTAGGGGACATAGGCTCAAGATTCATAGAGCTTAGAATACTACAGCATAGTACAGGCTATGTTGTCCTAACCCGTATATTCCTTTAAAAAATTGTTACACCCTCCCTACCCCATAATCCTCCATTTTCTTCCATCCATGTGCCTGTCTAGGAGCCTCTTAAATACCCCAATATTTCAGACTCCACCACCATCCCAGGCAAGTCATTCCAGACACTCTCAACTCTATGTATATTTTTAAAAAAAAAACCTTACCCCGATGTCTCCCCTAAACTTCCCTCTGTACTTTGTACTCTGGTGTTTGCTATTCCTATCTATGCCTCTCATAATCTTGTAGACTTGTTAAGTTTCCTCTCATCCTTCAACATTCCAAAGAAAAAAGTCCCATCTCTGCTATTCTTGCCTCATAAGACTTGTTTTCCAATCCAGGTAACATCCTGGTAAATTGCTTCTGTGCCCTCTCTATAGTTTATACATCCTTCCTATAATGAGGTGACCAGAACTGAACACCATACTCAAAGTGTGGTCTCTGCAGTGATTTGTAGAGATGCAACATGACCTCTCTACTCTTGAAGTCAATCCCCCTATTATTGAAGCCCAGCATCCCATAGGCCTTCTTAATTTTCCATCAATCTGTGCGGCAATCTTGAAGGATGTATGCATTTGACCCCAAGGTCCCTCTGTTCATCCATACTCTTGAGTAACCAACCATTAACCCTTTACTCAGCCTTCTGGTTTGTCCTTCCACAATGCATCACCTCACACTTATCCGGATTGAACTCGTTCTCCCACTTTTCTGCCCAACTCTGCATCCTGTCTCTATCCTTTTGTAACTGTTGTCAACCTTCAAATCCACCAACATTCGTATCATCCACAAACTTACTTCCACCTCTTCATCCAGGTCATTTATAAAAATCACAAAGAGCAGGGGTCCCAAAACATATCCCTGTGGCTCTCCACTAATCACTGACCTCCAGGCAGAATACTTTCAACTACTACTCTCTGCTTTCTTCCTGCAAGTCCATTTTTTATCTACACAATCAAGGTTCCATGGATCCCATGCTTCAAGGCTTTCTGAACGAGTCTCTCATAGGGACCTCATCAAATCCCTTACTAAAATCCATGTAGGACACATATACCACTTTACCCTCATCATTTCTTTTGATACCTCCTCAAAAAACTCAATTAGGCTCATGAGGCATGACCTTCCCTTCACAAAGCCATGCTGACTATCCTTGAGTAGACTGTAGTTCTCCAAATGCTCATAGATCCTATCCTTGAGAATCATCTCCAATAGTTTGCATGCCACTGACGTAAGACTTACTGGCTTATAATTCACAGGATTCTCCATATTGCCTTTTTTTAAATAAAGGGACTACATTTACCATTCTCCAATCCTCTGGCACCTCCCCTGCAGCCAAAGAGATCTCAAAGATCCTAGCTATTGCCCTAGCTATCTCTTCCCTCACTTCCCACAGCAACCTACATCCACCCCTAGGGACCTATCAGCCTGTTCTATTTTGACCTCACCCTGATCAAGATCCTTTTATCTGGTAAATACTGAAGCAAAGTATTTAGGATCTCCCCAATCTCCTCTGCCTCCAAGCCCATATGCCTCCTTTATCCTTTAGCGGCTCCACCTTTATTCTCATCATCCTTCTGTTTTTCACATGCACAAAATGCCTTGGGATGCTCCTTAATCCTACTTGCTAAGGCCTTCTCATTCCCCAATTGGAGCTCCCTTTCTTAGGATCCTTCCTGGCTATTCCTGATTCCTAAATCTAATATATGCTTCCTTCTTCCTCTTGACTACCTTCCTCGCCTTTTTATCAACCATGGTTCCGTTTTCCTACCATCTTTTCCTTGTCTCAATGGGACAAACCTATCCTGAACCTAGCACAAGTGGTCCCTAAACTTCCTCTGCATTAGTTCTGTGCTTTCTCCCTTGAACATCTGTTTCCAATTTACTCTCACTGGTTCCTGCCTCATCCCATCATAATTATCCCTTCCCCAATTAAACACTTTCTTATTTTATCTGCTTTTATCCTTTTTCATGACTATGCGAAAGCTCAGGGAATTGTGGTCACTCTCACAAATTCATGGTAGTAAATTTAGGACAGAAATGAGGAGGAATGAGCAATAGCAATCAAGTTTCTGGCACGGAGTCTGATGCTGTGGCTAAGAAGGGGAGAAAGAGGTGAGCTGTAGTGATAGGGGATTCCATAGATAAGAAGACCGACGCAAGGTTCAGTGGAGGCAATCGTGAATCCCAGATGACATGTTGCCTCCCTGATGCCAAGGTATGGGATATCTCAGATCAAGTTCACGACATTCTTACGTGGGAGGG
This sequence comes from Narcine bancroftii, assembly GCF_036971445.1. NCBI lineage: Eukaryota > Metazoa > Chordata > Chondrichthyes > Torpediniformes > Narcinidae > Narcine > Narcine bancroftii. The sequence goes on from NC_091469.1 coordinate 414,232,158, forward strand.
TGATCAGCCAGGTGTTGTGGTCCATGTAGAGACCAATGACATAGGTAGGAAGGGTGAGGAGGTCCTGCAAGGAGAGTTTAGGGAGTTAGGCACTAAGTTGAGGAAGAGGCCCTCCAGGGTAATGATCACAGGATTGCTTCATGTGTCATGTACTGGAGAGGTTAGAAGTAGGAGAATAAGGCAGCTTGACATGTGGCTGGAGACGTTGTGTAGTAAAGAGAGCTGATAGCCAGCATGGCTTTGTGCATGGTAGGTAAAGTTTAACAAATCTTGTAGAGTTTTTCAAGAAGATTACTAAGAAGGTAGATGAAGGAAAGGCAATGGATGTTGTCTACATGGACTTTAGTAAAGCCTTTGACAAGGTCTCAAATAGGAGGTTAGTTCAGAAGGTTAAGACACTAGGTGGCCATGGAAAGGTTGTAAACTGGATTTGAAATTGGCTGTATGGGGGAAAACAGAGTGGTAGTGCATGATCATTTCTCAGACTGGAAGTCTGTGACTAGTGGTACCTTCGGGATCTATGTTGTCTATATCAATGATCTGGATGATAACATGATAAATTGGATCCCCTGTTTTTCTGATGACATAAAGATAGGAGCCATTGTGGACAGTGTGGAAGATTTCAAGGCTTACAGAGTGATTTGGATCACCAAAGAGAATGGACTAAAAATGGCAGATGAAGTTTAATGCAGACAAGTATGAGGTGATGCATTTTAAACGGGCAAACCAAGGTCGGACATATACAGTATATGGTCGGGCACAGAGGAATGACGAGAAGCAAAGAGATCTGGGAATACAGATGCATTGTTTCCTGAAGATGGCATCGCAGGTGGACAGGGTTGTAAAGAAATCTTTTGGCATCTTGGCCTTTATAAATCAATGTATTGAGTATAGGAGTTGGGATGTTATGTTGAAGTTGTTTAAGACATTGGTGAGGCCAAATTTAGAATATTATGTGTAGTTCTGGACACCTAACTACAGGAAGGATGTCAATAAGATTGAAAGAGTGCGGAGAAGATTTACTAGGATGTTGCCGGGTCTTCAGGAGTTGAGTTACAGGGAAAGATTATTACTTGGAGTGAAGAAGATTGAGGGAGATTGATAGCAATTTACAAGATTATGAGAGATATAGACAGAGGGATGCGAGTTGACTTTTCCCACTTAAATTAGAGGGGATAAATACGAGAGGTAATCGTTTTAAACTAAAAGGGGAAAGGTTTAAGGAGAACATTGGGGAAAGTTCTTTTACTCAGAGGGGTGGGAGTATGGAATAAGTTGCCGTCTGGTGTGGTGAATCCAGACTCACTCTTGAGTTTTAAGAGTTGGATAGATACATGGATGGGAGAGGTCTGGATGGTTATGGATTGGGATAGATCAGTGGGACTAGCAAAATAATGGTTGGCATGGACTAGAAAGGCCAAATGGCCTGCTTTCTGTGCTGTAGCATTCTACGGAACTGCTTTTTCCAGAGTGATATATCTGTGGAATTTGCTGCCCATTGAAGCTGTAAATAAATTTAAGACAAGGTTGTATAGTTTTCTACATAGTAATGGAAGTTAGGAATTTTGGGAAAAGGCGAGAAATCAGACTGCTCAAACTACAGGGGAATCACGTTGCTCTCCATTGCAGGCAAAATCTTTGCTAGGATTCTACTAAATAGAATAATACCTAGTGTCGCCGAGAATATTCTCCCAGAATCACAGTGCGGCTTTCGCGCAAACAGAAGAACTACTGACATGGTCTTTGCCCTCAGACAGCTCCAAGAAAAGTGCAGAGAACAAAACAAAGGACTCTACATCACATTTGTTGACCTCACCAAAGCCTTCGACACCGTGAGCAGGAAAGGGCTTTGGCAAATACTAGAGCGCATCGGATGTCCCCCAAAGTTCCTCAACATGATTATCCAACTGCACGAAAACCAACAAGGTCGGGTCAGATACAGCAATGAGCTCTCTGAACCCTTCTCCATTAACAATGGCATGAAGCAAGGCTGTGTTCTCGCACCAACCCTCTTTTCAATCTTCTTCAGCATGATGCTGAACCAAGCCATGAAAGACCCCAACAATGAAGACGCTGTTTACATCCGGTACCGCACGGATGGCAGTCTCTTCAATCTGAGGCGCCTGCAAGCTCACACCAAGACACAAGAGAAACTTGTCCGTGAACTACTCTTTGCAGACAATGCCGCTTTAATTGCCCATTCAGAGCCAGCTCTTCAGCGCTTGACGTCCTGCTTTGTGGAAACTGCCAAAATGTTTGGCCTGGAAGTCAGCCTGAAGAAAACTGAGGTCCTCCATCAGCCAGCTCCCCACCATGACTACCAGCCCCCCCACATCTCCATCGGGCACACAAAACTCAAAACGGTCAACCAGTTTACCTATCTCGGCTGCACCATTTCATCAGATGCAAGGATCGACAATGAGATAGACAACAGACTCGCCAAGGCAAATAGCGCCTTTGGAAGACTACACAAAAGAGTCTGGAAAAACAACCAACTGAAAAACCTCACAAAGATAAGCGTATACAGAGCCGTTGTCATACCCACACTCCTGTTCGGCTCCGAATCATGGGTCCTCTACCGGCATCACCTACGGCTCCTAGAACGCTTCCACCAGCGTTATCTCCGCTCCATCCTCAACATCCATTGGAGCGCTTTCATCCCTAACATCGAAGTACTCGAGATGGCAGAGGTCGACAGCATCGAGTCCACGCTGCTGAAGATCCAGCTGCGCTGGATGGGTCACGTCTCCAGAATGGAGGACCATCGCCTTCCCAAGATCGTGTTATATGGCGAGCTCTCCACTGGCCACCGTGACAGAGGTGCACCAAAGAAAAGGTACAAGGACTGCCTAAAGAAATCTCTTGGTGCCTGCCACATTGACCACCGCCAGTGGGCTGATATCGCCTCAAACCGTGCATCTTGGCGCCTCACAGTTTGGCGGGCAGCAACCTCCTTTGAGAAGACCGCAGAGCCCACCTCATTGACAAAAGGCAAAGGAGGAAAAACCCAACACCCAACCCCAACCAACCAATTTTCCCCTGCAGCCGCTGCAACCGTGTCTGCCTGTCCCGCATCGGACTTGTCAGCCACAAACAAGCCTGCAGCTGACGTGGACTTTTACCCCCTCCATAAATCTTCGTCCGCGAAGCCAAGCCAAAGAATGGAAGTTAGGAATTTTGGGAAAAGGCAGGTAGTTGGAGATGAGCCTGTCATCAGATCAGATCAGATATGATCTTATTGGATGTTGGAGTAGGTTCAACAGGCCTGCTCTTATTTTTTTATGTTCTTATGTTCTTAAAGGAGGCAGAAGGAAAAGGGAGATGCAGCTGGGGGGGAAAGGCAACAGGGGGAAGAAGAAGAAGAAGAAGGAGGAGGAGGGGGGCTGGTTTAATGGAAATTGGAGAAGTCGATATTAATGCCATCCGATTGGAGGGTGCCCAGATTATGTGTTGTTCCTTGAATTTGTGGGTGGTCTCAGTCTGGCAGGGCATGGGTCCATGACAGACATGTCAGCAAAGGAATGGAACAGGGAATTGAAGTGGGTGGCCACTTGGAGATCGCTTTGTTATAAACCCCTCGGTTCTGTCTACTGCAATAATGTGGATTGAGATAAAGTAAATGGTGATAGTTTTTCCCTCCATGTGGGGAGTCTTGAGCTAAAGGGCGTAAATTAAGGTGAGAGATGAAAGATTTAAAAGGGACCTAAGGGGCAACCTTTTCATTCAGAGAGTGATGGGTATATGGAATGAGTTGCCAGAGGAAACTGGAGGGGATACAATTAAAATGTTTAAAGGATACTTAGTAGTATGTGGATAGTTAATGTGAATGGTTCACTCACCGTTATAGATCTAGCCCTGTTCAGGAATATCAGGTAGAATTCTGAGTGTAACTGCAAGAGAATTCCAGGAATTTCATCCTCTGAACCTGGAACCCTGGAGAATTGAACTGCCTTGCATGTACAAAGGAAAATGCCTGCAGCTCCACCCTGCTACACTGCCATTTTTCAGGAAAATCTAGACATTATCCAGTAAGTCCATATGATCTTCAATTTTTCTCAAATTTGTTACTAATTCTTAGTTACCCCTACTGTAAATTCTTTCATTGGCCAAAAGGTGTAAGTATTTCCTGACAGCAGCTCTGTTTTAGAATCCGTAGTTTCTACTTCTCGGAAAATTATCCATGCTGGAAGTTAATTTGCTCCTGACATAAATGATTAGTGAGTACATTTGCCTTATCGCATGCTGAGTTTCTGCCTCTGCTGTCAAAGGGACTTGATATCCCCTGTGGTGTAAATGACAGCAAACTTCATTACTGACATTCATATGCTTCTTTTCTTAATTAAGCAGCAGTAACTTTAAAGTTGTGGTTACTAATTTGTAGCTGCTGGTGAGGAGCATGTGTGTTATGCAAGTCAACATGAAATTTCCATCTTGTCAACAGTGATAGATTTTGATCTCAGTGGAGCTTTGAGTTCTCCACAGAACACTACAACAAAGGAATAGGCCCAAAGGCCCATGTGTCTGCACTGAACGTGATGTCCAAGTCAAACTGGAACTCTGCTGCCTGCACGTGATGCATAAATGTATGAATCAAGCATACATTTTTAATATTCTCATCAGATATGATAAATCCACTTGTCTATGTTGATAAAGTTAATTTAAATTATATAATTAATGTCAAATTCTAAAACTGAAAATAAGCAAAAAATTGTACTAATGATTTAGTCCTTTGCCAGAGCCATGGAAATATTGAATGGTTATTTCAATGGATAGTTGAACCATATTTTGTGATTTGAATGCCAATTATTTTTTTGCCTGGAACAATTGTTTGTGGTTCTTTCCATGTAAGAAGACTGCTTTTCAGATTAAGGTGATAGTGTGAGATGGATTCTTTTATTTACATGAATTATCTATCAAAGCTTCAGTGTCTTACACCAGCTTCAGCACAAGTTTTTACCTGAGCTGCATTCTAGGTCGTTTGTAGCAAGCCTAAGAATCAATCAGAAAATCTTTTGTAGAATGGTTCTGTTATGTCCTCTGGACTTTTGGAAAACAGAATAATTGTTTTGATGGGAGAGTCTATTAAGTGACAAATGGATCTGTAAAACTATAAATAGGTGAGAGAAAGGATCTTAACATGGTTGAAAAGTAAGAATTTATAGACATATGGAGAAAGAACAAGGACAGTGCAATGACTTGAATGGATTTTAATTATCATTGCCACTGCCTTCTGTTCTGCATGAAAGCAATAACACATTGTAGATTTACAGTTCCAGACTTAGCAAACTCTCCTTCGATGCTCATAAACGATAGTCACATTTGCAATGTTACATTGTGAGAAATGGGAGAATTTTAATTCCTCAAAATGGGCATCACAGTTGTAGGCTGTTAATGTGTTAAAAATCTGAATCCTAACACCAAGCTTCTTCAACCTGCTTATATCAGGTGTTCCTGAAAGCAGAATAGAAACAGGCAAATAATGAGCTCAAATAATGAGCTCTGAGGATAGGGTTATTATGAGTCTGCTGTGCTAAAAGAATGAAAGGATGCTGGATTTAAAAGGTAAGTGACTCTCTGACTACATATTGGATCCAGTTTACTTGCTTCTCTCTAACTCCCCACCCTACTAATGTGGTGCAATATAAGCATACAATTTGACTAGGATCCATCTTATTTCCTTCATTGTTCAGGGTTGTCTTTGCATCCAATCTTCTCCTTCCTGTTCTGGATCATAAACTCGTCACTGGACCAATTTCTCCAAATATCTCTGGACTTCCAGATCCCTAGTGAATGATTTATGCTAATCTCCAGCAATGGTCAGGCTCTCAATCTGGTTGACTGTGTCTGGGGGGGACTAAGCAATAAATCAAAGACTAATTGTCATTGTATTCAGTAGAAGGATATTAGGAGAACCGACCCTCTGCTTTTGTTTTACTTAAAGCAGCAAACTACTCCCCCAACCCTAACCTTCCCATTCCAAGATCACCATTCACTCCCACGTCCCGTTCCAAGTTCACTTCTATTGTAAGTCTAATCAAATACTGCTAAATCTTACACTGTCAGAAAGAAATCCCACTGGATTTCATTGTCACACAGCCAGTGCAGGTTCATTGGACTCGATGATGTTTCTGTGTCCTGTTACTTTCCTAATTCTGTGTGAATTGGTTAAGGCATGGAGTTAAAAGGTTGCATTAAAGAAAACCGAAAATGGTCACAAATGCAGCAAGCTTCCATATAAGCAGTGAAAAGTTTTACTCCCATATTTGTGGTAAAGGTTCCATTATTGTCATGTAATGCTACATTTAGAATGTAGCATACATGAAATTCTTTAACTTTTTGTCTACCAGACAGAGAGTCGCCACTTTGTCCAGCGCCTCTCACATAGCAGTGACTGCAGTAATTTGTCTGGACATATCTTTAGACATAATATGGTACACATGGTCTAAGCATTTAAAACAAACTGGAGACAAAAAGGCTTGATGATGTTGGGCCTTTTCAGTTTATATCTGATAAGCTGTGGATGTTTGTCACTGCTCTTGTACAAACTCACTAATGTTCTGACCTGCAATTTGATCGGCTTATTTTGTCAGTAGAGGCCTTTGTGTAAGTAATTGGTACAGTAAAATGAATGGGAGATGGGGTGGGTGTGATTGTGAACCATAACCCTGGAATTCTATATAATCTGGTAGAATACTTGCTTTGCTTCTGTCTCTATGTGAAGGAAAATAAATATTGAGCCTTTTATACATGACTTTTCTGGACTCATCATCCATGTATTTCATTCTTCTTGTTCAAGCGGACATCTAGAGGTTGCAATAGAGACGTCAAACCACCCAGGATAACTGCCATGTAAGTATTATGTAGTGCTAATCTACTTTTAGTGTTCTCAGTTAAATGGTTACAAAACATATCCCAGACCAAAAAATGCTGATCCGTGGATAAACCGCATAGCTGCCTGTTCCACACATTGCCTATCCATAGTTTTACACCATTTTCATCCATCCATCCTTTGTCATGAAAATGTAAAAAATACCTGCTGGGAATTTTATTTTAGGTTTAAATTTGCAGTTGAAGATTACCATGGGTCTTAACTTCACCCCATGGGCCATACATGTAAACCTGGTCCTTTCATGGCCTGAACTTCTGGTTCGCACAGTTTTCACACCTTTAAATTCCATTGTTCTATTGCCTATCATGTCAAAATTCATGGGGATTTCATGCACGTTTCCAATATTTGCCAATGCAAATTGGTGTTTCTGCTGATTTAATAAACTGGTAAAAAATTTACAACTTTATGATCAAGATCTTCTGGTAATTTCTGAGCAATTTTTGTCTTTTGTGATAATACCAGATTTTTCCTGTTCATGAAACAGTTACACCAGCCTACTGTAGCTTCAAAATCATTACTGAGTTCTGGGTGTGACTTTTCTCACTTCATTGCAAATGCTCTTATTTTATTTCACGTGACTATGTAGCAATCTTGCCTCTGTTTGCATACCTATGCTGGGATGTGATTTTCCAACTCTGGCTGATGCGTGATTCCTTTTCTCATAGAACATTTTCTTTTTGATCTTTTTCTTAAAGTCTCTTCTTTCTTTCTCCAATCTCTGAACAACCTTGTATCTAAAATGTCCTCACAGCAGCTCAGTGGCTGGATTTCTTGGCCATTTCTATAAACTTAAAACTCGCTTCATACTTTTGTGAGGGGTTTGAGGACATTCATTATATCACTGAAGACTCTTGAAAACACCTCACTGCTGCAGTGAGCCGTTGAAGATGTCGGTAAGGATCTCCATCAATTGGTCTGCACAGTCCTTTAGTCTGGTCCTGCCACCTTGTGTGTATTTACCTTGGATAGGGTTCTCCTCACCTCAGCCAAAACTATGCAAGGGGGCCCTTTCTTCAGAGGGATACAGAGCTTTCTTTGGTGTTATCTTATTCCTCTCAACAAACCATGCTTAGATGTTCAGTCTGTCTGGAAAGAAGGAGGTGTCATTGCCCTTAAAAGTTTGACTTGTGATCCATAATAGTCTTGATCCTTGCCGCATGAGCCTCCTGTCGCAGGTGTCACACAGCTGTCTGAGGATCTTCTGTGCATACCTCTGCTTTGCCTTCTGGATTGCATGGGAGAGTTCGGCTCTAGCTGGTCTTAATGCCATCCTCCACCCTGTCCTGAAGGCAGCATCACAAGCTCTGATAAGGGCCCGAACCTCTGCGTCCAACCATGGTTTCAGGTTACAACTACCATTCACTGTGTGTATATCAAAAAAAAGTATCTCTGACATCTCCCCTAAACTTTCTTCAACTCACCTTAAAAGATGTCCTCTGGTATTTGCTAATATCATCCCTGGAAAAAAGGTACTGGCTGTCTACCCTATGTATACAAGAAAGTCTACTCTTATCCTTTGTTGCTCCAAAAGACATGTTCTCTAATCTAGACAGCATCTTGGTAAATCTCCCTCTCTCTAAAGTATCTACAACCTTCCTGTAATGAGTATTGACTGCAATATTCCAAATATTCAAATACTATCAAATGAGTTGAAATTAAGACAAACATAGAAGAAGAGTCCAGGAGAAAAGGAAAGGGAGATTTAAAAAGTTGAAATAGAAATTATGGGCTCAAGTACAGACTGGGAGCCAAACTACACATATGAGGACACATAGGGAAATGCTAAATTATATAGGCTGATTGTGTTGTAATTATGAGGAATATATATACCAGCTGAGAACATGTTGATGTATTTCAATAAGGTCTGCACTGATCCAGCAGTCCATAACAGCTATAAATCTCCAGGACACTTACAACTTTGTTTAGGAAATTGTGTAAATTATAATGTTTCTCTGCATGGTTAAATAAGTTAACCCTCCATTTTCAGTCTTTGATATCATAGACCAATGAATATGATGGCTAAATTAATCTAACATTGGTGTTTTGTAATGGATGTTTGCAATAATTTGCACTTGCCAATTTAAGCTTGTGTTCCTTTTATCTAGGTTCAAAATTCACTGAAATATTTTCCAATACTTTGCAGTGGATCAGAATCAATTTATTGTCATTAACATGTCATGAAATTTGTTGTTTTGTGGCAACATTACAGTGCAAACATTTTTTAAAAAAAAAACCACCTTACAAAATAAATAAAAATAATGCAAGAAAAAGTCAATGGCAGTGTCTGGTTCATTGTACATTCAGGAATTCAATGGCAGAGGGGAAGAAGGTGTCTTTCTGTCATTGAGTGCTTGTCTTCAGGCTCCTGTATCTTTTTTCCTGATGATAGCAGAGTGAAGAGGGCATGACCTAGGTGGTGGGGGTCCTTGAGGATAGAGAGGCTGCTTTTTAAGACACTATTTGATGTAGATGTCCTTGATAGAGTGAAGACTGATGTCCCATTTAGAATTTTTTTCTTCTCCTGAGCATTGGCACCTGTGTTCCAGACAGTGATACATCCAGCCAGAATACTCTCCTGTGGATGTTTTCAAGAGTCTTCAGTGACAGAGTGAATGTTCTCAAACTCCTCACAAAGTATCACTGCTGGCGAGCCTTCTTTGTGATTGCATCTTTTCAGACCTTAACTAATGATGATGAGTACAACATGTTATAATAATAACAATTACAGCACGGAAACAGGCCATTAGGCCCTTCTAGTCCGCACCGAACCAAACACCCCTTTCTAATCCCACCTCCCTGCACAATGCCCATAACCCTCCATCTTCCTCTCATCCATATACCTGTCCAACCTTTTCTTAAATAATACAATTGACTCCGCCGCCACTTTTTCTCCCGGAAGATCATTCCACACAGCTACCACTCTCTGAGTAAAGAAGTTCCCCCTCATGTTACCTCTAAACCTCTGCCCCTTAATTCTTAACTCATGTCCTCTTGTTTTAATCTTTCCTCCTCTTAACGGAAATAGTCTATCCACATCCACTCTGTCTATCCCTTTCATAATCTTAAATACTTCTATCAAATCCCCTCTCAACCTTCTACGCTCCAAAGAATAAAGACCCAATCTGTCCAATCTCTCCCCATACTCCAGATGCTTAAACCCAGGCAACATTCTGGTAAACCTTCTCTGCACTCTCTCCACTCTGTTTATATCCTTCCTATAATTAGGCGACCAGAACTGCACACAGAACTCCAAATTAGGCCGCACCAACGTCTTATATAATCTCAACATCACCTCCCAACTCCTATATTCCATGCAATGATTGATAAAGGCCAGCATACTAAAAGCCTTCTTCACCACCCTATTCACGTGAGTTTCTACCTTCAGGGAACGATGTACCGTCACTCCTAAATCTTTCTGCTCTTCTGTATTCCTCAATGCTCTCCCATTTACCACATATGTCCTATTCTGATTCTTCTTACCAAAATGAAGCACCTCACACTTATCAGCATTAAATTCCATCTGCCATTTTTCAGCCCACTTTTCTAAGCAGCCCAAATCCCTCTGCAATCCTAGAAAACCTTCTTCATTATCCACTATTCCACCTATCTTAGTATCGTCTGCATATTTACTAATCCAATTCACCACCCCATCATCTAGATCATTAATGTATATAACGAACAACAATGGGCCCAATACAGATCCTTGAGGCACACCACTGGTCACCGGCCTCCAACCTGACAGACAATTATCCACTACCACTCTCTGGCCTCTCCCTTTCAGCCAATGTTCAATCCATTTGACTATCTCAAAATTTATACCTAAAGACTGCACCTTCCTAACTAACCTTCCATGTGGTACCTTATCGAAGGCCTTACTGAAGTCCATATAGACAACATCCACTGCGCTACCCTCATCCACATTCCTAGTCACCTCTTCAAAAAATTCAATCAGATTGGTCAAACATGACCTTCCTCCCACAAATCCATGTTGAGTACTCCTGATCAGACCCTGTCTATCCAGATGTTTATAAGTACTATCTCTAAGAATTTTCTCCATTAATTTACCTACCACAGACGTCAAACTTACAGGCCGATAGTTGCCAGGCTTCCTCCTTGAACCCTTTTTAAATAACGGAACCACATGCGCAATGCGCCAATCCTCCGGCACTATCCCCATATCTAATGACATTCGAAAAATTACCGCCAGAGCCTCTGCTATTTCCTCCTTCACTTCTCTCAATGTCCTGGGGAAGATCCCGTCTGGTCCTGGAGACTTATCCACCTTTATATTCTTCAAAAGCCTTAAAACTACACCTTTTGTAATCTCTATATTCCCCATATTTACCCAATTTGCTTTTTTTATCCCACATCTCCCAATATCCTTCTCCTTAGTGAATACCGAAGAAAAGAAACTGTTCAATATCTCCCCCATTTCTCTAGGTTCCACACATAGTTTTCCACTCTGATTTTCTAAGGGACCAATTTTGTCTCTAGCTTTCCTCTTACCATTAACATATTTGTAGAACTCTTTTGGATTTGTTTTCACCCTGCTTGCCATAGTTTTCTCGTACCTTCATCAGTCTCTTTTGTGCTTGACCGAAAGATGGCTTGTGTGGGAAATGCAAACATTCAAATCGATTGCAAGCCATTACAGGACTCCATCACTGTCCTGTTGTGTTGAGCAATACAAGAGTCCGGAGAAGGTTGCTGTCTAATTCTCAGTGGCTTTCAACCCAATGGTATGAATATGGAGTTCTTCATTTTCATGTAACCCTCATGCATGGTGTCCTCCTCCTACTCACACTTACCTCTCTACCTTCTCTTTTTTTAACTTTTCCCCTCCCCACTCCATCTGATCATCATTCCCTCTCTCTCATCTTTTTCACCTATCACCTGCCAGCCTCTGTCCACCCTTTCCTTGTACTCTTATATACTGGCAATCTTTACAGTTCCCTCTCTGCCCCAAAGCAGGAGTTTGATCTGAAATGTCAACTTATCAAACCTCTTTTGCCTTTACAAATCTTCTTGACCTGCAGTTTTTCCAGTGTCCTGTTTTTTGTTCCAGATTCCATCATCTGCTCTCTCCTTTGTCTTCAATCTAATTATTTTAACCTTTTAAAAGATTATTCCTGAAATTCTTGAAAACATACAGAAAAATACACAAAGGAAGGATTTACTATTTAATCATTATGGGAATTTAACAAATTGCATGTCAAGTTAATTAAGTTTATTGTCATTTGATTGTACAAGTGCAACCTGTCAAAACAGTATTCTTTGGTCCTCAGTGAAAAAACATGCAGACACATATCCTGACATAACACACAAACAGGCAAACAATACAAATGCAGGACAAGTATTTCATTTATACACATAAATAAATAAATCAGGTTTCATGAATATGAAAGTAAAACGATTAGTGTGAGCCATTCCTTTGGATGTTCAGTGTTCTCACTTTCCGCGAGAAGAAGCTGTTTCTCATCCTGGTGGTGCTGGATCTGATACTCCCCAATGGGAGGAGATGGAAGATGCTGTGTGCAAGGTGGAAGGGATCCTCAATGATTTTGTGCACTCTCTTCAGATAATGATCCCAGTATATCACGTTGATGAGGGGAAGGGAGACTCCAGTGATCCTTTCTGCCACTCTTGGGTCCAGTTGATTGACCTCCGATCCATTTCTTTGCAGCAACCATACCACCTGTGATGTAGCCTGCCAGGATACTCTTGATAGAGCTCCTATAAAAGGTTGACATAATGGAGGGCCTTGCCCATTTCATTCTTCTCAGAATTTATTGTCACCGTAGAGCCTTCCTGACAAGTGAGGAAGTGTTGAGTGTCCACGATAGGTCGCCATCTAAGTGAACTCCAAGGAATTTGGTGCTCTCAACTCTCTACTACAGAGTTGCTGATGTGTAGTGGAGGATGGTCATTCCTGGTCCTCCTGAAGTCCATGATCATCTCCTTCATCTTGTCCATGTTGAGACTCAGGTTGTTATTCTACACCAATCCATGAGATTTTCCACCTCTTCTCTGTAATGCAACACATTGTTGTTGGTGATGAGGCCAACTACTGTTGTGTCACCTGCAAACGTGATGACACGGTTGTAATTGGATCTGGCGATGTAGTTTTGGGTCAATAGCATAAACAGAAATAGGCTGAGCCCTGAGGAGCACCAGTGCTCAATGTGACAGTGCTCAATGTTCTGCTACCAACCCAGCATACTGTGGTCTTTCTATTAGGAAGTCCAGGATCCAGTTACAGAGAGGGGTTTTGAGTCCCAGCAAGGACTGTTTCTCCACCAGCATCTGGGGAATAATTGTATTAAATGCTGCTGATGTCAATGAACAGCAGTCTGACATATGAGGCATTGTTTTCCAGTTGGGCCAGTACAGAGTGAAGGGACAAGACTATAGCATCATCTGTGGAACGGTTTCTTCTATAGGTAAATTGAAATGGATCCAGCATCTCTGGGAGGTGTGCTTGATGCATTCCATCTCCAGATGCTCAAAGCATATCATAATAGTGGAGGTCAGTGCCAGATGGTGGTTGTAATTGAGGACTGTTTTTGTCATCCTCTGAGGTACAGGAGTGATGGTAGCTGTCTGGAACCCTGTGGGAACAATGGACTGTTGCAGTGAGGTGTTGAAGATGTCTGTGAAGGCCTCCATCAATTGGTCTGCACAATCCTTCAGTATCTGACCAGGCATCTTGTCTAGTCCTGGCACCATGTGAGGGTTCACCTTGGATAGGGTTCTCCTCACCTTGACTGCAGCTACCCAGGGTTCCCTTTATCAGAGGGACATGGAGCTTTCTTTGGTATCATTGCATTCTTCAAATCAAAACGTGTATAAAAGATGTTCAGTCTGTCTGGAAAGGAGACGCCACTCTCCTTAACTCAAAATCGCAAGGTTGACTTGTGATCCATTATAGTCTTGATCCCTTGCCACGTGTACCTTGTGTTGCTGGTGTCATACAGCTGTCTGTGGATCTTCTTTGCGTACCCTGCTTTGGTTTCCCTGATTGCACTGGAAAGTTCATCCCCTGTCCTGAGAAGGGTCCAGACCTCTGCATCAAACCATGGTTTCGGGTTAGCCCTGGTTGTGAAGTGTTTGATCTCGGTAACATCCTCCATGCACTTGCTGATGTAGCCAGTTATTGAGCTCATGTACTCCTCAATGTTTACATGACCATTGTAGGTGGCCGCCTCCCTGAAACAGCTCAATTCCATGGTCTCAAAGTAGTCTTGCAGCGCTGCTGTTCCCTCCCTCCCACCATCCCCAAGCCATGTCCTGATCTTTGTGTGAACTGACCTATTTTGCTTTGCCAGAGGTTAGCAGGGCAGATATGTGATCCCAGTAACCAACATGATGCAGCTTTGTATGCACCAGGGACATTGGTGTTCTCTCCTCAATTTACACAATTTCTTAAGAATATTCTCATTGTTGGTGTTAACAGTGCTTTGGAATTCTGCTGTAATAAATAAAGTCAAAGCTAAATCACTTTTTTGATGAGGTATGCTATACATAGTGGAACCAACTGTAGTGTTAAATGTGAATGAGGTTGATACTGAAGTGAAATGCAGGTAAAAGTTCTCTATTTTCTGCAGCAAGTTTTACTCACCATCTGTTGGTAAAGAAAAGGCTTCTTGTTTAGCCAGATAAATGGTGTGCACCTTAACTTTTTATTGTGGTATCTAGTGACACAGGTTGCATGTGGAAAGATCAAAGAGGTCACTAACATCCATCCTCTTTTTATCACCGTGTAGTGTGACAGGGAGCTAATGTCTATACTGGCAACATACTTCTCTGCAGCAATAATTCCTTCATTTCCCAGGTTCAAAAGTAACATACTTTTTCTGCCAAGTTCATTATATCATCTCGTATGAACTAACTGGCAATTAAGAAGTGAATTAATGCAAAATATGATTAATAAATTCACAGAAAATACTTAATAATGTCAAGAAATTATTCCCACAAGAAATAAGATATCAGAAATTAACCCCAAGTAGCCAATATTTTGTTCTATTTAAAAAGCAATAATTTGAACTCAGGAAATTAACAGTATGGTTTTCCACCAAGCAAGATTGATCCTGCAATTACAAACATAGTATATGAGCAGAGGTAAATTGGAACAGACTTAATTTGCCTGGTGTTCACAGCAAATCAAATTTGCAATATTTTCCAGCCAGCCTAAAATGGAATACTAAAAAGGTTTCATTTAAATTAAGAGTTGGTGTTGGTTTGTCCTCGCTGGAATTGTTGGTCTTCTTACCGGGAATTCTCCAGGAAACTGTGGCTCATTGATCGTACTGGCATTAAATGAGCAACAATCCAGCCTTTCAACAAGCAGGCGTTTAAAATTGGACTGGATTATTAATTTCTCTGCTGCATAGAATTCCTAAATGTGGGATCTGTGATTGATGATTCACTTTCTTTTAAAGAAATCAACATGAAGTTAGAAAGTAGAAAATATTTCCTGCACTTTCTGGTCATGGTAATTTTGTGTTCATGGGATCTTAGTGTGTTCAAAGTTGCTTCTGTATTTCCTTCTTTGCAATGTGATTGCACTTTTTTTTTTGTAATGTGATTTTTTTTGGTACGGTAATGATCTCCTTTTAGCAGAATGTACTAAATTTTGTCGATCATAAGGGCCTTGGCAATTTTCCCTTGATAATCCTTGCATATGATTTTTTGATGAACTATAACATATTCAGCAAATTTGAATGTATCACTGACCAACAGGACAAGATAAATGTAGATTGGTGCCTGTTTTCCCCGGCAACAACTGTAACTATTTTAAGAAAAGCCTTTCTTCCCTTACTGTAAGGACCAGGCAGACTAGAAGAATGCTGCTGGAATACCCCATATTGGCCATTGCACTTAATTCTTTGCAACAATTGAAAACACTAGTCGAGTGATGGACATGGTACAGGTAGCTTAAGACAGAGCCTGGGAATCATAGATTTGTTGAAGGAGCAAGAATCAGAAATTATTGTCATCAAATTTGTTTTGTGGCAGCATTACAGTGTAAATATTTCTAAAATACATTTCAAAATAAATAGTGCAAGAAAATAAGGAGGAAGTGAGGTATTGTCGGTGGTTCATAGTCCATTCAGGAATCTGATTGTGGAGGGGAAGAAGCTGCCCTTGTGCTACTGAGTCCTCCTGTTTAGGCTCCTGTACCTTCTTCCTGATGGTAGCAGAGTGAAAAGGGCATGGCCTGGATGGTAGGGGTCCATCAGGATAGAGGCTACTTTCTAAAGACGCTGCCTCCTGTAGATAACCTGGATGGAATGAAGAATGTTACCCGTGATGTTGCTGGCTGAGGCAATAACTTCTGGAGTTTTTCCTGTCCTATGCATTGACACCTCCATACCAGACCACGATGCAACCAGATAGAGTGCTCTCTACCATACACCTGTAGAAATTTGAGTCTTCAGTGACATACCAAATCTCCTCAAACTCCTTGTGAAGAATAGCTCCTGGTGGGCCTTCTTTGTAATTGCATTGATATGGAGGTCTTGCAACAGTTCCTCGGAGATGTTGATACCCAGGAATTTGAAATTCTTGACTCTCTGCACTGCTGCCCCCTCAATGAGGACAGGTTCTTATTCCCCTGATTTCCTCCTGATGCCCACAATCAGCTCCTTGGTTTTGCAAAATTGAATACAATGTTGCTGTTGTGACACCACTCAACGAGCTGATCTATCTCCCTCCTGTTCGCTTCCTCATTGCTGTCTGTGATTCTGCTGACAGCCGTGGTGTCATCGGCAAATTTGTAGTGTGCCTCGCCACACAGTCATGGGTCCAGACAGAATAGAACAGTGGGCAAAACACACATCCTTGAGGCACCCCTGTGTTGATCATCAATGAGGAGGAGACATTATTTCCAAATTCATACTGACTGTGTTCTTTTGATGAGGAAGTCAGGATCCAGTTGCATAGTGGGATGCAGAGGTCCATATTTAGGAGCTTGTTGAACAATGCAATATTATTAGATTAGATTCAACTTTATTGTCATTTTGCCAAGTACAGATACAAAGCCAATGAAATGCAATTAGCATCTAACCAGAAGTACAATGAATAGAGCTATTTACAAGTAACTGCGAATAAATGCAAGCGCTCCAGCAAACAAACAAGTATAAAAGTACTGACAGTAAATTGTAGGTGCAATATTGCTCAGCGTTATGATGTTAAGTTCAGCAGGGTCACCGCCTGCTGGTTCAGGAGCGGAGGCTCCTACAGCACCTACCAGATGGAAGGAGAGTAAAAAGTCCATAGTTAGGGTGAGATGAATTCTTGATGATGCTTTTCATCCTGCCTAGGCAGTGTTTCTGATTGATGTTCTCAATGGAGGGCAATTAGATGCTGATAATCTGCTGGGCAGTTTATAATATTACATTCACACAAATGCAAATTGATTAAGGATATAGATTTGATTTATTTAGTATTTTTACTCATCTTGTCTGATGGGTAGAAATGAGCACACTCTCTATGCCCAAGCAATTTGTGCAGACCATAGAATAGTCAGGCACAGGAAGAGGCCTTTTGGCCCATGATTTGTATTTCCTTCCCTGCCTGTTCACATCTGTTTAAATGTCTTTTAAATGTTGACATCATATCTAATTCCACCAATCTTCTAGAAGCACATTCCTAGCACTCATTGTGTTTATATATAAAATCCTCATAAATCTTATATTTAAACTTACCTTCTCTCACCTTAAAGCAATACTCTCTGATTGTTGATATTACCAACTTGGATAAAGGCTCTATCAATGTCTCCTATGATTTTATAAACTTGTGTCAGGTCACCCTTAAGCCTCCAACACTCCAGAGAAAACAATCCAAACTCCTCCTAAGAGCTGATACTCTCTAACCCAGGCAACATCCTGAATCTCTCCAAACTCTTCACATCCTTCCTGTGGTGCAATGGCTAGAACTGCACATAATACTCCAAATGTGGCCTGACCATAGTTTCATGCACTGCAAAAAGACCGTCAATTTTTATAGTCAATGCCTTCGTATGGTCATCTCTCTGGCATGGGCTCAGACAATGAATGTCATGAATGTGGCCTGCATAATAAACCTGTTCTATATTCTGCAATACAGGCTCAGTGATCGTGACCAAAGGGAAAGGTAAAGGTTCATGGTTTTACTCCAAGGTGTGTCTCGCAGATGCTGATACCAGTTGCGGTGTGTGATTGTATATCGACATCAGTCCTGATATCAGGTCATTTAAGGATATAGAATCATTGGGTCGTACTCACAGAAACTGGCCCAACTATGTCCATGCTGATATTTAAGCCATGAACTTTGAAGGCAAGCAACCTCCTTATCTACTTGTGCTGCTACTTCCAGGAATTTATAAACTTAATCCCCAAGATTTCTTTGTCCATCCTCTGTGTTCTATCATTTACTGTATATGCTCTACCCTTCCTTGACTTTGCAAAATGATAATGATAAGGAGTTTATTGTCATACACAAAAGTTCAATGTACAGATGAATTGAAATTCTTACTTGCTTCAGCCAAACAGGTAACTATAAAAATATTGATAAAACTATAAATTATTGACTGGAAAGAGATAATAAATACAAAAGATAGATAATAAAATTCACAAGTACCATAATGCAAGAAAAGAAATGTTTTTGTAATGTTGGAGTAGTTTATGATTAGGGCAGCAAGGGATGATCCATTTGAAAGAAAAGGTTTTTGAACCAAGAGGGGCTGGACATCCATACTTTCTGCCTGAAGGTAGCAGTGACCAGGGTGATGGGGGTTCTTTGTGATGGTGGCTGCCTTCTTGAGGCAGCGCCTCACATAGATGCATTCAAGTTTGGGACTACTTCCTTTAATCCAGCATGATACAGGTTCCCAGTTTCACCTCACGATTAAATTCCATTGCTGATGGTATGCCCAACTTTCCATCTCGTCTATCTTCTGTTGTTGCCTCAAAGAAACATCTTTATTATCCCTTAGCAATCTGGACCAGCCCATCATGCAGGATCCTATCAAATACCTTGCCAAAGTCCATATAAATAATGTCTACCAACCTGTCCTTATTAATCTTCTCCTTAAAACTACTGTTAATTAGTGATACTGAATTTGCTTTGCCCAAAGACAACTTAATATATTTAAAAAAAAAAAGATGGGCGGTGGGAATACTCAGTAGGACAAACAGAAATCATAAAGCTTAGAAATTAACTTTTGCAATGTAATAGCAAAAGGTATTGCAAACTTGAATTTTACTTTAACATGGAGTAAAGCAATTTTGCACACATTTCTGTGTCACTTATTTCTAGTTGCTATCATTATATATTCTTGATTGGGTATGATATTCTGGTGCACTTTTGCTGTTTTCTCAGTTTCAATTTTGTCCACATGAGGCCATGCCCAAAATGTGTGATCATTGAGATTTTCCTTAATATAGATGTGAAGAAACAATTTCTACTCATGGAGGCTGTCTGGCCTGCTGAATTCCTCCAGCAGCTCTTTTTTTTTCTCTCAAGATTCCAGCATATACAATCTGGTATTTTTCTCATTTGACACATTGCTCATTTTGAAGCTTCAAGCATTCTGTTGCAACCAAAACTGCCCCCTACTACCCATTAATTGAGAGCTACCTTTCCTTCTGAATGACATGGATGTGCAAATCAGAAGACAGAGTGGAAATGAAAAAGTAACTTTCAGAATGGAAAACTGTGACTTATTGGGCGTTGTGGGAATGAGTGCTGGAGCCTCATTTGCTTCTGCTTGCGATCTACCAGTACTTTATCTGAGGGAACCAAGTGTAATATATCCATTTTTGCTGATGACACGAAACTAAGCACCAGAGAGGTTGATTTGCAGAATAGTTTCAGGTGGGTATCACCAGGCTGGGAGAATCAGTCTGCCTTTTCAATGTAGTGTGGAAAATTTAATCCCAATGGTAGAAAGCCAGAGAAGAATCATGGAGATGGCACCTTTGGTCCAACTCAACTGGGCCAACCAAATTGTCTACCTGAGGTAGACCCTTTTGCTTGTCCTGGGCCCATAATCCCTCTAAACCTTTATATTTTAAATAATGAGAGATTGAAAAATGAGTTTGATCAGAGATCTGGGATTTCTTATACATGAATCATTAAAGTTAACATACAGGAACAACAAGGTATCAGCAAATTATAATCGTAGGTTGGCCTTTATTGCAAGAAAATTTGGGTATTTGAATAAAGACGTAAGACTTCAGTTGTATAGGGCCATGGTGAAAATGCATCAATGATATTGTGTATAATTCTGATGTACATTCCAAAGATGGAGAACGTGCAACAGAATGATCCCAAGGTTGGAAGGTTTGTCATGAGAAGAATTCATCCAGACTGTGTGTGCATGCTCATGAATTTGGAAGAAGCAGGTGATCTGATTGAAACATACAGAGGAGCTTGACAATGTACATTTTGTTGCTGCTTCTTTATAGCTAAGATCACCCCAACAGTTCATTACTGCCTCCCTCACCAAAGTATACTAAAAGACCAGCCTCACATAAAACTTCTATCAACCCACACCACATGCACCAGTCAACAATTAAAGCAGAAGGAGAAACCTTTAAGAAGGTGTGTAACTTTCTGTACCTGGAGCCACCTCTTCCTGAAGACAAACATTGTTGGTGAAATTTGCCATCATGAAACATTCAGCAGCCTGAGGGCTGGATTGAGATCTCAAACCTAAAACAAACCTCACAATCAATTTGGCAGGATTAATTACCCACATAGATCTGGGTTGTTGGCCCTGAAATAAAAAGGTTGTCTTTGATGAATGTGCTCAACTTTATCTGTAAACACTTGTGCATTATAATTTTTTTTAGCTGCTCTTTACACATCAAATGTTTTCTTTTGTTTCACCATTTTTATGAAGGACAATAATTCCACTCGCCTTGTTTTCTCTGTCCTCAGCCTTTAACACATTTCCAATGAAGCTTAAAGAGAGTATATTGGAACATTGCCTCATCTTTCAATGTAGCCTTTTAGGATCAACATGAATTCAGCAATTTCAGTGATCAGAATTTTGACAAATTTCAGTTAATTATTTATACCTTCAGATTACATTTTGTTCTCATTAACTCTCTTTTTCATTTCATACATCAAACTTTTTTGACATTTCATTCCTTCTATCAACATGAACTCTTAAGTTGCAAAGGATTAGAAGTCAATTGACCAGGTGCTGGTAAATTGGATTAGTATTGAAAGATATTTGGTTAGCATGGACATGGTGGGCCAAATGGCCTGTTTCCGTGCTGTACAAAGCAATAGCCTCTTTTACACAGCCACTTCAATGCAGGAATATTGTGCCTTTATTGCACTAAGTACAAACATGGAATGGGGGTGGGGTTCATTGCAGTCTTGCCTTTAAGCTGGCAGCAGTCACAGTGCTGAATAGACGTCTGTGGTCTCAAATAAATGGCTATGAAACTACACACCAGCAAACTCCGTTTCTTGCGTAAACCGCCTGTTCCACACATTGACTATCCATAGTTTTACACCATTTTCATCCATCCATCCTTTTTCATGAAAATGTACAAAAATACCTGCAGGAAATTTTATTTTCGGTTTAATTTTATCTTTGAAGATTACCACGGGTCTTAACTTTGTCCTGTTGGCCAGGGATGATAATGCCACAGTAAATCTGGTCCTTTCATGGCCTGTACTTGTGGTTTGCACTGTTTTCACAGCTTTCCATTCCACTGTTCTATTGCCTATCATGTCAAAATTCATGGGTGTCCATATTTCTGATATTTGCCAATGCAAACTGGTGTTTTTGCTGGTTATGTGTAATAAACTGGTGAAAACTTACAACTTTATTATCAAGATCTTTTGGTAATTTCTGGACAAATTTTGTATTTTTCCTGTTCATGAAATAATTAGCCTAAAAATCATCATTGAGGTCTGGGTGCGACTTAGCCCACTGCAGTGCAAATGTTCTTATTTTAGTTTGGGTGACTATATAGCAATCTTGCCCATTCTTCAATGTGTTTTTCCACTCTGGCCAATGAGTGATTCCTTTTCTCAAAGAATCTTGTCTTTTTGGTATTTTTCTTAAAATTTCTTCTTTCTTTCTCCAATCTCTTACCAACTTCTCATGCACATCAGATTTTCTTGCAGCAGTGCAGTTGATGGTTTTCTTGGTCATTTCTATCACTTTCAACTCAAAGCTCGCTTCATATTTTCATCGCGTGCTGCTGCATTGTGTTGAAGGACCCTCCATGATAGCAATTGCCTCCAATCAACGCCCAGCAGATCAATTCCCTCGATCGATGGGGGTTGACATATATGATGGTCAATGGCCCATCTCCGGCATTGCGAGCTTTGGGATTTGACTTGTATGCCGGTCAACGGAGCACCTCAGGCAGCCAAAAAATGGGGGTTGACTTGTATGCCAGATATACCATAAAACCCTTAAAATAAGGCTGAAAAATGGGAGTTGACTTATACACCAAAATATATGGTTCATTATGAAAGTTTATAAGGGATATATTTCCAAAATGAGCTGTCATTATGACTTTACAAATGGAAAAAAATTGACTGCTAAGCCCTGTATCAGAAGAAATTGATACGTTATTATTTCTCAAACGGTGACATAATTTTTCCAAATGAATTGCACATTTATAGTTTTAGAGATTTTCGTTACTATGGAGCTGAAAGCAACCTGCTGGAGGAACTCAGCAGGTCAAACAGTATCAATGGGAGGAAAAGAATGGCCCATGTTTTATGTCAAAACCCTTCATCAAGAAGTATTGATGAAGGGTTGTGACCCGAAACATTGACCATTCTTTCTCTCCCATTGATACTGTTTGACCTGCTGAGTTCCTCCAGCAGGTTGCTTTCAGCTCCAGATAGCAGAATTTTGCATGTCTCTTTCTGTTCTCAAGCCTTGGAATATTTTCAGAGAACAGTATTTGTGCTCAGACATAATGTATTTCCTCGAGGAAACAAAAAGGGGAGGTGTTGAGTAGAATAAAGTGCAGTCAGCAAACGGAATCTTTCTTACTCTGAGTGAGGCAGAAACTTAATCAAAACCAGTTAATGGAGAAATACGTTCACATGAATGATTATCAATTCATGGCATCGTATTACTCAACCTAAGGAATGAAACAATGCGTGTAACTGGAAACTGACTTGGAGCTCAAGTTTCAGCTTTCAACCAATAACATTTCTCTTCAAATATGTAATTATTTCACATCTTTTTCCCAGCTGTAGATTTTCTAAGCAGGGTCTCTTTGTTATTGTCATTGATGATAACCACCCTCCATTGCTAAATGTGACATTAAATGTTTTATCAGAGCCACACATGGTAAGGACCCTGTTGAACACTGCTTTGCTTTACTGAGGAAACCTGTCTCATCATAAAGAGTCCACAGGATCAAGCTGAAGTCACTTTATTATGCAGGGAAATGTTTAGAAACCAGGCTTGGATATTCTTACAAACCTGCTACTAATTATGCTTGCTGGTCTGCATTTCTTCATTGAAATGTGAAACATTGTGACAAATTTTGCTACCTTACTGAGTGACTGAAGAAGAATGTTACAAAGAACAGTGAGTGGTATTGGAAGTTCAGTGTAAAACAAGTCTCCTAATATTGCTGTTCCAGTCATTCACAGAATGGGGATATCACTGGCAAGCCCATTATTGATTACCCACCCATCGCAGTCATTGGGTGTCAAAAGAATAGCAATTTTCCTTCCATGAACCATGTTTGCCAATTTAGCAATCTTGTAGTCCACTCTCCACCTCCACCCTCCTATAAGAGTGTAGCATAATATTACTGCTTTATGTTCTATGCTAACTCTTCCCCTGGAGTATGTCTTGCAAACAGTCAGAGCTGTCTTTGACCTAGGAGACCACGTACCATCCTGGAGTCTTAAATGCAGATGCAGAATCTGCTTTCCGTACACCACTGAGTTTCTTACACTACAGCTCTTGTCTTCACCCTTCCTTGCTGTGCCTCAGAGCCAGCCCAATGAGGGGCTTACTTGATTTTTTTTTCCAGTTTAAGGAGCCTAAAAGTGGATATCTTGGGTTTAAGGTGCCAGTGGAATGACTGGACAGGTTGGGCTGAAGGGCCTGTTTCCATGCTACAGAAATTTATTCCAAAGGAATCTGGAGAGGCAAGGTTTTCACCCTGAGTTGGTGGGCATATGGAGCGAGCTTCTAGAGGAAGTGGAAGAGGCGGAGACAATTACAATTTTTAAAAAGCACTCGGATGTGTACATGAATAGGAAGGGTTTCAAGAGGTATGAGCCAAATGCAGGTAAGTGGGATTAGTTTAGATAGGCATCTTGGACAAGTTGAGTCAAAGAGACTGTTTTGTGTTGTTTAAATCTGATAAATACATCCCTGTATATATTTAATTAATTTGATTTTAACACTTCCATCTGAAATCACATCAATGGACTATCAATATAGAAGCTGGTCACTAATTTAAAAGCATTGTCGCTTCACAACCATGTTCCTGAAACATGCGAATATCAACAGCAGGTTGTGTTTTTTCAGCAGCCCGAGCAGTGATTGTTAATTGTCACCATAACACTCTGGAAAGAATTAGCTGCATGGAAAATACGCTGCTGAACCTTTTTGTTTCCAATTCATATATCCCCCGATAATGGAAATCTTATTTAAAAATATCAGTGGCAGTATGGATAAATATTTCAGCAATTGTGTCAAGAGGGAAAATCCTTCAAGAAAATCGGTCCCAGTGATATGTTATTATTGGGAAAGGATACTACACTCTCACAGATATCTTAATTCTGGTAAATATTTAATTATTGTGATTATTATACTCTTCCAGAATATGGAAGATGATCTTGTCTTTCACCTATTCTATTTGCTTCTTTAAATTCACCTCATTGGTTCTCTTTTCTTTTAATCTGTGATTTAAACATGATGCCTTATTTGCCAAATAATTTTTACATTTATGGTTCTACCATCATAACCAGTATTCCTTGCCTCCTTTCTCAGAAGCCATTTGAGAGAGTGCCATTTGCACTCTCTCACTCGCTCTCTCAAAATACTTTGTTCTTGGGAAATTGAGAGGCACCAGCAAAGGTGTGTTAAATTGTATGAATGTGATGGGCAATGGAAGGCTTTGATAAATGGCTCGTGGTGCAGAGCTCAGGAGCAAAGAGGCCAGGGCCCTTTTAAATAATGGAAATTATTTCCAAGGAAATCAGAGAAGTCCAAGTTGTAGTGAGGGAGGGGGTCACTTATGGGGAAGAAACTAGAAGTGGGGGGGGTGGGGGGTCGGTAGTCATGGATTGAATAGAGTTGGGAAATGGGAAGAGACTGGGGGTATTGGATCAGTGGTTGTGGTTGGGCAGCTGATGGATTAGAAATAGAGGTATGGGTGGCAGTGGAAGGGTTCAGTGGATCTAAATCATCAAGTGTCACAACCAGAGGGAGGTCTGGGAGACTCCATTTGGGCCACATTTGCTCATTGAAAATTATGCATGTCCAAGAATTGGACATCAAAGCACCTGCTGCAAGTTGTTGACTTAATTTAATTTCTTCAAAGTCCCCAATACAAAATATTCAGCGTATTTGGGATTTTAATATACTGAGCAGGTAAGACGCAGAGCGACAGCTCATTCTGATTTAAAAAAAAATCTTCAAATAGAAATCAATTTTAAAAATTGATTCTTTTAATGATAAGAATATGTTTTTATTCTATGATGTTGAGGATTAGTTTGTAAATTGTCACAAAAATAACATTTCTCTGGTTGTCAGTACAATAATTGATTGGGATACCCATACAGTTAGAGGGCTGGATGGGCGAGAGTTCGTTAAATGTGTTCAAGATTGTTTTCTGAATCAATTAGTAGAAGAACTGACTCGGGGCAGTGTAATACTGGATCTCCTGTTAGGGAACGAGCTAGGTCAGGTATCAGACATTAATGTTGGAGATCCAATTGGGTCTAGAGATCATAATTCTGTTAGTTTTAAGGTAGTTTTAGGGAAGAGCAAGGAGGGGCCTAAAGTTGAGCTTCTGGATTGGAGAAGAGCAAATTTCGAAAGAATAAGAAGGGATTTGGGGAGTATTGAGTGGGACAGGATATTTTCAGGTGAGGGTGTAAATGAAAAATGGAGGATATTCAAAACAGAAATTTTGAGGGTACAGAGTAGTTATGTCCCAGAGAGGATCAAAGGAAAGGCTGGAAGTCATAGGGAGGCTTGGTTTTCGAGGAATATTAGAAATTTGGTTAGGAGAAAAAGGGAGGTGTACAAGAGGTATAAAGAACAGGGAGCTGACAGTTTGAAGGAGGACTACAAGGAGGGTAGAAGGAATCTTAAGAAAGAAATTAGAAAGGCCAAAAGAAGTCATGAAGAGGCTTTGGCTGACAGAGTAAAAATAAATCCAAAGGGTTTCTACAAGTACATTAAAAGTAAAAGATTAGTGAGGGATAAAATTGGACCCCTTGTAGATAGTGAGGGTAGGCTGAGTGAGAAGTCAGAGGAAATGAGGGAAATTTTGAATGATTTCTTTGCCTCTGTATTCACTAGGGGAAAAAAAATATTGAACCAGTTGAGGTAAAGAAAAATAGTGGGGAGGTAATGAAGCATATAAGGATAACCGAGGAGGTAGTGATGGCTGTGTTGAAAAAGATAAAGGTGGATAAATCTCCGGGACCGGACAAAATATTCCCAAGGACACTCAGGGAGGCTAGTGGACAGACAGTGGGGCCATTTACAGAGATATTTAGGGTGTCACTAGCCACGGGGGTGGTGCCAAAGGATTGGAGGGTGGCGCATGTGGTTCCGCTGTTTAAGAAAGGGTCTAAATGTAAACCTGGGAATTATAGGCCCGTGAGTCTGACATCTGTACTGGGCAAGTTGATGGAAAGTGTTCTGAGGGATGGTATTTACAAATATTTGGAGGTACAGGGATTGCTAGGGAGTAATCAGCATGGTTTTGTCAGGGGTAGATCATGCTTGACAAACCTGATTGAGTTTTTCGAGGGGGTTACAAAAAAGGTTGATGAAGGGAAAGCTGTGGATGTTGTCTATTTAGACTTTAGTAAAGCTTTTGACAAAGTTCCCCACAGGAGGTTAGGAAAAAAGGTGGCGGCATTAGGTATAAATGAGGAGGTAGTGAAATGGATTCAGCAATGATTGGATGGGAGGTGTCAGAGAGTAGTGGTAGAAAATTGTTTGTCCAATTGGAGGCCGGTGACTAGTGGAGTTCCTCAGGCATCGGTCCTGGGTCCACTATTGTTTGTTATATATATTAACGATCTGGAAGTAGGGGTGGAGAATTGGATAAGCAAGTTTGCAGATGATACAAAGATTGGTGGTGTTGTGGACAGTGAGGAAGATTACCGTAGATTAAAAGGTGATTTAGGAAGGCTGGAGGTGTGGGCTGAGAAATGGCTGATGGAATTTAATACAGATAAGTGTGAGGTGTTACATTTTGGAAAGGCAAATCTAAATAGGTCATATGCATTAAATGGTAGGCTATTGAGATGTGCAGAGCAACAAAGGGATTTAGGAGTTGTGGTAAATAGTACCCTCAAGGCTGATACTCAGGTAGATGGTGTGGTGAAGAAGGCATTTGGAATGTTGGCCTTCATAAATCGGAGTATTGAATTCAAGAGTAGGGAGGTTATGATGAAATTGTACAAGGCATTGGTGAGGCCAAATTTGGAGTACTGTGTACAGTTTTGGTCACCAAATTATAGGAAAGATATAAACAAAATAGAGAGAGTGCAGAGAAAGTTCACGAGAATGTTGACAGGATTTCAAGGTTTGAGTTACAGGGAAAGGTTGTGCAGACTGGGGCTTTTTTCTCTGGAGCATAGAAGATTGAGAGGGGACTTGATAGAGGTGTTTAAGATTTTAAAAGGGACAGACAGAGTAAACGTGGATAGGGTTTTTCACTTAAGAGTGGGGGAGATTCAAACTAGAGGGTTTAAGATTGAATGGAGAAAAGTATAAGGGGAACATGAGGGGAAATTTCTTTACGCAAAGGGTAGTAGGGATGTGGAATGAGCTTCCGACAGATGTGGTCGAGGCAGGATCATTGGTTACATTTAAGGAAAGACTAGATAATTACATGGATAGGAGAGGACTGGAGGGGTATGGACTGGGTGCTGGTCAGTGGGACTAGGAGGGTGGGGATTTGTTACGGCATGGACTAGTAGGGCCAAACTGGCCTGTTCTGTGCTGTAAGTGGTTATATGGTTATGGTTAATTAGAAGTATATATCTGTGGAAGTTTAATTCGCTTTGGGCATCTCAAAGTGCTTTATGATCAATTAAGTAATTTTGAAGTGTTTTAATGCTGGAAACCTTGCAGCTGAATTCCCCACTGCTTTCAAATGTATGACTACCTTGTTCAGAAACTTGCCAGTCTCTCCAAGGCTCATGACATGACATCTTCCACTACAGAACAGAAGTCAAGTCATCCTGATCAGCACAATGACCAAGCTGAACAAGACAAAAGACAGGTTTTATGAAGTACTAGACACCCTGCTGGCAGCAGTGAGAAGCTGATCTTGCTCAGTGACTTCAATGCAACCTATCAGGGAGTCATTGGGAGACATGGTGGGCAAGTGTAACAGTAACGGACTTCTCTTACTAAAGACCTGTGCTGCTCATGACCGCTTCAACATTCTGCCTGCCTACCTGCAACAAGACCTCCTGGATCATCCCTGCTTGTTGGCATCTTATTGACTATGTCATTGTGAGGAGAAGAGACGAGCAGGATGTCACGGTGACCAAGGTCGTGTGTGGTGCTGACTGTTGGACAGATCACAGGCTCATTGTCTCCAAAATGAAGCTCTGCATCAGATTCAAGAGGTGACCACAAGGAAGCAAGTCCATGAAAAGAATCAATGTGGCCAGGCTGAAGAATCCCAGCATAGCTTCAGCACTGACTGAAGACTTGGAAACCAAACTTGCTGACCTACACCTTGCCAGTAGCAATGAGGATGACTGGGAATGCTTCAGGGATGCTGTCCATTCATCTTCACTGAAGATGCTAGGAGCCTTGACCCACAAGGAGCAAGACTGGTTCGATGAGAATGATGAGGAGGTACAAACTATACTTGTTGAAATGCACTGCCTTCATTGTGCCCATCAGAACAACCCAACATCCGCTTCCAAGAAAAATAACTTCACCAGTGCCCTCAGGACAGTCCAGAATAAACAGTGTAAAATGCAAGATGCTTGGCTGAGTCCCAAGGCAGATGAAATACAGGAATACGTTGACAGAAATGACTTGAAACAGTTCTATGAAGCTCTCAACACTCTCTACAGACCTCAGTCTATTAGGAGTTCCCCCGTTCTTTGTATAGATGGTACAACTCACATTACAGAAAAGGCTCAGATCCTGCAGATTATGGGCTGAAACCTTTGAAGCCATCTTCAACTGACCATTATCTATCAACGATGAGGAGATCAACAGGGTACCCCAGGTTGAGATCATCAGCACCATGGATGACCCGCCAGTAGTAGCCAAAGTCATGAAAGCTGTCAGCCAGCTATCCAGTGGCAAAGTCCCAGGAGCAGACGCCATACCTGCAGAAATCTACAAAGCCAGTGGTCCTGTAGTTATAGAGAAGCTCTCTGAGTTGTTCCAGTCTTATTGGACGCAAGGATCCATTCCTCAAGAACTTAAAGATGCATCCATCCTACAGCTCTGCAAGAGGAAGGGCAATCGACAAATATGCAACAATCACCAAAGTATCTCGCTGCTTTCCATTGCAGAAAAATATTTTGTAAAAGTCCTGCTAAATCATCTAGTCACTCATCTGGAGCTAGGCCTGCTGCCAGTCACAGTGTGGTTTCCGCAAAGGTTGTGGGAGTATTGACATGACTTTTGTTGCACGCCAACTTCAGGAGAAGAGTCAGATGCAGAATTGTGAACTCTACACAACCTTTGACCTCACGAAACCCTTCGACACTGTCAGCCAACAAGGCCTGTGGAGGATCATGTCAAAGTTCAGCTGCCCCACCAAATTCATTCAGATGATACACCAGTTCCATGATGGTGTTATGGCTAATGTGTTGGACATGGAGAATCCTCTAAGGCATTGGTTTTCAAACTGCCCCCCTAAACTCACATTCCATCTGAAGCAATCTCTAAACCATAAGAGCTCTGATGACTGAGGGATTGTTTAAGGTGGTATGTGGGTGAGAAGGGAAGGTTGAGAATCACTGCTCTGGATCCAGTTGTTACTGAAATATTTTGCTTGAGGAAAAATTGTCATTGGCCCATTTCCATTGGAGTTGTGAAACCATACACATAACGAGTCAATTAGGTATGATTAAAACAGTGGTTTTTAAACATTTTCGAAGGACAATGCAAGGCAGCTCAACCATTTTCCCATGCAGAATATTAAGCATCAGATGGCAAGACAAAATACCAGAGAGTGAAGTTCTCTCTAGAGCAAGTCAACAGTTGCAGTGCCTACACATCTGCCCAACATGTGCCAGGATATTCCGTGCCCAAATTAGCTTGACCAGTCATCTTCAGACATACTGCATCCAATTTTAAAGTGACTAAAGGTGTCATGGACTACATCAATGGTGATGGATGAATGACATCATATAGTTTTAGTTGCTGATTGAGATTTAACTGAGGATGTTGAGAGGTATACAGTCCACTCATCATAGAATTCTTACCAAATAACTTTGGCTTAATGCAGTGGTTCTCAACCTTTTTCTTTCCATTCACATACTACTTTAAGTATCCCTATGCTATAGGTGCTCTGTGATTAGTAAGGGATTGTTTAAAGTGGTATGTGAGTGGAAAGAAACAGTTTGAGATTCATTGGCTTAATGTCTCGTCTGAATAAGGACACCACTGCAAATGCAGCAGACCCCTACTAATGCATGGTACATCAGCACCAATTATGAACTCATTTCTCTGGAAAGGGCTTTAGGCCTTTCATTAAATGCCACTCATGAATTTATTAAACTGAATTAGAGCATATGGATTGAGAGTAATAAAATGGCATGGATAGTGAAGTGGTTAATGGACAGAAAACAGAGTGTATAAATAAATGGGCATTTTTGGAGTGGAAGGCTGTGACTGGTGATATACTGGAGAGGCCAGCCCTGGGTCCTCAACTGGTCATGATCTATTGTCATTTATTTGGATGAGGAGACCAAGTGTAATACAGCCATGTTAGATGCTGATAAAAAACTGGAAGACAGTTGTGGACTGGCTTCAGAAGGATGCAGGCAGGTTAACTGAATGGAAGAGGATATGGCTGATGAAATGGAATGTGGGAGAATATCAGGTCATCCACTTTGTCAGAAAAAAAATGGAGAAGCAGAGTGTTATTTTTTTAATGGTGACAAATAGAAAGGTGTTGATGTTCAGAGGGTTCAGAATGATCTTGTACATGAACCTCAGAAAGTTAACATGCAGGCACAGTGAACGATCAGGAAAGCAAATGCCTTTATTGCGAATGGATTTGGACAAAAATAAAGACTTCTTCCTCCAGGCTCTGGTGATATCACATCTGGAATAATAAGCTGAGATCTGATCTCCCTAACTGAGGATAGGAATATTTGCAAAAGAACAAAACAAAGATAACCACCTGATTCCTGATAGGTCCTTTGGCTGCGAGTGATGAGATATTATCTCATTGGAGCATACAAAATCTAGATGTTTCATGTGGCTGCATGTTCAGAATTGGCAGTAGCAGTTTGAGAAGAGCTTTCTTCATCACAGAACCTTTGAAATTCTTTTGCCAAGACATCTGTGGAGGTTCAGACACTGAGTGCATTTCAAACAGCTACAGAGGCAGAGATCAATAGATATTTGATATTGGGGACTGAAAACTATGGGTGTCGTGAAGAACAGTGACACTGAGGTAAAAGATCAGCCATCTTATTGATTGGTGCAGCAGGCACAGAGTCTGTATTAGGAAAAATTACAGGAAGAAGTATGTGGGATATAGAACATCGGATTTGGGATAGATGCCTCAAATGACATTGCTAATATCTCTACATTTAGTCCAATGGCGAGCACAGATTCTACTATGACTGATTTGATTATGGCCAGAGCTCCCTTCACCAGGAAATTCATCCCACATGCAGCATGCCACCTTCAAGCTGGCAGTGAGCGAGGGGTGTCTGGGGAAGGGGGTGGTCACATGTCCTGGTAATCCCCAATAAACCAGTGGACATCTCTCTTGCCTTTAGTGCATTATTGGAAAATTGTGGCTTCTGCTTTTTTCTGTGTTCAGCCTTCTCTTACAGCAACCTGAATCACCTGCAATAATCACATTAAAGGTTTCAAAGTTGTTTTAAGTAATACATCTGGCTTCAATTGGATTAATCCATCACAAGACGAGACATTGATAATGCACTAAAGCTCGAATAACAAGACTGGTGTTGTCTGGATGTTAAAATAAATTGGAGATACAAGAAATGTAGGGTTTTATGCAGGGTCTCGATCCAAAATTTTCATCCCTTTTGATCCACAGATGGTACCAGACCCTATGAATTCCTCCAGTCCTTTCTCTGCTGACTGTCTTTCAAGAATCCAATACGTCCTTCGCACTGGGTTCATTGGGTATGTATTAATTGCATATTATAACCCCAGTGTCAATTTTGGTCCTCAGGAAATTCCACCATGGACTCTAGACATCAAGGATTTTTTTTTTACATACCAAGCTTGTTTTTTTTTACATTCATTGTAAGTGTTATGGCATTGCTCACAAGGCCAGATTTGGTTACCCATCCAAAAGTAAGTGATGAGCCATATTCTTGAACTGCTGGGTATGTTCTGGTGAAGATACCCCTACAATTCTAGGAGTTCTAGGATTTGGACCCAGTGACCATGAAGTATCGGTGATTCAGTAATCAATGTGCAGCTAGAGAGACTCAAGGGTCAGGCAGCATCCATGGAGAGAAATGGACAGTCAGTATTTTGGTTTGGGATTTTTTCTTGAGACTGTCTCGATAAAGGTCCAGATCTGAAACAACTTTTCATTTCTCTCCAGGGATGCTGCCTGACTAGTTGAGTCTTTGCTGCTTCTCAATGTTGGCTCAAGATTAAGCATTAGGAGATGTTTGTATCTCCAGTAAGTAAGTAAAACCCCATGCAGAAATCCCAATGGCTTGGCCTCTTGATCAATGAATGTCAATTGCTGCCCTTTCTGTCCTCTTACCAGGTCCCTGTTTCCAGTTCTCCTCGTAGGCCTAGCTCCCACATTCCCCATGCTCTCACCAGACATTTGGTCCACCAGGTCCCTGTCCACTTGCTGTTACTTCAGTTCCCATGCACACTCACAAAGGGCACTGGTTCCCACAATAACCATCTACTCACTGAAGTTATGATTCCCACAAACCTTGACACTTATATGGTTCTGATTCGTCCTCTCCCTTAAAACGTCAGGGTCACTGGAAAATGTATTATTCTACTCCATAAAATCTTTTAAAAAATATATTCGTAGTAGAGTATCAATAGAATAATATCCAATAATCTGGAATGTCTGCTCATCTAGCACCATCAAGTCCTGGGCATGCCAGATTATTGAGTTTACTGGATTTTTCGAAGTCCGAATGATGAGCAGCTTGGTGAGCAAACTGCAGGTTGTAACTTTTTTGTGCAGCCCCAACACTAATGCAATCACTGTTTGTGAATGGTGAGGGTATGAATGTTTAGGGTAGTTGAGGGTAAGCCATCCACAGTATAACAGATCTATTTGTCCTGGGTGACATTGAACTTCTTGAGAATTATTGGAATGCTCTCACAGCTTGTGGATAATTTCCAATGCACTGCAGACTTGCACTTTGTTCATAGGGCAAAGGTTTTGGGGTGTTAGATGTTAAGTTGCACACCCAGAGAACTCCTCATGGGTCACTGTACTAGAAGCCATGGAATTAATGTTGCTGGTCCAGTTGAGTTTCAGGTTGCTCTGGACAGTGCATTATATTTGGTGGCCAAGACATTTTGGTGGGAATCAGACATTCTAAATATCAGCTGTATTTCCATAGAATGTTACAGTTCAGAAAACAGGCCCTTCACCCCTTCTAGTCTGTGCCAAATTATTATTCTGCTTCGTTCCTCTGACCTACACCCAGTCCAGAGACCTCCATACCTCTCCCAGCCACATGCCTGTCCAAATTGTTCTTAAAGTGAAAACTGAGCTCTCATTCATCACTTCAGCTGCAGCTTATTCCACAGTCCCATGGATCTCTGTGAGAAGTTCCCCCTCATGTTCTCCCTAAACGTTTCACCCCATGTCCTCTGGTTTGTATCTCACCTACTCTCAGAGCATTTACTCTTTCTATTCCCCTCATAATTTTGTAATCCATATTTGATGGTGTATTAAAACACCCCCCCATCCCAAAAAAATCACCCAAAAAAACTCCCCTGGTCTGATATGCTAAGGTGACACTTTGGAGAGCATGGTATTACCACCAAGGCCCAGTATCAGGGATAGAACCACTTGAAGCACTTCCCAAGCACTGTCGCCGCCACTACTAACCCTAACCCCCCCCACCCCCCCCCGAGCACTGCCGCTCCTAACCCCCACCCCCATCCCGTGCCACAGCCACTCCTAACCCTAACCCCCCCCCGAGCACTGCCGCTCCTAACCCCCACCCCCATCCCGTGCCACAGCCACTCCTAACCCTAACCCCCCCCCCCGAGCACTGCTGCTCCTAACCCCCACCCCCATCCCGTGCCACAGCCACTCCTAACCCTAACCCCCCGCCCCCCGAGCACTGCTGCTCCTAACCCCCACCCCCATCCCGTGCCACAGCCACTCCTACCCTAACCCCCACCCCATGCCGTTGCTGCTGCTGCTATCTTGGACATAGAATGTACATTTAACTGTTTGTCCTAGTGTTCGCCCTCAATTAAACAATGCCAAATAAAACACGGCGGTCACCAAGGCCTAGCCTACCTGAAATACATTAAAACATAGACCTGCTTACCCATAAATACACTAAAACACGTACACTAAAAAAAATTCTTAAAAATTCTCAATATTCCCTGCTGAAATTGGGGGAAGGGGTATCTTATATGCCAGTGGGTCTTGTATGCTATCAAATACGGTACCTCCATCAAATATGATACCTCCATCAAATGTTCCCTTTTTCTTCTACGATCCAGGGAGTAGTCTTACCTGTATAAACATGCCCTGTAACTCAGTTCCTAAAGTCCTGGTAACATCCTAGTAAATCTTTTCTGAACTTATTGAATCTTATTGATATCTTTCCTGTAGTAGTGACATACAACATTCTTTCATTCTGAGTTCGCCATGGAGTCTTTGTGTATAAAATTCATTTGTAGAAGTCTGTTATTTTATATTTCCCCACCTATTCTTCTTCTCAATCTTACTTTCTGAGCTCTCTGTGTAAGATGTGCTTTCTTTTTCGTGTGAATGAGGCTGTTTGGAGAAGGCAGAATAAAATCATCTCCTTATCAGAATGCAATCTAAATATAATAAGTAGACATGGCAAATAAATGCAATGAGAATGCATAGAGAATAATGTAAGACATTACTTCAGTGAAATGGTTCATACCACACTGTAGAGCAGAAGGAAAATCGAAGCTTGAGTAGTTTGCAAACTGAACCTTATTCAATTAGATAACAATCAAGAAGGCACTCAGAAATCTGTTATTCTGTGCTGTTTATTTCTCTGTGTCTTTTGATGCATACACTGACTCCTCTGCAGAGCTTTGCTATGTGAAATTGATTTTGCTGACATGCGTATTGAAAGATTATCCCTTTTGAAGTCCTTTGAAGTTGGTCAATTTTCAGTTACAACTGAACCAATTCTATAAAGGATGTGTATATAAATAAGTTCTTCAAATTTTTCTCATCATTGGAAGGTAGATAAGTCAACTTAGAGTTAATTCAATTTATAAACCTCTCTGGTGGTGTGGTGATTAGATTAAATAATGTTTTGTCTTGCAGTCAGCAGATTGTGTTGCTATGTATTGTAACCATTTGTACAGTGTTGGGAGGAAAGACATTCAAGTTTAAAAAAAAATTATTTGGCTGTCATTCAATTCAGTGTAAAATAGATCTACATTTACATGAGAGTTTAGTTCTGCTCAGAAATGTGGCAATGCTTTACCACTTTCTGAATTCCTGCTCGCACCACCAAAAGATTCACCAGTCAGTTCACAGCAGTTCAGTAATGAGAGAATTGATTTTTCCTTCTGACTTTATGGAGAACTGATTTGATGGCAGTAAGGAGGGCGCCTCACTCTTGCTACATGGAGGCTTTGAGCTCTCTGTCTTAGTGACAGTTGGTGAAAGAGCATCACTTATTACGGACCTAAAGGAATTATTGGCAAGCACCAGCATGAAGACTATTGGAATTTCAAGACTGTTTCATTTTCAGTCAAGATGCCTTCAGTCTGGTGAGATTTTTTTCATTTTGGCAAACCTAATTAACCCTTGAGTGATTATTTCATTGCTCACTTCTATATTAGTGAAAACAAGTTTTGCTCAGTCATACATTACAAGTAAAATTAATATGTAACATTTTAATAGTCCTGCTTTGAGTTTTGTATTTTTTGATAATGTACGTATTTCCATAATCATAATATATAAATGTTTGTACAGCATAATATGTACAATTCCATATTTTAGTTTTCAATTGACTTTAGTTATTCTCCAGTTGCATTGTAACAGATTGAAAAACCTATGGTGTGATTAGTAGAGTTCACAATATTTAAATACCGAGATCTGGTTGTTGTCCAAAATTCTAGAATGCTTAGCTATTGCAATAATTCCTGATTAAAGGCAAGAACTCCTGGATAGTCCAATCATGTTTTAATTGTATTTTAAATTCAGTAGATGAATAAAGAGCAATAGAATCCAACTATACTTGGATGAAGCTTTAGTAAATATATAGATGTATAATCTTTTGTAATGTCCTCAAATATGACAAAAGTCATTGATATGCTAAGCATTGTTTGAGGACTTTTCCTTGACCGTTCAAAGACAGGGATTTTCACTACCTTCAATTTCTCATATTTTCATTGAAAATATTGTATGTATTGTTGAGACTAAAATCTTACAAGCAGAGTTTTTTTATAAGATGCAAAATTGTTACTTTTATTTCTATGGGGTCAAATAACGAACCATGCCAAAAAGGTTTTATAGAGCACTTTCTGAATTGTTCACTGTTTTGTATGTTACCCATAGTCACTGCATTGGAAGTGACATCAGGAAAATCTAAAATCTCCTTATTAATTGTCTATGACTGAAATATTCTTTCTCCAAATGTATATTACTGCAGCAATTAAATTAGGTGTAAATTTGCTTGAGTTGAGAGCATAGATTTTGTTGTGTCTTTTCTATGTTTTTAAAATTCAGACAGACAGGCCCTTCTGGACCATGAGCCCATGTTCCCCAAATCCACAAATACAATCCCTGTATGTTTTGGAAGGGTGGGAGGGAACCAGAGTATGCAGAGGAAACCCATCCAGACATGTAGAGCAAGTACAAACTCCTTACAGACTGGGCCGGTTTTGAACCTGGGTCACTGGCACTGTCATGGCATTGTGCAAACTAATTTTCTAAGATCTGCTTTTGAATGAGATCAAAATGAAGGAATTTGACCAATATTTGAATGACTTTGCAACTTTTAAAATCACATACTGGAGTTGCAAATTCCCCATGGAATATTCAATTTTATATCAATGATTTTTTATTTATTTCTCTTTTTACTTTATAGAGGCTTTTGAAAGTTCATTCTAAAGATTTTCTTGCGATTTATTTAAAACAAAAAAGTCATTATAAGGTTTTGCATCCATAAAAATTAGAAATCTAGAACATTTTTCAGTACTCTGTCAATTAAACATAAAGGCCAAAAGATGAACCAGAATTAATAGATTTTCATAAGATAACTTTTGATGTAAATTTTCATTGAGCCAAAATGTACAGATGATAATTCATACTTTTTGTTTTGTGTCAGTGTATTTTATTGGCATTTTTGTTTAAATAAAATCTTTTGTTAGATTATAATGGAAACTTGTTATTCATCATGTTTTTATTTATATAGCTCAGGCTAGTAAAAACTGTATGATTCGAAAGTGCTGCTGGCAAACCATCTATTTCTCAATTTTATTTATTGATCAGTGGCAAAAACAAATTAATAGTTGTATGAAATTGTCCCAGCAGACAGTTAGGGATGACAAAAAAACAAGAATTTATTTCCTCTGCTGCCATGGTGACAAGAAAAATAATCCTCAATCACTTTCTTCATAATTGACTGCAAGCATCTTTGTGTGTGTGTGTGTGTGTGTGTGTTGGTTTTAAATGATTTGATCTGATTTTTCTCCCAGCTAAAGCCAGGGCACAAACCAGGCAGTGCTTGCGAAGCTTATGCCAGCTGAACCTTTAAACACGCAGAAACAAGTCAATTCAGATTGTTTCTTGGTCCTAAAATTATGATGGGAGTGCAAAAGACAAGACTAGACAGAAGAAAGCTTTCTCTCCAAAATCCCATACTGCTGCTACTATGTGAAGAAAATGTTCACCATCAGCTATCCCTTTGAATGAATTCCAATAATTTTCCCTCCTCTGGAATTAAATGAGGAGTCCTGAAATATTTCCCTTTTAGGCAATGATAAAATGTTAACAGTCCTTCAATCCTCTTGCAGCCAGGGAGGATTGCAAAATTGTAGTAGAGCCTCTGCAATCTCTTCCCTTATTTATTTTAAACATCGAGGATATATTTCATCTGGATGTGGTCATTTAATCACTATCAAGTGTAAGTAGAGCCCTTAATGCTTCCTTTTTTATTGTGGTTGTTCTTGCCAATATTGCACCATTGTTTGTTTTTTTACACTTCTTTTGTGAAGACAGTAGGAAAATATTCAGCTTCTGTCTTCACACATATTAACCCCATTGATCTCAAATAGGCCTTACTCCTTCCTTAATGTTCTTCTTGCACTATATTTAATTATAAAATATCTTTGGATTTTCTTTGAATTTAGTTGCCGATATTTGGTCTTGTTGCTTTTCTAATTTTCCTTTTAATTTCATTCTTGTATTTTCTGTACTCTCAGTCTGTTTTAACTCTCTAGGATCATCATAATGTAATTTTCTTGTCCTTTCTGTACGTTGTTGTTCAGGAGGGTCTATATTTGGCAGTTCCATGTTTTCTTTTGTGCGAACTTGTTTACCCCAAACATTGTAAATTTTAGTCTTAAATGTCTCTAATTGTTTAGAGACCAATTTATCTTCAATTATCTGTTTCTCTTCTGTTTTTAAATAAATCGAGCAAAGCTGGAATCTTTCCTCATTTAGAATCTTCCACTATATTGCTGGTGAAGCATAATCTATGGAGAGAGAAAAAGAGTCAACATTTCAGGTGGATGAAAGCAATTGTTGCAATGAAAAGTCAATGATTTGAAGCATTGACTCTTCTCTCTCCATGGATGCACCCTGACCCAATGAATCTTTCTTGCATTTCATGACTTTATTTCATATTTTCAATGTCTGGAGTGATGTTGCTTTCGAACCACTACTCTAGTGTTATCATTGCTCTTTGCTCTAGCTAATCGAATGGAATTTGCATCATTAACACAAAATCGGTTTTCCCATTGGCCCTCCTTGCACCAGGTCACTGTAAATGTATTCAAGTTCTGAAGCAAAGCATCTATAGTCCTTTGTGCCCAAATTTAAGTTCTGTCTCCAGTATTATTCTCTGAGTAATAGTGAGGCTGCCTGGCACTGAGTTTAGATCAATATGAGCTGGCCTGTTAGTGCTGTGTAATCCTGATGGTCAGTTCTGTTTATGCTGAGCTGACATGCCAATCATCCCTCATAAAAAATTTATCTGTCCGTCAACTCAGACCTCTTTACAATAAGTGTCCTGGCACTAGAATCTGATGACAGGCTGGCGTAACACTCAATTTTGGCAATATTGTGCTTCCTAGCATTGGGGTATAATTTACAGTTTGTTGCCCTGGCACTGAGATATTGGACCTCTCATGGTAAATATATACCTAAGGATTGTGCTCTTTTCTAATACAAAAGTGTGGCTTGTCACAAAGTTTATTCCAAGGACTCTTCTAGCTCTAGAGATGCTGATAGAGAGAGAGGTAGCATAGAAAGAGGCCCTTTGGCCCACTAAATCTGTGCTAACCACTTGTGAAGTTCTCCTTAATGTGGTATGAGCCACAGTTACCATTGAAAAATAGATTTGAATACTGTCCACTCCTTTTATCCAGAGTCTGAATTTCCATCATCATTTGGGCAAAAGAGAACAGAAATTTCTCTTGAATGATGTTTGACTTTAAAGTTGAATGATATCCATGTAAATACTTTATATTTTCATTCAATATTTTCATCAAGAAAACATTTGTGCTATTCCTACTCAAACCCATTTTATTCTCCCCACTTTCCCAGCAATACTTCCCCCCCCCCCCCCCCCACCGCCCCTCACCAACTAGATTGAATGATTTGCCTTCACACTGGGAGGAATCTATAATGGCCAATTAAGCTTCAACATGTATGTGATTGGGAGGAAAATGAAGCATCGGGGGAAACCCATGTGATTACAGGAAAAACATGCAAACTCCACACAGAACACACTCAACTTGTGGATCAACCTGGGTTGCTGGAACTGTGAAGTAGCACTTCCATTAAAGTGTAAAGTGCCACACCTGAGTAAAGTATCGCTGATTTTCTGGTTCATTGAGGACCACACTTCCATCCTGCACACAGCAACTTTCAGCTGCCCCCATCGGGAAAGAGATACAGGAATACTAGAGCCAGCATCACCAAGCTGAGAAACAGCTTCATCCCACAGGCAGTGAGAATGTAGAATGACCAAAGGAACTGTTTGCATAACATCTGAGACTCTAATATTTCTGAAGCAATATTTATTTATTTATTTGTATATATAAATACTTGTCCTACATATGTATTGTTGGTATGTGTGTGATGTCTGGTTGTGTCTGCATGTTTTGCACAGAGGACCGGAAAATGCTGTTCGTCGGATTGTACTTGTACAATCAGATGACAATAACTTGACACTCCATTCCAGAAAAATCGCTTTATTCTAGAACTTAGTTCTGTTTACAATTTTGCCTCTCCGTTCCAGTTATAATCCTGACATTTAATTCTGTTTTAAAGTTTTAAAGGAGGAAAAACCCAACACCCAACCCCAACCAACCAATTTTCCCCTGCAACCGCTGCAATCGTGTCTGCCTGTCCCGCATCGGACTTGTCAGCCACAAACGAGCCTGCAGCTGACGTGGACTTTTTACCCCCTCCATAAATCTTCGTCCGCGAAGCCAAGCCAAAGAAAGTGAGATATTCCAAGTAAATCATATGTTCTCAATTCTGGACATAGTGTATTGTCCTGGTAAATTTTGATGCCCTGCCACTCAGTTCTGGTGAAAGACCCAGCACTGAACTTTGGCATTCAGTCTTGTCATGCATATTCATTGGTTAGCCCAGCCTTCCAGTCTAACAAGACCCGTGGTAGAATCTATGGATATGTACAGAAAAGATATCGCACTCAAGTGACCAAAAGGCAACAAAAGCTGTCTTTAGCATCCCTGAATGAAGGAGAGGAAAAAAAATGTTGTTTTCTGCTCTGGATTATGTCCACATATGTGAATGTTAGGTGAGCAAAGGTTTACATGTAGCTGTGGAACTCTGATATTTA
Source organism: Narcine bancroftii (assembly GCF_036971445.1). Taxonomy (NCBI): domain Eukaryota; kingdom Metazoa; phylum Chordata; class Chondrichthyes; order Torpediniformes; family Narcinidae; genus Narcine; species Narcine bancroftii. Next base: position 414,273,673 of record NC_091469.1, read on the forward strand.
CCATAAAGGCACCTTCATGAAACATGAGGAATCAGTTTGAAGTACCACACATTACCTAACTACTGAAAAATACAAAATCACCACTCAAGAGAAATGAATAGGAAGTGAGCATGTTAGAAATTAAAGTACCTTTAAAGAAATTGCTCGAGACAAAAATTGAGAACAAAGAACATTTATTACTACAACAATGCAAAGTTGGGTGCTTCCCCTTACCCAGGGAATACACACACACACTGGGGCTCACCCAACTTTTATACAGTCAATTTCAGTATCAGAGTGCCCTCCCCCCTTACATTCTTCTGCCCCCCTGGATGGGTTTGGCATAGGTAATCCTTCCTGCCTACGTGCAGTTTCAGTACACTTGGAGGACCAGGGGGGGTATCCTGTCGGTGTCCCTTCATGTTATTGTCCTTATTCACACCTTCCTGATTCTCGGGGCTACAGTCTCTTGATATGCAGAGTTGACTCATTCTATCTAGGGTTGGCTAATTTCATATGTATAAATCTGTGTATGGTTAGCTAATTAGATATGTAGGACTTGGTACTTCTGTCCAGGGCTAGGAGACCCTTATCTGATCCAGACTACCTCAACTTCCTACATTCTATTGTTCCTTACCACTCCTTATCTTAGTCTTATGGTCTTGTCACAAAGACTAGAAGATTCTTATGTTAATCGTGCTGACTCTGCTTTCCTGCATCCTAACCCCCAAGCTTATCCTGTTTGTACTGGTTACAGCCATGAACTTTAGTTTCTTCCATGTTCATAATTTTAGATCAATTTTCCCATCTCTCACAAGCAGATGGAAAAGAAAGATTGAAAGATTTTTTTTACTGTATTTTATCTACACCTGAATTACAATTTTTATTTTTAAGCAATATCTGCACTCTCAGAAAGGCAATGCCATCAAAATTTAAAGTTACCAACAGCTTCTGCAAACTAAAATAATTTACCGGAAATTGATAAAAGTGACTTTTTTTCAAAATATTCATTAATTTTTTCATTTTGGCTTTAATAACAGAAGGCAATAAAGTTCATTAAATCTACTTCTCGTTCCAAAGGTGCTGCACGATCAGCTGAGTAAAGCTAATGAGTTCCAATAAGTAGCATCTACTACAGACTTTTGATTTCCAAAATAAATTGTATCCTGCCCCAGGAGCAGGAAGAGATGGGAATACAGAGCTTTATTCATGGTCAGTGCTGTACCATGTTGACAATCAGATGCATTGTGTATGGTTAAATGAACAACAACCTTTCTGCCTCTGAAGGTATTAGAGCTTGGCACAATCTCAGCCTAATCAAGAAAAGGGAAAAGTTACCCAATGAGGAACAGTGGAACTAAAACAACAGCTGTTGTTTGCTAATTTAGATGTTGTTTGCAATTAATGTAATTTTGCTCGTGGATAGCTAATATTACCATTTTTGACTATTATTGTAACTGAAGGCAGAAAACAGCTGGAAGTAGTAAGAAGAGAACATATTTTATGAAGTTAGTTCTGATTTGGAACACAGTTCCAGAAAGGATAGAATGGATTTCATGGTTGCTATTTAAGAAGAGATGGACATAGATTTGAAGAGAACAAAAGGAAAATCGCAAAAAGGAATTGACGAAACAGAAACATTTTAAAAATGGATATAAAATGAGATTTGAATGGCCTCCTTCTGTGTGGCCTGATGCTATGCTTTTTTTCCCTGAGGTTCCATATTTAGCAGCTTATTAGAAAACGAGCACTTGCACTAGCTTTCAAATTAATCCAGCTAAAAATCTGAATTCCGGGATTGCCTGTCACCAGATAGGGCCGTTGGTTCCAATTAGGTTACTCAGAAATTTGGTTCATATAAGGTACAAAGACGGAGGAGTTGGCATATGCAGGCAAAGGGGCAACAATTGTTCAGTGTATTATTTGCATCTACAATTTGTGGATAATCTAGGTGAATATGTGATTTGATTGGAGACACTTATGAAATTGCAAGATTTCCATTTAATGAGTGAAAAAATAGGATGTGCTGGACAGCGTTGCCTTTAATTTTTGACCTGGGAGTCTCCCCTCCTGGTTGAATGGCATACCTGCACACAAACTTTTGCCACAGTTGCTTGTAGTATACTTAATGATAAGAGTACAAATACTGGTGGTGGCAGCAACTCTGAAAGGGAAGTAATTTGTTGTGGAAACAAAGATACACTATTTGTGTTGATGAACCAGACACCCAACTAATGCTGTTCCTTGAGTACTGGAGAGTCTACAGTCTCACTGCAGGAAGCACATGAGAGTATGGGGACCAGATGCTTCCAAATGAGTTGCCTTTTCAAGTAGAAATGAGCATGATGAGAGTTATGCAGCACAGAAACTAGGCCTTTGATACACTGGATTCATGCCAACTATCAAGATTATGTACTATTATCCCATTGACTTATGTTTCATCAGTAGCTTTCTATGTCTTGGTTATCTCTATTTGCCTCCACCAGCTACTTGAAGAGTGTCTCCAGATTCTGACAGACTTGGTTGGGAGAAAGGTTCTTTCTTCAATAGAGTTTGCTGATCAGTTTTGAGAGGATGATGGTGTTAAATGCTGAACTGTAGTCAATAAAGAATATCCTAATAAGTGCATCTTTACTGTCCAAGTGTTCCAGGGTTTTGTGTAGAGCCAGTAGACGATAGGCGATCTAGAACTTATCTATGTCACCACTCAGGCAGGAGCAGATATGTTTCAACACCAGCTTTTCAAAACACTTCATCACTGTTGATGTAAGTGCTACTGGCTGATAGTCATTAAGACAGGTTGATATCTGTTTGAAACAGGTGGATACCACACCCTGCTGGAGTGTTTTTTTGAAAATTTTATTTTTCCATTGCATCAAATACAAGCACATGTTCCTTCATCTTGAATAATACATTATAATAAAAAACAATGCAAAATGATACACAGTTTAAATTTTATCCCCATCCCCCCAAAAAAGAATTAAGAAAGAAAAGAGAGGAAAAAAAAACACCTGAATAATTTTACCTCAATCCGTATTTATATTTTTTAACATATTAATTTTATCATGAACATGTTAATTGGGAGGAGTGGGTGTAGTGGGTATGGATGGACTTTTATCATCAAAATCCATATGATTTCCAAATCCAATAACATTTTTCTGGTTGGTTCCTTAAGTTATAAGTAACTTTTTTTCTAATGGTATGCAATTTTGTATTTCCACATGCCATCTATCCCACCCGACAATATTGTCCAACTTCCACGTTAGCCACCACTATTGCTACACTCAGAAACTTACATTGATACTGATCCAGCTTCAATTTAGTATCTGTTTCATATAATTCACCTAGCAAAAATATTCTAAGATCTTTTTGTATTTGTATCTTAAAAATTCATCCCAATAATACACACAAACCTTACCAAAACTTTCCAACTTTTTCACACAACCAAACTGTATGCAGTAAAGTACTTATTTCCTTGTTACATCTAAAAAACTTGTCAGAGCAATTTGAATTAAGTCTATGTAATTTACATAGTATAACTGGTGCAAAAAATTATATTGTACCATTTGATATCTAACATTAATTGTATTAGCTACACTCTCTTGACACATTCTTTACCACACTTCTTCTTGAATTTGTGTGTTTAAATCCTTTCCCACTTTTGTTTTGACATATAAATCCTATTTTTGCATTGTCTTGTAATATATACATATTAGTAATAAATTTCTTTAAAAATCTATTCAAATTAACTAGTCTAAAATTTTCACCTAACATTTAAATATTATTTGAGCTAAAAATATGAAAAAATTGTATTATTTGGTATATATTTCTCCTTCATTGCTCAAAAAAGAACCTCAAAAACAATCTTTTATCCTTTTTATCCATGATTATGCCAAATATCAAAAAAAGATTTTTTAATGTAAAAGGAATAAGTGGGTTTTGCTTTAATATTATTTTGGCTATTTGATAATTCTTTATTCCTCTTTCCATATGGATTCCGTTCCATATTTTAAGCAAATGTTTTAGAATTGGTACTTTTATTCTTTCAAAAGTTCTTTGCCATTTGTATAAAATATGTTCTGGATCTATTTCTCTTATTTTACTCATTTCAATCTGTACCCATGCTGTCTTTTGTGCAGTTTGATTACAGGAGGACCAAAATCTCAGTTGCATTGCTTTATAATAATTTTTAAAATTTGGCAATTTTGTTAATCTGATCAAATTTCCAAATCAGTTTTTCCAAAGCTATCCTTGATATTTTATCTCACCAAATAAATTTTCTTACATTTTTATTTATTTCTTGAAAACACTTTGTTGGTACAGGAATTGGTAATGATGGAAACAAATATTGTATCCTCAGAAAAAATATTCATCTTTACATAATTTGTCCTTCTTATTAAAGTTATTGATAAATCTTTCCATCTTTTTAAATCCGAAGTGATATCCATGAATACCTTGGTAGAAGTAGTTTCCTCTATTATGGGGAATTATCTATCTTATCTACATCTCTTGAAATGTTGTATAGCTCTATCAGATCTTGCAATTTATCACAATCCTTCCAAAGGAAGGATTAGATGCACATGCATGGCAATCAGCCTTTTGTGCACACACATACATTGCTTCTAAAGTGAAAGTAGTTCTTATCCAAAGACCCATTTGAAAGGCAGGAAACTGGAAAAACAGATGTTCAGACTGAAAGGAGTTTCCTGCTGGGACTGATGGATCTAGCGCTTGTTATTAACCAATTGACCTAGTGTTGGGCAGCACAGTAGTTATCACTGTTCGAATGCAGTGCTGTCTGTAAGGAGTATGGTCTCCCTGTGTCTGTGTAGATTTCCTCCGGCTGCTCTGATTTCCTCCTAACCTTTGAAAATGTATGGTTACTAGGTCAATTGGTGTATTTGGGGGCTCAGGCTCATGGGCCGGAAGATCCTGTTACCATAATGCATGTCTAAGTTTAGATTTAAATTTTAATCTTCAATTATGAGACACCATTAAAGAAGCATGTCTACTTCTTGAATGTTCTGATGAAGCTCTGATGTTCACCATAATAGTTTTGTGATTAAATACTGAATACAATTCACCACCTCCATAAAGGACAAGAGACTGATATTAAGAACAGAAGAATTTGATCTGAAAACTCTTGTCTTTATTCAAATAAATGTATTTTCTCTATAAGTGATGCCACTTTTCTCAGATAATTTTGTGAGCATTTGAAAAATAGATTAGTATAGATAAATGCTTGAAGATCATCTTGGAGTTGGTGGGCTACATGGCCTGTTTTGTGTTCTATGATTTTAATTCTATGCCTCATCGACTCTATGAACAGTAAAGCTTTTTTCCCTTGATATTGTAATATATGTCCAATGATATTCTGAACTTCATATTGTCTCCATACAGCAAACGGTTGGTGAATTGCTGACCAAAAAGCTTAACACTGCATTGAAAACCCCTCTCTGATTGGAACATGGGAACATCGGAACAGGAGTAGGCCAAAAATGGCCTGTCGAGCCTGCTCCGCCATTCAATACAATCATGGCTGATCTAATTTATGACCTAACTCCACCTACCTGCCTTCTCCCCATATCCCCTAATTCCTCCACCGATTGAAGGGAGTTTACTTGGCAGGTTGAGTCCAAAATGAGTTTCTTGCTCCAGTCAGAGCCTTTGGTTACATAAATTTCCATCTACCAGTGGCAATGGCCCTCTTACTACCTGCAACTTGCTCTCTGAGAAATCAAATGCTTCATAAGGTGAGGGGTTGCATTTAGATATTAATGTATGATGATTATCTAATAAAGCAGATTATCCACTTGCTACAGAACCAATCTGTGTCTCATTATCTATATTTGGATAATAGTTGGTCAGCATCTGCAGTGGGAGTCAATATATTTCACCTGATTAATGCTTTTTTGGTGAAGCTGAAATGTTAACTGAGGCTGATGTTCTGACCCACGCTACCTTCTGCTGAGGTGGTGCTCATTGATAGAGCTTTGGAGTAGTGACCATGAAGCAAGTTTGAAGAATAGATTATGAACTTACAAGGGAAAATAAGAAGAAATCTTTCTTAACATATATTTTGTTTTATTTTGACCACAACTCTAATCTCTGGAATTTCGAATGTAAACTGTTCAGTGTAGACACCTCCTTCCCATCTCCAATCTGTTGGCTTATCAAATTACAACATCAGCAAGAGTCCTATTAAAAAAATGTCTCTTTCATATTCATATATTTTATAGGCTGAACTAAATTTAAAATGACTAAATGATCAGCTTATTTTAAAAAAAATTCAAAGATATAACTGCAATGTGATCTGTATGTTCCTTTGCTTTATGTTCCAAAATACAGAGGTCTAGATCAGTTTGTGCAACATTTTACAGTACTTTTTGTGTTAGCCCTTTGAATTAGAATCGGTACTTATTGTCACGAACAAGTCATGAAATTTGGTGTTTTGTGGCAGCATCATCGTCCAAACCTCTATATTATAGCCATCATATGACATTATATATAAAAAAAATTATTGTGCACGAAAAGTAAGGGAATGCCTTTGGTTCACTGATCATTCAGGAATCTGATGGCAGCGGGTAAGAAGCCGTCCTTGTGGCGCTGAGCGCTTGTCTTGAGACATTTTTGCATTTGCTTGAATTTAGTGCATGCAGTAACAAAGCAGATTTAAATACAGAAGGAGTGTTTTTTTTCTAGAAATAAGGCAGCAGGTTGCATTATAATTATTGCATAAAGAAAGCAATGTTATGCAATAGGTGGATTGTAGTAGTAATTATATTCAATATCATAATTTAGGCAAAAGGTTTTTATTGATTCAGGAAATGGAGTATCCATACCAGAACTAAGATTACATTTCACTTTTAAGTTGTAGTTTATTTAATCAGCATTAAGTACTGAAAGTGGTCAAAGTATTTTCTTGGGTTGCTCCTACAGCAAGGTGGTAGATAGGGATAACTCTTCCCTAATCTATTTGCTTATGTTATTGAATCTTCATCAGCAGATTTAAAAATAAATCTGTACCTCAGAAAAAGAAAAAAGCCAGAGGAAGTGAGGACTTTCAGATTTCAAATTTATTTTCACAGTACATACATGAGATACCTGAGATACCTTTTCCCTGCAGGCATGGCAGATTTACTACTAATTGGTAGTGCAAAATAGAAACTGTACACAGTGTAAAACATCTGGGCATCATGGATTAAAAGTAAGAGCTGTAAATAGATAATGAATGTAAACAAACTGACTGCAATACAGAGAGAACAAAAGAAAATCAACAAAGTGCACAAGTAAAAGTACTTAAATGAGTCTCTGATTGATTTTATCATTGAGGAGTCTGATGGTGGAGGAGTAGCAGCTGTTTCTGAACCTGGTGGTGTGAGTCTTGTGGCACCTATACCACTTTCCTGATGGCAGCAGTGAGAACAGTGTATGCAGGGTGGTGAAGGTCTTTGATGATTGCTGCTCCTGGACTGTGTCCATTACCTTTTGGAGGGCTTTACGCTTAGGAATATTGGTGTTTCCATACCAGTCTGTGATGCAGCTGGTCAGCACACTTTCCACCACACCTCTAGAAATTTGCCAGCGTTTCTGATGTCATACCTAACCTCTGCAAACTCCTGAGAAAGTAGAAGTGCTGATGTGCTTTCATTACGAAGCCAATGGTGTGTTGGGTCCAGGAAAGATCCTCCAATATGGTGACTCCCAAGAACTTAAATTTGCTCACCCTTTCACTGTGCTGAAAGCATCCTATTTCACACCATTAGCACTATCGTCTTCTTGTAGGTTTTTGATTCATCAGTGAATTCCTTCTGTCCTCATGCTAAAAATATTCAATACTATAATGAAAATTGTGGTTTTTTAAAAACATTTTTTGTTGTTGTCAGTAATGTTTTAATTTCCTTTGTGTCTATGCCAATATAAAACCTCAGGACAGGAGAAAACTTACAGAGCTTTTTATGATGATCTTTTTGCCCAGCAGCAGCTGTTAAAAGGTGGAGTGAAGTTGTTGGGTGGATGCCCAGAGTAAAATGTTGGGAGACCACTTTGATTATTATTTATTTGAATGATTTTCATTTTCAATGTTTAATTATGAGACTTGCAGATGATAATCAAACCAGGAGGAACTGTGAACCACAATTATTGGATAAACTATGTAAATATGACAGATAAAATTTAAACTTTCAACATGGATTAAAACAAAGAATTTAAACTTTATTGCACCATTTTACTGTGGATATTACTTGTGGATGATTACAAGAACCCCCCCACCTCCCTGCCCCCCACCTCACCCTGTAGAAGTTGAAAGCTTTTTGTTTCCCCATCTCAGGAGAATTAGTTAGGTATCTTCACTCCATTAATCAGCCCACTCCACCCTGTGGGACTCATCTTACTCCAGCTGACCCCTTTTTTCTCATGCCTTTCCTTTTATCTGCTACCTCCCAAGGAACTGCCTCTACCCATTATCCTTAATCCCTCCTTAGTTCACCAGACCCCTCCCCACCCTTTAACCTGTTCTCATTATACTGACTCTGTACTCTGAGTTCCAGATTGAAGATTTGACTATTCCTTTTCTCCCACCGATGCAGCTCGACCACTGAGCTCCTCCAGCAAGTTGTTTTTTTTTGTCACAGGTTCCAGCATATACCATCTCTTGCCTGACTCCAATTAGATACCTTTATAATTTTTACATTCTCCTTGCTTAGTATTAATTACAAAAAAAGTACATTTTCTTTGTTATTTTAATACTGTTCTCTTTTTTTGCAGTAAATCTCAATTTCCAAATAATTATCTGCTACTTTAACAAACTACCATCAACTAAAATGGTTTGCAAGTGTCACTTCAATTATCCCAAGTTCCCTGCCTTCATTCCTACCTTCGTTACTAGATTTTGCTACTAATCATTGGTGTGATGAAAACTTCCTGCCATCAGAGTTAAGTTGCTTCAGTTTAAATCTGTGCTCATTTGTTCTAACCTCTTAGTGGGAAAATAGATTTAGTTTATTTGGACTAAAATATTTATATACATCTATAATACCTTCAATTTGGGATTAAACTACCAGTTACTTGTTATTTGGTGATTGTCCTGCATGGTACCTTCAACTTGGGATTAAACTACCACTTACTTGTTAGTTGGTGATTGTCCTGCATGCCACAGAACAATCAGGATCTTTTTGTGGTCAAATTGGCTCCAACAGGTTAGATGACAAGAAGGTTGGAACTTGGAACTTTAACTCTGCAGTTAAATAAAGCAATTATCCAACACTTAAACTTCTGTGATGATAGACTGGTCAGCTAAACTAACTGTTGGAGCCTGGTGGTCTTAATGATGAGACTAAACATTAATCTCTGACAGATCAAAAATCGTGATTAAACAGGAAAAATGATCTTGATTCATTACTTAATATGAAGTACAGCAATGTTCTGTATTGATTACTCCATTGCTTATTTGGCCTTGTTTGTAAAGTTGTGCCTTTGCATTCCCAGTAAACTGATGTGATCCTGCAACATTTTCTGTTGTGGAGGCAGAAACTACTTTTGCATTTAATTATTTACAAATTGGTTTGAAGACTCTTACATATTGTATTATGTTCCACAAGTGCCATATGGCATTATGGACCAAAATTAAAAATCTCACTCATTTAGGTTAAACGCTTTAAGAACCTTACTTTTTCTTCATAATATAATCTTCAAAATTGGGGTCCAGTTTTGTGGGTTTGTGCATTATTACATATACAGTCGGGATTTATTGTTCTTTGTCTCAATCGCAACTGGACAAAGTACTCAAGATGTGACTTCACCAGCATATTGAACATTTTTAGCCTGACGTAACTTTAATTCATGTTGACATTTTTACAGGCGGACTGTCTTTAAGCTTTCTCCATTTCCTAACAAAGCAGCAAGTGTTTCTTCAAATACCACTGGACAGTGAACTTTTCCTCTTTTTTTATACTTTATAACGCTTCTGTTCCCTTCACTTTGTTTCTTTTCAATACAACTGATGATTAAGACATCTATTGGAAAAATCGTCTAGCTAGCAGTGGTTATTTTGTCCACAGTGTAAATGGAATTGCTTTAATAGCACAATAAAGCACATGTATTGTTCTAAGAGGCTATTTATGTGGCACTTAAATGTAGACATTTAATAGCCATGCAATTAGCCACTGTTGTTGGAAGTACACATAAATAACAAATGGTCTGAACGGGAATGGCCAATAAACTCCTATTTAAATTAAATTCCATCCAGAATCGAACCTGGATGTTTGCTGGCTGTACCTTCGTGAGACATCTGATTATTGCTTTATTGCAATTTAATATTTTCCCTAAATTCAGAGTATTAAGAAAATGCCTGCTCGAGTGGTGAAAATGTATTTCAAGATTGATGCATTCAGAAACCATGGAGAGCATTCTGACTGGTTGCATCATTGTCTGGTTTGGTGATACCAATGCACAAGACGGGAAAAGACTACAGTGAGTTGTGTTACATCATAGTTGTTAACAGCACCATTAAGGGTATACACTCCATCAAGAATATCTACAAGATGCAGTGTCTCATGAAAGCAGTCTCTATCCTCAAGGACCCTCATCACCCAGGCCATGCCCTCATCTCACTGCTATCATCAGGAAGGAGGTACGCAAACCCACAAAACTGGACCTGAAGATGAACACCCGTCAGTATAAAAACATCTTCCCTCTGCCATCAGATTTCTGAACGGACAATGAACCACAGACACGACCTCACTTTTCTTTTGCACGGTTATTTTATTTTTTAAAGTATAATTTATTGCAATTTTGCACCTGTGATGCTGCCACAAAACAACGTATTTTGTGACACATGTTCATGACAATAAATTCTGATTCTGAAAATATCAATTTATCAATGATAATTTTCCATTTATACTAACTTTATATTAATAATGATTAACATATAGTGAATAGATTAAAATACAAAAATGCACAAAATATTCATTCACACCCGAATTAACAATGGAAATTTCTCTTCCCTACCATTCCCCTGCCAATTTTAGGAAAAATGCCCCAAGGTTAGTCAAGCAATGGATTGACACCATTTTCTTCAGGACAGCACTTTTATCAGCCAATGCTAAAAAAAATCCCGAAATGGACAAAATGAAGTTGATGGGGAGATGGAATTAACAGTAAAGATGGTAAAATTGATGGGTATGGGAAGCATCACCAATCGTGTCATTGATTTACTTAAGTGTTGAGTTGTGGCAGAAAAAGTATGGAACAGGGCTCCTCCATGTAGCCATTGAAAAGACGAGTACTCATGGGTACACCTTTGACTTGTGGGAAGTGAATGATGTCAAAAGAGAAGCTGTTCAATGTAAGAATAAATTCTGCCTGGGTCACAAGTGTTTGAATTTTAAAAGTGCTGTCTTATGTATTTTATCAATAGAATATTGATAAACACCTATTTATCCCTTGCAACCGCTGCAACCATGCCTGCCTGTCCCACATCGGACTTGTCAGTCACCAACGAGCCTGCAGCAGACGTGGACATACCCCTCCATAAATCTTCGTCCGCGAAACCAAGCCAAATAAGAAAAATTTATCAATAGGTGTTCCAATGTAATATAGAGTTAGAGAATTTGTATTGACACCGCCTCTTTTCAAGGCCTTAACCCTTTAGCATTAAAGTGGGCACTTAAGTAATGACTGCTTCAATGAAAGGAAATGGAACAGCTAACTTGGACATGATAAAGGATTCACAAGAAACATTGAGATAAATGGGCAGATAATCTGTCATAGTTGTTGAAAAGAACCTTTCCTGTTGCTCTTCAAACAGTACCATTTGGATGTTTTATATGGCACCTCAGCAGCAAATAGGACCTTGGGTTTAATATCTCCACCAAAACACATCTTGAATCAGCAGTGGAAGTTACATTCTTGAGTCTGCAGATTCTTGAACCAAAGAAAGGCTGATGTACAGCTAGTAATGTGGTCCAAAGGACAGTGGTCAATGGGTACAGGAAAGTTGCCTGATATAACTGAGCTACTGCTAACTGCTTTTCCCGATTTATAGATATTTTGTTTTCAGAATTGTAGTAATTGGGCAAAGATAGTGATGTTTATAGTTTATCCCTTGTTCCAGCATGACTATATAAACATAATTCTTGCTCCTGTTTACTGTAAGTTAGCACTCCTCCAGTAAGTTAACCATGCAGTATAATTCCCTCAAATGGCATTGCAGGTCTTCCGTAGCACAGAACATATTGTCATTCCATTATTATTATTATTATTCCAATTGTAGAAGCAATGGGCAATGAAGCACGATCTATTCCGCCTATATCTCAGTAGTCCTGCAATAAGATCTTCCTGTCATGTCTCTCTCTGATCCTAAGCTCAGTTTCCAGTGGGGATTGGAGTTGCCTTTCATTCTGATACTTGTTAGAGTTTTATGCTGGCTGTGTGATATTAAACTTGAACTGACCTTTACTTCACAGGACAAGGATCCAAAGTTCATTCAACCATGTTAACCCATCAGCTTGTGAATGCGCCCTGGTTGCTGTGCTGCATTCTACAACTTCAGAGCTGCCTCCTACAGATGCATGGTGAAGGCATCATTCTTATTCCATAAAATACAAGTGCCACATTATCATGGTAGTGGAAGAGAAGCAAGTGTTTGGCCAGACTGAGCATTCACTGAACATTTGGTGACTGATAAAAAGTGCATTTAAAAGGAAATTCAAACAGAAGGTACAAGGGAACAATATTTTTGTGTAAGGATTATGAGACAGATTAAACAGGTTAGGACTTTATTCCTTGGAGGGTAGAAGAATGAGGGGAAGTTTGATAGAGGTTTACAAGATTATGAGGGATTAGGGAGACTAAATGCAAGTAGACTCTTTCCACATAGATTAGGAGAGATAAGTATGAGAAGACATGGCTTTAGAGTGAAAGGGGGAAAGGGGGAACATTAGGGGGAATTTAACTCAGTGGTGGAAATGTGCAATGAACTGCCATCCAGCATGGTAAATTGAATAGATATATGGATGGAAGAGGTCTGGAGGGTTATGGAATGGGTGCAGGTCAGTGGGACTAGCGAAGTGATGTTTCAGCACAGACTAGAAGGGCCAAATGGTCTGTTTGCTGTGCTGTAGTGTTCTATAGTTCTAATATCTGAACATCTAAATGTTGCAATAGAGTTTGATGTTGAATGCAAAGATATGCATCTAATCAAATACCAAAGTGTTACAAGATAGAGTTGTCAAGCTAACCTCATGAAAAATGTTGTTAAATGCAATCATTTTCAACATGTGAGAACTTGATGTCCCACCACCAAATAATGAAGCCTTCAAATTCAATAACTACCTCACATGGAGACATAAAAGATTGCAAATACCGGAATTTAGAGAAAAAAAAGTAAGCTGCTGGAGGAATGTAGGGGGTCAGGAAGGACCCAAGGAGTGAGAAAGACAGATGAAGTTCTGGGTTAAAACCCTGTTTTACGGGATTTAATTTCTGATGGCAATGATCTCATGAATGGTACACATAGTGAATAGGCACTTTACCAACCCCAGCTCTTAAACACGGTATCATTGGAATCAGTGCCCACCCAAAGCAATCCTGTTTAAAAACATACCAAGAGACAAGCTTTGCTTTCAATCAGGATTTTTTTTCAGAAAAATTTGATTTTTCAATTTTCACCCCGTTTCTTCACAAGAACATGAGAAACTTGGAGCAGGTATAGGCTCTTGAGTGTGTCAGGTTATTGAATATAATCATAACTGATCTGTGCTGGCCTCAATTCCTTTCTGTGCCATTTCTTCATACCCCTCTTCAATTTATTAAATATTCACCCATTTCCGTTTCCACAATCTGTGGAACTTGTTGCCACAGGAGGCTGTGAACATGAGGTCGATGGGTGTATTTGGTTACTCGGGATCAAGGGTTACATGGAAAGGCCGGGGGGAGGGTGGGGTTGAGTGGGAGGACAATGTCGTTTGAGGAGCCGTTGGCTCGGATGGCCAGGTCCAGGTGGTAAGTCCACATTTGGGGAATCGGGAGCTCATGTGAGAGGGAAGCCGAGGGGGGGGTCTGCAGTCGGAGTATTGGGGGTTTGGATGGGTGGGCATCAGGAGCTCAGATGGGCGAGCGGCTGGGGCCAAAAATAGTGGGGGGGGGGGTTCAACTATTACATGTGATATGTGGAAAATACCAGATTTTGAGCCAAAAATAAGGGGTCATCTTTTACATGCGGACAAAGATTTATGGAGGGGTAATGTCCACGTATGCTGCAGGCTCGTTTGTGGCTGACAAGTCCGATGCAGGACAGGCATGGTTGCAGGGGAAAATTGGTGGGTTGGGGTTGGGTGTTGGATTTTTCCTTCTTTGCCTTTTGTCAGTGAGGTGGGCTCTGCGGTCTTCTTCAAAGGAGGTTGCTGCCCGCCGAACTGTGAGACGCCAAGATGCACGGTTTGAGGCGATATCAGCCCACTGGCGGTGGTCAATGTGGCAGGCACCAAGAGATTTCTTTAGGCAGTCCTTGTACCTCTTCTTTGGTGCACCTCTGTCTCGGTGGCCAGTAGAGAGCTCGCCATATAACATGATCTTGGGAAGGCGATGGTCCTCCATTCTGGAGACGTGACCTACCCAGCGCAGTTGGATCTTCAGCAGCGTGGATTCAATGCTATTACACACATATATATGGTATGTTTGTAAAGGGTTAATAAGAATAATCAATCTTCTAAAATCCAAGTTGTACAGGCTTACACTATTTAGACTTTTAAGAGAAACCTTTCATCTTAGTAATTAACATGATGAATCATCTTTGCACAGCCTCCAACATCCCTCTATTTCCTTTTGGGTAAAGGGTCAAAATTGTACCCAAAAATGCCATCTTCAACAATATTGTGCCACCAAATACATCTTCTCTCCCCTCTGCACACAGCATTCTGCAAAGGAAATTTTATTCATGACTCTCTGGTTCACTCTCTCTTGTCCATCAACCTCTCCTCTTCTTATGCCTCCCATGGAAATAACACCGCTACAACACCTGCCTTTTCACCTCTTCCTTGCCTATTGTCCAGGGACCAAAACAGTCCTTAAAGGCAAAGCAGCAAGACTCTTGTACTTCTTCTAATCAAGCAGGTTGCATTTGGTGCTTACAATGTGGTGTCCTCTACATTAGAAATCCAGCTCAGGTTCTCAACCCGAATCAGTAACCATCACATTGCATCTTGATTCAATTAGTTTTTCTGGGATGTTTTTTGCTTTAGATTATGGCATCTGCAGTTTCTTGTGTCTCTGGTTAAGAATATATTTGAGTTATTGTTAGCTTTCAATGTCCTCAATAGCCTGATGTAGATTCTATCTTTTCAAATGTTAATGAAAATAATTTAAAGGATGGGTAATCATGAAGAATACAATTAATATTTTTAGTGATATTGTAGCTTTTTTCATTCAAAATTCATAAATTAAATTTAAAACTTGAATCACTTGTCTATAAAGCTTGATGGCATATATATTGTACTTATTGCCAATATCTAGAACAAAACTATGGTAAAATATCTTGTATAAAGAAAGCATAATCAGCATGGAATTTAACAAGATAGTGAAGATAGATAAGATGGATTTTGCCTAATAAACAATTCAGAACCTCATGGTAAACAGGCCAACATGTCTAGACATTTCTACAAATATTATGCAGATAATCTTGAGAGGCATTTTTCCTTTTGCTTTATAATGCACAATTTCATAAGACAACATTAATAATGAAACAGAAAATGCTAGAGATATTCTGCAGGTCACGTAGTATCCAAGGAAAGAGAATCACAGTAGCATTTGGCATTGTATGCCCTTCATCTGAATTGGTAAATAAAGAAAAGTGAAGGGCTGGGGTTGAAGGGTGGAGGATAATGGGTAGGATAAAGGGAATATCTCCAACAGGAAGAGTTCCAACAGGAACAGAATCTTCCAACAGGAAGAGCCTTGTTGACGGAGCAGGTCAGTCCACACTCAAGGAGGGAGAGAAACTGATCAATCATTCAGATGAATAACTAATTTTGATAACTACAGAGTGAGTTAGTAACATGCTGTTTTTTCTTCCAAAAATGTACTTTATTCACAATAACTTATTTACAGTACAAGAAAACTATTTAAGACTTTTTGCATTCATAGTGTCAATCTACATTCTCATCATTGCACATTTTACATTCTTCTCTCCATACTCTGTTACCACCATTATGGCACCTTGTCATTTTTTTTAACTCTCTGATGGTTGAGTGGCTTCCCCTCAGTGACAGCCCCTCAGTTCCTGGTAATGAGAGGACTCTAGACTGTGGTCCTTCCCCATAATGTCCTAGCATTGGCTGCACCAAGTCTCAGTGCGGCCCTCAGCACATTCTCCTGCAGCCTGGAATATGCCAGTCAGGAGCATTCCCAGGCTGACATCTCGGCATGCTGAAAGATCAGCAGGTTTAAGGCTAACCAAAGAGCATCTTTCACCGAGTTGATAATCTTCCAGCAATTCTGTATTTTGGATTCAGGGTGTATCCTGGGTACAGTCTGTAGATCAGAGAGTCCTCTGTCATGCTGCCACTGGGGATGAACACTAACAAAGCCTCCTGAATCCTTCTCCACACACTCTTTTCAAATCTGAATTCAGCCGTCCTGAGGGCAATGTGTGTGGAGGATGATGTACCGGTTGTACGAGAAGAATCTTACCAGGAGGGCTCCTCTCACTGGCAGCCAGGCCAAGTCCTGGTACTTGTTTGTGAGCCTTAGCAATGAGGCATTGTGCCAGATAACCTGGTTGGTCTGCTAAGGAAACAATCCCACTGGATCCATCAAGTTCCTATCTCTTAGTTTCCCTTAGATTCCCTCCCCAAAGACCACTCAGGAGAGTACATTCATCATGTATGTGTGCAATATCCTGTTGAAACCCTTCACCTGGTATAAACTGACCAGGCAGGTGTCCACCTCCACATAGGTGAAGGTATCCCTGAGCAGCGTGAGATTGTCAGAGATTATCTTATCTGGATTCCCAAATCAAAGGGTAACCATTGGTTGGAAAACCCCATCTGCGGATGACTGAATGATTCCAATGTACATATTATGAGCAATATGCTCTCAATGAAATGGTACCTGCAGTCAAATGGGCCGTAAGTCTGTGGAACACAGTAAAAAATTGAATAAGGAAAATTCTTTGAATTAGAACAACTGGATCAACTTTTCTGGAGGGGTATAATTTATGTGGAGTGCCAAATTATTATTAGGTAAAAGGCCACATCCATACTCTATCTGTTTTAAATAGGTGACCTCTTTTTTTTTAAAGACTGACTCCAAGTTCTAGATTTAAAACGGCAATCCTAGATCTAGATGCATATGGCAGATTTTGACTGCTGGCATTAACATTCACGATTATCTGCTTCCATTGACTTCTGATGTCCTACCTTTATCCATCAAGTTAAGTTTCAAACACCTGCCATCACATGAACTATCTACAATGTATCACTCCTTTCACCTAATTTTAAGCCAGCTTATTTCCCCAAAATAAATTTCCAGCAGTAAACAGCATTCTGATTGCATACTACAATCTTTCAAATGACCAAGCAGCGGAAAGTTGTTCTGCTGCCTGTATTACACTAAGGGTTCCAGGTTATCTGCTTCCTGCAATCCCTATGCTGTTTTCAGAGTGCTGTCAAATTTAGCTCGCTGTCAACAGGACTTGCTTACAGAAGTTATATCAGAACCTTTAAATGGCACATTAGAACTTAATTCTATGATAGAGAATTCACTGCACTAAATAATGAAAGTTTGCAAAAATTGTATTAGAAATAGATCTAAGTATGTCTTCAGTATCCTTTTATTGATGTTGCCTAGGTAATAAGTCCATGCTCCAATAATTTGTTAGCACCACTGGCAACCTGCCAAAGAGTGATAGCTGGAAGCTTCCCAGACAATAAAATTTATGGCTGCCTTCTACTTCTGATTTGATATTCTGCTTAAATCATGATCGGTCAGCTATGAAAAATCAACACATTGAGAGACGGAATTGAAAAGCAAGGGCAAAGAAAATGCTAAAAAGTTTCCATTTCTCACAGTCTGTTGTCCAATGGAAAAATCATCAGTTATCTTAAAGGAAGTGAGGATCAAAGCCTTGGCAGGCTTGTAATTATATTTCTTGGCTCAGCAGGATCTATTTACATGCTTTGGTCCCGAGCAGATTTTGACTTGCCTATTAATAAGCAACATCTCTTTTATGGAGATGAGGTGCTTAAAATTTCTGGTGCTTGCAGTGGTATATGCACTGCAGTCTCTGTCTCCCACTGTGGTGTCAAATAATAATTCATTTATTCATTATGCTTTTTTCCTACTGTAAATTGGAATTCAATAATTCTACTTTCCGTGCTTCCCCTTGGAGTGACTAAGATATTAAATAATGAATGCCAGCTAAACTGATTAGATGCTATGTGATAATTTGCAAGATTGCAATATCACTGCTTACATTACTGCACCAGTACGTGAAACATGCTAACATTGGTAAAATGTAGAGCATTTAAAAGAAGGATTAGGAGATGATTTTTACCCAGGATAGAGATGAATTCATTGGAAAACTCTTGCTTTAAACTCTGAAGGTGTTTCACTTATTTCTCTTTAACTGTTTGTGAGACAATTCAGATGCACAGGTCTGTTTCCTTTTTCCTTGTATTGTGTATTTATTGCGGTTTATCAACCAATCGGATGGGCTGGACAATTACTGGATGTCCTTTGCTTGCTTATAAATACTCAAAAGGATGTTTGCTGCCTGATTATTTCTTCCACATTTTGAGTCCCAGTAGTAGCCAACTTTGTGGTTCAAATACAGTATAGAATGTCCTTTGGGGTTTTAACATGGAGTACAGGACTTTTAAATGCAAAATGATTGTTCACGGTCAGCCTTTTCCATCCAGCAGTTTTTATGTACTACACAAAATGATTTTTATCAGAAATAATCTCTTTATATTGATAGAATGCCCTCTGTGAAAATGTTTGGCCCACGAATGAAGACTGCTGGACATGTGCTGGGATGTGGAGTTTTCCATCTTGCATGTCCCATTTACAATACGGTGCAAACCACTGCTGCAAAGGAAGAAAGTTTTAATGATAATGAGTTTATTGTCATACACATCAATACAATATAGATATCCCCTAAATTCTTAATTGCTGCAGTCAAATAGGTTGTGAGTCCATGGAACACAGGGAAAGATTGAATAAGGAGAATTCTTTGAATTAAAATAACTGGATCAATTTTTTTGGAGGGCTATAATTTATGTGGAGTACCAAGTTGTATGCAAGGCATGCAGATCTGTGGAGTATAGAAGTGCATAAACCAAAGTTCCTCAACATGGTTATCCAACTGCACGAAAACTAACAAGGTCGGGTCAGATACAGCAACGAGCTCTCTGAACCCTTCTCCATTAACAATGGCATGAAGCAAGGCTGCGTTCTCGCACCAACCCTCTTTTCAATCTTCTTCAGCATGATGCTGAAACAAGCCATGAAAGACCTCAACAATGAAGACACTGTTTACATCCAGTACTGCACGGATGGCAGTCTCTTCAATCTGAGGCGCCTGCAAGCTCACACCAAGACACAAGAGCAACTTGTCCGTGAATTACTCTTTGTAGATGATGCCGCTTTAGTTGCCCATTCAGAGCCAGCTCTTCAGCGCTTGACGTCCTGTTTTGCGGAAACTGCCAAAATGTTTGGCCTGGAAGTAAGCCTGAAGAAAACTGAGGTCCTCCATCAGCCAGCTCCCCACCATGACTACCAGCCCCCCCACATCTCCATCGGGCACTCAAAACTCAAAACGGTCAACCAGTTTACCTATCTCGGCTGCACCATTTCATCGGATGCAAGGATCGACAACGAAATAGACAACAGACTCGCCAAGGCAAATAGCGCCTTTGGAAGACTACACAAAAGAGTCTGGAAAAACAACCAACTGAAAAACCTCACAAAGATTAGCGTGTACAGAGCCGTCGTCATACCCACACTCCTGTTCGGCTCTGAATCATGGGTCCTCTACCGGCATCACCTACGGCTCCTAGAACGTTTCCACCAGCTTTGTCTCCGCTCCATCCTCAACATTCATTGGAGTGACTTCATCACCAACATCGAAGTACTCGAGATGGCAGAGGCCGACAGCATCGAATCCACGCTGCTGAAGATCCAACAGCGCTGGGTAAGTCACGTCTCCAGAATGGAGGTCCATCGCCTTCCCAAGAACGTGTTATATGGCGAGCTCTCCACTGGCCACCGAGATAAAGGTGCAGCAAAGAAGAGGTACAAGAACTGCCTAAAGAAATCTCTTGGTGCCTGCCACATTGACCCACGCCAGTGGGCTGATCTCGCCTCAATCCGTGCATCTTGGCACCTCACAGTTCAGCGGGCAGCAACCTCCTTTGAAGAAGACCGCAGAGCCCACCTCACTGACGAAAGACAAAGGAAGAAAAACCCAACACCAACCAACCAATTTTTCCTTGCAACTGCTGGAACCGTGTCTGCCTGTCCCGCGTCGGACTTGTCAGCCACAAACGAGCCTCCAGCTGAGGTGGACATTACCCCTCCATTAATCTTCCTCTGCGAAGCCAAGCCAAAGATAAGAAGAAGAAGAAAGCAAAGAAGAAAATGCAAGCCCTGGCTCAATCTACAATGCTGGTTTGATATTGCTGCTACCCTGTTGGATCTTAATAAATCAATTAACTTCAAACACAGCTAACCCTTATTTGCCTTGCACAAAAGGACACACATGAATAGGTTGACCAATATTCTTTAAATAGATCTTCTACAACTCATGGGTATGTTATTGACTAATTTTTCTTGTCTCCTGTTCTAATTCCACAAGTGTCTGGAGCTTTATTTTTTTATTTTTTTTAAATTTTTCACACTATGAACCATATTGACCAAAATACACACAAACATTTCCCTCTTGAATATACACAGTGGCATTTTCTCCCCTTTTTTCCCTCCTACCTTCCCTCCCCCATTCCCACACCCCTCCAAACCCATTAAATGTTCAACATATACAATAAAACCATTAAACAATGTAATCACACAATGAAAATAAACAAGAAAATTGTGTCATCTACTTTTACACACTGGGTCAGTACATTTCGTCGTCTTCTCATTCTGTCATTTTAGGTGGTGGAGGTCCGCGGTAGACCCTCTCTGTTGTGTTCCATGTACGGTTCCCAAATTTGTTCGAATACTGTGATGTTATTTCTTAAATTATATATAATTTTTTCCATTGGAATACATTTATTCATTTCCATATACTATTGCTCTACTCTCAGGCTCTCTTCTGATTTCCAGGTTGACATTATACATTTTTTTGCTACAGCTAAGGCTATCATAATAAATCTTTTTTGCGCTTCATCCAGTTTGAGGCCTATTTCTTTACTTCTTATATTACTTAGAAGAAAGATCTCTGGATATTTTTTGGTATGTTGCTTTTTGTGATTTTATTTAATACCAGATTTTTCCACTTTCTCACATGCCCAAATTGCATGTACTGTTGTTCCCATTTCCTTCTTACAGAGAAAACATCTATCTGATACTGTTGGGTCCCATTTATTTAAATTTTTAGCCCCTGTAACCAATTATATTGTATCATGCGTAACCTCATGTTTATTGTATTTCTCATAGTTCCGGAGCATAGCTTTTCCCATTTTTCATTTTTTTTCTTTGTTTAGATCTTGTTCCCACTTTTGTTTGCATTTACAGCTTATTTAATCATTCTCTTTCTCTTGCAGTTTGATGTACATGTTTGTTATAAATCTTTTAATTATCATTGTGTCTGTAATCACATATTCAAAGCTGCTTCCTTCTGGTAACCTCAGCTTGCTCCCCAATTTGCCCTTCAAGTAGGTTTTCAGATGGTGATATGCAAACATTGTAACGTGAGTTATACCATATTTGTTCAAAAGATAATAAATTATTTCCCAAAAAACAATTTTCTATTCTTTTGATCCCTTTTCTCTCCCATTCTCTAAAGGAAAGGTTATCTATTGTGAAAGGGATTAGTTGATTTTGTGTCAATAATAATTTTGGTAGTTGGTAATTCGTTTTTTTCCTTTCTACGTGAATCTTCTTCCAAATGTTGAGCAGATGGTGCAGTTCTGGTGAACTCTTATGTTGCACCAGCTTTTCATCCCACTTATATAGTATATGTTCTGCTACCTTCTCCCCTATTTTATCTAGCTCTAATCTGGTCCAATCTCGTTTTTCCCTTGTTTGATAAAATCTGATAGATATCTTAATTGTGCTGTTCTATAATAATTCTTAAAGTTTGGTAGCTTAAGCCCCCTTGTTTATACCATTCTGTTAATTTATCTAGCACTATCCTCAGTTTCCCCCCTTTCTGTCTGCTGCTTTCTTGAGCCAGATCATGATTCCAAAGTCTGCAAGGAATGTGTGGCAGGAAGTAGTGGCTATTATGCACATAGCAATTTTCTCCCAGGTATGGGTGATATACATTTAGAATACAGCATTATGAATAATGAGCAGGCTATAAAGTGGGAGAAGGAGGAGCAGCAGAAATTATATCTGTCTAAGGTTCAAGAAGCATTATCCTACCTGAGCCTCAGTAAGGCAGGATGTGATATTTTACTGAAGATTTCCTTACAAACTCTGAGCTGACTGCAATACCAGTGGCCAAGCTGATTGGGGCAATAAACAAATTGTTCTGATCTATCTGTTTTGATTATTGTCTGATGAACATCTTGATTTTTTACAAGAATGGTACTTCTCTCCTATTCTGTTCCAATTCCACCAAGACATCTAGCGTAGTATCTGAGAAACTTCCAGACAGCACAAACTCATCTCCCAATCCTCACCGACTCCGATTCATTGCCTGCATGAATGCAAGTTCCTGCTTCAGCCATGACTGCTTTGCTCCTCTAAGGGCTCCAAGCATGCTTTTGGAAGCGCATTGGAACTAACAGAACAAGTTCCTGTATCCACGCTGAAGCATCTGGACAATCAACAATGCAGTGATTGCTGGCTAGATGCTGTACTCAATCAAATGAGTAAAGCAGCTCAATACAGTTGGGTTCCCAACACTACAATCAAGTGCCAAAGGTTGATTGCTGATCCTGACACCAGGATCCTGGCTATCAAGTTTAGCTCCTGTTCGGATACTCTTAATCTGAGTTCTTCTTTGTTCCTGTTCAGTGGTCTTCCAACAAATTTTGGTTTCCTTGCACATCCCAGGATGTGCATATTGGCAGGTTAAGATGCAGATGAATGTGGTGTAGTTAATGAGAACAAGTAAAAACAATGGTGGATGTGCGTAAATAGATATTTGATGGTCAGTGCAGACTTGTTGAGCAGATGGCAACATGCTCTATGGCAGTAATATCTTTCCTTTGTTTAGAGGATGAGAAATCCACACTGTATCCCAATTTAATATAGTCAGAGCATGAAAATAATTACAATACAGATAATTACAATTTCTAGTCTGATAATGAAATGAAAGAGTTTGTCTAAAATATTATCAGTACATGTATATATTTGTATTTTTTATGACAGACCTAAACAGTGTTCACATATTAAATGACGCAAGTGCAGTTCCGTACTGTTGTAAAAACAAAACAAGCTGCTATTTTTATATGTAGCTTCATGTGCTGCCTCCTTGCATAAGGCAGTTCTGGAAATTGAGGGCCATTTCAGGGCTACTTGGCAATGAGTAATTTCATATTTATCACTGGCATGGTCTCACCAGTGTAAATAAAAGCCATACTATTTATAGCATTTCCAATGGGAAAAATGGAAAAGGAATATGAATATCATACAGACTATAAAAACATGAGATTAAAGCTAAAAGCACTCCAAACACATCTTTATGCTGGGTGAGAATTCTCTTTAAAACTATGAATGGTTTCTGTTGAACATTCAGTTTTTGAGGGAGGGAATATTCAATCCTGATATCTTTAATTCAAATAATAATTAAGGCAAGAAAGCGCAGTCAACTGAAGTGAACTAGCAGTTTAGGTCAGAAAATGGTTCAATCAATCTAAGTGGAATATTTTAGTCTATCCACAATGGACACAACACAACAAAAAAGACAAGTTTGTTGAATCAGTATTCATGAATCAATAACACTGGACAACACATTTTTTTCAAAAGGTTTGCTTCTGGAAAAAAAAATTGGAAATTATGATAGACAACTTCAAGCTGAACACAAAGATAATTTTATATTTGCTGTATCGCGTAGTTAGAGAAGCATTAAATTCACTTTTATTGAATTTAGCATGTTTAATCACATAATGATACTGACACATTGCATTAGTTCAACTGACCTAAAAATGTTTTGTCACCAATTTTCATTTGTACTCAGAAACTGATGCCTCTCATGTCAATGTCCAACAATAGTTGACTAGCTCTGATGGATTCCAGTTGTCCTGGTGAAATTTTTCACCTTGTTTGTCACTGACTGCACCAAGATCAGCATGGAAGTAGTCCAATTGCAAATCCAGAAAATGAATTTTCAATGACATGTTCCACTTTATGATTTTGCATGCTTGAAGTCGACTGAAAATATGACAGGAAATCACAAAAATAGGCTACATCTAAAAAACCGTAAGTGAGAGGAAATTTTTAAGGTGATTTTCGTGATCAACAGTCCAAAATCCATAACATACACCCACAAATGTTCAGAAAGCAAAATCTTCATTGTCCAGTGTAATAAGATTATCTTAGGACAATTATGGTTTGGAAAATGTTGTTTGTGTTTCAGATATTTCCTAAAGTTTAAATATCTCATATGTGAACCTTAAATTTTGATCTTGATTTGGTTTGCAGTATTTGTGGTGAACATCAATGTCCTTTCAACTATACATAACATTGTAAATGCATAATTTTATCAATACAGAAACATTGCAAACTCCACGATGTAAAGGACCCAGTTGTATCTTGCTTGAAGCATTGTGGTACATTGTTATTCCAGCCACCAGTGTTGATTGATTCTCTTATTAGGGGAAAAAAAACTTTTTGTTATTTGCTTTAATCCAGGCTGGCCATTCATAGGCATAAGTTTCAAAGAGCCTGAAGTTACTGCACGGACAAACTTTCTTCCCTGACCACCTGCATTCAATAGACCACCCTCCACAACTTCTGCCAACTTTAATGAAATTCAAACACTAGATACATCTTCCACTTCCTTCCCTTTTCTACATGACAAAGGGATTGTTCCTTTCTCTACAAACTCTGCTTGTGGAACTTCCTCATGCAACCACAGGAGACAGGACTCTTGTCCTTTTATCTCTTCCCTTCCCACCATCAAGGGACTGGAGCAGTCCTTCCGGGTTATACAACAGTTCACTTGTACTCCCAATCTAGTCCACTCCATCTGATGCTTTTTATGTATTCTCCCTTGCATTAGGAAGTTAGAGAAGCATTAAATTCACTTTTATTGAATTTAGCATGTTTAATCGCATAATGATATCTTCAGCGCTTGACGTCCTGTTTTGCGGAAACTGCCAAAATGGAAACTGCCTGGAAGTCAGCCTGAAGAAAACTGAGGTCCTCCATCAGCCAGCTCCCCACCATGACTACCAGCACCCCCCCGCACATCTCCATCGGGCACACAAAACTCAAAACGGTCAACCAGTTTACCTATCTCGGCTGCACCATTTCATCAGATGCAAGGATTGACAACTAGATAGACAACAGACTCGCCAAGGCAAATAGTGCCTTTGGAAGACTACACAAAAGAGTCTGGAAAAACAACCAACTGAAAAACCTCACAAAGATAAGCGTATACAGAGCCGCTGTCATACCCACACTCCTGTTCGGCTCCGAATCATGGGTCCTCTACCGGCATCACCTACGGCTCCTAGAACGCTTCCACCAACGTTGTCTCCGCTCCATCCTCAACATCCATTGGAGCGCTTTCATCCCTAACGTCGAAGTACTCGAGATGGCAGAGGTCGACAGCATCGAGTCCACACTGCTGAAGATCCAGCTGCGCTGGGTGGGTCACGTCTCCAGAATGGAGGACCATCTCCTTCCCAAGATCGTGTTCTATGGCGAGCTCTCCACTGGCCACCCTGACAGAGGTGCACCAAAGAAAAGGTACAAGGACTGCCTAAAGAAATCTCTTGGTGCCTGCCACATTGACCACCGCCAGTGGGCTGATATCGCCTCAAACCGTGCAGCTTGGCGCCTCACAGTTCGGCGGGCAGCAACCTCCTTTGAAGAAGACCGCAGAGCCCACCTCACTGACAAAAGGCAAAGGAGGAAAAACCCAACACCCAACCCCAACCCACCAATTTTCCCCTGCAACCGCTGCAACCGTGTCTGCCTGTCCCGCGTCGGATTTGTCAGCCACAAACGAGCCTGCAGCTGACGTGGACATTTACCCCCTCCATAAATCTTCATCCGCGAAGCCAAGCCAAAGAAAAGATTGACACATTGCATTAGTTCAACTAATGCAATTGAGTGACCACTTTACAGATGATCAGGCTTAGTTTGCAGTAGTATTTTTGGGATTCGAGTTATTTAAAACCTTAATTTTTCATCCACACTCCCACCCTGGCTGCCCTGTCTATTGCCTCCAGTAATGTTCCAATGAAACCCAATGCAAATTTGTAGGTAGCACCTCACTTTCTTTCTGGGCATATTGCAGTCTTTCCCCATTTGATATTGAATTAAAGAATTTCAGATAATCTGCTTTCTGTGTATATCCTGATAAAATTTCAATTTCTCTCTTTCCACAGACGCTGCCTGATCTGCAGGCATTTCTAGCATTCTTTTGGTTTCTGGTTTCAGAAGCATGTCTGATCTGAAGTTAACAGATCTAACATGACCCTTTGTTTGAACAAAGAGAAGCTGAAAGGACTCGCTGGTTCAGACAGAGTCTATGGATAGTAATGATCAGTCAACATTTTGAGTTAGGACTCTTTCTCAAGAACATTTTTACTCATGGATGCAGCCTGATCCATTGAGATCCTCACACTTGTTCATTCAAGATTCCACCACCTGCAAAATTTCTGTTTCTTTATTTTCTGTTTCCTCTCTCTCTGTGGCTCCCGGGAGTTATATCACTGCAACAGTATACACCTGAACCATGCTGGTACCAATGTTCAAATGAATCATGTAATTGGGTAAGTAGAAAGGAACATAAATCAAATAATCAGATTGATGCTGGGAGGATGTGGTAAGTTAAAGAATACAGACAAGGCTCATGATAAAAGTATTAAATTGGAGCACGAGACAATTAAGAGATGAGATGGAGGATGTTAATTTCAGAGCTGATAAGGTTTTAAAAATAATAGACCGACATATCTATAGACCCTAAATCTGATTGTATGCAGCATTTGAAAAGAAGCAGTGGGAGCCCAAAACAGCAATAAACATCACCCTATAATTCAAGAAGGGCGGGAGGCAGCAGAAAGGAAATTATAGACTGGTTAAGCGGGCGTTAGCGGTTGGGAAGATCTTGGACTCGATTATCAAGGATGAAATTACAAGTACTTGGAGGCACATAACAAGGTAGGTCAAAGCCAGCATCTTGCTTGACAAACCTATTGGAATTGAAGAAGCGACAGATAGACAAGCAAACTCAGAAGCAGGCTAGATGAAGGAGATGCAGTGGATGTTGTTTATTTCGATTTTTCAGAAGGTCTTTGACAAGGTGCCTCACATGAGGCTACTTAACAATATAAGAGGCCATGTGCTATCTCCCTGGCTCTACACAAAGCAATGGAACACTTGGACGGCAAAGATGCATGCATCAGGGTGCTCTTTATCGATTACAGTTTGGCATTTAACACAGTCATCCCCTCAAAATTGATAAACAACTGAGACTCCTGACTGTGTAATTGGATCCTGAATTTCCTCACCTACTGACCACAACCAATGAGAATTGGTAAGAACATCTCCTCCACAATTTCCATCAGTCCCAGAGCTGTGTTCTTAGGCCCCTGCTCTATTCACTTTACACCTATGACTGTGTGGCTCGGTATGACAACAACACCATCTACAAATTTGATGATGATACCATAGTTGTGGGTTGAATTAAAAAGGGGCGATGAAAACTTGGCTGAATGGTGCACCAACAACAACCTGGCACTCAAGGTCACCAAAAACAAGGAGCTGATTATTGAGTTCAGGAAGAGAAAACCAGAGGTATATGATCCAGTGACCATTGGGGGATCAGAGATGGAGAGAGTGAGCAAATTTAAGTGCTTGGAGTCACTATCTCGGAGGATCTTTCCTGGACCCAGCACACCAAAGGCATGAAGAAAGCACGACAGGACCTCTACTTCCTCAGGAGTTTGTGGAGGTTTGATATGACACCAGAAACCCTGGCAAATTTCTACATTTGTGGGGTAGAAAATGTGCTGACAGGCTGCAACATGGTCTGGTATGAGGACATCAATATCCCTGAAAGGTGGTGGCCACAGCCCAGGACATCTCAATAAACCTTCCCCACCATCAAGGACATTTGCAGGGAACACTGCCATCAGAGAGCAGCAGCAATCATCAAGGATTCACACCACCTAGCACACACTCTGTTCGAAATTAAAACACGAAAGTCTGAAGACACCGTAACTGAAGCAAAAATACAATGTTGGAGAAACTCAGCAGGTCAAACTGTGCATTTTTATGTGGCAAAGATAAAGACTTATAACCAACGTTTTGGGCTTGAATCCTTCATCAAGGTATAGAAAAATGTCGGCAATCATCTGAGCAAAATGGTAGGGGCAGAGCACTGTCCCAAAGGCAGGAGGCAATAGGTGGATAAGGGAGGGAGGGCACAGCAGCAAGCAGGGGAAGAAGGGAAGGCTCTGTGAATAGAGAGCGAAGAGGCTGGAGATCTAAGGGAAAGAAAATAAGGGGAAAAGGAAGGGGCGAGAATAGAGATTAGGGTAGCAGAAATCGGAGGTCAATGTTAATGCCACTGGTTGGAGAATTAAGTTTGCTCCTCAATATGCTCTGTTCTCACTGTGACCATTAGGAAAGAGGTATAGGTGCCAAATTTAGGAATAACTACTATCCCTCCACCATCAGACTACTCAACGATGAACTCAATCAGAGACTCATTTAAGGACACTTACTTTTGCATTTTCTTGATTTATTTCCTCTCTGTATTGAAGAGTCAGTTTGTTTACATTTCCTTATTTGTTTATATGTGCATGTTGTGTACAATTTTATTTCATTACCAATAAGTGGTAATTCCGCCTCTCCCACAGGAAAAAATAATCCCAGGGTTGTATGTGATGTATGTACTCTGACAATAAATCTTAAGTCTGAAAACATACTAGCCTAGGCAGAGCATTGGCTGATTGGCGGGAAGAAGAGAGTCGGAATATGGGGATCATATTCTGGTTGGCTGCCCTATTGTCAGTTGTGTTCTACATTTGTTTGTATTGTGGTCACTTTTTATGTTGTATGTTAATGATTTGGATTATGGAATGAATGGCTTCGTGCCCAAGTTTGAAGATGATACGAAAGTAGGTGGAGTGGGAGGAGAGTAAACATGGAGACTTCGGGTGGACTTAGATAGATTAGCAGAATGGACAGAGAATGGCAAATGAAATACAATGTCTGAAAGTTGGAAAATTGCCAATACCCAGACAAAAAGGGACCTGGAGTCCTCGTGCAGGCTTGTCTGAAGGTAAACTTGTATGTTGAGTTGATGGTGAAGAAGGCAAATCCAATGCTGGCATTCATTTCAAGGAATTGAATACAAAAGCAGTGATGTGATGTTGAGGCTTAATAAGGCGCTGGTGAGACCTCACTTGGAGTATTGTTAGCAGTTTTGGGCTCCTCATTTAAAAAAGGATGTGCTGACATTGGAGAGGTTTCAGAGGAGGTTCACAGGATGATTCCAAGAATTAAAGGGTTATATGACGGCTCTTGGCCTGTACTCATTGGAATTTAGGAGAATGGGGGGGGGGGGGGGGAGTCTCATTGAAACATTTCAAATGTTAAAGGTGTGGACAGAGTAGATGTAGAAAGGTTGTTTTCCATGGTGTGAGAGGGCACAACTTCTGGATTAGGACAAAGATGTGAGGAATTTCTTCAGCCAGAAAATGGTAACTCTGTGGAATTTGTTGCCTTATGTGGTTATGGAGGCTAAGTCATTGGGTGTATTTAAGGCAGAGATTGATAGGTTCTTGATTATCCAGACCATCATAGGTTATGGGGAAGAAGGTCAGGTAATGAGGCTGAGTGGGAAAATGGATCAGCTCATGATTAAATAGCAGCCTATTTGTGCTCCTGTATCTTATGGTTTTAAATAAATAAGATCTGATTGCCCGTGGCATTGAATTCCTGATTGTTGACAGGTGCATGTCATTTAGCAAGGGCAGGAATATGGGAAAAGGTGGAGGATTGACTACCCTAATTAATGATGCCAAATGTAGAAGAGAAGGATGACCTTAGTTCAGCAAATGGGATGAGTGAAAATAAAAACAATTAGTCACGTGGCAGTGCTGCATAAGCCCTTTAACAGTAACCAAATAATGGTGCAAAGTATAAAAGAAGAAATAATGGCAGTTACTCAAAAAAAAGTAAGGTGATAAATGTGGGAAACTTCACTGTACATTTGGACTGGAAAAATCAGATGGCAAACATAGTCTAGATGAGGAGTTTATAATTTGTTTCAATATAGTTCTATGGAGCACCAAATTCTGAAGTCAATCAAAAATAAATTCACAGTGATGGTGCTCCTCAGTAGCGGAAATCATATTAAGATTGGATACCGCATTCTATAGAGGAGATGAAGAATGGCTCTAAGACTTGCATCTTAAATGCAAATATTGCAATAGAAAGTGCATGAAAGCAGAGCTAGCTCAAGTGAACTCACAAATTCAGGGGATAAGTCAATTGAGTTGCAATGGTGGATATTTAAGGATAGAATATACACAGAATAATACATTCTGACTTGAAGAACTCCAAAGGAACAATTTACACCTGTGATTAATTAAAAGAGTTAAAGATAGTACCAAACTAGAAAAAAGAAATATATAATTGAACAAAAAATTTTGATGGATTGTGAGATTAGTCAGGATATAAAACAAGGGACATAATAAGGAAGGTAAAATGAGTATGAAATAAAGTTGGCTGAAATAAAAACAACAGGATTTTCTTTATACTTTTTAAAGAAAAAAGAGTTAACCATTTAGTTTACTATTAAAGATGTCATAACCACCGGCTGGTTCGCTGCAAGCTCAACCTTCACTTCAAGCCAAAGTTCAGGAACAGTAAAGCCCCCAGAAAGAGGTTCAATGTTGGAAACTTGCAGTCAGACGAAGTGAGAGGAAACTTCCAGGTAAACCTCAAAGCAAAACTCGAGGATGCAATCCACCTCACGGACTCGTCCACTGAAACCCTCTGGGATCAGCTGAAGACTGCCATACTGCAATCCACTGAAGAGGTACTGGGCTTCTCCTCCAGGAAAAACAAGGACTGGTTCGACGAAAACAACCAGGAAATCCAGGAGCTGCTGGCAAAGAAGCAAGCTGCCCACCAGGCTCACCTTGCAAAGCCGTCCTGGCCAGAGAAGAAATGAGCCTTCCGTCGCGCATGCAGCCATCTTCAGTGCAAACTCCGGGAGATCCAAAATGAGTGGTGGACTAGCCTCGCCAAACGAACCCAGCTCAGCGCGGACATTGGCGACTTCAGGGGTTTTTACGAGGCTCTAAAGGCTGTGTACGGCCCCTCACCCCAAGTCCAAATCCCGCTGTGCAGCTCAGACAGCAAAGTCCTTCTCAACGACAAGATCTCCATCCTCAACCGATGGTCAGAACACTTCAAATCTCTTTTCAGTGCCAACCGCTCAGTCCAAGAATCTGCCCTGCTCCAGCTCCCTCAACAGCCCTTAAGGCTAGAGCTGGATGAGGTCCTCACCCAGGAAGAGACATATAAGGCAATTGAACAACTGAAAAGTGGCAAAGCAGCAGGTATGGATGGAATCCCCCAGAGGTCTGGAAGGCTGGCGGCAAAACTCTGCATGCCAAACTGCATGAGTTTTTCAAGCTCTGCTGGGACCAAGGAAAGCTGCCTCAGGACCTTCGTGATGCCATCATCATCACCCTGTACAAAAACAAAGGCGAGAAATCAGACTGCTCAAACTACAGGGGAATCACGCTGCTCTCCATTGCAGGCAAAATCTTCGCTAGGATTCTTCTAAATAGAATAATACCTAGTGTCGCTGAAAATATTCTCCCAGAATCACAGTGCGGCTTTCGCGTAAACAGAGGAACTACTGATATGGTCTTTGCCCTCAGACAGCTCCAAGAAAAGTGCAGAGAACAAAACAAAGGACTCTACATCACCTTTGTTGACCTCACCAAAGCCTTTGACACCATGAGTAGGAAAGGGCTTTGCCAAATACTAGAGTGCCTCGGATGACCCCCAAAGTTCCTCAACATGGTTATCCAACTGCACGAAAACCAACAAGGTCGGGTCAGATACAGCGAGCTCTCTCAACCCTTCTCCATTAACAATGGAGTGAAGCAAAGCTGCGTTCTCGCACCAACCCTCTTTTTAATATTCTTCAGCATGATGCTGAAACAAGCCATGAAAGACCTCAACAATGAAGACACTGTTTACATCCGGTACCGCACGGATGGCAGTCTCTTCAATCTGAGGCGCCTGCAAGCTCACACCAAGACACAAAGGCAACTTGTCCGTGAACTACTCTTTGTAGACGATGCCGCTTTAGTTGCCCATTCAGAGCCAGCTCTTCAGCGCTTGACATTCTGTTTTGCGGAAACTGCCAAAATGTTTGGCTGAAGAAAACTGAGGTCCTCCATCAGCCAGCTCCCCACCATGACTACCAGCCCCCCCACATCTCCATCGGGCACACAAAACTCAAAACGGTCAACAAGTTTACCTATCTCGGCTGCACCATTTCATCAGATGCAAGGATCGACAACGAGATAGACAACAGACTCGCCAAGGCAAATAGCGCCTTTGGAAGACTACACAAAAGAGTCTGGAAAAACAACCAACCTGAAAACCTCACAAAGATTAGCGTATACAGAGCCATCGTCATACCCACACTCCTGTTCGGCTCCGAATCATGGGTCCTCTACCGGCATCACCTACGGCTCCTAGAATGCTTCCACCAGCGTTGTCTCCGCTCCATCCTCAACATTCATTGGAGTGACTTCATCACCATCATCGAAGTACTCGAGATGGCAGAGGCCGACAGCATCGAATCCACGCTGCTGAAGATCCAACTGCGCTGGGTAGGTCACATCTCCAGAATGGAGGACCATCGCCTTCCCAAGATCATGTTATATGGCGAGCTCTCCACTGGCCACCGAGACAGAGGTGCACCAAAGAAGAGGTACAAGGACTGCCTAAAGATATCTCTTGGTGCCTGCCACATTGACCCCCGCCAGTGGGCTGATCTCGCCTCAAACTGTGCATCTTGGCGCCTCACAGTTCACCGGGCAGTAACCTCCTTTGAAGAAGACCGCAGAGCCCACCTCACTGACAAAAGACAAAGGAGGAAAAACCCAACACCCAACCCCAACCAACCAATTTTCCCTTGCAACCGCTGTAACCGTGTCTGCCTGTCCCACATCGGACTTGTCAGCCACAAACAAGCCTGCAGCTGACATGGACATTACCCCTCCATAAATCTTCGTCTGCGAAGCCAAGCGAAAGAAAGATGTCATAATAAGGCACAAGAAAAATTCAAAGTAATCAGGTAAAGTCGACTTGTTTTTATGAAGGGGAAGTCATGTTTGACTAATTTATTAGAGTTCTTTGGAAATAACGTGTTGTGGATAAAGGGAACACATTGATGTCCATCAGTTCGGCACCTTAATGAATTCCTTGTAGAAATAAAAGCTTTTGGTGTAGATATTAGCATAATGGTGTGGATAGATGATTGCCTGGCTAATAGGAAACAAGTAGACAGAAAGGGATTTTTTTTCTGGTTTGCAAGATGTAATGTTCAGTGGTTTGGGGGGGGTCTCAATATTTAATTATTTGTATAATGATTGCGCTGCATTTACTGATGACTTAAAGATGAAACTTGTTAAGAAGAGAGCCAATAAAAGGATTAAATTTGGCAATTGGATTAATGTGAGGAAATATGAAATTGTCCATTTCAGCAGGAAATGTAAAAAGGAAGCACCTAAGTTAAATTGTGAGAGACTGCAGAACTCTAAGATGCAGAGAGATCTGGATGTCCTAAGTATGTGATTTCCAAGAGGATAATATTGCAAATATTAGAAGTAACTAGGAAAGCAAACAAAATTTTTTTGCTAGCGGAATGTATGCAAATGTAGTGAGATTATTCTTCAGTTGTACGTCATTGTCGAGATCACTCTGGATTACTGTTAGTCATGTTTAAGAAAGAGAAACAAATGTTTTAATAAAAGTAGTTTCCCTTACATGGTTTAGCTGGGTTGTTTAATGGGGAAGGTTGGACAGGGTAGGCTTGTACCTGCTGTAATCTTGAAGTTCAAGAAGAATCAATTCAAATATATTAGACCCTGATTCTAGGGAACCTTGAGAGATAGGTTAGGAGATGTTTATTCTTGTGGGAGTTTATTCTTGTAGGAGTATCAAAAGCCTATGATCATAGTTTAAAAGTAAGGAGTTGCCTACTTAAGAAGGAGTAGAGACAAAGTTCTTTTCCTGAGGATCATGAGCTTTCTTCAAAAGACATTGATGGCTTTGAATATTTTTTTAGAAATATATGGAGAGACTCTTGATAAGGAAGAGGGTGAAAAGTCGATGTCGGAAGACAGATGCAAAGAGTCGAAATAGCATTCGATCAACCTTGATATTACTGAATGGCAGTGTGGGATTGAGGGGCTATGAGGCCTACTCTTCTTCAGAATTTGTATATTTATATGTATCTTAGATTGGAATTTTTTGCCGAGGGGAAAAAAACCAATATTTTCTATATATCTGGAGGCTGTTACCTTTCCCCACTTTAAGGTGAGTACAGGTTAGAAAACTCATGTAAAGTTTGTGCGGGTCTCTGGACAGGCAATCTTGTGCATTTTGCTCAGCTTTTGTCCATCTAAATGCTGAGGAAGTTTAACTTCTGGAAAACAATGAGAACAAAGGAAGGCTGGTGAAATTGGAGCTCATTGCCTTTGACGGGATGAAGGCATAATTATGGCTAATGTGACTCCTGTGCATCTGTCAGGCCATCAGAACAGGATGGGTATAATCTAATTATTTTTAATTTAGGAAGGCAGCATGGGAACAGGCCCTTTGGCCCACAAGCCTGCACTGCCCATTTACAACTATATGACCAATTAACGGACTACACGAATACACCTACTAACCCCGTACATCTTTGGAACATGAGAGGAAATTGGAGAGCCCAAAGCAAACCCATGTCTACACGGGGAGAATGTAAAAACTCCTTACAGTCAATGCTGGATTTGAACCTGGGTCAGTGGCACTGTAATCTGACCATACCACCTAATCTATACAAGAGGTCAAAATAAAAGAAGGCTCAACATTTAGAGTGGAGTTTCATTTGTTAAATTGGAGTCATATATCCTAAACTGATCCATGTGAGGTAATTCAGAATGAAACAGCAAGAATGAAAATTTTGATTGCTGAACAAATATGGATTTCTAATCTGTATTTTTGCTGGCCATCAATATGTGTCATGTCATTTTATACAGCTGGTGTGAACTGGACTGAGAAGCACTTTGTCATCTTCCTTGCACTGTCCAACTCTGCAGCATAGGGCCCTATGGATTAGAGCTCAGGCCTTCTAATTTTTCAGGCCCATAGAACTTAGAATATTATAGTATAGTTCAGTCTTTCTTGCACACATTCTGCCAGTCCAGATCAAGCAAAGGATGGGTCATAGATTATAGGAAAAATGCCATGGGGTAGAGAAGCCCCATGGGTGGAGAAGTTGTCTGTCATATCAAGCTGTTTTGATTCTTTAAGATTAACCGGGAGGTCCTGGACGTAGTAGTTGTCCTTCACCTCAGATTTGAAGATATCGTTTTTTACAGGAAACTCATTTAATAGATAAGGAACATTTGAAACTCAAACGTGAATGGGTTGGGCAAGTTTTTTATTCTTCGTTTAATTCTAAGGCAAAAGGTGTGGCAATTTTGGTACATAAGAATCTACCATTCCAGTTACAGAACGAAGAGAAAAATGGTGGAAGATTATTAAAATTAAATTGTACAATCTTTAATGAGGCATGGACTTTGCTTGATGTTTATGCTCCTAATGTTGAAGATACAGTTTTTGTTGCAGATATGTCTTTATTACTTGGACAATCGCACTCTAATGTGATGATTGGGGGAGATTTGAATGTGGTATTGGAGCCTTTATTGGATAAATACCCAAGAGTAATTAAGAAGTCTAAGATGGCAATCCAAGTGATTAATATGATGGCAGATTTGAATTTAATTGATATTTGGCGAAGAGTTAATCCTATAGAGAAAGATTTTTCTTTTTATTCCTCGCGACATAATTATTTTTCTAGAATTGATTATTTTTTAATATCAGCACATTTGCAGGATAGGGTTACATCTGTGGAATATAAGGCTAGATTGGTTTCGGATCATTCATTACTATTATTAGAATATTTGAGTTTACAAGATGTTCAGAAAGCTTCAAGATGGAGATTTAATACTATGTTATTGCAAAAACTAGAATTTATTAGTTTTTTAAAACAGCAAATTGAAATTTTTATTGGTATTAACTGTAATTTTGTTTCTAGTCATTTTGTTTTATGGGATGCAATGAAAGCTTTTTTGTGAGGCCAAATTATCAGTTATCCCTCTAAAGTAAAGAAGGAGAGAATTAAAGAGATTGAAGACTTAGAGAAAAAGATAACTGCTACTGAAAAAGAATTTCAAAAACATGCTACTGAAACGCAAAAGAATCAGTTAACTAATTTAAAATTTAAATATAATGAATTACAAACATATCGGTTTGAATGTTTAATGAATCGAACTAAGCATAAGTTTTATGAATGGGGTGAGAAAGCTCATAAAGTTTTGTCATGGCAATTAAAAAAGGAACAATTATCTAGGATTGTACCAGCGATTAGAAAGAAATCAGGTATTACTTTTAATCAAAAGGAGATTAATGAGGAATTTTGTAATTTCTATAAATAATTGTATACTTCAGAATGTAAAGATGTAACTGGAGACGCAATAGATTCTTTCTTGAAAAATATTAACTTGCCACAATTGAATCAAGAAGATAGACGAGAGTTAGATAAACCTTTTACAGACGATGAAATAGAAATGGCAATAAGAGATATGCCGAATAGAAAGGCACCTGGTGAAGATGGGTTTTCTATAGAGTTTTATAAAGTTTTTTATGCTGATGTATCTTCTATTTATAAGGATGTATTACAACAAACTTATAATATTTTTCAATTACCTGAGTCTTTTTCTAACGCAATAATTACGGTTATACCAAAAAAAGATAAAGACCCTTTACAGGTTTCTTCTTATAGACCAATATCGTTGTTAAATGTAGATTATAAAATTGTAGCTAAAATTATGGCTAATAGATTAGCTCAATATCTGCCTAAAATTATACATGGTGATCAAACGGGATTTATAAAAAATAGGTATGCATCAGATAATATTTTATGGTTAATAACTTTGATAAATAAATCTAAATTTCAGTTGAATTATCCAATAGTGGTTTCATTGGATGCAGAAAAGGCTTTTGATAGAGTGGAATGGAAGTTTCTGTTCAAAGTACTTGAGAAATTTAGTTTTGGCTCTTCATTTATTGGATTGATAAAGGCTTTATATAATAGCCCGAAGGCTAGAATTGCTGTTAATGGCCAAATTTCAGAATCTTTTAGTTTGACAAGATCTACTAGACAAGGATGTCCGTTGTCACCTGCTTTATTTGCTATAGTTAATGAACCTTTAGCACAATTAATACTTCAAGATGAAAATGTTAAAGGTATGAGAGTTCTGAATGAGGAATACAAGATTAATTTATTTGCTGATGATGTTTTATTATATTTGGTGGATCCGGATACTTAATTTGTAAAGATGATTATTCAGTGTATAAAATTATTACAAATTTGAAGTGGACTACACAAAGTAAATATTTAGGAATTAATGTTAATATGAAATTTCAAGAATTATACTCAATTAATTATCTTCCTTTAATAAAAAAAGATTAAATTAGATTTGATTAGATGGAGGGGTCTACCTTTGGGTTTACTAGGGAGGATTAATACCATAAAAATGAATATTTTTCCTACAATATCTGTTTCAATCAATTCCTTATTTTTTAAAAAAAAAGTTTTTTTAAGGACTTATATAAAGCGATTAGAGAATTCTTATGGAAGGGAAAATTTCTGAGAGTAGCAATGAGAAAATTGATGTGGGATTTTCAATTTGGAGGTTTAAGATTACCGAATTTTCAGCATTATTATGAAGCAGCTCAATTTAAATTTCTTAGTGCATTAATGAATATGGACGACCCACCTAGTTGGGTAAAGATAGAAATGGCAGTTATTTTAGAAAAATTTCCTCATGAGTTTTTGTTTCGATGGAATAAAAATTTACTACGAACTTACGATGTGCCAATATTGAAACATTTATTGAATTTATGGACAAGTAAACTTAAAAAATTGGGACTTAAAAATATATATTCTGGAAGATTGCCATTATATAATAATCAACTTGTTCCTTTTACAGTTTCCAATGCCACTTTGAAACAATGGGAAAAGAAGGGAATAAAAAATGTATCTGATTGTTTTTCTGAGGGTTGTTTTTGTTCCTTTGACGAATTACAAAGGAAATATGGTATTAGTGGAAATTCTATATTTGTATATTATCAATTAAGATCTTTTGTAAAACAGTTATGTGGTCGACATATGATTTTATTACCTGAATCTAGTTTTGAAGAATATGTACTTTCAATACCAAAAAAGGGATATATATCTGATTTGTATTGTATTTTACAAGAAATTGATAGTAAAAAAGACTAGGATAAAGATAAGTTGAAATGGGAAAAAGATTTAGGACATAAAATAGCTGAAGAAGCTTGGATGGAAATTTGTCAGAATAGTATTCGGAAATTAATTAACGCTAGACTAGCGATGATTAATTATAATTTTATTCATCAGCTATATTTAACACCGGAGAAATTAAAAAAATTTGGTCTTAGTAAGTTGGATTCTTGTTTTCGATGTGATCAGACGGCCAATACTTTTTTGCATACTGTTTGGCTTTGTGATCGATTGCAACAGTTTTGGAAAGGTATTCAATCTATTTTTAACAATTTATATAATGTCCATCTTGTATTAGATCCCGATATATTTTTATTAGGGAACATGCAATCATTAATTGATTTAGGTTTAGAGGATTATCAGATTTCCTTTATCTATTTAGCTTTAGTCGTGGCTAAGAAATGTATAGCACTTACTTGGAAAGATAAAAATATATTAACTTTAGATAAGTGGTATTTGGAGATGAAATTTTGTTTGACTATGGAAAGGATATTTTTTTCAATTCAGGATAGGATGTCTTTTTATAAGTTAAAGTGGACTCCGTTTGCTAATTATATGCATTTAAGTTTGATTTAAATATATGTTTAAGCATGATATTTTAGTATTGATAAAAAAAATTTTTGTTGTTAGAATTTTTTTTAGGTTAAGTTTTATCTCTTTTTTTGTAAGTGGGTATTTTTTTTCCATATATATTGTTAATTTTATTAACTCTTCACTCTTTATTTTGGGGGGGAGGGCTGGACTAATTTTAAGTTAGATTACTAATATTGTGTTACAATTAATGGGTGGGGTTATTTTGTGTAGTTTTCTGATGTAATATTGTAATCATACCATTTTAATTTTTTTTTAAATTTTTCTTTAAATGTAATTCTCTTTTGTATTCATGTTATAAAATTTTAAATAAAGTCTTCAAAAAAAAAAGATTTGAAGATATCCTGATATCTTGATAAAGAGGTCTCTCGTGAAGGGGTTCTCTTGGTCATATCCTTCACTGACACCCTGAAAATGCTGTGGATGCCTTGTCCTCTGGAGGAAGTCGGTGCCTTGGGCATCCTTGTGCTGATGGGCTTTATACTAGAAAGAGGAACTAGATGGGTTCCCGAATCAGCATGTGTCAGTAGGTCAACTTTTACCATATAGTCACTTTCTCTCAAACACTCTTCCCTGCCTTCCTGTTTCTCATCCTTTTTGTTGGTGAAGGTTGTCAGAGATCCAGTTGATCAAACTAAGGTTGATCTTATTCAAAAGGCCAAGATATTTCATTTCTCAAAGCAGTTCAAACACAGAAGTTCAGAACCTCCCTGCAGATGGCTTGCAGTGCTCAGCTCGATGGCCTTGATTCAATTCAACCAGGTCTCCTTTAAGTAATGATGAAACAACCATCACAAACTTCATGTAGACCTGTAGGAGAAACCCATGCCGTTTTAAGGCAATGGATGTCCTGGGCCAAGATCCTGGAAATGAATCCAGGAATGCTTTGTTTACTGCTTGTTATCACTTCCATGCCCAGGATCCTTTGAACACCAGAGAATCAGATATACAGAACAACCCCATTCTCTCTCCCTGACCCCACCCATGTTTTTCCTTTGTGAATTAATTTTTGTTGAAATCGAATCTTACAGTTTTGGAAATGTTTATCATCTTGCATCCAATTTAGATCCAAAGGTAATCCATTCTAGAATAAGGTGACGAATTAAGGGAGGATGCTTTCCATTGACCATGGTGTCCCTTGGATTGCAAGGGGAGAATTACTGCACTTGATTAATTCCCAGACCTTCAGTTGAAAAACGTTCAAGTGTGGGTATTATGTGTGGAACATGATAGTGAAGTTGTCTGCCAAAACTCATTGCTGAAATTCATAAATAAAGAACACCAGTGGGATATGTAACAAGATGGTTGGTACCTTAGGAAGCACAACCCTGCAAATGCCAGTATGATTT
The DNA here is from genome assembly GCF_036971445.1 of Narcine bancroftii. Taxonomy (NCBI): domain Eukaryota; kingdom Metazoa; phylum Chordata; class Chondrichthyes; order Torpediniformes; family Narcinidae; genus Narcine; species Narcine bancroftii. Next base: position 414,314,548 of record NC_091469.1, read on the forward strand.
GAAGCAATAGGAAGGAAATTTGAATAGGGTGCAATTAAAATGTGGAATGCACATATTTAATTCATGGAATATTTATTGCTGTGCTTTTCAAGTTGATTTTACCAGATGATAATTGTAAGTATTTTGTTAAAATGAGACGGTGCTTACAAATCCAGTGTGCTGTGTATTATCGGATCATGTTGAATAGATTAATAAATAACAGTTTTATGGACACTAGACTTTGGCAGATTTACAACTAAACATTTGCCGACATTGTGGATGGAAAACATTAAACCCCCTACTTCAGCTGCACTTTCTCATAGACAAGCAAACCTGCAAAAGTGACTTATAATTTAGTCAAGAATAGACAATGTAAGTGGTGTTTAAGCAGCATTTATATTGATGGCTTAATACCAGTCCCAGGCATGAGAATTCTATTATTTGATGGCATTGTTATCTTGCCCCAGTCGCATTGCTCTGTCATCAGGCTCATCATTATCATTGCAACAAGTAAAATTTTTGGTTAGTAAAATGTAAATTTAGTTCTTCACTATTGTTAAAAAAATGTCAGACACCAAATGCTTAAAATTATAACATTAAATGTTTAGAACTTTGCTATGAATAGTGGCAGCCTATTTGCTTTGTGTCATTTTATATCCTTCATAATTCAATTTTATTTTCTCATATCTAAACTGCACTTATTGAACAGATTATGCATTGATGTAACATGAAAACCATGAAAAATTGTGGTGAAATTTATGACCTAACTCTTTCTGGAAGGATTGAGCTCTAATCCATCACAGCTGATGTTAATTAACTGCAGAGACTAGTTTATAGTAACAATCGCAAAGGTAGAATTTCCACTAACAACCCTGCTACAAACACCACTATATCTCCAAGTAAAAGTGCCTGTAAGTTCTGCAGTGACATTTCTGTACATTAGTTATTGTTAATCTGATCAGAGATGTTGACTTTGTCAAGTGAGATTCAGAAAAATGAAATGGAAAAACACTTGGGAGTAAGAGATTCAGGTTGGTTCTGGTGTCATGAGTATCCTGAGAGTACCAAATTGATGCATGTACGTGTCTGACATAATCTTGACTCAGGCCAGTAGTCTGAACGAATGCATACAACTGCATACAACTTTCATTTGTTGCACCTGCTGTTACTTTATGACTCATTTGTACAACCAACATCCCAGCAAAACAAAAACACATCAAACATTTTTTTCCATTTTATACTCTATCTGTTATCTTCTTGTCTGCTCATTTGAACTGGTTTTATCACCTTCAATAAAATGCTGGAAGTATTCAGCATGTCAAGCAGCATCTATGAGGAGGGAAACAGTTAATGTTTCAGGTCAATAGCTTCAAAAGGATTGGGAATAGTTAGAAATAAAAGTTTAAAATATAGAGAAAGAAAGTAAAGGAGGAGAGAACAAAAAATAAGGATTGTGATAGATAGAATGCAGGGGAGATTAAATGACAAAAGGTCTGGGTGTGAGGTAACAAAATCCTGGAGGAGATGGCCTTCTGTACAGCTGAAGTAACTGTATAGCCCAATTGAAGGAAGAGTTCATGTCAAAATAACTGCATATGTACTCTCACTTCACATTGTAGATAAGGCCACAAAGGGAGCATTGGATGCATTAAAACAATCCTGCAGATACACAAGTAAAGTGTTGCTTTACTTGAAAGGTCTGTTTGTAGCCCTGGACTGTGGTGAGGGAGGAGGTGCTTTCTCTAAATCGAGGAGACTGGGCGCAGACTCTTTGGTGAGCACCTTTGGTCTGTCTACACCAGTGACAGAGACGTTCCAGTGTTCAACCATTTCAGTTCTGTGTCACACTCTCATACTCGTATGTTTTTCCATGGCCTCATGTACTGTCCCACCAAGACCACCCATAAATTGGAGGAATTATGCCTGATTTTCTGTCTGGGCACTCTCCAGACGAATGGCATTACATAAACTTTTCTGGTTTCTGCTAACCTGCTCTCCTTTCCCCCTCCCTTCTCTTTTCCCTGTCAGCTCTCCACCCCTTCCCTCTCTATTCACCAAGCCATCCCTCCTCCCCTTGCTGCTGTGCTGTCCCTTCCTTCTCCATCTATTACCTCCTGACTTTGCAATCACGCTTCCTTCCCTTCTTTTTTGTTCAGATGCCTGCCTATATTTTTCCATACCTTGATGAAGGGCTCTAGCCTGAAATGTTGGTTATGTATTTTTATTTTTGCTATATAAAGGATACTGTTTAATCTGCTAAGTTTCTCCAGCATTGAGTTTTTATTTCAACAACGGTGTCTGTTTTACTTAAAAAATTATGTAGGTGAGATTCTGAATCTCTAAGGCATAGAAAGATGCAGACCATGTGCTGAAAGTGACATTAACATGGTCGAGCATGGATGGGATGGACTGATTCTGTGCTATGTGACTCTATGACAGATAGATCTTTAGAAGTATTTAAGATGAAGGTAGATTAATTTTTGAAATATTGGAGAATTGAGGGCTATTGGGAACTGGCTGAGAAAAGATCCACCATGATTGTATTGAACGGCAGGGCAGGGTTGATTGAGGAACCTGATGTTCCTGCTCCTATTGTGCTCGGGACTTGATGGCTGCAAGGCAATGCTAAGTTGTAGGTTATCCTCAGTGACGTGTCTTTTTCCACCCATGGAACAACTTTATTATTGGACATTCCAGTACATCTTTTAATGGAATCATTTGGACAATGTGGACACTTCTATTTTTCTGCTCTTCCTCCACTCTCTCTGGACATTCCAGTACATCTTTTAATGGAATCATTTGGACAATGTGGACACTTCTATTTTTCTGCTATTCCTCCACTCTCTCTTCCAAGTGGTCTTCAATAAGCTCAACTGTGATACAAGTCTGCAATGCATTAACAACTGCTCTAGAAGTATCAGGACAATATATGAATCTTCTGACCACTGTCCTCATATTTACATTGCTGGTATATTCTCCAAAGGTTATTTTTCTCAGATGTCTCGGGATTGGGCATTGTGGAGTTGTTGTGGACAGCGAAGAAGGTTTTTAAATCTTGCAGAGGGGTCTGGACCAGCTGGAAAAATGGGCTGAAAAACAGCAGATGGAATTTAATGAAGGCCAATGTGAGATGTTGCATTTTGGAAGGACAAACTAAGAAAGAACATACATGGTGAATGGTAGGGCACTGAAGAGTGTGGTAGAACAGAAGGATTTGGACAGGTATATGGACTGGGATCAGATCAGTGGGACTAGGCCAAAAAAATGGTTTGGCATTGCCTAGAAGGGCCGAAGGGGCCTTTTGCTGTGCTGTAATGTTCTATGGTTCTATGAGATCAAAATTTGATATCCCAATTTTAGTCATCCTTGACTATGAAATATGAATCTTCCATTAAAAAAGAGTGGAATATCCTTCTTTGGACATTTATTGACATTACTTCAACCTTTGACAGTCCGTTCATGGGTTGATTTGAGAGGAGTATGCTCTCAGACATATCAATAAATGTGGGAAGAAAATCATCATCCTTTAGATAAAGAGTGAATCATGGTTTTCCTCCCTTGAGTTTGTGCAGCAACATCATCTTGCATGATTTTGAAATTGTGCATGAGGTAAATTGACCTTTAGTTCCCTTAGCCAATCTTCATCAGTTACTCTGCTTAATTAACTGCTATTATTGGCTTGCTAACTGTTAGCCATAGTAACATACTATACTTTCTTTTAACTAGTACCTTCAGCCCTTCACTGGAATTCATCTTGAAACAAACTATGCTCTTATAAGCATCAAACAAAATGATCTCAGTGCATTGTTTAACAACGTACCAATGAATTATTCGGGGATCCATTGAGCAAATCTTTATTACAATACTTTATTCATTGCCCCTTTAATCTGTTCTTTCATTCCTTATGTGAAATGTGTAAATCACAGTGATTTCAAATGATTATGGATTGAAATAATCCTCCAATTTTTGCTCTCCTTCAATGTTGGCGACATCTTAGGCTTCCTACATTGGATAGTATCACCTATGTTGATGTGGAATAGGTCTGAGGCAATCTTGATTGGTATAATTGCATTTTCTCACTGCAGTATTCCATGCCTGTATATTTTCCACCAGAACCAAAAACTTCATTATTTTTGAATTGTATTGTTTCAGTTCAAATCAAGTCAAATTTATTGTCATCTAATTGTACAAGTACAACCTAACAAAACCGTGTTCTCCAGTCCTTGGTGCAAAACATGCAGACATTCAACCAGACATAACACACATGCAGACAAATAATACATATGCAGGACAAGTATGTTAGCTATAAAAATTCATAAATTAATATTGTTCTGTAGAAATGAGAGTCTCAAATGATTAGCAGTTCCTTTGGTCGTCAGCATTCTTGCTGCCTGTGGGAAAAAGCTGTTCTGCAGCCTGGTGGTGCTGGCTCTGATACTCCTGTATCTCTTCCCCAATGGGAGTTACTGAAAGATGCTGTGCGCAGGGTGGAAGGGGTCCTCAATGATTTTGCGCATCCTCTTTAGATAGTAACTCACGTCAATGGGGGGGGGGGGGGGGAGGGAGACTTCAATTCCCTTCTCTGCCACTCTTATGCTCCTGTGGATTGACCTCCAAACCATTTCTCTGCAGCAACAGTACCACACCGTGATGCAACAAGCCAGGATGCTCCCGACAGTGCTCTATAGAAGGTTGACATAATGGTGGCCGGTAGCCTTGCCTCCTTCAGTCGTCTTAGGAATTGCAGTCGCTGTTGCACATTCATGACAAGTGAGCAGATGTTGAGTGTCCACGATAGGTCACCAGTTAAGTGAACTCCAAGGAACTTGGTGCTCCATTCTCTCCACATCTGTTGATGTGCAGTCGAGGGATCATCTCCTTCCTCTTGTCCACATTGAGACTCAGGTTGTTCCTATCGCACCATTTAATGAGATTTTCCATCTCTTCTCTGTAGTGCAACTCATTATTGTCGCTGAAGTGGCCAACTACTGTTGTTTCATCTGCAAACTTGATGACACTGTTGGACATGAATGGGCTGAGCACAAAGCCCTGAGAATTGCGCCAGTGCTCACATGTCATTTGTTTTAAGATGCATTGAAAAGTTTTTTGTGTGCTATCCAGGCAAGTCAACTAACTACAACAAGTAGTGCAAGAATAAAAATAATATTACAATATAACTGAAGTGTGAGATATAGAGTTACATAAGATAAAAATGCAGATATTGTGTTAGAGAGAAACGTGCAGTTAAACAGCGTAAGGCATCATCGTGTATTAATGGAAGGTCCATTCAAGAGCCAAATAACAGAAAGAAAGAGGCTGTCCCTGAATGTGGAGTTGCATGTTTTCAAACTTTTTTTATCTTCTGCCTGAAGGGAGGGAGAAAAAACTTTCATGTTGGTTGTTTTCATGATGCAGTGGAAGGTGAAGATAGTTAATTGAGGCCAGCTTGGTTTGTAGGATGGCTTGAGCTGCATTCTCAACTCTCTGCAGTTTATTATGGCCTTCAAGAAACAGTTTTCGAAGCAAGTTGTGGTGTATTTAATCCAAATACTTTTTATGGTGCATTTGTAAAAATTGGTAAGGGACACTTGGACGTACAAAATTTCCTTAGGTAGGAGCAGTGTTGACGTACTTTCTTGGCTGTAACGTCAACTTGATTGGACCAGGACGGGCTACTGGAAATATTTATTCCTAAAATTATAAAGATCTCCACCATCTACATTTCAGTGGCATTGATACAGGTGGTGTGGCTGAAATTGATGACAAGTTGTCAGATTGCTTGTTGTGAAACCTTGCTACCAGATTCTCCATTTCCTTCCTATAATATGTCCCAGATTCATCCTATAATGCTGCTATCATCTGCAAACTGATGGATGGTGTTGGAACAGTACTCCACATCACAGTCATATGGCTAGAAGGAATATAGAGGGCTGAGCACACATCCTTGCAGGAGAAAATAATTGTTAGAATCCATAAATGAGAGCAAAAAAGAAAATAAATAGTCTTCTGGGCACTTTTTTGAAGCATTTCCATGAAGTAAAAAGTTGAAGGGTGTATCTTGAAGCATAGCTTTCTAGTGACCATCTTCTTTTCCAGTGTTCCTGTCAGTAACAGACCAGAGTGTTAAAAATGAATGGAAGCAATCATATCAGTTTCTGACAGTGGAGTAAACTGTTTATATAATCTCCTTGCATGATTTATGACTTCTCTGGTGTCCCTAACTTTCATAGCAGCTTACAAGGTGAAGTTAGTCACGTTGGTCTACAGCCCACCTTATAATATATCAAGCAGTTCCAGGAAAAATTTCACTTTGGCCGGTGAGCATAGAATAAAGCTCCCTTTAGTTTCATGTGCCTTAAAGCCAACTTCGGGACAATGTGAATGTTACTAATCTTCACACCAAGCAGTAGGACTGGATTTTGTTTGGTTATCCATCTGGGGGAAAATATTAAGAAGTATTGGGCTGAAAAATTTTACCATTAAGAAATGGGCTGAAACTGCCAATCAAATAAATCTTGCAGTAAAAGGTTTCATTACAACATTCTGACATGATCAAACCCAGCCATTCTAATTATGTTTTGCCATGGTGAATTGCATCAATCAAAAGAACATAAGATTGAATCATTTCCCCAAAGAGGAATCACACTAAAATAGAAAAGTTTATACAAAATTTAATTTAACAGCAACAATATCCAACACAGTAGCATTTTTGTTTGTGTGTTACTTTCTACAAAAGCTGATATGTCTGCTATGTGCACAAACAGAAAAAAAAACATTTGACTCCTGAGATTGTATCAGGTTATTCAATGTTCAGTCAGGTATTTAGACAAGAGGAAAATTATTTGTCTGTGTGTCAAGCTATTCCTTTCTTTGTCAGGGTGCACCTGAGGTTAAAAAAACAGTTTCAAACTCAGAAACTGGCCAATTCTTGATAAAAGGAGACGAATGTTAACTACTCTCAATGAGAAAACATTTAATTAAAAGTTTTAAAATCTGAAACATGTTGAACACACTTCTGGTGTTAAACAAGACCAGTCAGAAAACTGCTATTCTGAGGCAAGCCAGATATTTAGATACTTAATTAAATTCTGCAGTTGATTGTCTAAAATTTTAACAGGATATTAAATTGGGCTGATTCCTTGAAATCATATTACGTCCATTACTAGGGCTGTACCTTTGACCTTCCATCTTATACCATACCCTCCTTATGATACATTATCTCTGTTTCCTCTTTTTCCCCAGGAAGTATCTCTTAAAGAGTGCCTTCCACAGGACATCCAGCCTTTCTATCAAATCGGCTGTGGGTATGAAGAAACATAAATTAATTGAAATCAGTTTTCAAATTTTAAGGAGACTTGCACTGCAGAGTGATAGGTGCCGGGAACAGGCTGTCAATAGCAATGGTGGTAGCAGATACGATAGCAGCATTTAGGAGGCTGTTAAATAGACGCATAAATATACAGAGAGTTGAGGGATGTGGATTATGTGCAGGTAGAAGGCATTGTGTTTGTTATAGATCTCATGGAACAAAGGGGCAAATGTACTGTTCTATGCTCTGAAATCCTGCTAATTGAGCAGGGCCTTTACATTCCCCTCATTTATTTCCATATTTACTTTAGCCACCTTCAATTTTGACACATTAATTTAAGGCCCTGTGTGTTGATACAATATGCAAATAAATTATGGAATGATACCACAGCAGGGTGCTGTTTGTTTCACATGGCTTCATAGAGTTGTCCAATTAAGCTCATTCCTTTGCACTTTCTTTGCAGTCCCATAAAATTATTCCTTAAATCAATCGTCTAATTCCCTATTAAATATTTATACTGAATTGGCTTCACCAACCTTTGTAGCAACACAGTTCAAATCACAATTCAGTGTGAATCCTTTTTATGATTGCCTCTGATTTTTGTGTTAATCAATATATCTTGTATCCTATAGTCATTGATGGTTCTCCTACTGGAAGCAGATAATAATTTTGAACATCTTTCAAACCTCTTTTTAATCATCCTTTCTCTGACGTCAATTACCCAAGCTTCTCTGCACAATCCATGTTAACTGAAGAATTATGCTAGAAAATCTTGTTTGCACCATTACTAAGGATTTGACTTTTTACTTAAATTGTAGTCCCCAAATCAGAACAGAATATTCATGTTGAGGTTTGACCATTGTTAACTTCCTTGCTTTCATACGTCACTTCTGTCATTGAGATCTGTTGGTAATGGTATGGATAATGAAGAAGGTTCTTTCAGGCTACATCAAGCTCCAGCTCGGGTAGAAAATTTGGCAGAGTATTGACAAATGGAATTTAATCCTGATAAGAGCAAGAGTATACATTTTGGGAAGTCAACAGTTGAGTTCTTAGGAATGTTGATGAGCATAACTAGATGTGGCAAAGAGAGCATGCAGCATGTTTGCCTTCATAAGTCAGGCAGAGAATGTGAAACTTGGGCCACTTTATAAGATATTAGTTGGACTGCATTTTGAGTATCATGTGGAATGCTGTGATAGCACTGGAGAGATTCATCAAGATGTTGCCTGGATTGGAGGACTTTACTAATGGGTAGCGTGTATTCCCTGAAGTGAAGGAGGCTGAGGGATAACTTGATAAAGATACAGAAAAAGATAAGATTAGTATTGATCATCAGAAATTTTTCCAGTGTTAGTTGTATCAAAAAACAAGAGCGCATGTGTTTTAGGAGAAAGTGGTTTTTTTTTGAGGGAAAGGTATTTTGGGGAAGAGTGGTTGACTCCTGGAACGTGGTGCCAGTGGAGCTAGTGAAACCAGGAAAAATCATGTATAAAAGGCATTTAAATACTTGAAAGGGCATTTCCCCGAAATATTGGCAAATGGGTTTTGTGTAGAAAGGTAGAAAATGTGAATGCATGGACATGATGGGTCAAAAGCCCATTTCTATGTTGTACAATGCTAACTCCATGAAACAAAGGATCTCACATACATTTTTTAAGAGCAGCTATTAAATTTTGCTCCATGACTTTTGAATGTTTATGTTCAAAACCTCTATATAGCTGTGTCCATTTTAAAGCTGGACAATCAAGTTTAGATTGCCTGATCTGAGAACTTCAACTTTCTATCAACTTGAAGCATCCTGGACAGTTTTCCTGCATTAAAGCTGCCATATAAAGACAACGTAATGTTGCTGAAGGTGGTGTCAACAGTAAGGATGGTTTAGCTCAGGGGTCTCCAAAGTGGTCAATATCGACCCCTGGGGGTGATGGGGCTATCCAAGGAGTCTATAAATGCCTGTGGATCAAAAGAGAGTTGATAAATGCCGGTGGGGAGGTGTCATTTGAACTTTTAGGGTCGAGAGCTGACATTTGTATTAGAAAAAAATACATAAAATACAGCTTGCTGATACACATTTCTGATTTATATATAATTAGTTTTTATTGTCTATTTATTTTATATTCTGTTTACTGAAACATAATAATAGTTATAATAATTTATTATTGGTTGGAATCACAAGATAATGGACTATTTTAATACCTGTTTGCACATGGATGAATTGACAGAATTTCTTTACTCATATGATCTTTTAAAAATATTGATAAATGTATTAACTACATTTTAGCTTTAGCTTTATTTTCAAGTAGGTAATGAAAATCTGGGTGGTGGCAATGCTCGGCTGAGTATCCCAGCTGTGCCATTTCCTGTCCAATGGGGCCAACTAGTCTGGAGACAGCTAGTGCATACTCAATACCATAGCTATCGGAGTGGTGTCAGTGATCTGATAGATGTGTTGTGGTGGTACGCCACCGGCCTACTGCAGGGGGCAACCTCTGTACCTGCAGGAGTCTAAGGGGACAGGACAACACCTGGCTGGCTGTCAATCAGTTGACCTGAATGGATCAAGCCCCACCTGGTCGAATGTCAATCACCCTCTGGGATATAAGCCTGCGCCGATCTCCCAAGGCCTCACTCAGAGTTGCTGCAGCCACAGCCAGCCTGGCTCTGTGGAAGTCTTTGTGGATTAAGGCCTGTTGTACAGTCTTTATCTTTGTGTGTGTCTGACTCTGGCTAACAGTGCACCACATGTGTATTTGCCATATTTCATCTAAGCACAATGGCAGCTGCTAATGCTAAGAATAAGTGCCGACAAAATTCACAAGAGTATTTGCAATTTGGATTTGTACCTTTGTTTACTAATGAAACAATGCCTATGTGCTATTATGTGAAGACTTTCAGTAATGATCCCTTGAAACCTGCAAAGATGAAAGATCACCTCAAAAGGATTCACTCTGATGAGAAAAACAAAATCTTGATTTTTAAGCGCTGAAAGAAAAAATCAGAAATTGACCAAATTTAAGGACATTTTTTAAAGCTCCTCCCAGTGCTGATAATGGAGGACTGAAGGCATCATTCAGAATCTCCCTTAATATAGGAAAGAAAGGAAAATCGTATACCATTGGTGAGGAGATTGTAATACCTGCAATTAAAGATGTGATTGAAAATGTTCTGAAGGAAGACTCTCAACCTGCTCTAAAATGCATGCCATTAAGGGCAGATACAGTGCAATGAAGCATTGATGAGATGGCCGATGATGTGGAGAAAACCTTGACATCTGAACTTCAACATTGCAAGTTTTCCATCCAAATTGATGAAGCAACTTTCGGCAGTTCAAATATTCTCATGGCCAAATATTCTCATGGTGTTGTTGAAGAGTTTTTGTTTCCCAAGAACCTTAAAGGTGAGGTGAAATGTGAGACTTTTTTTTATATTTGGAGGATTATTTGAAAATACACAATGTTCCCCTCAGGAATTATACTGCAGTGGCTACCGATGGTTGGTCATTACAAATGATATGCGGCCTTACTCAAGGCCAAATTTCCCAATGTACGTAATTACACAGACACTATCTTGTAGCCATGAAACTCAGTGGTGAACTCCATGATGCCTTAAAAGTGTGCATCAGGTCAGTCAATAAAATTAAAGCATGTCTTCTCAATTTGTGACTGCTTGCAATGCTTTGTGATAAAAATGATGAAACTTTAAATCAATTACTTTTGCACACTTAGTTAAGATGGGTGTCAAGAGGTGATAGCTTGCAAGACTTATTGACTTGTATGACTCAATTGTGGAGTTTCTTACCAATGTGGACCCATCACTATGTGATGAGTTGAAAAAGTCTAAGAACCATCTGTTCTATTTGACAGAACTATATTCAAAATATAATGAAGTACAGAAACATCTGCAAGTTAAAGATGTTACAATTATTCAAGCCCGAACAATCCTAATAGGTTTCCAGTTCAAAATAGATCTATTTAAATCTTCATTGGCACATAGAGATTTCAAGTATTTTTCAAACTTATGGCAATTGGAAAAAGATGAAAACATTTCAGACTGTGATCTGGAGAAATACATGAAGCACCTTGAAAAATTAAGGGAAGACTTTAAAGTATGTTTCGAGGACCTGGAGAAAATCCACATACCTGACTGGATTGTTACACCGTTTGATTTGGAAATGAAAAATGCAGTCATTGAATCTCACTTAGAAGATTAACTTGTTGATATGTGTGTGGATCTAGAAGTGAAATCATTGTTCAAAAGTGACTATTGGAGCAATGTAAGTACTGCTACTAAACACCCCAGTTTAGTGCAGGGGTTGAGCCATTTTTACTTGCATTCCCAAGACTGTACATGGTTGAAGATGGTTTTAGCCTTGCAAATGTGGTTATAACAAAAAAGTAACAGACTGAACCTGGAAGAGCATGGTGGCTTACTACTAAAACTCATCAATCTCCAACCAAATCCGGATTTGGCATGCAGTTTCCCTCACTCTTCTTCTTCTTCTTCTTTGGCTTGGCTTCGCGGACGAAGATTTATGGAGGGGTAAAGTCCACGTCAGCTGCAGGCTCGTTTGTGGCTGACAAGTCCGATGCGGGACAGGCAGGCATGGTTGCAGCGGTTGCAAGGGAAAATTGGTGGGTTGGGGTTGGGTGTTGGGTTTTTCCTCCTTTGTCTTTTGTCAGTGAGGTGGGCTCTGCGGTCTTCTTCAAAGGAGGTTGCTGCCCGCCGAACTGTGAGGCGTCAAGATGCACGGTTTGAGGCGATATCAGCCCACTGGCGGTGGTCAATGTGGCAGGCACCAAGAGATTTCTTTAAGCAGTCCTTGTACCTCTTCTTTGGTGCACCCCTGTCTCGGTGGCCAGTGGAGAGCTTGCCATATAACACGATCTTGGGAAGGCATAATGCATATGGAAACTGCATGCCTATTTATTTATTCATTTTTTTGTACATGGCTGGGGGTCATGAGGGATCAAGGATTCCATGAAGGGGTCGATGGTCTAAAAAGTTTAGCTTGACTGTGAGGTAAAGGCCTATGTTGAACTTCACAGAAGATCAAACAAATGGGCGAAATTTTCTCAAGAAAAAAACCGAGGTTTCAATTAACTGCCATACTCCAGTTGACTGTATGCAGCTATTATTAACGCTGTATGATGAGTTGACAGGAATTCTAAGTGGATACAACCCTGGATAGAATTAGGATATCACAAAATAGTTTGGGCTGCCTATCTTGACTACATTCACCAGAGGGTGTTCAAAGGAAGTGAAAACCCTCTCCAATTCTTTTGTCAAACAGATCAATTAAAATGCAACCATCTGTGGGTTTTATTTCATTCTATGTTTAACTGACAGATTTTTTTGATATTTACGAAGTTCAAATGTAAATTTTTTTGGCCCACTCATTATGCCAAAAAAATACTTAGCCCACCTGGCTCAAATTGACCAGTCCACTGAAGACCATCAGAGAGAGTAAAGGACACCAAGGAGACTTGGGAAATTATCACAGAAGGTTGGAAACTTGTCAGTCCAGGCCACCGTGCAGTACAGAACAACAGATGCAATCTCTGAGAGACAGCTAAACCCTTAACGTTGTTCATTTATCCAATTAGAGTTTAATAAATCTGATTCCCGCTATATAATGTAGCAATGCCACCTGGTATTGAGGAAAAACACATGAGGGCATCCTGTATAATTATCCAAAGATCAGGAATGAAAGTCATCTATTCAAAGCTGAGCCTGCTGCATGTTTAGTTACTGTTAAATTTTAAATTTAGACATACAGGCCAGTTATAGGCCCTTTGGTCCCAAAAACCCATGCCGCCCAATTACACCTAATTGACCTACAGCCACAGTTTGGTTTTCTTTGAATGGTGGGAAGAAACCAGAGTACCGGGTGGAAATCCACGCAGACATGGGGAGAACGTACAAACTCCTTACAATGCCAGATTTGAACCTGAGTCACTGTTGCTGTAACAGCGTTGCACTAACCGCTACACTAACCAAACTACCCTTGTTGATTAATGGTCAACATTCCCTACTGTGGGAATGGTCTGAAAAGCTGCATCCAAGAAAAAAAAAAGTGGAATTGCAAAATCTAAAAATGAGCCAGGTGAGATGTGCTAAAAATTCTTGGAAAAGTGGGATTTGAGGGCTGAATATTGCAATAGTATTGTCAGAATCAGAATTTATTGTTATGAATATGCCACAAAATTTGTTGTTTTGTGGAAGCAGTACAGGTACAAATATTAATTACAGATCTAAATATTAAAGCTATGAATTACATTTTAAAACTGAATAAATTAGTGCAAAAAAAGAGAAAGTGGGAGAGTGTCTGAGAGTCGTTGTCCATCCAGAAATCTGATGGCAGAGGAGAAGAAGCTGTTTCTGTGTCGTTGGGTGTTCATCTTCAGGTTCCTGAATCTCCTTCCTGATGCAGCATGAAGAGGGCATGGTCTGGTGGTGAGGGTCCTTGAGCATAGTTAAGACACCACCTCTTGTAGATGTCCTCGATGGGGTGAAGACCTGATGCCTCTGATAGTGTTGGCCAAGTTCACAACTCTCTGTAATCTTCTTCTGTTCTGTATATTGGCACCTCCACACCAGGCAGTGATGCCACCAGTCAGAATGTTCTCGAAGTTGCAAGAGTCTTTTTAAGATCTTAGTTGCCATCAAGGAACTATAAATTCATTTAATGGGATAAATGCATCTGAATGTTTTCAAATTAAGTACATTGAGCACACAAAATACAGAACAAATTCAAAGACAGATCATTATTTTTGTACAGAGGGTGGTGAATGGTGATCAAGCTGCCAGAGAAGGTGGTTAAGGCAGGCACTGTTGCAATTTTTAAGAAACATTTGGATGGATACGTAAATAGGATATGTTTAGAGGGATATGGACCAAATGCAGGCAGGTGGAACTTGAGTGGGTGGGATATTTTGGTCGACGTGGACAAATTGAGCCAAAGGGCCTATTTATTGCACTGTATGAATCTGACTTTATAGCATTATATTTTTCAGAAGATAAGATTATTTCAACATCCATAGTTTTAGGGGATTGGGGTTTTACCTTTGCATATTGCTTTATGATGTATAATTGTACAGAGACAGCTCCTGGAATGGTACATGCAATTTTGATTTAGCCTCAGAAGGATATATTTGTCATTAGAGATAATTTATCAAAGATTAACCAGACTAATCTTTGGGATGGCAAGGCTGTCATCTGATGAAAGCTGGGATTTACAGGTCTTATTTTCACTGAAGATTAGAAGAATGACAAGAAATAGATATCCTTCTTTATCCAAATTTAAAAATTTTTTTGGATAACTAAGGATTTCGGATAATCGGAGTTGTACTGTATAGAGGCACAGGGTACCAACGAAAAAGGATGCAGTAGTTGATCTCCAAGTAGGGAACAAGACAGGTCAGGTGACAGATGTATGTGTAGGTGAAAATTTTGGTTCCAGTGACCATAATATCATTATGGAAGAGGATAAGTCTGGTCCTCACGTTGGGATTCTAAATTAGAGGAAGGCAAATTTTGTGGAAATGAGATCTAGGAAGAATGGATTGGGATATGTTGTTTTCTGGCAACGATGTGTTAAGTAAGTGGCTGGCCTTCAAAGGCAAAGTTTTGAGAGTGCAAAATTTGCATGTTCCTGTTAGGATTAAAGGCAAAGTTAACAGGGATAGGGAACCCTGGTTTTCAAGGGATATTGGCAATCTGGTTAAGAAGAAGAGGGAGATGTATCAGCAACAAGGAGGTAATGAGGTAGTTAAAGAGTACAGAAAATGTAAGAAAATACTCAAGGAATTCAGGAAAGCAAAAAGAAAACACGAGGTTGGTTTGGCTGATAATGTGAAGGTAAACCTGAAGGGTTTCTACAAGTATGTTAAGAATAAAAGGATAGTAAAGGACAAAATTGGTCCCTGGAGGATCAGAGTGGTCAACTATGTATGGAGCCCCTCGTAATGGGGGTAACAGTTTTTTTTTGCATCAGTATTTACTCAGGAAACTGGCATAGTGTATAAGGAAAGAAGGGAAATAAACAAAAGGGTCAAGGAACAGATGGAGATTAAGGAGGAGAAAGTTCTTGCTGACTTAACGCGAATAAAGGTAGATAAATCACCCGGGCGAGATATGATATTCCCTCGGAACTTGAGAGGGACTAGAGTAGAAATTGCAGGGGCCCTTGCAGATATATTTAAAATGTCCTTAGTCACGAGTGAGGAGACAGAGGATTGGAGGGTAGCTCATGTTGTCTTGTTGTTTTAAAAAAACTCCAAAAATAAGCCAGATAATTATTGGCCAGTGAGCCTGATGTCAGTAATAGGTACATTATTGGAAGGAGTTCTGAGAGATCGGTTATATAGATATTTAGACACCCATGGGCTGATTAAAGACAGTCAGCATGGCTTTGTATATGGTAGTTTGTGTTTAATGAATCCTGTAGAGTTTTTCAAGGAGGTTACCAAGAAGAGAGATGAAGGAAAGTCTGTGGATGTTGTCTACATGGACTTTAGTAAAGCCTTTGCCAAGGATTGAATGGCCTGTTTTCTGTGCTGTAGAGATTTATGGTTCTATGGATAAGCCGTAAAGAAATCTGAATTTAAGAAAATTTGAAACTAAGGATATATAGTTAAACCTCTGGTATCCAGTGTCTATGTGAATGCCAGATAAGTGAATTTTCCGGTCGCTTGAAATTGTGTGTTGCATGATTGGCAAACTAACCGGGAGGTGCACCAATTTTAAATTTCCGTATTTTTTACCTATTTATTTGCCACAATTATTTTGCCAGTTGCTTGTGCCTACTGGTTGTTTGAATTCCAGATATCAGGAGTTTTACGGTATTTGTAAAAGAATAGCTGCAATATCCTTACTGAGCAGGAACCTGCTTTTTTCTTAAAACCTAACTATGGTTTACTGGCTGTAGAAAACAGTAAAGAACTATATTTTTCCACTAGGTTTATTTTGTGAATTTCATCCTCTATATTTCCCTGGTGTTATTTTCTCCTTCCCAATCAGTGGCCGTTTCCCATTCTGCAGTGCATGGATCTGTGTCATCAATTGCTGTGATAGGGTCAGAACATGGAGTCCTGCAGCTATTGTATAATAAGTAGACCGTATTATCACCTGGTTTGTGTATCTGCCTGGCTAATACCAACCAGGTTTCATAAGAAATGGGCATTATGTAGGTTGAGAGAATTATTTATAGGGAGCAGAAATAAGAAGTAAGATGGATACTTTCAGTATATCAATTTTTAATAAACATTTCATTAGCACATCATTATTTTTAGCTGAAACATCAGTGCAGTTGCTCAGTTAGTGTCGGGTTTCTGAATGAAAAGAGCAAAAGTTCCAATTGGAAGAAAAAATAAAACAATTAAATCAGTCATACTAGCACACGATGTGACTCAGCAAACACAAAAAAGCACATTGAGGACATCTGCTTCTAACATTTAAAAACTTCTATATATACAATATATGATACAATTTACGTTGTACAATAATGTTGGGTGGCACAATGTTTTGAAGTTCCAGCGACCCGAGTTCAATATCTGTGTGTAATTTGCATATTCTCCCTGCGATCACATTGTCCAGTTGCTCCCAAATGTGGTTGAGTTGGGTAAGCTAATATGTGACCATAAATTGCCCCCAGAGGGTAGAGGAATGATGGAATCTAGAAAGGGATGATGGTGGAGGAGTGGGGGCTGTTGATGTGAGGGAACGCAAGGAGAATAAAATGGGTTAAGGTTGGAGAAGTGCAACAGTGGGTGACTGATGTCAGCACAGATTTGGTGGGTTGAAGGCCCATCTCCACTCTGCATCTCTTTGGCTGAATTAAGTATGTAGTGTTTTTTCATGTGGTAATATATTTATTTGTAACCTCTTTTTACCATCATATCTCTATTATATTCCTGCATTACCAATATAATAATGAAATGTTGCAATGATTGTCAAATGCAAAATACTGTCAGGTGCAATGGTTTATCGTATTGGTAGTAGCAGAAAGCATAGGATATATCAGTGAAGCCTCATAGAATTTCAGTCAAATCAAATCATTTAAAAATGCTGCTATTATCAAGTTCATGCCTGTTGTCACATGTATCAAAATCCAGTGATAGAGGTTGTTTTGCAAGCAAACCAGTGGAGATGTAATACAGAGTTCAACAAATAAGTCATAGTGCAGTCAGAGAAGAATCAGATGGTACATTATCAAAGGCAATATCATTTTATGAGTTGGTTCATTCAAGAGCCTGACAACAACAGGAAATAAACTGTCCTTTTATCCAGTGATGCATGCTCATACTTGTGAATCTATGACCTGATGAGAGAGTGGGGTAAGGAAAGTGAGGCCAGGATGGGGTGAGTCCTTTAATATGTTGGCTGCTTTTCCAAAGCAGCGCGTGTTGAGAACTCTGCAGTTTCTTGCCATCTTGGTGGACCAGTCCCTGTGCCATGCAGCAATGCTCCCTGATATGCTTCCAAAAGTGAATCAGGAGAAATCATTAATGGCCACCGACGACATGCCAAATTTGCTCAGGCTTCTGAGAAAGTAAAGGCATTGATGTACTTTTTTGGCCATTGCATTGACATGGATGGATCAGGACAAGGCACCGGTGATGTTTACACCCTTGAACTTAAAGGTATTCACTATAATTTGATTTGAACCTACTGTATAAGAAAAATTTGAACAGTTTTCTCAACTTCAATAAGTCACTCAATTCAAGAAGACTCGGGGATAAAGCAGATTTCTTAGTTTTGAGAAAAGTTATCCATATCCTGTGAATGAAAAGAGAAGCTCAAATCATGATCTTTACTTGCATGGTTTATGACTTCTAATTTTCTTAAACAGGCTTTCAGCACCCACTCAACTTTTATTCTCTGTTCATTCTTATAAAGAATAATAATAAAACTAAAAATTAAAATAAAAACAATACTGGAGAAACTCAGCAGGTCAAACAGTGTACTTAATGTAGCAAAGATAAAGATACATAACCAATGTTTCAGCTATGAAGATATACCTTGGTCTTCAAGTCCAAAACGTTGGTTATGTATCTTTATCTTTGCTCTATAAAGTTCACTGTTTGACCTGCTGAGTTCTTCCAACATTGTGTTTTTATTCAATTAATGTTGTTTGCGGACTTTCGTGTTTTACTTCTGCTACTAATAATTAAATTGTATCATTAAATTCAAAAGCACATGATTATGATTGGCCAGTAATATTTTGTGATCATTTTTCTCAACATTGTATTCTTCTGTTTTGTTTTTACAGCTTGAAGGAAAACCCTTCTTTCTGCAAGTAAACTTAAGTCGACAAAAGATTTGTCCCGTGGCTTAATTGACTGGATCAGAAGCAGAGACATTTCTCACCTACTTCAAATCTCCCCTCAGTGAATGCAAACATAAGCTTTGGACATTTCATTCCATCTGCTTTTTGAGATCCATTTGACAATATTAAGTGAACTTTCTGGATACTCGGACTGTACATCTTCTGTTTGCAAGGACAATCATTATGACGACCAGCAGCTCCTCGTGCCGAACTCCCATTACTAGCGGCCACATGAGTCGCTATCCAACGGCAACTTTCCCTTTCATCTTCCCTCCTATATTTGGTGGATTCTCACCTCCTGCATTAAATGGACGTCAGAGCCACACGCCTGCAAGTGGATGTAGTACACCTTCTCCTGCAAGTGAGTACCAAAAAGCAACCATTGCAACGTAGATGGATTCCAAACTTAGTTCAATGGCAATACTTTAAGCAAGTGTTTTTTTTGTGTGAGCAATATTTCTATTGAGTTTGATCATTTCATTGTGATGGTATCAGCAGAGAGATCAACTGCTAAAATTGGTTAACACCCAGGCTGAGGTTCAACAGAAGTACAGAACAATTAGAATCTCTTGATTCTAGCCAGCCAGAATGAGTGTGGATCAGGTTCGTGTTGGTGCCTTTTATGTGAACAATTGCAAAGTTTCAAATAACTTCATCATCTGAACTACTTTCAAATGCATTTGTGGTAACTTTGTGATGAAAATCAATTATTTATACTAATGTATATTTGAATCACAATTATTATTGAAGGATTCCACTGTTTGATACAACTTCATTGCAACACATTATCATAGTGAGAAAGATTGTGTACATGCCACGTTTACAAGCAGTCAAATAATAAGGGAGCAGACCAGTTACAACCTGATAGATTCATATCGTATTGAGAGGAGAATGCTAACAATTTTTGTCTGGCATGAGTTAGAAACACATTACAGCATTTACCCACACATTGGAAACATTCCTGTTGCAAAAAAATAATGTCACATTATAAAACCCAGTCACAATTTTATTTATGTTTCACATATGTTTACATTCTCTGTGAGAGTATCAAATAACTCCTTACTAGAACACAATCACTTCAAAAATTAATTCCATAATTCTAATTTTCATCTTCCTGATATTTATAAACTAGAAAGGTGAAGTTGAAATCAGGGACATTATG
Source organism: Narcine bancroftii (assembly GCF_036971445.1). Lineage (NCBI taxonomy): Eukaryota > Metazoa > Chordata > Chondrichthyes > Torpediniformes > Narcinidae > Narcine > Narcine bancroftii. The sequence continues at coordinate 414,334,327 of NC_091469.1, forward strand.
TTTATGAATAACTGCATCTTGTACATGTACAATTCTTGCAAGAAGTTTTGTTTCATCTTGCAGACATTCACAGCATTCAGTGTAGCTAAATAATGACAAAACCAATTTCTTTTCAGCAGCTGTTAACTTTTAGCTTGAACCAGCACTGCTATTCATAATGTGTGATATGTGAAAGAGTGAAGGAGGTGTGGCCCATCCTGCTTGGGTGTCACAGCTTAGAGGTGAGTTTTTAAAGTGATAGAGGGACAAGATTCATATATTCCCTTCAGCAGTGAAACAGAATTAATTAATTACTTTAATAGCTCTTTGTAGTTCTAAAATGAGAGAAAAAAACTTTGCATTTACAGCAACATGAATAAAACTCCAAGCTTCTTGTAGTCAGGCAGCATAGAGCAGGCCCTTCAGCCCAAAACCAAGTTTGCATTTCCTTTCATTTGGCCTGTATCCTTCCAAACCCTTTTATCCATGCATCTGTCCAAATCTGTACAAAATATTCATATTTGTACGGCTAACAATGATAGATTAAAATACAAATCTGAAGAACCTAACACCAGCATACACAAATATAAATAATTCACTTTGGTGTAGATGGAAGATAACTGTAATGTTGTGAATTAACCTGCTGTGCCACATGTTTCTGGTATGACATCATAGTTGGTATCAAGACAACAATTCAAGACAGCAAAAAAATTATTATTATTCCTGTCACAGCAGTGGCCATAACTCCATGGCACTTTGACTAGTTCAAATCTGCAGTTCATTCAATGGGGGATGGTTTAATGTGCAATTCACAGACTGCATCCTGAGATTTTCCTGAACCTTCTGCACAGATTTCTCCTAAGTAGTGTTCATCTTCGAGCTTTTGAAAATTGTTGCTGAATTGTATTCCTATTGGTATGGATAGAGCTGAACTGAATGTACATGTTTTCCAGCTAAATTAGTTACTTAATTCACTGGTAGAGACACTGGTACTAAGTGCCTGGGAGGGTATTGTCTCTACTTGTTCTCAGTCTCCAATGTCAGATCCACATTTAATGGAACAATGCCTGCAGGGATGGCTACACCCGTTCAGAGTCCGTGCTATCAGCCATGAAATGCTACTTCCTCAAAATCCCTTCTAATTGATAGATGCTGAAGAGTACAAGGAACACAATTATTTCCTTAATATTAAATTTAGGAATATTACTCCTCACAAAGGTTAGTTGCGTGGCAGAGTGGTTGGGGGCTGGATGTTAACTATTTGTTGGAGGCTCGAGTTCAAATTTTCCTGTGTACTATGGACTTTGGGACTGGAAGTCAGTCTGATGGAGAAGTTATCTTTATGTGAAGGGATTAAAGGGACCGAAGAAGTAAGGAGAGGCAGTGAGCAAGAACCGCTGTGTCTGAGATAACACTGCATGTATGATCAGTGCCTCTGCGCATTCTCACTTACTGTGTGTGCACTATTGACTGTTCAAGAGAAAGTATACTCCGATCACTTTAGAATCTTTTGACACTAGGCCACTACTTCACTTGACAAAAACCTTTATTATCATGTGCAATCCCACTTTAAATGAAGTCGCACCATAGCAACATTCAACATTCATGACCTGAAATGTCTGTCCACAATATTTCCAAGTGTGATCTCATCATCTTCTACAGTTGTAATGTGACATCCCTGCTCTTGAATTCTCTCTCTCTCTGTCACACTTAGAGAAAAGCCTGTTTGACTCTCTGCTTGCAAAACCACATGACCTTCTTAGAACAGCAAAAACAGATTGTTGTCTCCCAAAATCAATTATTGAGAGATCTTATCAGTTTTCTGAGATGGGCCCTTCCATTTTCATCTCATTGTGAAAATCTCCAGCACAGGAGTCTATGGTCTTTGCAGACTTGAAGACACTACTCTTGGATTTTAAAACTAGATCTGTTTTGAAGTGTTTGTATCTGTTTGTGACCGAATAAAAACCCCACAATCTATCTCATCCAAAAACACATCTATACATAATATATAACATAATCTGTCACAATACAAGCTCATCATCTGCATTCATTGCTCCCAATATGGCCTCCTCTATATCAGTAGGAGCAAGAACAAACTTGGGGAATGTTTCACATAGTGTCTCTGGTTTGTCTGCAATGGCCATCCTGAGCTCCCAGTTGCAGACCATTTTAAATCCCCATCCCAATCCAATTCTATTTCAGTTCTGCATCCCACTTATATACTCATGTGTATCCAGGGCTTCATGTACTTTCCCACCAAGACCACCCGTAAATTGGAGGAACAACACGTGATTTTCCATCTGGGCACTCTCCAGCCAGATGGCATTAACATACATTTTTCCAGTTTCTGCTAATCTGCTCTCTCTTCCCTTCTCTCCCCTTCCCCTTGTCTTCTTTCTCTCCAACCGCTTCCCTCTCTATTCACTGAACCATCCCTTCTGCCCCTGTTTGCTTGCTGTTATGCCCTCTCTCCCTCCCTTATCCACCTATTATCTCCTGTCTTTGGTACAGTGCTCTCTCCCCCTACTGCTCCCCCCTCCCCTACCATTTTGTTTGGACGATTGCCGACATTTTTCCATAACTTGAAAAAGGGCTCAAGCCCAGAGTGATGGTTATATATTTCTATATTTGCTATTAAAAGATACAGTTTGACCTTCTAAGTTTCTCTGGCATTGCGTTTTTACCAATTCCCATATTGACCTGCCATCCTTGGCATTCACTTTCAGAGAAAGGCCCAACATAAACTTGAGGAACCACACTTCATAATCTTCCTTGTCAATCTGCAGCCCATTGGCATAAACATGGAATTTTCTAATTTCAGTTAATGAGTACCCTTTTCTTCCGACCTAACTTCTGTTCTTCCCCTCCACCCCCATTTTACCCCTGACCTGCTCACCACTCCACCTTGACCCCCCACCCATTCTCATTCCTCTTCCTCTCTGGTTCCATCCTCTTCGATCCCACATTTTCCCTGCAGGATTCTTTCCCCTTTTCATCCCCCCCCCTCCCCCCAATCTCTCATCATACCATATTGTCACCTCTTCTTAGCAGATTTCTGTACTGGTAGCTTTTGTCCCCACTTATCAGTCCCTGTCATTTTCCACCTGACCCTTTTGTTTTTCTTGCCACTCTTTCCCTTTGTTTGGCACATGTCAATCAACTGCTTCTGCTTCTGTCTGTCACATCTCCCTGGTTAACCAATTCTCAACTAGGACTGATTGAGAATTCTCCTCCCACCCTGTCTCTTGGCTATTTCCCCTTAGTTCTCAGTCTTGATAAAGGGTTCTGGCTTAAATCTTTGACCATTCTTTTTCTTCCATTGATGCTGCTTAACTCTGAGTTCCTCCAGCAAGATTTTTTTTGCATCAGAAGTCTCAGATCACCTTCGGATTCCAGGACTTTAGGAACTCCAGTTGCCTATTACTTTAATTCTCTGATGCTCTCCCACTCTGATTTAATCTCTTTGCACCACTCTCTTCCCACAAAGAACTTTTGTTTTCTAATGCTTCCTAGTTCTCGTGCAATATTATTAACCTGAAATGTTAACTCTCCTTCCCTCTATATAGATGCTGCCTGATCTATTGAGTACTTCAAACATTTTCCATTTTTATTTCAGATGTCCAGCATTTGCAATTTTTTAATTGCCTTTTTACATAGATTAAAACCAAAATATGGAAAGGCATTATTTCTTAATAATATACCAAAGTAATTTTCAAACTGGTATCTTCTTGAAGATCTTTGCCTGTGGATAAAGTATTCTCAAAGTGAAGTGACTATTTTTTGAATATTTATTACAAATATTTCTTGATCTTTACTCAGGAAAAACAAATTCCAACTTTATCTCGCAAAAACTTATTTAATGCTCTACTGCTTAAATTCTCTTGTATTATATAACACCCCATCATAGCAAAGTAAGCCTCACAAAATACATTCAAGCTCTGCTCTGCACCCTCTTATCAATTGTGTGAGAATAGCCAAAGTAAAGTCCAATTTTGATTTCCCTTCAAATGGGGAACACTGCTTTCTACCTTGTACTTGGTCTCAAATGATTTGATGTGAATGGCAAGAAGTTCATATTGTAAAATACAAAGGATTTAACATGACCTTTCCCCTTGAACTTTTGTGACCGACACCTGGAAAGTGTCTAATGTTTCAACAAGCACTGTTTCTGTTCTGCCTAGTTAGCACATTGGTTCAATTCAAGGTGTCAATTAAGTATACAGCTTCATAAATTATACCTACTGATATTTTTAAAATTATTTTCAATAATTATGAGAACCACAATATTTTGCTTTTCACGAAGTTTCTTGGGGTTCAACATTGCTCCTGATCTGACTAAGGTGTCAGAGGATATGCTGAAAAACTTCTTCTTGAGGCTACATTAGGCATAATGAAGCATTGCTTCTCTGGAAAACATGGAGAAATGTTAGTATGGGGTGAAGATTGTACGTGGCAGCTGAAGACAATCTGTTGGTGGCCGAAGGTATAACAACAAAATGTTGCACAAATACTCTTCATTAAAAGACCAATGTGATAGAAAATATAAAATCAGCTAGAAACATTGAGTAGGTTGGGCATCTGTGGAGAGAGTTTCATGTCTGAAATATCGTCAGGACGGTACACTTCAGAGGGTCTGTTGCTTCATTCATTGATTATCAGAGAAAGAAGGGAGCTATTTATCTTGTCAGTAATTGAAGATGCAGAACAGTATATAACACAGGATTTGTATCAATAATAATGTGGTAAAATATGACCTATTCATTTGGCATCTTGGCTCAGGTACCCTATCTCATTCCTTTTCCACCAGACACTCCAATTTAAAATGTTGGGGCAGAGTCCAAGGTTGAACAGTAGTTCAAGGAAGTAATTTTTTGAAAGAAAACAGCACTGAGGTGTTTGATGAAATGAATTATTTATCAACTTTGTATATATTGAAGACTAATCCTTTAGTTATAGCAATATGTAGGGTAAGAGTCCGAAGAGGTGTCTCCATCACATTGATTGACAAGGTATTTGTTCCCAATGTATGGTTAAATACAGCAATAACATTTAACCTCTGGAGAGTGTTCATTTACATTTGAAAAGCAGCACTCTGACTTTAAAAATCGGTGTACTCTTCACTACGTGAATGGATTTTTTAAAACTGTCTCTGAACTGACATCCAAGTTAATTTAATTTTCACTGTTTAAACATTTAAGTTCTAATTCAGAGCAGCTGGATCTTTGAAACCAATCCAGCCTGTATAGAAATATCATGAACCAGCCTCGATCATTAGTGAGGTTCAATAACTGAGTTTCACTGGTCATTGACAGAAATACAAGCCTTCTAATTAACACCTGGACATTAATCAAGACACAGCAGGAACCAATAAGAACAACTGCACTTTATATGCTCTGGCAATTACTACAAATGACACAAGTAAATATTTTTTTGAAAAGGAGATGCCTTTTAAATTGTCCCTTCCCCATCATTGCCTTTATAATGCTTTTAGTTCTGTCCTAAAGTCGGTGATTGCCCACTACATTCTCTTTTAAGCTGATTGATAATTTATCCAACAATCCACACTAAAAAATCTGCCCAATATATATTGTGTTCAAACACAATGGTATTTGAATCAAAGGTGATTTTGGAGCCAGGAGTGGTATCATCAGTACATCATTTCTTGGTTGATCATGTCTTCGGGTGCTATGCTGGATGAATCACTTCTATGGTACAAATTAATTTAACAATATTAGCAATCAAATGCAAGTCTTTGTGACTTTCCTGCCATGAAGCTCTTGTCAATGGACAGATTGCACTTGCAACTTGTTACCATCTTGGACATACTGCTAACTAAGGCAAAGGTGCAATGCAAGTTCAGGCTATGAACTCAGCACAACAAAAGCCTTAGTAAATTCTCAATTAATTCCACTTGTATGAACATTGAATTTTCTGATTTCAGATAACCACCACCCAGATCCTGTTTCACTGTTTCCATTTGTTTTTGGCCTTTTCCCATTCTCCAAGCCCATGACCTTTCAGTCATAGTCTCCACCCTATTCCTCAATCTCTTACATCTCCTGCCTTTATCCATACTCTTGCTGCCTCCTTAGCTCTTACCCCTTTTTTTTAAATGCTTGGCATCTCCCCTTCCCACCTTACTCTGGAGAAATGGTCCTGACGCAAAATATTCGATTGTCCTTTTGTCTCCACGGGTGCTGCCTGACCTTCTAGATTAAATCATGCACATTTCCTCTTTCTCAAATTCTGTTACAGTTGGTTTTTAGAAGATGGGAAGGAATCCATCCTTGAAATACTGATTTGGAAATTTATCCAAATTGCATAACCCTGAATTTTAAAAAAAAAACAGTTGCCAACCTTGGAGTGTTGGTTCTGAGCTCTCGGTCGTCTGCCACTTATCCTGATCTCCTTGTGGCTCCTTTGGTTTCTGTCCTCTCTCATCTGTATTCATCTATCACCTGTGCTCCTCTCCCACCACCATCACCCCATCTTTTGATTTAGGTGTCTGCCCACTTTGTGCTATTCCTGATGAAAGGTTTTTGGCACAAAACATTAACTGTCTATTGCATTCCAAGGCTCCTGCCTGACCTGCTGAGTTCCTCCAGCCCTTCCTGTGTTCATGTCTTCACTTTTTCTGTGTTCACTTCCTGTGTTCATGGCTTCACTTTTTAAAAATTTTGCAAGAATTCCACTTATTTTCATAAATAAAATATAGAAATAAAACCTGCTTTAGTACTTTAAAATATCTTGGAGCATTTCATACTCAGAAGACTAAATACTTTGTATTTAATGTTATCAACTTTCAAACAGAATAGTTCCTCTTTCACCAGTCTCGGTCCAGTCATACTGATATATTTTGACTTCTCAGACTGCTGTCTCACTCACTCATTGAGTACCTGTACTCAAACTCTTCAGTATTTCCATCAATGTGGTATCTGTGAGCTTGCAGTGAAAGTTGGATATTTATTTATTAATGATGCCTGATTCTGTGGTATAGTGAAGTGTATTTGTAAAGGTGGACTTTTACAGCAGTCTGTGTGAAGAAATTGACTGTGGCAATAGTCCAATGCATATCACTTTCTGATTAGAATAATAAGCTTAGAACCAATGTATTCCTAAAGTGCCATTGTTTAAAAGTAGTTTGGGCCTGGTTGCCTTTGAAGTTCATGAGCTAATGAGCTTGTCTTGTTGATTATGTAGTGTGCCTAAAAAGTGCACACTGACTCTATTTGCTATTGTTACTATGGCTTCCTCCGGTGACACTAAGCACTCATGACTGATCACTCATGTTAAGGTCCAGCTGATTCTGAACAGCAGCGGCTCTCAGACCCAAATAGATACACTTTCTCTCTGTGTAGGGGAAGTACACATTTTTTGAAGAGGGGCAGGCAACTCGAGAAGACTGAGTTCACATAAACCAAGACATTAAGGTCACTTGGAGTTTAGAACTGTTTTATTTGACATTCCATTGCAATGGCATGTTTTACATCGGTCTCCATTTCTTTAATATGCCGATGGAACTGCTACAAAAATTTCTTTAAAGTTTTCTAGTGATCTGCTACTTTTATTTTTCTGTTTTTATGGTCACTGCAAAATGTGGGTGACACATTCCAAACATGTTCACAGACTCACATTTTATTCATCTCCACACACGGGAAAAGGCAATTTATTATCATCTTAGAAAACTTTATTTAATTGCCATTTGATGATTCTGAATGTTTTGGGGTAATTTGCTATTTTCCAGTAAAATAATTTGGCATTAATTGATAGTTTTTGCTAAATACTCACAAGATTCTTACAGTGCTTGACAGTTAGATGTTTCCCTTCATGGAGTGGTTAGAACCAGCTGTCATGATCTGAAAAGCAAGGTGTGGCAGAGATGAAAAATAATGATTGAGAATCTTTGGAAGCTGTGGAGGCACAGTCATGTGGCGTATCACAGACAGAAATTGACTCTGTAGGTGTTAAGGGAATCAAAGGATGTAGGATGAGTGGCAGAAAGTAATAGGTAAAATAACTGCTTTGACCTGAATAATGGCAGAGCAAGCACAAGGAGCTAAATTGCCTACACTTGCAACTTATGTTCTCAACTTTAATTATACACATCAAACCAGAAAAGCTTCAAGCTGCTTGAATGCAATTTTTGTGCACTGAAAAAGCCTAGCAAAATTTCCACCTTTCGTATCTTCTCAAAGACAATACATCTTTAAATTGAAAGCCACCTGTTGCTTAGCTATTTGTTTTTGCAAAAGTTAAATCTATCTCTACTGAACAAGTTGCCAACAAAAGGGTTAGAGGCACAGAGAATAAAAGCGTGAGGTACCAGCAGGCTATTTAATATGAGTGCAAATCTTGGGATGCTATTCAAATGGAGGTAACATTCAAGGCTCTTCTAAATGCTGAAATTGTGAAGGCACTCTCACCAAAAGCATGGTGGTGTTTATCAACTCTTAGAATAGAAAGGTAAAGATTAGGGATCTAAGACTGGACAAATGCCACAGCCCTGCCATTTGAGCACCATGCTCTGGCTGCATAAGCATCACACAAGCAGAATTGCTGTTCCGGCACCAACACTTGGGCAGAGATATTTGTGGCCTTTGTCTGGCTCATCCAAATTCATCATTAGAAGTGCAGTCACAATCACCATTTCCACAAACTCATTTCTGTCAAAGCAAAATCACTTCCCTTAGTCCATGGAAAGTCCTTTGCAAAGGTCCCAGATGAGATCCTGTGAGCTAAAATGGGTGCAATATTTGGGTGCAGCCTGAATATCTGAATCAATTATCAAGTCAGGTAAACTTATATCGGCATCTCAGGAAAATGCTTTTAACCATGCTGATAGACAGATGAGCGATTTTATTGAAATGAAAAGATGATTCATCCCCTACTTATACATAGTGGCTTTATGATGTAATGTCCTATTTGAATTTAGAGAAAATTAGATATAATATTAAAGATAGAAATTTCATTTTATGAAATTGTGTGGCCCATTCTTATAATTTTTTTTATAATTGGAAGAATTAACTATTATTGTATGTTCCAATGGTTCATTGTCTGTTTTTCAGGGATCACCAGTGATTGCACATTATTGAATTTTAAAAAAAATCAGGTGACCTTGATTAGAGGGAGGGGGTAGATTAGATTTAGTTTTTAGCTTTTTTTTTCCCCTTTATTTTATTTCAACAAAGGATTATTTCAACAAAATGTTTTTGAGGTATTACAAGCAATTATTCATGTAGTTTTATGTACCTATTATCACAGCTGTATTTACTAATCGGAATATGCTAAAGTGAAAGGAAAAATCAGGAATGTTTTCCTCAAATTCCTCAGCAAAGAAATTATGTTGGAATGGAAGTGTTCCCTAAATTCCTGCCGTGCATAATCATACTCTGCTATCGAGTCTTGATTAAAATTCTGGGCAAAAGAGTAAATTTAACATAAAAAAAATACATGTGACATCCCATAAATTGGGAATTGCTAAGAAATGAAGAAACAAATTGAATAAATACCATGAGTTACGTGGGGTACATTAATATATTAGCATGTTCAATGCAGGATAAGAATTGATTTCTTGCTGGCTTTCTGGGGAGTTACTCAGCAAAAGACACTTCACATGGGGAGAAGGAAGGCAGGGGATAAGGCTTTCCCTTTCTTGTTTCTGCAGGCACGTTACAGAGGCAAAACACAAATCAGTTGTGTACCGAGAACAGATACTCAGCAGTATCATTTTAAGGAGAGATAAAATAACATAGAAAATAACAAATTCTGCAGCTATTGCACATTTTTTTCTGGTTTGCTGGTGATTATCTGATTGGAACCTTTTCTTGTTTATCCTAAGAACACTTAAGCATTGAGAGCCTATAATAAGCATTCAATTACAGGATGTCATCTGGTCAGCATCAGATGTATTTCATGTGTTATAAATTATTTGTGTCTCATCACAATTCCCTTAGGATAAAAAATCTAAATGCCAGGATCTTTCAATACAGTACACAAAGTAATCACTAGCAGCTGCCATGGTTTTCCACGGTTTATTTATTCACTATGAAAATATTCCTTGTTTGTTATTTGAAGTATTTAAGTGTGATAAAATTCGATTGCATTGTAAAGCTGTGCTCTCTGCACCTTGTCTCCTCACTAGGCATTGACAGCATCCCATAGGCCTGCTTGTAGAACTGTTAATCAGTGGCATATTGATGTGTTAATCAATGCACGACAGTTTGGTCAGAAACCACAAAAACACATTGGTGAGCGAAAAGGTTGTTTCACTAATAATTATTGTATGCCACTCTAAAGTCCACAGATCAAGTGTTTTTTAACGGCACTCATTTATTTCACGGAGAACATTTTAACATGTCCATTTCAGCTCAAGCTTAAGAATCTTTCCTGCTTTCAAATCCAATGAGGTCCTACTTCCCATGTAGTGACTGAAAACTGCAAACAAGGCAATTCTGATCAACAACTCAAACTAATAGCTCAGTACCATCCTCACACATGGACATACTGAGAATCAGTAGATCCTTTCATGCTGGTCGCTATGATAGCAAAGGCCACAGGCAGCACAGCCTCCCAGAGCTTTTTGTCCTCTATCATGGTGGTCTTGGACAACAGCAAGTAGGAGAGTCAGGATCAGTCACTGACTCTGGTGGAGCTGACGGACTCCATCTACATCCTTCAGTCAAATAAAACTCTCAGAAGTCATGCGTCCTGCTGGCTTTTACATGGCCCTGTGGGACTGGATAGGTCTGGACCTACTGGAAGTTTACAGTATGTGCTTCTGGCTGGCAGAAAGTCAGAGTCCCATCACCCTCATCTCGAAGCAAATGGGGGAGGAGGCGAACATCAAGAATTGAATACATATTTTAATGTTAAATGTAGATTATAGGATCCCATCCAAGGACATCAGTTATCAGGTCAGTCTGCTCTTGGGCAGATGTTCCTCCCGGACCAAACCTGTGCTTTTCTGGGCAGGAAAATCTTTGGCAGCCTTGCACTGTTCAAAGATACCACCATCACCTATGGATGGGAGATATCTGACTAGTTACCTTTGACCAGGCAAAGGTCTTTTTCTTTTTCAATCTTTTTATTGGTTTTAACATACACAAATTACATATGATAATGATAAAGAAAATTAATATCAAATTACAAATATTAACAGTAAAACAAATTATATATGAACCCATGTTATTAAAATGGAAAAAAGGGAAAGAAAGAAAAATATAATATTGCTAAATATAGAATCTAGCCTCACCCTTTGAGGGCTGCTGGCCATGTTAAGGAATCCACTACTAATAATATTAGTAATAATACAGGGGTCAAGGGACAAAAACCCAAAAATAATTAATCTATGTTTTGAAAATAATTGAGAAAAGAACCCCAAAGAGAAAGAAAGTTAAAATCCATTGTAGTTGTACAACATCTAATTTTTTCCAGAGACAGACATGTCATCACATCTGACAACCATCAAGTAAGAGTAGGAGGGACAGCATCTTTCCATCTCAGCAAAATGCCACCATATGGGATTGAAAAGAAATCAATGTTAATCCATTGGCCCACTCACTCCAAAGATAGCTAAGAAAGGGCTAGGAGTCAAGTTAATATCAAGAACTAATGATTAAGTGCGAAATACCCCTTGCCAGAAATTAGAGAGAGGACATAACCAAAACATATGATACAAAATACCTTCCTCAGTTATACATTTATCACATTTAGTAGAAATATTAGGATAAAATTTAGTAAAGTGGACCTGATGGACGACTTTAAATATATTAATGAATGCCTAGCAGAAAGAGAAGATGAATGAGCACTTTTCAAAATAGAATCCTATGTAGTTTCAGTAAATGGTTGTTGAAAGTCTTATTCTATAATTTCTTAATGGCACCCAAGGAACTATCCCTAGATCTTAAAAGTAATTCACCTAGGGCTGAAAGCAATCCTTTACGATTGTGTTTAAAATTATATACTTCTATATAAATTATATAGCTCCCTGTGGAAGCTTCAACGTTAAAGAATTTAAGAAGCTCCTGATCTGTAAATAATGAAAAAAAGTTATGTAGGTATTTTAAATTTAATAGCTAATTGTTCAAAAGAGGCAAGATCTTGGTAAATGTATATAGATCTAGAAAAGGTTGGATACCCAAACTTGACCAGTGACTAGAATCAATATCTTGGACCAAAGGGGGGAATAAATGGAATTGCATAGAATAGGGATAATCCATAAAACCTATGGTAACCAAAATGTTTTCTAAATTGAAACCAAATTCTCAATGTGTGCATAATACAAAATTATCCGGAAACTTGGAAGCCAAAAAAGCCACCAAGTATCGAAAGGAGAGAATACCTTTTAGTAGACTTAATTTCTAGGTCAATCCATCTTGAAGCCCCTTGTGTCCAAATAATAATATTCTCCACCCAGTAATAAAGTCTAAAATTAGGTAATGCCAAACCCCCATTTAAAAAAATATTTTGAAGGAATTTTCCTTTTGAGGCAAGGTGCTTATTTTTCAAATAAAAGACGAAATTAGAGAATCTAAAGAATCAAAAAAGGATTTGGGAAGAAACATCTGTACAGCTTGGAAAATATAAAAAAAATAGGCAACATATTCATTTTGATAATATTAACACGTCCAATTAAGGTCATAAAAAGTGGGAACCATTGAGATGGGGACCTCTTAATGTGATTCACTAAGGTAAGGAAATTTTCCTTAAACAAATCATTTAACTTTTTAGTAATACCTAGATAGTTCAATTGTTTTTTTTAAACAATTTTAAAAGGGATGGAGGCATCTAAAGAGCAGGAAGAACTTAAAATGAACATTTCACTCTTCTGCAAGTTTAATTCATAGCCTGAAAATTGACTAAATTGACTGAGAAGTAGTAAAAATGAACGGTTAATATTGGATATATTTAGCAGAAGGTCATTAGCATAAAGAGACACCTTATGAATTGTTCCAGGTCTACAGATTCCAGACATCTCTGCTGATTGCCAAAAAGCAACAGCTATTGGTTCCAAAGCTAAATTTTTAAACAAGAGTGGACTTAAAGGACAACCCTGTCTAGTTCCACAATATATTTTAAAAGGTTTAGATTTAATTGAATTAGAAAAAAAATGGAAGCTGTAAGGAATAGATATATTAATTTAATCTAAATAGTAAATCAAGAACCCAGGTTAAATTTTTCTAGTACACAAAATAGATATTGCTATTCCACTCTATCAAATGCTTTTTCAGCATCTAAGGAGATAATACATTCAGAGAACAATATTGTAGGGAGCAAGAATATATCGAATGTTGAATTATGAGTAACCCATTTGATCCTCAGAAATAATAAGAGGTATAACATTATCTAACCTAGAAGTCTTCTACAGGATTTTGCATACACACATGATGGATGTGTTCTCCCAAGTGGGTTTGGGGGAGGGAATCAGAAATTGGATTAAACTTCTCTGCATAGACATCTGTCAGGCAGTTCAAATCATTGGGTGGGAAATAGATCTGGAGTCCGATAGGGTTGCCTGCTCTCTTGCTTGTGTGTTACATACAGTCCTCTGCCGTCAGGAATGACGAAAGCATAAAAGGGGTGATGTTGCCAGGTAGTGGAGGCACCCAGGACAGAGTGTCTCTATAATTGGACTATGTTGCTGACTTCTGTTTAGAGACTCAATCGGACTGACTGATATCTGTGACCAGTTTGAGTTGGCATCAGAATAAAAACAAGCTAATGCTCTTCAATAACTGGTCTGACCAATTTGCCAGTCAGACACTCTCTGAGGCTTGGTACAACTAATACTGAGGCTTTGTGGGGAAGGTCTACAGTCAAAGGTCCTTTGCTACCTGGGCTTTGAGGGAATGGGATTGGTGGGGAAGCCCCTCAAACACCCTTGGAGAGGAGGGACACATTAGTGTTGATGGTGTGGAAAATGATTAACCCTGCAATGTACAATTAAGAAAAATGTACAAATGAATATGACAGGACCAATATGAAAAGACTGTGTTTTCCTTTGTGTGCATATAACTTGACACTACGAATGTGAAATGAGCTTGAAAAATCTATATTTTGATCACTGTGAATAAAGTTTATTTTGTAATTTAAAAAACCTCACAAAGATAAGCGTATACAGAGCCGTTGTCATACCCACACTCCTGTTCGGCTCCGAATCATGGGTCCTCTACCGGCACCACCTACGGCTCCTAGAACGCTTCCACCAGCGTTGTCTCCGCTCCATCCTCAACATCCATTGGAGCACTCACACCCCTAACGTCGAGGTACTCGAGATGGCAGAGGTCGACAGCATCGAGTCCACGCTGCTGAAGATCCAGCTGCGCTGGATGGGTCACGTCTCCAGAATGGAGGACCATCGCCTTCCCAAGATCGTATTATATGGCGAGCTCTCCACTGGCCACCGTGACAGAGGTGCACCAAAGAAAAGGTACAAGGACTGCCTAAAGAAATCTCTTGGTGCCTGCCACATTGACCACCGCCAGTGGGCTGATAACGCCTCAAACCGTGCATCTTGGCGCCTCACAGTTTGGCGGGCAGCAGCCTCCTTTGAAGAAGACCGCAGAGCCCACCTCACTGACAAAAGGCAAAGGAGGAAAAACCCAACACCCAACCCCAACCAACCAATTTTCCCTTGCAACCGCTGCAATCGTGTCTGCCTGTCCCGCATCGGACTGGTCAGCCACAAACGAGCCTGCAGCTGACGTGGACTTTTTACCCCCTCCATAAATCTTCGTCCGCGAAGCCAAGCCAAAGAAAGAATTAAAAAAAAAATAACTCTAGCTGACATGAACAATGTTGTAGATATATTTTTGGATAGATGTTAATGAGAAGATGATGCTTCCACTGGAATAAATGATACTTCAATACAGAATGAGGGGAAGCAGTGGAGTGAGGGACAGTGCAGAGAGACAGGACAGACCAGGGAGTCACAGATCCTTGTTCCTGTCCCTGACAAGAGTCACTTTCGATTAATAAATATATTATTGCAGCCACCAAATATGTGATAAACAAGAACTCTGCAGATGCAGGGGACTTATACAGAACACAAAAGTGCTGGAGAAACTCAGCAGGTGATCCACCATCCATAGAAAGCATCACCTGCTGAGTTTCTCCAGCACTTTTGTGCCCTGCGGCCATCAAATTCATCAGGTTTTATCTTCCTGTCAATTAAATTAAAATACAATTAACAGACAACAATCTAAAAAAAAATTCTTGCCATATACTCCATCTCTGTTACAGTCTTACTTCATTCTGAAATGGCTTCATTTTGTTGATCCTTAAAACTTGTCTGCATTTACAGGCTACAGCAGTGGTTCTTAACCTTTTTATTTCCACTCACATCTTTCTTTTCTTTGGCTTTGCTTCCCGGACGAAGATTTATGGAGGGGTATGTCCACGTCTGCCGCAGGCTCGTTGGTGACTGACAAGTCCGATGTGGGACAGGCAGGCACGGTTGCAAGGGAAAATTGGTTGGTTGGGTTGGGTGTTGGGTTTTTCCTCTTTTGTCTTTTGTCAGTGAGGTGGGCTCTGCGGTCTTCTTCAAAGGACGTTGCTGCCCGCTGAACCACTTTAAGTAATTCCTATGCCATCAGTGTTCTGTGATTAGTAAGGGATTGCCTAAGGTGGTATGCGATTGGGAAAGGAAGATTAAGAATCATTGCTCTAGACCCAATTGTTCTTGAAATATTTTGCTTGAGAAAAATTGTCATTGGCCCATTCCTTTGGAGTTATGAAACTGTGCACATAATGAGTCAATTAGGTACGATTAAAACAGTGGTTTTCATACTTTTTCTTTCCACCTACATACCATCTTAAGGAATCCCTTACTAATCGCAGAGCACCTATGACATAAGGAATACTAAAAGTGGTATGTGAATGGGAAGAAAAAGGTTGAGAATCACTGGGCTAAACATTGGTCTTGAGACTGACTTGATGATGGTGGCTGCAGTAAATGCAAGTGCCGGAGATAGGCCCAATAGTTGGAGAAGAAGTGGTGAAGGTAGGTATTGGATAGGATTGAATGATCTGCTGACATAATTATAAATTATGTATTGAAGCAACCAGCAGAGAAATTAACAGAGGAAAATTTGAGTTGGCAGTTAAATTTAAGGAAATTGCCTTGAAATATCAGAGAATCAGCAATTATTTCAATACATCTTTTGTTCAGATTTAATTTCCCTATGTATGGGTTTGTCATCACCTTGTCACAACCTCTCTTTACTGCTACCTTCAGGTAGAAGATAGTGATGCCTAAAAACCAATGCTGCTTGGCTCAGGAGCAGTTTCTTTCTAATGGCTATCGGGCTAAAAGGTCTGTTTGCACTGTTGTAATGCTATCTTTTTTCTTGCGTGATGTTAACTGTGAATATTTGTAACCAATTTTTTTTAACTATCTCTTTTTAATTTAATCTATACTATTGTAATTTTTCATGAAATATCTGTTCAGCTGCAGCAAACAAGAAATTTGGTCCATGTTGACCTTGTACCATGTAACACAATAAATTCATTATCATTATCACAGATTTTGAGTAATTTGATTCATCATTCCTTTGCCCAATGAGGAAGAAAGTTTTTTTTTAAATGATAAAAGGAAAAGTATAATTATTTAACACACAACACTGAATATGTACATTACATTTCAAGGCCAATTTAAAGTTTATTTTCCCTTCTGGAGAATGGAGTTAAAATAACTATGCCAAGTGTCCGCAAAGGGTTCCTAAAATCCAGTTGACCACTTTTTGATCAATACACAAAAAGCTGGAGGAACTCAGTGTCCAGGAAGCATCCATGGAAGACAGTATATAGTTAACATTTTGGGCCAAAATGCTTCTCCAGGACTCAACATGTTGAAGTGCATTTTGTTTGCTTCAGTAAGCATCTTCTTGTTTCCGTCCAACGTTGGGCTTCAGGTTGGAAGGATTTTCGTATTGTGAAAAAACATTTTGAGTCAGGTTCTGCCCAAATAATTATAATTCTTTGGTATACCCTCCTTAAGGTAAGATAAATTATATTGTGCAGTTATGTTTTGATAAAAGAAAATTTGCTGCATAAATTAGAGTACATTTCATGCCTTAATTTTTACTGAAAAGGAACTGTGGTTACTGAAAAATCAATCAAATCTTTATTAACTCAGTCATGGAAAAAGAACAAATTCATCCTGCATGTGTGGGTTTCATGTAGATCTGTACACTAATCATTATAATCATTAGTCTATACCCTTGTTTGCTATATTTACAGTGATTGTACTTTTTTTCTCACCTATCATTTATTCCACCTGGGATCAAACTTGTATTAAAAGCCTGAGAAAGAACATGTGCTAATGTCCCTTTGGTTTGTTAAGCTACTTTAATGGAAAGTGAGCAAATGCGTTATCACTTGGCCTTCAGCCCACAACGCATCAATGATGCCAAATTGAAGGCGGGTAAGAAGGCATTGGAAAAAAAATTCTTAACAGTCTTGCATGAGCAGTGCAGGAAACATTGGCCATGGAATTTCATGTGGTGAATTGCCCTGGATTTATGCCAAACATCCATTAGCAGCAGCCATTGATGCTGTACAGAAGCTGAAACAAGTATTTCATAGATTAGGTCATTTGTGTATCCACTGAAGATCCATTGTTGCAAATTTGGCCTATAATAGGAGTAATGTTTTAGAGGCAATTTGTACATTAGCAGACAACTTCTGTCGAGCAACTTCTGTCTGAAGCCTGCAGCAGAAAAATAGGTGAGCAACAGAAT
This sequence comes from Narcine bancroftii, assembly GCF_036971445.1. NCBI lineage: Eukaryota > Metazoa > Chordata > Chondrichthyes > Torpediniformes > Narcinidae > Narcine > Narcine bancroftii. The sequence continues at coordinate 414,352,047 of NC_091469.1, forward strand.
AGCAGGGGATTGTTTTCACAATTTAGCAAACCTTTGGCTAGGTTATAGCTCCAGTGTTTTTGTCCATTGATTAAGGGTGCCACCAGAGAATCTGGCACTGACAACTAGGTCAAGGACAAGACTAGTAGGAATGGAATATCAATACCCAGCTTGGTGGTGGTAAGCTCCAAATAGTAAGCTTCAATTCATCATGTGGATGCCACAGCAAAGTGGGCTTGGAATCTGGTAAAAATGGCATGATGTGCCTGCACTTTCACTGTTAGAGCTGCAGGATTTTACTGCTAGATATTCACTACCTTAACTAAAGCAAGAAAGGTTATATACTTTCTACTCTCCCTTTGCACCAATGCCAAATCTGATCTGTAAAACACTGTCCAATGTTGATATGCTCAAGTTGCTCTGTTTTGTTATTCAACACTAGTTACACACAATTAAAATGTTTTGAATTATCTGTACAGGAATGTACATGGAGCGTGCAGCACAACAGAGGGGATGGAACTATAAGAGAGCAGAAATATTGATTAAAATAAAGAATTGTGGTGTTGATGAAGTGCCACAATTTGGTGTCCTCCAAGACAATGCCTCTGATCCGGAACTGTGGTTCGGTCAGTTGTAACCAATTCCTGGGTAGATATTCCCAGAAGGACGGGAAATGCACGCCCACAGCCTTGGTCGCAGCCATTATGACTGTAGCGGTAGTAGCATCCTGCATTTTTTCCTGTTTTAGGTGGGTTCCAAAGACATTGGAACTATTGGGGTCACCACTGTGGCATCTGCTAACAGCAGCGTTACTGAAATTAAAGATGTCCATGCAGCACGTGGGTGAACCAGTAACTGAACTCTATTTTAAATTTTCCTTGTGCTGCTCGAGGGGACCACCCACTTCCTGTGAGGGGAACACTGGCCTTAGGGAGTGACGTCAGCACATCGCGGCATCATTACCTGTCGAGCGGCGCACAACCAGTAAGTGGCACCATCCCTCGGGCAATGCATGTCACCAACTGCGGGCTTCTCAGAAGGGAAGGGGGCCCGTGCCTTGGCTTGGCTAAAAGCTAAGACAAAATCTGATTCTGAGGGGATGAATAAAACTTTGCAATATGAAATAAACAACAGTACAGGCTCATAGTGACTTGAAAGAATAATGAGAAACATTTAAATTTTCCAGGAAAATATACACAAAAATGTACAACAAATTGAAGTCACAATGGGATGACATAGAAAATTAAAGGAGGCAAAATTTGTGATCATCATTATAATGGAAAATACAAAGAAACCAGGAGTAGTGAAATATCAGTTTGGTCATAAAAGTTATTAAATTGTCAAGAAATGTGGGACATTTTCAGTGATTATCTTGCTCTAAGTATTCATGAAATATTTCAACAAAGGGTTTCTCTTTCGCCTGATATTAATTTTGGTTTCCATTTATATACAAAATTTACTGGTATTCCTTCCCTATTTTATCAGTTTCTATTTTAATCCATGCCAACTTCTCTCCGTCTTCAAAAAGTAAAGGAAGAAACCACATTTGAGCTGCATTGTAATAATTTTTAAAATTTGAAGGCCTCCTAACTCAGATTTCCATGTTAATTTATCTGAAGAACTCCTCGACATTTTACTCTTCCAAAGAAACTTTCTTATATTTATTTAATTCTTGAAAAATACTTTTCTGATAACAGTATTGGTAATGTTTGAAAAGATGCTGTATACTTTAAATATATTCATTTTAACACAGTTCACTCTGCCCAATAATATTGGCAACATCATCCATTAATTCAAATCTTCTCCAATTTTCTTAAATAAAGGTGAATAATTCAATTTATGTAATTTTTAAACAAATTTCTATCTACCTGTATCCCTAAATATTTTATATACCGGCTATTTAAATTGGGTGTCTCTTTGGCACTAAGTATAATCCCCTCTAGTGAGGGGTACAGTTTCACTTTTCTTCCCAAATTATTTTATAACCCGATACTCTTATCTTAACTATAATTGGAATGAGAGGGGTTCTGTAATCTAAAATGCCTCTGACTCAAAATTGACTTATTCCATTTAAAATGGATAATTCTTTTAAAGTATTTGGTCTAATAAAGGAATTAGATATATAGAAGATTGTTATGAAGGAGGAAATTTAATGTAATTTGAAAAATTAAAAATAAATATGGGATACAAAACAATACACTTTTCTGTCATTATCAACTAAAGGAATATTTAAGAGATAAATTGGGTCCAACAATGTCATTACTGAAATGTAGTGACATCGAGATTTTGATTCATAATAAACATATAAAGAAATTTACTTCAGCCATGTACATTTTATTGCAAAAGGGAACTCCTAAGCAGGGGATCCATAGGTCTAGACAGAGATGGGAGGTAGATTTAAATAAAAATTGAGTCAGCTTGAAATAGGTATAAAAATTTAGGTAATTTTATCATCTTAACAGAATTAATATGACCAACCAAAGAGAAAGTCAATGGGTCCATTTAGTAAAAAATTGTTTAAAAAAATCTAATAAAGGAGAAAATTTTAATTTAAAACAAATCTTTAAATTACCTCATGATTTTAATGCCTAAATAACTAAAATACTCTTTAACCATCTTAAATGGCATATTTTTATGTAGGATAATATGAATTTATTGGGAATAATTCACTTTTATGAAAAGTTGTTTATATCCAGAAAATTCTTAAAATCTGATATTAAAGAAAGCATCACAGGGATAGAATTAGCAGGATCTGAAATATAGACTAAAAGATCATCTGTATATAGAGAGATCTTATATATTTCTTCTCCTCTACTAATATCTTAATACGGAGTGCAATTGCAAGGGGGTCTAATGCCAGATTTAAAAAGTAAAGGAATTGCCTAGTTCCTCAAAACAATTAGAGTGGGGAATATTTTTGATTATTAGCAATAACCACTGCAGTTGATTTAAAATAAAGTCGTCCAGGAATTAAATCCAGAACAAAAATTGAAACTTACCAAAATTTCAAGAAATATCTCCATTCAACTCTAACAAAAGATTTCTCCACATCTAATGATACTACATGTTCTGAAATCGTAGATGAAGCAGAATAGATGATATTCACTTGTCTTTGAACATTAAAATATGAGTATCGCTGTTTAATTAATCCAGTTTGATTTTTTGCAATAATCTGAGGAAGAATATTTTCTAAACTATTAACTAAAACTTGAGAAAGAACTTTGGTCAACATTCAAAAGTGATTCAGGGCTATAAGATGCACAGTCCCATGGATCTTTATTTTTTTTTAAGGATTAGAGAGATTGATGCTTCATAAAATGATTGTGGTAGAGTTCCTTGATGAATAGAATCTTTAAACACCTCACAAATATGAGGAGTAAGTAAATAAAAAAAACTTATAGACCTCTATTGTATAACCATCCAAACCTGGTGTTTTAGCAGATTTAAAAGAAGAAATAGCTTTAAAAATTTCCGCCTCCGAAATTGAAGCATCCAATAAATGATGATCATCTGAGGAAGTCAATCGCTGTGGGAAAAAAAATACATAAAATGAAAATCAGCTGAAAATTGGGATTTATATAAGTCTGAATAAAACTCCTGAAATACCCTATTAATCTCTGTATGATCTTGGGTAACATTACCAACATTTTTATGGATTTTAATAATTTGTCTCCTAGCTGAAACAGCTTGCAACTGGCCACCTTAGAGTTTACTTGACTTATCTCCATGCAGATAAAATTCATGTTTGGATTTCATAAGATGAACTTCAATAGGATAAGTGAAAAGTAAGTTTATATTGTATTTGCAGTTCAATTCTTTCCTAATGTAAATCTACAGTAGGAGTTTCATTCACATTTTGAAAGTTTGTTGTTTACCAGTCACTGTCCTTGACCAACTATTATTATAACTTAATGATCTGTGGAGACAGCACACAGATGTTAAAACAATCACAACATTTCATTGAGAACTTGGAGTGAAAGTAGCAGAGGTCAGGTGGAGTGGAATGGCCTTCAGTTGTGAGAGAAAGGAGAACAGAGAGGGTTAATATTTCTACAAAAATTGAGCAAGAGGAAGGTAGAATAGAGGAATAAAATCAATGGATAAATTATAATTGGGAAGTTAATAGAAGGAACTTTCAACAAAGAAATTGAGAGATTTATTTCAAAAGATCATAGGTACATGAATTCCAATGAGCAGGATATAGCAATAAATTGGGGGAAGTAGAAAGTTATTTTTGAGGAAGGTCTAAAATTAACAGAAACATCAGAATTAATAGAATCAACAGAAACCTGGCATAAACTGGACAAAACATAGGAAATTAATACATCAACATGTGACACATTTAAAAGCACTAGAAAGGATAACAAAGTGCATGAATAATTATCGCAAAACAGCTAAATGTTGACAAGATAATGTGACAGATAGGCTACACCACTGAAGTACAAAGATAAAACATACATTGCTCCTAATTCCTGCTGAGGTCATTTCAGCAGTTAAAATTATAGAAATGAGGAATAGGAAACGGAAGAGAGAAACTACAATCAGATTAGCCAGATTTATGGGAATAATAATATTGATTCTCAAGTACTTTATTATCCATGCTGATTAAAACCAAGAGTGTAATAGGTAAAAAATAATACAGTTTCTAAGATGCACTGAATTTCATCTGTCAGCCATTTGTTTGTAAGTTTATTGGATCGAACTATGAGCTGTAAAATATATCGGAACAGTTTTGAAGTAGGGATATGTGGTGCACTGTTAGCCAGAATCAGACACACACAAAGATAAAGACTGTACAATAGGCTTTAATCCACAAAGACTTCCACAGAGCCAGGCTGGCTGTGGCTGCAGCAGCTCTGAGGGAGGCCTCGGGAGGCCGGTGCAGGCTTATATCCCAGAGGGTGAGTGACACCCGACTGGGTGGGGCTTGATCCATTAAGGCCGACTGATTGAGAGCCGGCCAGGTGTTGTCCTGTCCCCTTAGACTCCTGCAGATACAGAGGTTGCCCCCTGCAGTAGGCCGGTGGTGTACCACATTCACACCCTTCTTTAAAATTGTCCCGGGGGGGGTGGGGGGAGGGCAGTAAAAAGGAATCGCACCCACTACATACATACAATATTTACAGGTTGAGGCAGCTCGGCGGCCGCCGGGGTCTCTGTGACCGTTGTAGGACTAGCTCCTGGTCACTGGTCAGAGGGGAAGTGGGGGGCTGGCAGCAGGGGTGTGTGTGGCGCCGTGCGGAGGGGTGGCCAGGGTCGATGTATGTGGATCATATTGGATGGGTGGGAGGGGCGGGTTCATCTCCTAAGGCTGAAGCCCTGTGTGCCCCATAGCTGCCTGAAGACGGGGATGTATGCCCGGTCAGCGTCGTACTGGGTTGGAGGATGGCGTGGTGTGATGGATGCTCCTGCTGGTGCCAGGTCCCTGGTTGAGATGGTGTCCTCCCTGCTGATGCTGAACCTAATGTAAGCGTAGTTATGTTTTGCATGAAGGAGGAAAACCTGCTCCACCAGTGCTTCGTCTTGTGTGTCCGTACATGCTTAAGCAGAAGCACTGGTCCTGGGGCCGTGAGCCATGACATCCCAGTCGCCGACCTCCTAGGGAATGAAAACAGGTGTTCTTGAGGGGTCTCATTGGAAGCCGTGCACAGCAGTGACTGAATGGCATGGAGTGCCTCAGGCAGTGTGTCCTGCCGGTACTCAATGGCCCACCCTGTTGACCTGAGAGCCAGGAGGACTGCCTTCCAGACCACCCCATTATCGCATTCCACTTGCCTGTTGCTTGTCGTGCGACTGGTCGCGATGCCCCTCGACGTCAGGTACTGGCGCAGCTCATCGCTCATGAAACTAGACCCCCGGTCGCTGTGGATGAAGGCGGTGTAGCCAAACATGGTGAAAATCTGCCCCAAGGCCCTGATGATGGTGGCCATGGAGGTTTCTGGACAATGGATGGCGAAAGGGAAGCTTGAGTACTTGTCCACTACCGTGAGGAAGTAGGCGTTTTGTTTCATGGAAGGAAGGGGCCCTTTGAAGTCCATGTCGAGACGCTCGAAAGGCTGAGAAGCCTTTACAACGTGGGCCTCGGTGGAGGGGGGCACGGAAGAATCGGGGTTTACACTCCGCACAGACCCGACAGGCTTCGGTCATGTCCCTGACGTCCCTGATGGTGTACAGCAGATTTCGGGATTTAACGAAATGGTACAACCGGGTGACGCCCGGATAACAGAGGGACTCATGCAATGCCTGCAACCTATCGTCATGCATAGACACGCAGGTGCGAGAGAGGACATCAGGGGAGTCGTTAAACTTCCCGGGGCAGGACTGGATGTCGTGGCTGTAGGTTGCCAGCTCGACTCTCCAGCGCAGGATCTTGTCATTCTTGATCTTGTTCTTGTGGGTAGTGTTAAACATGAACGCCACGGCCTGCTGGTCTGTAAGGAGCATGAATCTCCTGCCAGCCAGGTAGTGGTGCCAGTGGCGGACCACTTCCACAATTGCCTGGGCCTCCTTTCAATGGCGGAGTGCCCTAGCTCGGAGCCGTGGAAGGTCCTGGAGAAGAAGGCGACGGGGCACCCCCCCCCCCTCAGTTGAGGGTAGCAGCGAGGGCCACCTCAGAGGCATCACTCTCCACCTGGAAGGGGGAGTCCTCATCCACAGCCTGCATTGTGGCATCCGCGATGTCTTGCCTGATGCGGGTGAAGGCTGCCTGCGCCTCAGGTGGGAGGGGAAAAGTTGTAGCTTGGGCCAGTGGGCGGACCTTGTCCGAGAAGCAAAGGACCCACTGCGAGTAATAAAAGAACAGGCCCAGGCGCCTGTGGAGGGCCTTTAGTGTGGGGGGGAAGGGTAACTCCATTAATGGGCGCATCCTTTCCGGATCTGGGCTGATGACTTCATAGACCACGATGTACCCCAAGATGGTGAGGCGGGTGGTGCTGAACACACACTTCTCTTTGTTGTAAGTGAGGTTCAGCTCCACGGCCATCTGGAGGAATTTTTCCAGGTTAGCATTGTGGTCCTGCTGATCACGGCCGCAGATAGTGACGTTATCCAGATATGGGATACCATGCAATCCATCTCCCACTGGAAGACGGAGACCCCATTCATGACCCCAAAAGGAACCCAGGGGAACTGGTACAGGAACCCGTCCACCTCAAAGGTGGTGTAGGGCTTGTTCTTCAGGTGGATAGGGATTTGGTGATACGCCGACTTCAGGTCAATCATGGAGAAAACCCGGTAGCGGGCTATCTCATTGAACACGTCGGCGATCCTTGTCAGGGGGTAGGCATCTAGCTGGGAGTACCGATTAATGGTCTGGCTGTAATTCACGACCAACCTTGGCTTACTTCCCCCTTTGACCACCAGGACTTGGGCTCTCCAAGGGCTGTTACTGGGCTCTATAACGCCTTCCACCAGGAGTTGCTGCACCTCCACCTTGATGAAGTCCCTGTCTGCAGTGCAATAGCGCCTACTTCTGGTGGCAATCAGCTTGCAGCCTAGCGCAAGATGTGGGAAGAGTGCCGGTAGGGTGATGCGCAGTGTGGAGACCCCACAGGTTGGCCGGGGCTAGTAGGTTGGCATGCTGTGCAATGTGAGTGGAGGTTGGGGCCCCCCAAAGGCAAAGGTGACACTCTGCAGGTGGCAGTGGAAATCTAAGCCCAGGAGTAATGGTGTGCAGAGTTTGGGCATGACCAGGAGCCTGAATCCTGTGTAAGTCTCCCCTCCCACCCTTACATCAACCGAGCACCGCCCAAGGGTACCAACAGTTTTATCCTTGGTGGCAAGGGCGATTGAGCAGGTGGTGGGGTGGACCTTTAACCTTGGGGAGTGGGCCACGCTCGGGTGAATGAAGCCCTCGGTGCTGCCACTGTCCAACAGGCACTTTGTTAACCGCCCGTTGACTCGCAAGTCCATCATTGAGCGCCCGAGATCGTGGAGATGTCCTTGGTCAGTGTGGTGGTGGCCAGAACCATCTTAGAGTCGGAGTTGTTGCTATCCGGAGGGGTGAGACACATCAGTAGGATGGCCTGGTCATCGCCCATGTTGACCACGTCATTCTCAATGTTGTCGGGGGCCCTCTGTGTCGAGCGCTGCCTGGCCCAAGATGGCAGCAGCACGTGGGGAGCCGCAGCGTGGCTGGCCTCCATCCCCAGCCATGTCCGGTGTGCCACGGCCGGCGGCAGTGACGTCGTTAAGTCAGCCGGAAGTGACGTCACACCCTGAGCTGGAAGTGACGTCACTGTAGTTCTCAGTGAGCGACGCCGGCGAGGGCAGGGGCTGGTGCAGATGCTCGGATCACACGGTCGGTCCCCTGCAGTAGACCGATGGTGTACCACCACAGGATAACATTACCAATGTTTAATATCTAATTAGAAAGGAGGTTGAGGGGGAACTTAACTGAAAGCCTGGAACAAGAGGCTTGACTGTATCAACTTATTAGAAAAATAAGGGAGAACTTGTGAGGCAGTTAAAATTAAAAAAAAAGAAAGGACTGGAGAATGAAAAAAATTGGCATCATAGACAAAGGCAGTTTAGAAAGAAACTTGAAAAATATTGTCTTTAAAATGTATTTAATGGTAAACTGACTACATAAGAATATAGTACTGGAAAGTAAAAGCAAAGAGAAAAAAAAATAATCTGTATTTTACATCAACATAAAGAGAATTGGAAGCATGATCAATTTGTTGATGATCTAAAATTTCCAGGATTATTACATGCATTGGATCTGTAGTCTTGGAAAACAATGTTGGAGCAAAGCTGTATCTTGCAGTTGAAAGCAAAGTAAGTGATATTATGGATTCAAGAAACTGCAGATGGTGCAATCCTGAGCAAAAAAAAAATGAGTGGCTGGAGAGACTCAAAGGGTCAGGCATTATCCATGGCAATAAATGTTTCAAGCTGGGACCAAGGGGTCACAACCTAAAAAGTCGACTATTCATCTCTCTCCATGGATGCTGACTACAATCTGAGGTCTCTCCAGCTGCTCATTTTTTGCTCATTTGCTATTGGATAAAAGAAAAATAATATTTTCTTGTTTTACCTGCTGCTCAAAATTTGAGGCAGTTTTGTCAAGATCTCCAGGTAAAATCAGGAGGAGGGGTAGTAGCCAGCAAACCTGGAAATCTGCAGCACACATTAACATAGGGTGTTGATATCAATCTTGTATTTCACCATTTCCCAATGTGCACAACTCATCTTCACCCTTTCTATTTAAAAGATTATTGCAAGCACATGGTGTAATAGAATCTGGAATCGGTTACACATTCGAATCAGCATTTGCCAGACTAGAGTTGATGCTGAGGGCTATACATCCCACAAGAATATTACATTCATTGCTTATAGGAGAAAGGAGCCAGAAGGAGACACCAGGAACAAATGAATGCAGTCTGCCTCAGAATTCAATAATGTTCATTTGATCAGTGGGATCCAGCAATTCATTCAATTTAATGACCCAACCAGATCAGTGTTTTCAAAGTATAACCTGAGTTTCATTGTTCTTCAACCTTTGCTCTCTCTTTACTCAAGTACTCAGCTCTCCATACCATTGTGGTTTGTCCACCCCTCTCTGGCTCTGCATTGACTTGCAACCAGCAGCAATGCAGTCTTTGAGTTAGACAGCACAGAAACCGGCCCTTTGACCCACTGTGTTCATGCTGATCATGGGATACCTATCTACACAAATCACACTTTGCAGCACCTTGTCCTTCATCCTCTATGCCTTGATTAAATACTCCATTTGTGTTGGAGGAATACTTGCCTCCATCATTCAGTCTTCAGGTTGTGTCTTTCAGATTTCAGTCACCCTCTGGGTGAAAAGTAGTCTTTCATAGATCTCTTCCAAAACTTTGACATTTAATTGCACATTTTGCAATATCTTATGTCATCACCTAGAACAAATATTCCCTGCCTGCGCTTCTTTTCAATAGATAACAATTATTCTCATCATCTAAGGAAAAGAGAGCACAGAACATCAGGAATAGGCAGAAAGTCACATGAACATCATTTCCCATCACAATGTCAAAACATCCATCCATCCTGCAGTCTATTCTCATTCAGTGATGCGATCAGAAAGGACCTCATCCATGCTTGAAAGCAGAAAATGCTATAGCAGTACAAATAGAGTTCCCTATCTTAATTAGGTTACATCATCCTAGCTTTTGGTAACTAAGACACAGTTATCACACCGGTTAGCACAACACTATTACAGTGCCAGCTACTTGAATTCGAATTTGCCATTGCCGATAATGAGTTTTACATTCTCCCTATATCTGTGTGGGTTTCTTTTGAGTGCTCCAGTTTCCTCCCATGCTTCAGAACATATGGGATTTGTACAATTGGGTGTAATTGGGCAGCATGGGCACATGGGCTGGAAGGGTGTGTTAACATGCTGTATCTAGAAAAAAAAAGATCATTATCCAACATGCACCTGCAAGAGGAGGCAGAAAAGTCAGTATCTGAATTAATGCAGCATTCTTACAGCGCTGCACTGGAGTTTGAGCTTGGTTTAATGTGCTCCGTTCTTTGGAGTGGCTCCTGAACCCATGGACTTCCTGTCAAAGGCAACAAAAGGATAAACATTTTAACTGGGCTTGATGCTCACAGTTATGTCTCCGTTGAACTGTCTAAGACCTTGGCCAGCTCCAGAGATGTTCAGGATATTGTCACATCAGGTGGGAGGTTAGTATGTTCAGACCATCATGAATCAAATTAAATTGAAGGTTCATTTCTGGAACTGTTTCATTAGAATTTGCTCCAACCTGATGAGGTTAATGAATCTACCGATAACTATCAGGAAGATTGAATTCCTTATTAAGCTGGAGCCAAATTTTAAATAAGCTGTACCTTGCTCAATTGGAGTCCATTCAGTCATACATTGTGTTTAAACAGCATTCTTTTGAGGTAATCTATTTGACCATTTTTAATTGCACTATTTTAACATTATTTTTAGATTGTTAGCAGAAGTAATTGAAGTGGGTTTTTTTTGCATTCAGGTAGGGATATTTCAATGGTACATCTATAAAATTTGGTTAGGGACATTTGGGAGATGCAGAATTTCTTTAGACTTCTCTTCTCATGATATAGATACACTGAGGCACTTTCTTGACCATTGTGTCAATGTACTTGGTCCAGCTGAGGTCATTTGGGATGGTTATTGTTAAGAACTTGAAGTTATCTACTCAATCCACTTCAGAGCCATTGACATGGACTAGGGTGTAGTCACTGCCCCTTCTCCTGAAGTCAATAATCATCCCCATCATTTTATTGACATTGAGAGAGTGTTTGTGAGCTTGGCACCATGCTACTGGCCTTTCAATCTCTTTCCTATTTTCTGATTCATTGTTATTTGAAACCTGCCCACTTCTTTGGCTTGGCTTCGCGGACGAAGATTTATGGAGGGGTATGTCCACGTCTGCTGCAGGCTCGTTGTTGACTGACAAGTCCGATGCGGGACAGGCAGGCACGGTTGCAGCGGTTGAAAGGGAAAATTGGTTGGTTGGGGTTGGGTGTTGGGTTTTTCCTCCTTTGTCTTTGACAGTGAGGTGGGCTCTGCGGTCTTCTTCAAAGGAGGTTGCTGCCCGCTAAACTGTGAGCCGCCAAGATGCACGGTTGGAGGTGATATCAGCCCACTGGCGGTGGTCAATGTGGCAGGCACCAAGAGATTTCTTTAAGCAGTCCTTGTACCTCTTCTTTGGTGCACCTCTGTCTCGGTGGCCAGTGGAGTGCTCGCCATAGAACACGATCTTGGGAAGGCGGTGGTCCTCCATTCTGGAGATGTGACCCACCCAGCGCAGTTGGGTCTTCAGCAGCATGGATTTGATGCTTGCGGACTCTGCCAGCTCGAGTACTTCGATGTTGGTGATGAAGTCATTCCAATGAATGTTGAGGATGGAGCGGAGACAGCGCTGATGGAAGCGTTCTAGGAGCGGTAGGTGATGCCAGTAGAAGACCCATGATTCGGAGCCAAACAGGACCGTGGGCATGACAATGGCTCTGTACACGCTGATCTTTGTGTGTTTCTTCAGGTGGTTGTTTTTCCAGACTCTTTTGTGTAGTCTTCCAAAGGCGCTATTTGCCTTGGCGAGTCTGTTGTCTATCTCTGTCGATCCTTGCATCAGATGAAATGGTGCAGCCGAGGTAGGTAAACTGGTTGACCGTTTTGAGTTCAGTGTGCCTGATGGAGATATGGGGGGCTGGTGGTCATGGTGGGGAGTTAGCTGATGGAGGACCTCAGTTTTCTTCAGGCTGACTTCCAGGCCAAAAATTTTGGCAGTTTCCACAAAACAGGACGTCATGCGCTGGAGAGCTGGCTCTGAATGGGCAACTAAAGCGGCATTGTCTGCAAAGAGTAGTTCACGGACAAGTTTCTCTTGTGTCTTGGTGTGAGCTTGCAAGCGCCTCAGATTGAAGAGACTGCCATCCGTGCGGTACCGGATGTAAACATCGTCTTCATTGTTGAGGTCTTTATTGGCTGAGGGTTGGTGCGAGGACGCAGCCTTGCTTCACGCCGTTGTCAATGGAGAAGGGTTCGGAGAGCTCATTGCTGTAACTGACCTGACCTTGTTGGTTTTCGTGCAGTTGAATAACCATGTTAAGGAACTTGGGGGGGGGGGCATCCGAGGCACTCTAGTATTTGCCAAAGCCCTTTCCTGCTCACGGTGTCAAAGGCTTTGGTGAGGTCAACAAAGGTGCTATAGAGTCCTTTGTTTTGTTCTCTTCACTTTTCTTGGAGCTGTCTGAGGGCAAAGACCATGTCAGTAGTTCCTCTGTTTGCGCGAAAGCTGCAGTGTGATTCTGTGAGAACATTTTCGGCGACACCAGGTATTATTCTATTAAGGAGAATCCTAGCGAAGATTTTGCCTGCAATGGAGAGCAGCGTGATTCCCCTGTAGTTTGAGCAGTCTGATTTCTCGCCTTTGTTTTTGTACACGGTGATGATGATGGCATCACGAAGATCCTGAGGCAGCTTTCCTTGGTCCCAACAGAGCATGAAAAACTCATGCGGTTTGGTATGCAGAGCTTTGCCGCCAGCCTTCCAGACCTCTGGGGGGGATTCCATCCATACCTGCTGCTTTGCCACTTTTCAGTTGTTCAATTGCCTTATATGTCTCTTCCCGGGTAAGGACCTCATCCAGCTCTAGCCTCAAGGGTTGTTGAGGGAGCTGGAGCAGGGCAGATTCTTGGACTGAGCGGTTGGCACTGAAAAGGGATTGGAAGTGTTCTGACCATTGATTGAGGATGGAGATCTTGTCGCTGAGGAGGACTTCGCCATCTGAGCTGCGCAGAGGGCTTTGGACTTGGGGTGAGGGGCCGTACACAGCCTTTAGTGTCTCATAAAAACCACTGAAGTCGCCAATGTCGGCGCTAAGCTGGGTTCGTTTGGCGAGGCTAGTCCACCACTCATTTTGGATCTCCCGGAGTTTGCGCTGAAGGTGGCTGCATGCAAGACGGAAGGCTCGTTTTTTCTCTGGCCAGGAAGGCTTTGCAAGGTGAGCCTGGTGGGGAGATCGCTTCTTTGCCAGCAGCTCCTGGATTTCCTGGTTGTTTTCATCAAACCAGTCCTTGTTTTTCCTGGAAGAGAAGCCCAGTACCTCTTCAGTGGATTGCAGTATGGCCGTTTTCAGCTGATCCCAGAGGGTTTCAGGAGACGTGTCCGTGAGGCAGTTTGCATCCTCGAGCCTTGCTTGGAGGTTTGCCTGGAAGTTTCCTCTCACTACGTCTGACTGCAAGTTTCCAACATTGTACCTCTTTCTGGGGGCACCACTGTTCTTGAACTTTGGCTTGAAGTGAAGGTTGAGCTTGCAGCGAACAAGCCGGTGGTCGGTGTGGCATTCCACGCTGGGCATGACCCTGGTGTGGAGCACATCTCGTTTGTCTCTTCCTCGCACCAGAACGCAGTCCAGGAGGTGCCAGTGTTTGGATCGGGGATGCATCCAAGTAGTCTTCAGGCTGTCTCTCTGCTGGAAAAGGGTGTTTGTAATGACAAGCCGCTGTTCTGCGCAGAGTTCCAACGGGAGGCGCCTGTTGTCATTGCACTTGCCAACACCATGCTTGCCAAGGATTCCTGGCCAAGTTTCTGAGTCTTTGCCGACGCAAGCGTTGAAGTCGCCAAGGGTGACAACCTTGTCGGCTGTAGGGGTGCGTTGGATGAGGTTGCGCAGATCATTGTAGAACTTGTCCTTTTCTGCTGGTTCCGCCTGAAGGGTTGAAGCATAGACACTGATGAGAGTGATACGTCGCTTGTTTTGAAGGGGGAGTCACATGGACCTGATCCAGTCAGAGTGGCCTGTCAGGAGGTTTTCGAGTTTGGAGGCAATGGAGTTCTTGACCATGAAGCCAACACCAGATAGGCGTCGTTCAGCCTGAGGCTTGCCAGACCAGTAGAGTGTGAAGCCCGCGCCGTGTTCTTGGAGGCTGCCTACATCTGCAAGGCGGACTTCGCTGAGAGCGGCTATGTTGATGTCGAGTCTGAGGAGTTTATGTGCGATGAGGGCAGAACGACATTCAGGTCGGTGGCTGTCAGCCTTGTCTTGCATGGTTCTGATGTTCCAACATGCTAGCTTGAGTTTGTGTGCATCTTTTGAGGGGGAGGACGTGGACCTGTCCTCGGGCCTGCGCAAAGGAGCTTTTAGGTGGAGTGCAGTGTGCGCAGTACTGGCCCCACCCTTTACACCCATGGTTTGTGTGCCATGGCCAAGCAAGCTGGGATGTGGCAGCGAGGTCCTTGGGTCGAAGGTCTTATATCGCAGTGACCTTCTCCTATGAGGTTGCTTAACCGGGCTGAAGAGGCCTGCCTCCCCACTACAACAGCACCTAATAGCCTGACCAGTACCTAATAGCCTGAACAGTATCTAATAGCCTGAATACGGCTGAGATTGTCTGATCTTGGAAGCTAAGTAGGCTCAGGACTGGTCAATACTTGGAATGGAGACCGCCTAGGAACACCAGGTGTTGTAGGTTTCTGTGAGGGGTGCCTGACAAAGTGGTGACTCTCTGTCTTCAGTTAAAGAGATTCATGTATGCTACATACATGAAACTCTTTAACTGAAGACAGAGAGTCGCCACTTTGAAGATGGAGTTGAAATGGTATTTAGCTGTACAGTCGTAGAGTGCAGAGGGCTAGTAGGGAACTGAGTATGCGTCCTTGGTGAGCACTGGTGTTCAGTGTGTTCATGGAGGAGTTGTTATTCATCTTCAATGATTGTGGCATGTTAAACAGGAAGACAAGGAACCAGTTGCAGAGCTGAGGTCTATCAAAATTTGGGAATGAGTTTGCTGGGGACTATTGTATTTTTAGAGCAGAGATAATGAATGGTTTCAATAGTGACAGTGAAAAGGGTAAAGGGGGGGGGAAACAAATTTTAGTTAGTTTCAAGATCAGGCTCAGGGAATTTGAAATCAGAAAATACTAATTGGGTGTTGGAAGTTTTCTAAGAGGCAAAGGTTTAAAAACAGATTAGACAAATACATTTGAGCAAAAAAGAAAGATAATCTAAATCCAAATCTCTCTGACAAAACAGAGATTAACCAGAAATAGGAAAAGAGGAACTTGTGATACCTGTGATATTCATAACTTAACACAGAACCAAGCATATTACATATATAAAAAAATACAGAGGAGATAGAGGGGTATGGAGATTAGGTTAGCAGGTAACATAAACTGTATCTCAATAACTCTTTTACAAACATACAACTAGTAAAAGAGTAGTTTAAAGGACCATTAAAATACAAATTTGAATATGGAATAAAGCCTTGAGACACAGAAGCAGAAGTCCATTCAGCACATCGAGTATGCTCCATTATTTGAATTGTGTCTGGTTATTTTTTTTCTTTCAATCCTGTTTCCTGCCTTCTCCCTATCACCTTTGACACCCTTACTAATCAAGAACCTTTCAACCTCTATTTCATATATATAGACTTGGCTTCACATCTGTCTGTAGCCACAAATTGGCCACCATCTGGCTGAAGAAATTTCTCCTCATATCTGTTCTGAACAGATGTTCTTTTATTCTGAGGCTCTACCCTTTGTTCCTAGACTCTTCCACTACTGGAAGCATTTCCATGTCCACTGTATCCAGCCTTTTCAATATTCAATAAGTCAATCACCTCAGAAACCACAACATGTGAGAGAAAGCATAATCTTCTGGGGCTTCCTAAGAAGAAAAAGCAAATTCTTCATTTGCATCTGTGGTTCAGACAACTAGGTCTTGACTATTGTCCAGAATCAGTATTGAACATTGGGAAGTTACTGCAGCTAAAGTGGAAATGTTTGTTCAGGTTTTGAAACTCCTTATTGTATTTAATCAGCCTATAAAATTCCACATCCTGTGTTTCCCAACTAGCAATGTACATTGAATGTCAAAATAATTCAATGTATGAATAACTTGTTGTTGATATAATGTATAATTGGGTGTTTCTTATTTTGACTGCATGCACTTGAGGTACAAGGTAAAATGGTTGCACTTCACTCAACAATGCTGAGATTTCAAGTGAACAATATCCTTGCCACTGAAGGTATTTGTACATTGTTTCTGTAACCAGATCTTGGCATACACTCCATGTAGTTTGCTGTTACCCAAATTAATTATTCAACATGAAGGGGGATCCATGAGACAGAAATATTTGTGTTTCATGGCACCTTATGGAGTCCAAAGTATGTTTAATGTTGTATGTAGGAACACAAGCTCAGTAAAAAAAAGACTAAAAGAAAAGCTTTTTCCTGTATAATTTCAATAAATATGATGGGTAGGATAAAGGCCAAAATTTTGATAGCTCCTGCTCCCAGCTAGGGATCTGTCAAATCTACCCAGCTCTTCAATGCTTCTGAATTCTGTCCTGACACTCAGAAACATTTATATTAATGAAATATAAATAAGATCAATTAATTAAAAAAAAATAGCTTTAAAATATAAAATCACTTTAATATGATTGAATACATTAAACAAAAATTATTTTTAAAAGAAACTTATTCTTGTCTTTCTTCCTCACAGCCATACAAATGAATTCGCTGAAATATACAGTATGTTGTTTGAGGTGTAACCTGGTACATGAGCAGATTCCTTACCATGTGTGAGTTAATTCTGTTTCTCTTTCCATAGTGGTTGTCTAACTTGCAGAGCACTCCACAATTTTCTGTTTTTATTTCAGATTTCCAACAGTTTGTTTTGATTTTCAATTTGCTCAGCTTGAATGGAGCAATGGAATGGCTGCTATCTTCAGAGCTAGATGCATTCTTTTTGATTTAGTGCAAAGTTTACACTGCAAACAATTTTACATTGCTGAGATCACTTTTTAAGTCATGAATTTATTTAGGACAGGGAAAGTTGGTGAGCAAAATTTTCTGGTAACTATATTTTCTGTTGGTTACCATGTTACATTCTACATTACATTATAAAATCTTTAATTGAGGACAAACTAATTGGAATATTAGTGGACACAATCAAATATGATAAAGTGGAAATGGGCTTATGTTCGCATTAAAGACACTTTGGACACTATAAAAGCATGAAACTCTTTTACAGTTAAGGATGGAAATGAAAGGGACAACCAATAAATTGATAGAGCAACAAGTTTAACAATTTTGTGGCAGAATCAGAGAAAATCTGCTTTCAATGTATGATGGGAAGATCCTTTAGTGATCTCATTTTCAAATCTATCAGTCTGTCTCAAGCAAGGCATCTTGATAATGACTGTGTGTTCTCCACCATCAATAACATGCTACAAAATTGAGAGTAACAGGCATTAAACTTTTCCAGGGTTATAAGGTCAAAAAGACTCAGAAAACAAACATCTCATTCAACAGCAGCCAGAGAAACACAGGCATGTTAACATGTCCGTTATATTATATGGTTTTCTGTTCAACAGTGTAAAAGTTCTGTCAGATCTCATATTAGTTTTGGGTGAAGGTTTGCAATAGTGGAATAAGATCAGTTGTCCATTTTATGCCACACATCATATTTAATTTAAATCAATGCATATAATGTGTAGAAACACTGAAAATATTCACTTTGTATCATTGCCTGGAATTGCTTGCGTTCTAAAATACAACCCTTCTTGTTGAAAAGGAAGAGAAAACTTTGTGCAGTTCACCAGGCTTTACAAAAGATGATTGCCTAGTGGAAATAAAATCAAATACAATGAAAGTTACTTAACAACTTAAAATGATTAATTTGGTATTCATTGTAAGAGGGAGGCTTTGTCATGGCTCATTGAACATCTATTATCAGGCACACACAAACACACACACACACACACACACACACACACACACACACACACACACACACACACTCACACTCGCACAAACAGACACAGACATGCACACATACACAACACACAATTGTATAACATCCTTGTTAATATTGAACAAGTACCGGTATGTGCTTTCTGCTGTAATTTAAGGACTTGCAGGACAGATGTCTGAGGAAGTGTTAAGTGCTTGATGTAATATAAGATATGATTGCTCAGGAAGGAAAAAAAAACAAAAGAAATAGGAGCAGAAAGAGGTAATTTGACCTATCAACCTATTAAAATCATGGCGATACTGTGATGCCATTTTTATACGTTATCTCCACCTGATTGTGATTGGATTCTCTTAAAATCCAGAAATCTGTTAATTTCTGTTCTCCATAGCCCTCCAGGGTAGAACATTCTAAATATTTACTACCTCCTGTAAAGGTATTTTTGCTGGTTTTTGCCAGATTTCTTCTTATGTCAATCTTAATTGGCCTACCTCAGCCAGCTGTTAGAAGAATGTCATTAAGTGGGAATGGTGCAGTAAAGACTCTCAAGGATTTCACTGGCACTGGAGGATTTGAGTTAAAAGGAGAGATTGGATAAGCTGAGACTGTTTTCTCCTGGAGCGAAGAAGGCTGAGAGTGATCCTACAAAGGTTTGTAAAATTATGAGAGGTATAGATAAGGTGGATGTTCACAGTCTTTCTCCCAGGGTAGGGGAATATAACTCTAAATAGTATAGATTTAAGATGAGGGGGGAAGATTTAAAGGTGACATTTAGATAGGTTGATGGATCACAAAGTTTTAGATGAATATTGACCAAGCATAAGCAAATGTGACAAGTTCAGATAGGCAAATTGACCAGCATGGATGAGTTAGGCCAAAGGGCCAGTTTCCATGCTATATATTTCTATTTTCAACAATGGTCTGAAGTCCCCAACTGCTTCAAAAGGGCATCCATCATACCACTACTCAAGAAGGGCAAGGCGACTTGCCTTATGGAGTGAATCAAACTTGAATTGAGAAGGTCCTGAACTCAGATTTTAAGTAGGAGAAGCTGAGGGATGATGCACCTGACCACATCAATGGGATGGAAGAGGAGAGAGTCAGAACCCTTACTGAGAGTCCACATATTGGAGGATCTCTCTTGGAGCAAGCACATCAAGGCAACAGTGAAGAAGCTATACCATTGCCTGTACTTTTTAAGAAGTCTGAGGAGATGTGGCATATTGTTGAATGCTCCATTACACTTCTGCAGTGTCCAGTGGAAAATATACTGATTGATTACATCATGCTCTAGTTTGAAAACATGACAGTCCAGGAATTTAGAAGACTGCAGAATGTACCAAGCATGGCCAGGTCCATCATAGGATCTGACCTCTAATTCATTGAAGACATCTATGTGAAGTGGTTCCTCAAGAATGCAGCCAATATCATGAAGAACCTCCATCACCCTGGTCACAATCTCATCTCACTGTTACTTTAGAGAGAAGATAAAGAAGCTTGAAGTCCAGGTTCAAGAACAGTTTTTATCCAACAGCTATCAGTCTCTTTAATATCCTCTTATTACTCTAACCATAAACTACTCTGTGACTACCAAAAAGACCTGCCTGCACTACTAAAATACCACTTTTGTTTTGCTTGCACTAACTGTAACTGTGAATATTTATTATCTATTTATCTTTTCTGTTTATTACCTCTTTTAATTCTGGGGTAATTTAATGTAGTTGGTGTATTTTATCTGGCTTCAGGAAATAGAAATTTTGGCATTTGTATATGGTACTATAAGCTCAAACTCAAACTGAAATTCAATCCTTATTCTGAAAGTGTCATCATGGTCTGGGGTCAGAACTACAGGTATCGATGAATTTGTGCCTCCTTTGCTTGTTTGTGAGGCACTTTGATATCTGGGAAGTTGGTCTATAAAATGATTTTAAGATTCAATTTTAATAAGATTGTTTTATAAATAAGTTTGCAGGAAAGAAAAAAATGATTGTAATTTATTTGATAGCCAATCTGTTGACAAAGTACTGAAGGTTTTCCTCAAAATACCCTGAAGTTTAAAGTTTCGTTGAATTTTTCAATAAAAGGAAAGTTTTCAAAGGAAAATCTACATAAAAATTAATTTGATTAAAAATATGCTTTTGCATGTGTTTTACATAATGTAAACCATGCTCAAATTAAAAAAAAAATTTTGTATTTTTTTGCGACACTACAGAATTTTCTACCATGACTTACATTCAGACACACTGACCCATCAGTCTGAGCTGTGTTTTGATGCAGAATGTAATATTGACTGTATTCTGTCTGTAAGCTGCAAGTTTCTGTATTTGCCACCAAGACATTTTGAGAGATTTCAAAGGCAGTTTGAA